>NC_092715.1:117057528-117759318 GCF_047496885.1 Scyliorhinus torazame | reverse complement strand
GCATCAATTTATTACACAGAGATTTTTCAGAGATGGATCTCCGCATCAAGCCAGATCGCCTGCAGCTGCATCCTCAAGCAGACAACGGCAAACAGGACTTCCAACATTGGCTAGCTTGCTTTGAAGTATACATCGGGTCTGCGCCAGACCCAATCTCAGAAGCACAGAAGCTCCAGATTCTGTACACGCAGCTGAGCTCCAATGTTTTTCCCCTCGTCCAGGATGCGCCTACCTACGCAGAGGCCATGGCGCTACTGAAGGAGAATTACACTCAGCAGACCAACAAGATCTACGCCAGGCACCTCCTATCCGCACGGCACCAACTTCCTGGTGAGTCTGTGGAAGATTTCTGGTGTACCCTGCTCGCCCTGTTGAGAGACTGACTGCCAGGCCGTTTCGGCCACTGAACATTCGAACCTGCTAATGAGAGACGCGTTCATTACGGGCATAGGGTCTGACTACATCCGCCAGCGCCTTTAGAAGGGGCCACGCTTGATCTTGTGACGACCAAGAAACTAGCGCTCTCGCTCACGGTCGCCTCACGCAACATACAGGCTTATGCTCCCAACCGCACGGCCCACCCGCCCTGTGCATCGTGGACCCCTCCAGCGGCCACCCCTCGTGGACCCATCAGCGACCGCCCTCAGCCAACCCCACGCCTGCGCCGCGTGGCAGCCAACCAACCCCGGGGTACCCAAGTGCTACTTCTGTGGACAGACAAAACACCCCCGGCAGCGCTGCCCGGTGCGGAGCGCGCTCTGCAAGGCCTGTGGCAAGAAGTGACATTTTGCTGCAGTGTGCCAGGCCTGCTCAATCGCCGCTATTGTCCCGGCACCCCCCACGTGGGGCCAGTGGGCGCCGCCATCTTCCTCTCCTCAGACCACGTGCGGCCCGTGGGCGCCGCCATCTTGCTCCGCTCACATCACATGCAGCCCGTGGGCGCCGCCATCTTGCTTGCCTCAGAACAAATGGGCACCGCCATCTGGCCTGCCCCAGGACACGTGCGGCCCGAGGGAGCTGCCATCTTGCCTGCCCCAGGACACGTGCGGCCCATGGGCGCCGCCATCTTACCCACCTCAGGACCCCTGCCCGTCAGGCACCTCATTGAGCGGCTCATCGCCTGCAACCGCCGATGACCAGCCGCGTCTCGCCTCGGTCACGATCGACCAGTCTCGACCGCACAACCTCGCGACCGCTTCGTCAAAGGTGAAGGTCGACGGGCACGAGATATCCTGCCTTCTGGACTCTGGGAGCACTGAGAGCTTTATCCACTCCGATACGGTAAGACGCTACTCCCTTGCGGTACACCCCGCTAACCAAAGAATCTCCCTGGCCTCCGGATCCCACTCCTTGGCGATCCAGGGGTACTGCATCACCACCATCACCGTCCAGGGTGTAGAGTTCAGCGGCTTCTGGCCCTACATCCTCTCCAACCTCTGCGCTGCGTTGCTACGCGGCCTGGACTTCCAGTGCAACCTCCAGAGCCTAACCCTGAAATTTGGCGGGCCCCTACCACCCCTTACTGTTTGCAGCCTTGCGACATTTAAGGTTGACCCGCCTTCCCTGTTTGCAAACCTAACCCCGGATTGCAAACCCGTCGCCACCAGGAGCAGACGGTACAGCGCCCAGGACAGGACCTTCATCAGGTCTGAGGTCCAGCGGCTGCTGTGGGAAGGTAGCATCGAGGCCAGCAACAGCCCCTGGAGAGCTTAAGTGGTAGTGGTGAAAACGGGGAGGAAAAACAGGATGGTCGTTGACTACAGTCAGACCATCAACCGGTACACACAGCTCGAGGCGTACCCCCTCCCACGCATATCTGATATGGTCAATCAGATTGCACAGTACCGGGTCTTCTCGACAGTGGACCTGAAATCTGCCTACCTCCAGCTCCCCATTCGCAAGGCGGACCGCCCATACACTGCGTTTGAACCGGGCGGCCGCCTTTACCTTTCCTTAGGGTTCCCTTCGGCGTCACTAACGGGGTCTCGGTCTTCCAACGGGAGATGGACCGAATGGTTGACCGGTACGGGCTGCGGGCCACTTTCCTGTACCTGGACAACGTCACCATCTGCGGCCACGACCTGCAGGACCATCACGCTAACCTTTCCAAATTTCTCCACACCGCCACACGCCTCAACCTAACCTACAACAAGGAGAAGTGTGTGTTCAGCACAAACCGATTAGCCATCCTCGGCTATGTGGTTCAGAATGGAGTTCTGGGGCCCGACCCCGATCGCATGCGCCCCCTCATGGAACTCCCCCTTCCCCACTGTCCCAAGGCCCTCAAACAATGCCTGGGGTTCTTTTCGTATTACGTCCAGTGGGTCCCAAACTATGCAGACAAGGCCCGCCCACTCATTCAATCCACCGTTTTCCCACTGACGGCCAAGGCTCACCAAGCCTTCAATCGTATCAAGGCCGACATCGCCAAGGCCACGATGACGGCGATCGAGACCGATGCATCAGACGTCACTCTGGCCACCACCCTCAACCAGGCAGGCAGGCCCGTGGCATTCTTTTCCCGCACCCTCCATGCCTCCGAAATTCGGCACTCCTCTGTCGAAAAGGAGGCCCAAGCGATCGTTGAAGCTGTGTGACATTGGAGGCATTACCTGGCCGGCAGGAGATTCACTCTCCTCATTGACCAACGGTCGGTTGCCTTCATGTTTAACAACACACAGCGGGGTAAGATCAAAAATGATAAAATCTTGAGGTGGAGGATCGAGCTCTCCACTTACAATTACGAGATTTTGTATCGCCCCGGTAAGCTCAACGAGCCCCCCGATGTCCTGTCCTGAGGTACATGTGCCAGCGCACAAGTGGACCGACTCCGGACCCTGCACGACGATCTCTGTCACCCAGGAGTCACCGGCTTTTACCACTTCATTAAGGCCCGCAATCTGCCCTACTCCATCGAGAGACTGCCAGGTCTGCGCAGAGTGTAAACCGCACTTCTACCGGCCAGACCGTGCGCGCCTGGTGAAGGCCTCCCGCCACTTTGAATGCCTCAGCGTGGATTTCAAAGGGTCCCTCCCCTCCACCGACCGCAACACGTACTTTCTTAATGTGGTCGACGAGTATTCCCGATTTCCCTTCGCTGTCCCGTGCCCCGATATGACGTCTGCCACCGTCATCAAAGCCCTCAACACAATCTTCGCTCTGTTCGGTTTCCCCGCCCACGTCCACAGTGACCGGGGATCCCCATTTATGAGCGAGGAGCTGCACCAGTACCTGCTCAACAGGGGAATTGCCTCGAGCGGGACGACCAGCTACAACCCCAAGGGAAATGGGCAGGTGGAGCGGGAGAATGGGACGGTCTGGAGGGCTGTCCAGCTGGCCCTACAGTCCAGAAATCTCCCGGCCTCCCGCTGGCAGGAGGTCCTCCATGGCGCACTCCACTCCATTCAGTCGCTCCTGTGCACCGCGACCAACAAAACCCCCCGTGAACGTCTCTTTGCCTTCCCCAGGAAGTCCACCTCCGGGGTTTCGCTCCCAACGTGGCTGGCAGCTCCAGGACCCGTTCTCCTCCGCAAGCACGTGCGGCTCCACAAGGCGGACCCGTTGGTTGAGAGAGTACAGCTATTCCATGCGAACCCGCAGTACGCCTACGTAGCGTACCCCGACGGCCGCCAAGACACAGTCTCCCTCAGGGATCTGGCACCAGCTGGGTCCCCAAAAACCACCCCCCCCCCGCCCCGGCGCCACCCTCCCCTCCCCCGGTGCACCCCACCGCAGCCCCCGCTCCAGGACAATCCGTCCTCCCCTTGCTCCCACCCGGGGATGAAGAGGATTTCAACACGCTCCCGGAGTCACCGAAGACCAAGCCAACGCCTGACTCGCCACCAGCACTGGGGCGTTCTCAACGACAGTTCAAGGTGCCCGATCGTCTAAATTTGTAACTTTCTGTGTAATTTTAAAACCAATCTGTATGTATATAGTTTTCCACCACCCCCGCTGGACTCATTTTTAACAGGGGGTGAATGTGGTAGTCACCACTGTTGTATTATATTGTATATATGGGTATTACGGTAAGGCCCCTGTACTTCAGGTACGGGGGTAGATCCTTGCCTGCTCGCTCCGCCCAGGAGGCGGAGTATAAATGTGTGTTCTCTCCAAACAGCAGCCATTTCGTAAGCTGCTGTAGGAGGCCACATATCTCTGTGTAATAAAGCCTCGATTGAAATCTACTCTCGTCTTGTTGTAATTGATAGTGCATCAATACTAAAATGTTATTTTGACAGAGAAGGAAAGAAGGAGGAAGTGTTAGTTGTTGTAACTCAGGGAGAAGAGATAAATCAGACAATTCTGAATTTCACATTCCTCAATGAAAATTGGACAATGAGGAAACATTCACAATTTGGGATACATTATTGAGTTATCTTCCAGAGGAAAATCAAACTGACCTGAAAGAGTCATTACAGTCACATTGAGCTGGGTGGGGCGATCATCTGGGATATCCAAAAATAATTAAGCAAGATGTAGCTATGGGAATTTATGGGCGCGATTCATCGGCCGCGTTGCACTGTCGCTTGCGTGCAGTGCAGCCGGTGAATGCCGGGACAGCCCTCACCCAAGTTCCGTGAGGCATCAGAATTTGAATCGACCAAATGGCACATGCCGAAGCCGGTTTTAAACCGACTTTGGCGTACTTTCCCGGTATCCACCGGCATCGCAGGATTCAACAGCCTTCCCAGTGTGGCTGCAACTGGGCACCATTCAGTTCTGGTCTACACAAACGTGAACCATGTGGAATGGCACCCAGGGAGTCTCCTGGGCCCTTGGTGGTTAGGGTCAGAACCCACTTGCCCTCACCCTGGAATGTGGGCACCCTGGCACTGCCCAGCACCTTGGCACTGCCACCCTGGCACTGTCAAGGTGCCTGGATGGCACTGCCAAGCTGGCAGGAGCACTGCTGGGGTGCCAGAGTGACAGTGTAAGGGGGACTGGCCCAACAAGGCATATGATTGGGAGGGGTGGTGGGGTGCCCCCGACCAGGTTGGTCACGTGGAATATGCGAGGACTGAATGGGCCAGTCAAACGGTTGCTTGTGTTCGTGCTCTTGAAGAGCCTGAAGGCAGACGTGGCCTTTTTGCAAGAAACACACTTGAAGAGTAGGGATCAGACAAGGTGAAGAAAAGGGTGGGTAGGGCAAGTCTTTCATTCGGGATTAGACATGAAGATGTGGGGGGTGGCAGTGTTGGTAAATAAACAGGTGCCGTTTGAGGTGGGGAATATTATGGCAGGTTCGAGTGGGGGAGGTTCGTGATGGTGAGTGGGAAGCTGTAGAGGATGCCAGTGGTCTTGGTGAATGTTTATGCCCCAAATTGAGACGATGGGGAGAGATCCCTGGTTGATTATGCGGGGGAGGGGGGGGTGCAGAGGCAGTGCCCGCAGTGGAGACAGAAAATAGGGCTGTGTGCGAATGACGAGGCGTGCAAGCAGGTGAGAGCTGCCATTCGGGGGTACGTTGAACTGAATGATGCGGGTGAGGTCTCAGCTGCCATGTTATGGGACGCACTCAAAGCAGTGGTCAAGGGGGAGTTTATATCGCTCCATTTGCTTAGAGAGGAGGAGCGAGCAGAGATGGCAAAGTCGGGGGACAAGGATCTGCGGGTGGACAGGAGCTATTCGGAGGCCCCGGAGGCGGGGTTGTTGAATGAGAGACAGACGCTCCAGATGGAGTTTGGGCTGGTATCCCCAGGAAAGGCAGTAGGGCAGCTGCAGAGGGCCAGAGGGGCAGTGTATGAGTACGGGTAGGAGGCGGTGAGGGAGATTGGAAGGGTGAAGGACGGGATAGGAAAAGTGGCACTGGACCCGGTGGGGGTGAATGGTGTTTTCAAGGAGTTTTACAGAAGGCTTTATGAACCGGAACATTTTTGAGAGATTCAGGTTCAACAAATGTTTGCAAAAACATGGGGAATCATTCACCAGCTTTGTCAATGATCTATAATTACTAGCACAAACTTGTAACTATGCAGCTTTGCATGATTCGCTGATCAGAGATCAAATAGTGCATGGAATTTGTGTGAGAGTTTAAGAGAAGCATTATTAAGACAGCAAGATTTAACGCTGAAAATCGCAATTGAAAAGTGCTTATCTCACGAACAGAGTAAAAACCAGTATATTGAATGTTATCACCGTGAAAATGGTGCAAACGTCAACCACGAGGTAGAGAGTGTTAAAATGGTGTCGCAGGCAGTAAAGAAGCACATTTTGGACGGCAGCTATCTTACGCACGCACACTCCAGCCTGGGACATGTGCACTTCGCTCGAAAATGCGAGACTGAAGAAAAGAGCTCTGCGCATGCACCAATGTGTCTCATGCATCAGAGAGACAACGTCATGACATGTTACCGATGTGGCAACGTCCATTTAGAAAGGAAATGTCCGGCTCAAGGCAAACAGTGTTTAAAGTGTGGAAAACTCAATCACTATGCTTCACAATGCAGATCTATAGCGCAATTTCAACCTCCGAAACCGAAACAAAGGAGCATCAACGTTCGCAGTGTGGATTCATCGGAGCAAGAAAAATCCAAAGAGAATTATCCTTCAGAAGAGGACCACTTCTCATTAGAAAACATGTTTTCCGTGGGAATAATTGAAAAAAGTGAGGAATCTACAGCTGTAGCCAGCACTCCTCAATCAGTCAACATGATCAACTCCAACAGTGACTGAACATCAACAGTGCAAGTTAACAATTTTCCAGTATTGTTCAAGCTTGACACTGGGACTTCAGCCAATCTACTGACAAGCAAAGATCTCAATACGATTCCAGGGGTACATGAGATGCTACTTGCTGCATGTAGGTGAAAAACTACAATGGTAATCAGATCGCTTCAAGAGCATCATGCCATCTTAAAGTCACAAACAAGAAAGTAAAGAAGACACTACAATTTGAGATCGTGGAGAACGAAAAATCATCACTGTTAGGCGCTCAGTCTTGCAAAGACTTGCAGCTTGTTCAAAGAATCTATATGACTACTCAGGATACATTACATATGGAAGATAAAATCCAGCATTCCTTCAACAGTACCCTGATGTATTTAAAGGTATGGGCATTTTACCTTACCAGTTCAAGATTTTACTGAAAATCTGTAATTCTTCCGCCTAGGAGGGTTCCAGCTCCTTTGCGAGAGAGATTGAAACTAGAACTTGACCGACTATAATCACAAGGAATCATCTCTCGAGTCATGCAACCAACTGACTGGGTCAGCTCTCTAGTATGTGTTAAAAAACCACCTGGAGATCTTCGAATCTGCATAGATCCGAAGGATTTATACAAAAATATTCGGAGGGAACATTATCCCATCCCCAAGCATGAAGAGATCACATGAGAGATGGCGAATGCGCGTATCTTCACAAAACTCGACGCTTCGCAGGGATTCTGGCAGATGCAGCGTGACGATTCGAGCTTTCAATACTCCATTTGAACGCTTCTGCTTTAACCGCATGCCTTTTGGGATCATATCCACTTCAGAGATTTTCCATAGGATAATGGAGCAGATGACTGAGGGTATCGATGGTGTAAGGGTGTATGTCGATGACATAATCATCTGGTCCACGACTGAAGAAGAACATATTTGTCGTTTAAAGAAGGCATTTCAACGAATCCGTAAGTATGGATTGAAATTAAATCAGTCCAAGTGCACGTTTGCACAAACATCATTAAACTTCTTGGGAGATACCATATCATCCCAAGGTGTCAGACCAGAAAACACGAAAATCTCTGCATCCAAAATATGGAAACGGCAGAAGATAAGAAGGCTGTCTAAGATTTCAGGGCTTTGTAAATTTATTGGGAAAGTTAATCTCGAACCTGTCCACGAGGATCTCTGTATTACGCAATCTGATCAGAAAGTCCACCATCTTCGAATGGACACAAAGTCACCAAAAGGAATGGGTGGATCTTAAACATCAACTAATGACCGCACCGATTCTTGCTTTCTTTGACTTGAATAGACAACCAAGATACCCACTGATGCAAGTCAGGATGGAATAGGCGCAATTCTTTTACAGCAGAACGATCAATCTGATTGGGTTCCTGTTGCATATGCTTCCAGGGCTGTGACTGAAACAGAGTGCAGATATGCACAGATAGAAAAGGAATGTCTCGGACTATTCACGGGAATGCTGAAATTCCACAACTATGTGTACGGGCTTCCAACCTTTCTAGTGGAAACGGATCACAGACTGTTGGTGCATATCACTGAGAAGAATTTAAATGACATGACTTCTCGTCTACAGCGTATCATGATGACGTTACAGAGGTATTACACGAACTTGATATACATTCCTGGAAAAGATCTTATCATTGCTGATATGTTATCCAGATCAATTGCTGCAGAAAGCACACCACTAGAATTTATTCGAGACATCGAAGCTCAAACTCAGTTATGTACGGAGAATCTTCTGGCATCTGATGAGAAGCTACAATTGATTCGTCAAGAAACAAAGAAAGATGCAACTTTGCTGGGGGTGATGAACCATCTCCAGCATGGTTGGCCAAAAGGACGATGTCCACAATACCAAAACATTCAGAACGAGTTAACAGTAGTTGATGGGCTATTGTTTCAAAATGACCAAATTGTAATTCCACAGAGTCTCTGAGATGCTACACAAGATTCACGAGGGACATCTTGGAATCAAGAAACGTAAAAGGAGAACAGGCAGTTTACTGGCCTGGCATCAACAAAGATATCACTGACATGGTCATAACATGTGAAACCTGTCAGAAGCATCAACCTGCACAGTGTAAAGAACCACTTCAGCACCATGAATTAATAACATCACTCTGGACAAAAGTAGGCACGACCTTTTCCATGCAACTGGTCATGACTACGTTTTCACCATGGATTACTACTCAAACTTTCCGGAGGTTATGAAACTTCCTGATCTTACTTCTTCATCTGTCATAAAGGCATGTAAGGAAACATTTTCACGACATGGGATTCCACAAACGATAATGTCCGATAATGGTCCTTGTTTCGCGAGTTGGGAATGGATAGAGTTTTCAAACAACTACAACTTTCGACATGTGGCATCCAGTCCACACTACCTACAATCCATTGGGAAAGTAGAAAAAGGTGTTCACATCATTAAATAACTTATCAGTAAAGCGAATGATTCACAATCTGACATACATTTGGCTTTGTTATCGTACTGAGCAATTCCATTAAGTTCAGGACTATCACCAGTTTTTTAACAGAGACATCAGAACAACTTTACCAGCAATACAATTTCAAGATCCTGATCACATACCAGTTCTCAACAAAATGAAGGAGCAGCGTTCTAAACAGAGGCTATACTATGATCAGCACGCGATCAAACTAAACCCACTGACAAAAGATAACACTGTCAGACTAAAGAATCCAGAGGGAGGATGGTCTGCTCCAGCCACTGTACTTAGGCAAGCAGCACCACAATCCTACATCGTCAACTCTGCTGACGGGGCAATTTTTCGACGCAACCGATGAGATTTACTGAAGACTCACCTTCAACCATGAAATTTTCCTACATTAAATCTGAATGAGTCACTTTACTTAACAGCAAGAAGACTGATGACATTCATAAAGACGTAAAGACTTCACACTCACCACCTCAACAGTAGAGGATCCAACAGAAGAAGAAAGAAACCTAACCAACTAAATTTATAAAGATTGGACTCATAAATGATACTTGACAATGTATAGTTATCACTATCGTCATGTTTGTACAGATCTACATATCATTATCCATCTTAATGTGTTGTACAATTTTCTTTATAAATATAGAAAATATGTAAAAAAAAGAAGGGGATGTAGTGATCTGCATATCTGTATGTATATAAAGGGTTAATATACAGAAGTAACAGCTAGGTAACCACTAGATGGCAGCACTAGACGTGGGTATAAAAGACAAGCTCAAGCCAAGTTCCCGCCTCTTCGTGTTTGGAGTGACTAGAGTAACCAGAGGTAGAGAGAGATAGCTCAGAGTACAGGTGTAGTTAATCAAAGTTTATATATATTTAATCTTGCTAATTTAATCTCTACTTCAAGAGAGAACAAACTCAGGTTCATTGTTAACATTACTCAATGAATAGCTGGCTTTAATAGAAGACTTCAAGTGTTAATGAACATCGAATACAGGACCATCGTGGAAAGAGGCAAATGAGTAATAAGATATTACACAACGTAATATAACACCTCCCATGTTCACGTCGAAATCGTTAATATATAACACGAACAGTAAGGGTCCAGCACAGTAGCACAGTGGTTAGCACTGTTGCTTCACAGCGCCAGGGTCCCAGGTTCAATTCCCGGCTTGGGTCACTGTCTGCACATTCTTCCCCTGACTGCGTGGGTTTTGTCCGGGTGTTCCAGTTTCCTCCGACAAGTCCCGAAAGACATGTTGTTAGGTAATTTGGACATTCTGAATTCTCCTTCCATGTACCCGAACAGGCGCCGGAATGTGGCGACAAGGGGCTTTTCACAGTAACTTCATTGCGTTACTGTATGCCTATTTGTGACAGTAAAGATTATTATTATTAATAAATTCAGCAAGTGATTCAGTCTGCAGTTCAATGACTTGAAGGCACGCAGAACATCAGTGATGACATTCTCATCTACAGCTGCACTGAAAGTGAACTTGAGGCATGTCTACTTGCTTGCTTAAAATCTCTTAGCGAATGTAACTTCAACTTGAACAAAAATAACTGCTTGTTCAATAAATGCAGTATTCAAAGGGCAGTACGGTGGTGCAATCATTAGCACTGCTGCCTCATGGCGCTAAGGACCCGGGTTCGATCACGGCCCCTGATCACTGTCAGTGTGAGGTTTGCACGTTCTCCCTGTGTCTGTGTGGGTCTCACCCCCACAACCCAAAAAGATGTGCAGGGTAGGTGAACTGGCACCACTAAATTGCCCCTTAATTGGAAAAAAAAAGAATTGGGTACACTAAATTCGTACAAAAAAAGCAGTATTCAATTCTGTGGTTATGTGATTAATGGTAATGGAGTATCAGTTGATCCACGGAGAGAGGAAGTTATTTTGAACATTAAGGATCCAAAACAGTGCAGGAAATCAGGAGTCTGTTGAGACTTATCACATACTGTAGTCATTTCATTCCTGACCTATGTTATTTGCCACTCTTTGGGATTTGATAAAGTGGGAGTGCACTACGTTACGCAACAAACTAGATCAAACTACAGTTGTCAATCAAGTTGCACAAATCCCTAAAAATAAACTTGCTTATACTCTACAAGGTTGTTACAATGTTCAAAATGAGCTCACTGTTACAGCGGCATGAGTGATATAAACACTTTTTGGCAGAAAACCAAAACATTTCAAAAATAACTCAAAAATTGTTGGACATTCATAAATAAAATAGCACATAACAAAAAAAAAACATTTAACTCAGTGAGATCAGAACATTTTGCCAGAAAATCAAGCTTTTCATAAATAGCTCAAAAATTACAGGACTTAGGTATTACTGAAAAAAGAGATGTGCTGTCAAAGTTTTTTGTCTTCCACTCACCAGTTTGTTGTGTTCTGTGATCTTGCCGTTGCAATGATGAACACTGAACACCCGGTGACTTAACTGGAGTGATGATTTATTGATGAACATGTGGAAAAATAACAAACAGAATACTATACAGACTAGGTTACTATTTGAGTTCCATGAACTCTCCTGGAACTACCCTATGTGCAACTGTCCTTTTTTAAAATAAATTTAGAGTACCCAATTATTTTCTTTTTCTAATTAAGTGGCAATCACCTAACATGCACATCTTTGGGTTGTGGGGGTGAAACCTACGCAGATACAGGGAGAATGTGCAAACTCCACATGGAGAGTGACCCAGGGCCAGGATTCAAACCCAGGTCTTCAGCACTGTAGTCCCAGTGCTAACCACTGCGCCACATGCCGCCCCTGTGTGTGACTGTCCTGTTGTATGCCTCACTACCAATTGGCGACTGTCGCACGTTACATAACGATGTCTGACACCACCAGCTGGTTGGAGATCGCATTACTAACTATGTACAATACTATTCAGCGCTAGGGACCCAGGTTCGATTCCCAGCTTGGGTCACTGTCTGTGTGGAGTCTGCACGTTCTCCCTGTGTCTGCGTGGGTTTCCTCTGGGTACTCCGGTTTCCTCCCACAAGTCCCGAACGATGTGATGTTATGTAATTTGGAAATTCTGAATTCTCCCTCCATATACCCGAGCCAGAATGTGCCGACTAGGGGCTATCACAGTAACTTCATTGCAGTGTTAATATGAGCCTACTTGTGACAATAAAGATTATTATGTTATTATTATTCACAGGCATATCACCCCCCCCCCCTTCCTTTGGAGATGTTAACATTTATATACAAAACATGATTGGTATTATTGATAAACACATGTGGCATAGATATATACAGATTTTACTTCTTAAAATAATATGATATGCCTGCTAAATGTGTTCCTTGTTCACAGTTCATTGGGCATCTCCGAGAGGATCACTCCGGTGGGTTATTGTCAGCTTTCTGGAAGACTGGTTTCCCTGCCTGTCTTTTGTGCCTTAGCCTTTTGGCGCGATGTGTCGTGAAGACCGGTATCCTTGCTGGCCATGCCTGCGTCATCAGCTTCTGCGTCCCCAGCTTCTTTCGTGTCTTTACTTTTTGCCGTTGTGTTGTCCTGTTCACTCTGGCCTGTCGGCCACATTGCCAATGTCTTCTTGCTTTGTGTCATCGGTGGGACTCAAGGTACCCCCCCCCCCCCCCCCCCCCCCACTCTCTTTCTCTTCCTCTTTTTTGTTTTGAGAGCAATTTTGTTACTGATTTTGTGACTGCTACTATTTTTTTGCTTGGTTTTGGTAGCACCCACCTTGCCACCAGCCTGCGCCATGGGAGTAGATCGTCTGCTGAGACGTGTCGTGTTGGCGTGCTTCTGAGGGACAATGTGGACGTGGTCAAGTCTGCACTTTCAGTAGTGCCGCTAGACCCCAACCGACTCATCCACTGGATGGGTGTGGTCCAGCGCAGCCCATGGCCCACCCAGGCGTTGGCACACCCAAGTGCATCCATCTGAGGCATTGCCCCACTGCAGGGGCAGCTGGGTAGTGGCAGAGCGTGCCTCAATTGGCAAATGCATGGACCGTGGTCGTCAGAACCTACCCTGGCACACACACCCTCACTGAGCAAACATTATGCCAGTGAAACCATCAGCTAGTCCATCGCACAGGACCACCAGATTTTACCGAGCCCTGGCTACCCTGCACCGCTGCCCCCATCCACCCTGTCCCCAGACAAGTAGGCACAACTGGTGTGCCACACATAAGAACCACAGCACCACGCAGCTATGATCTCAACAGATGCCCACCCGCCTGGCCGAGCCCCATCCGTGGGCCCTGCCCATAATCATGCCACCAAGCATGGCACTGCTCAGGGCACAGTGCACCCACCCCCACAACCTGGCACCACCCTGCTGGTGAGGTATCGCATGGTAAACCCAAGGAGGACTTCCACAGTAGGCCCCACAGGAGGGAGCAGGACAGGGGCCACAGAGCGTGCCGCTGACATGTGTAGTGCCAGCCACCATGGGATGGAAGGTTATGGCAATGCACTCGTGATGAGCTCTGGTGCTCCGGATCGTTTGATGAGGTCCTACTCCTGCCTCGGTAGCACACTCCACCATCCGCCCAGATGATCTCTGTATGCGTACTAGCCTTTCCATATCACAGTCCCATCGAATCCCAGGGGTGGCAGGGGTGTGGATAGGGGTGGGAGGGGGCATTCACCGGGTAGGCCCAACCTCATGCTGCCCCAACATATCCGGCCCCATCCCCTGCCATCTCCGAGGGCAATCCTGGGGGTGACCTCCAACTGTCCTGGGGGTCCTGGCCCGCGTCCACCCCTGCCTCCGACATCCGCATCCCACACAACCGGTCTCCTACCAATACCCCCCCCCCCCCCACCCCCCCCCCCCCACCACCCCCCCCCCGCACCCTCTGCTCCCAGCCCATTCCTCGCACCCTTCAGGCAGAGGGCCAAGGCAATTTGAAATGTTGGTGAACAGGTGTTTACTGTGATATGTACAAGTATTATGTTCTAGCCCCTATCGCTAACTTTGGCTGTGTTTCTTAATTTAGCTCCGTTTAATTACGTTTGCTCAAGAGTCGCCAGGTATCATTCGACACCGCCACAAGGTTCAGAACCGAATACTGATCAATGACTCGATACACCAGTTAGTAAGTTCAAAAGCAATGCTCATTTATTTACACACAGTCAAATCTACTCATGCATAAACTCTACAAACTAAACTACCACTATTACTAAAGCCTATACTTAGCTTCGGGTGCCCACTCTGTCAGAGGAACAATGGCCGTTGCTCGGTTCTGAGGCTGCTGGGTTGAGCTGTTTACAGGATAGCAACTAGGAGCGTCTATCTCGTAGCGTGCATTGACTTGGAACTTACTTGGTCTGGTGTAGCTGCTCGGCTGGTCTCTCTCTTTGCTGAGAGCCAAAGCCAAAGAAGGAAGATTCTCCCTTGGGGAATACCTTTTATACTAAAAAGGGCTACGCGCGTTTTTGGGCGGGCCTTGAACTTGGCCTCAATTAATTGGGTCTTTCCCAATCATTCGTATCGACCTTCCTCCAACAGAGGGGTGGTTCCTTGATTGCTGGGCGTGTCCTAGGTGACCGTTGGTTTGCTTTGTTTGAGTCTCTTCTGGCGCCGGGGTGTCTGCCTTAACATTGTGTATCTAAATGTTTCCCTTTGTCCCCGGAGATGGCTCATTAGTGTGTAGATTGCTGAGCAGTTTCTGTCCTGTCTGAGAGCTTAAGATTCTAATCAACAGACAGACCTTGGACCTGCTTGTTTCTTAGTATTGTCCAATTTTCCCTGCATTCTTTGCAAGTGTCCATTTTGTAATCGGGACGTGGCCATCCCAGATGGCTACACGGCCTCCTTGTGATCCTCAACGTGAAGCGTGAAGGATCACACTACTACGTCGTCTTCATCCTCTGACCAACCGGGGCACCCATACTTAGGCTCTACACTGTCCTATCCTATGCAACACAATTTTTCCTAAACCATTTTAAATACATTTATTATCATAAAACTCTACGGGGTGCTATGACATTAATACATGCATTACAGAAAAATAAAAAAACTGGAACCTCTAACTATTCTCAATAAACTATCCTTATTCAAACAATCCAAAAATCTATACATCTTAACCTGTACAAAATAGCAGCACACAAATTTGTCTGGCCTGGCAGTCAGACACAGAGGTTTACATTTCTTTATTCCACAAAATACACAAAGAAAAATGGATGCACTTTAATCCGTCCCAATGGGTTCGGGGGTCTGGTGAAATCTGAAAATGGGGGACCTAAATCTGTATACCGGGGTGTGAGAGCGATATGCTCTCTTTCGCCATTTCCTAACTCTAAATGTTTGGACGACACTGCAAAGTATTGCCAGCACTAAGAGTGCTTCGACTACATATGAGAGTAAGTACCAGGTGATAAACCTATCACACCAGGTCGGGGTATTGCTAGCTGTCACTGGGCTAGTTATCTCGGGGTTCCATGTATTGCAGGGGTGAGAATCATTTACGGTTTGTGTGGTAGGGGTCAGGGGGTAGCGTCCGCGCGCAACTGAAGGGATCCCGCTAAGATCCATGTGAACACGAAGGCTGTCTTCATCCTTGTCGGTCTACTTCTTTGTCTTCTTCTGGGGTTCCTGGGGTTCCTGGGTTTCTGTGAACACAAGCATAATTTCTGTTATTATCTTGCTTAAGATCTCGTATGTCTGTCTGCCTGTCCTTTATTGCCAATTTCTCTTTATAATTGGTCACCATCTGTGACTCCCTCATTTTTTTTTTTAAACCGAATATTTGGACTAGACATTTAAGAAAAATACTGCCGTACTGCGAGCCGTCTCGCAGCCTGTGTGATTTACCATCCCAGTGTTTGAGGATGTAAATAGCATAGGGAAGCAACCTAAGGGTTGCCAAAACCAAACAAAAGAATTTCAAACGTAACGAGCCAAAGTGGGGTGCGTATGGGCCACGGCGGGTACGAAATGGGTGAGGAATCCCCGGGTAGGATGGTGATCAATGTCGTATGTGCTCTACCCGAGCGTAGCTGACCAGAGGGGGGGTCCTCAGGCAGGGCGGGGACCAATGCCGTTTCTCCACTGCCTGAGCAACCAGCAAGAATGGGTAAGAATGTGGTTATCTGGGGGCTTCCTCTCGAATCAGGGGAGTAACTATGAGTCGTGTCTGTCGACAAACTAGTTCCTCTGAACTATTGTCTGGGGACAAACTTGTTCCTCCAACAGGCATTGGGCGTCAAAGGAGTGGTGACGTGGGGCCGTGAAAACTTTTGGGTTTATGAACAACACTTAACGTTAACACTAACGAACAAACATTCAACAAAGATGGTGCAGGTTCCATCAGAAAGGACACCGTATCTCTCCATCGGTTCCTTTTTTCTCCATCATCTGGACACCTCACTGCTCAATAGCGAACAGGGTCGCAAAGGGATTTGTTTGGTGGGAATCAGACTCTATGTCATCATCTTCTCCCGGCAGCCAAACTCTTGACTGTAGTAACCGTTCTAAAGCTGCTTGGGGCGAATTGGGGTCCATCTCATCATTCCGGATGAGCCTGAACGAATTGTCTCGGTGCCAGAATCGTGTGTCGAGGTTGGAGCTACTATGGTTCAATCCGTAATCGTCGGGCAGTGGGTCTGGATGAGGGGCTTTGATATAAGTGATCTCAAATGGGTCAGTAGAATCATGCTCAGATTCGCTGGGAGTGGGGCCTGGTACAGGGGTATAGTCGTAACGTGGTGTGCTGTGGCTATCGTCATCGTGATCGCTATCGCTGTCGCTGCTGGTTGAGGGAAGGGAGAGGCGGAGTTGTGCCTCTGTGGGCGGAGTTGAAGTCGTGTCTAAGGGCGGGCTGGACTGGTTGGGGGAGGGTAGGAATACCTCATCTGTGGGTGGGGCATGATCGTCTGCTGCTGCGAGCAGGATGTGGTGTGTGTGGTTATTCTGTGAGCCATAAGCCTTGAGCTGGTTTATATGAAACCACGCAGACTTACCATTGGGATAGGTTATTTTGTACACTGAGGGGCTGACTTTGTCCGAAATGGAGTAGGTCCGGAAAATTTGGGGGAAAGGAATGAACTGGGGTTGTAAAGGGAAAGCATAACTTGTTGCCCTACTGTAAACTCAGTGGCGTGTACTGTATTGTCGAAACAGGCCTTGCTCTGTTTCTTCCTGGTTCCAAGTCTCACTGCTGCTGCGAGTTGGGCTGCCTTTATGTTCTGTATCAGTTGTGTAACCGCATTTTCATGCGTGAGGGCTGTAACTGCGGGGCTGGCCAAATCCAGTCCTAATAAATACTCAGTGCCTTTCATGGGTCAGCCGGTCATGAGGGTGTGGGGGGGGGGGTGTATCCTGTGGACGTGGACACCATGTTTCTTAAAAACATTAAAGCAAATGGGAGTACTGAATCTCAGGTGCTATTATTCTGCAGTACCATTTTCCTGAGGGGGGCTTTCAATGTCCTATTCATTCGTTCTACAATACCACTTGACTGGGGGTGGTATGCAATGTGAAACTTTTGTCTGATGCTGAAAATCGTGAGGACGTTTTTCATTACACGTCCGTGAAATGGGAGCCTTGGTCGGACTCTATACTGCGTGGGAGGCCTCATCTTGTAAAAATGTGGTGTGTTGATATTTTGGCCGTATTAGTTCGTGATGGAAATGCTTCCACCCATTTTGTGAAGGTGTCAATGATCACCAACACATACTTGTAACCATTTCTGCCCGGGGGTAGGGGTCCTATATAATCTATCGGGAGATTTGTCCAGGGTCCATTAACGGGGCGGGTATGGCTAAGTTGAGCCTTTTTAGCATATCTGTCTGGATTGTTGTGGGCACAGATTAAGCAATTCTCTATGTAGTGCGTTACATCGATTTTTAAATCAGGCCACCAACAAAGCGGTCTGAGGTGGGCTAGCGTGGGTTCAATACCTTGGTGTCCATGATTGTCATGGAACTGACAAATGATCTGGTTCCTGTCCTGACTGGGGACTATATAGATGACATCCATTAAAATCACACCGTCGTGTGTGGTGATTGCATTCTTGTATTTATCATACGGGGCTGGGAAGATACCCTTTAAAACTTCCCTGAGTTTTTTGTCTTCTTTCTGTACCTTCGCTAGATACTGAATATTGGTCTGTGAGACCTGAACTGTGTGTACTGGGGTGCTTTAGGGGGGGGGGGGGGTTCCAAAAATAACCATGCCTGGAGCCTGCCTTCGCTAGGGCGTCTGCTTTAACATTACCAGGGGGGGAAGAACGGTGATGACTGCGAACCTTAATTATTCCGTATTTCCTATCCTTCGCTGTCTCTAAGATATGGCACAGTAATGGAGCTGAGGGTCGGGGTTTACCGTCTGCGGAAACAAATCCTCTTGTTTCTCACAGGGGTAGGAATTCTGTCAAACTATTACAGACATACAAGCTGTCCAAATAGATGTCTGCTGGGGTCGGGAACGAGTCGGGGTGGTCGAAAATGTGTGCAAATGCTACCAGCTCTGCTGCCTGCGAGCCTAAGTGGCCTGGCAACTTTAATGAAATTTCATCGAGGGCGCGTCCCTGCGCGTCCTCTACATATATACCGCAACCGGTAATTCTCTCTCCATTTAACACTGTGGACGAGCCATCCACATAAATCTTCAGGGGTGCCACGTGTCTGTGGGCTGGGATCTCTGGGGTGTACTACCTGTTTTCCTGGGAGGTGATTTGGGAATAAATGGGCCTGTGTTCTGTTTTGTGGTGATGATCTCACATTCATGAGGGGTGGCTGCATACTGCAAATTATCGGCAAGGAAGGTGTGGGTCTTGGTTCTTTTTACCGTGATGTCCCGTCCCTGTAAAAGAAGGGTCCAACGGGCTGCACGGATTTGGCTGACTGTGCCATCTTAAAGTCGGCCGTATAACAATAGCTGTGTTGGGGTGTGTTCTGTGAGGATGGTGATGGGGTTGAGTCCTGTAATGTAGGCGAAGTATTGTACTGCCCAAAAAAATGCGAGCAGGTGCCTTTCACAGGCAGAAAATCCTTGCTCTACGGGGTCTAACACGCGTGAGGCGTATGCTACAGGGCGTAATTGATCATGGCGTTCCTGGAGGAGCACGGCCAAAAGGGTTCGGTCGGTGCTTGCAACTTCGATAGCTTACGGGGAAAGTGGATCTGGGACCTATAGTGCGGGGGCTGTGCTGAGTGCTCTTTTTAAAGCGTTCACGGCATCTGTATGCTGTGGAAGCCATTCCCAAGGTGCCTGCCTCTTGAGAAGGTCGGATAGGGGCGCTGCTTTTGTGGCGAAACCGTCAATATGGTTTCGGCAGTAGCCAACCAGTCCTAAAAATGACCGGAGGGCTGAGACATTGTGGGGAAGGGGCAATTTGACAATCGAGTTAATTCTCTTTTGCTCGATCTCGCGTTTACCATGAGTGATCACTGTTCCCAAGTAAATCACTTTTTCTTTCAAAATCTGGGCCTTCTTGGGGTTGACTTTACAACCAATTTCTTTTAGGACTGCTAGGTGTTCGGCGAGAAGCGAAATGTGCTCTCCCTTTATGTCTGACTGTAGAAACAAGTCGTCTACATACTGGACCAGACAATCGGGGCGGGATAATTTTGCTAATCCATTTGCCAGCTGTCAGTGGAAAATGGGGGGGGGGGGGGGGGGGGGGGGTTGTGGAAGCCTTGTGGAAGGCACATCCACGTGTACTGTTGCCCCTGGAATGTAAAGGCGAATTTGTACTGGCACGCTTTAGCCAATGGAATGGACCAAAAGCCATTACTAATGTCCAAAACCAAAATTTTGTTTGACTGGAGTCCCTGTTTGAGCACGGTCTTGGGACTCGTGGCTATGGTGGGGGCTGCTGCTGGGGTTACTTTGTTCAGTTCCCGGTAATCAATGGTCAGTCGCCATGATCCATCCGGTTTCCTGACGGGCCAAATCGGTACGTTGTTTGTGGAGGCTACTGATCTGAGTACGCCTTGATCCAACAAACCCTCTATTACTTTGGAGATTTCTCCCTCTGCTTCCTGGGAAAATCCGTACTGCTTCTGGGGTTTAGGGTTGGGACCTGTAATGTTCACAAAGCCAGCCAAATTGCCACAGTCGTGCTTGTGCTGTGCAAATGCTGCTTTATGTTCCTGCAGGACTGCCCTAACTTGTTTGTCTGCACTAATGGTTCGAGGGTCGACTGAGCTAATCCTGTTTACGTACTCTCCTACTGTGAGCGTGGCGGGGGCTCATGCTGCCTTTGCCATTTTTCAAACACACTTGTTAACTGGGTCAAAAGAAAGGTTATGGGAGCTCATGAAATCGATCCCAAGGATATGTTCTGCTGCCTGGGGCAGGTCAACTAAAACTACGGGGTGCTTAGTCGTGATGTTCTCTATCTATATTGCTACAGGGGCTGTGATGTGTCCCTGTTGTAAATGGCCTGTAAAACCACTAAGTGTGATGGTATCTGTTGTGGGCCACGTGTCTCTCTGAAGCATCGTGGAGGAATTGAGTGTGGTGCGGGACCCTCCTGTATACCAAAGAAATTCTACGGGTTGTCCCCGGACTTTGCCTGCTACTACCAGTCTACCAGACTTGTCCCAAAGGGTGTCGCAGACCCAAGTTGGGGAGCCCGAACACCATCAGTTGGTGCTGTTCATGTCTGCATTCTCTGAATGGGCGCTAACGCTATGGAACGGCTTCACCCTATTCCTGTTCAGGGTGCCTGTCTGTTGGGTTCTCTGCTGCTTCTGAGGCGCATTGGACTCTCGTGCAAAGTGTCCTAGCTGTCCACAGTTGTAACATTCCTGGGCTTTGGGCTGGAGTGGGCAGTTCCTGCCCTCATTTTCCCATGCGGGATTCTGGTGTGCTTTAACTGGGTTCATCTCTGCCTGCTCTTCATCGGGTGTTATAAATGCGGTTTTGCCTGCAATTGATTGCTCCCAAGCGCGGGACAATCTCTTCAAAACCCATTTTTCATTGTGGGCCTCATCTGAGGGGTCATAATTTGCGCAAGCTATTCGTCCTGCTTCTGTGGCGTAGGAGACTAGAATTCGGGTCCATTTGGCCATATTATCTGGGGACAAATGGGCGCGGGCTAACTCTCCAAAAACTGCGCTGAAGTGAATCCACAAGCATCCGGCAAACGCTGTGGGGTGTTCTGTAATCTTTTGCCTACATTTATGTAGGCCTTCTACGGGGTCTCCTCTGTTAAAGCCGATTGCATCAAGGATCGCTGTGTGCATCTCTTGGAGTGTGCCTCTTCCTACATTCTGTGGGTCGGGAAGGGCTGCCACGACTGAAGGGTCGAGGTTTAGAACTGTGAGCGTCATTTTCTCCTTTTCGTCCAGGCCGTACATGGTAGCCTGCTGTTTGACTATCGCGAAAAATTGGTGGGGGTCTGAAGTGGGAAGGAACAGTGTAATCTTTCCACACGCGTCCTGTAATTGGGTCACGGTTAACGGGGTTGTATAAAGAAAGTCTGCTTCTCCTTCTCCTGCGGCCCTGCGGTGTGTGGTTACAGGGTTCATGGGGGTGTGTTCTGCCTGTTCGTTTGGGGGTTGGGGCGCTTTCCTTTTTTGGGGATTTTCCTGCGTACATGTCCCATGTACGTATCTGTGGGCAGTCTCATTCAATTCCTGCCAGTCAGGGCCGTTTTCTTGATCTAACTGTGGTCCAAATGTGCTTTGAAATCCGTTTTGAATGGAAAGCAGAGATTGCAATCCAGCAGAGGGCAGTAGAGCGGAACTGCTGATTGGCTGTTGCGGGGAAATTTGTATACGCCGTTGTGCTCACCCTAACTTGAAGGTGGTTTGTGGAGGAGCTGTTGTCAAGTGACACTTAAACCCGAAACACTTCTTCAGTGTTTCCCTCCCTACCCCCTCCTCTAACCAAAAAAAACCAACCGCTGTAAAGATCAAGAGGAAGGCTCGAGGGCAGGTAAAAGTAGAAAGAAGGTGAACTGAGACATCACGGCCTGCAGGTAAGGGATTGGCTGGTGACTGGTAAGTAGTTTTTCTTTTCTTTTCCCTCAGGTGTTATTGTGCGGGGCGCAGAGGTTGCTGAGTGAATGCTTGCTGAGAAGGGGAGTGAATAACAGGTAAGCTCTTTCTTTCTTTTTATTTTTTATCTAGAGGGGATGGCAGGGAAGGTAGTGCAATGTTCTTCCTGCAGAATGTTTGAGGTGAGGGACGCCATCAGTGTCCCTGCTGATTTCATCTGTGGGAAGTGCACCCATCTTCAGCTCCTCAGAAACCGCGTTAGGGAACTGGAGCTGGAGCTGGATGAACTTCGGATCATTCGGGTGGCAGAGGTGGTCATAGATAGAAGCTTCAGGGATGTAGTTGCTCCGAAGAATAAAGATAGATGGATGACGGTGAGAGGGGCTGGGAGGAAGCAGTCAGTACAGGGATCCCTTGTGGTCGTTCCCCTTCGTAACAAGTATACCGCTTTGGATACTGTTTGGGGGGGGGGGACATACCAGGGGTAAGCCATGGGGTACAGGTCTCTGGCACAGAGTCTGTCCCTGTTGCTGAGAAGGGAAGGGGGGAGAGGAGTAGAGCATTAGTCATTGGAGACTCCATAGTTAGGGGGATAGATAGGAGATTCTGTGGAAATGAGAGAGACTCGCGGTTGGTGTGTTGCCTCCCAGGTGCCAAGGTCCGTGATGTCTCGGATCGTTTTTCTGGATCCTTAAGGGGGAGGGGGAGCAGCCCCAAGTCGTGGTCCACATAGGTACCAACGACATAGGTAGGAAAAGGGATAGGGATGAAAGGCAGGAGTTCAGGGAGCCAGGGTGGAAACTTAGATCTAGGACAAACAGAGTTATTATCTCTGGGTTGTTACCCGTGCCACGTGATAGTGAGATGAGGAATAGGGAGAGAGAGGAGTTGAACACGTGTCTACACCTGGACCAGAGGGGTACCAATATCCTGGGGGGGGGGAGGGAAATATGCTAATGCTCTTCGGGAGGGTTTAAACTAGTTCAGCGGGGGCTTGGGAACCTGAATTGTAGCTCCAGTATACAGGAGGTTGAGAGTAGTGAGGTCATGAGTAACGTTTCAAAGTTGCAGGAGTGTATCGGCAGGCGGGAAGGTGGTTTAAAGTGTGTCTTCTTCAATGCCAGGAGCATCCGGAATAAGGTGGGTGAACCTGCGGCATGGGTTGGTACCTGGGACTTCGATGTTGTGGCCATTTCGGAGACATGGATAGAGCAGGGACAGGAATGGTTGTTGCAGGTGCCGGAGTTTAGATATTTCAGTAAGCGCAGGGAAGGTGGTAAAAGAGGGGGAGGGGTGGCATTGTTAGTCAAGGACAGTATTACGGTGGCAGAAAAGACGTTTGATGAGGACTCGTCTACTGAGGTAGTATGGGCTGAGGTTAGAAACAGGAAAGGAGAGGTCACCCTGTTAGTGGTTTTCTATAGGCCTCCGAAACGTTCCAGAGATGTAGAGGAAAGGATTGCAAAGATGATTCTGGATAGGAGCGAAAGCAACAGGGTAGCTGTTATGGAGGACTTTAACTTTCCAAATATTGACTGGAAACGCTATAGTTCGAGAGTTTTAGATTGGTCCGTTTTTGTCCAATGTGTGCAGGAGGGTTTCCTGACACAGTATGTAGATAGGCCAACGAGAGGCGAGGCCATATTGGATTTGGTACTGGGTAATGAACCAGGACAGGTGTTAGGTTTGGAGGTAGGTGAGCACTTTGGTGACAGTGACCACAATTCGATTACGTTTACTTTAGTGATGGAAAGGGATAGGTATATACCACAGGGCTAGAGTTATATCTGGGGGAAAGGCAATTATGATGCGATGAGGCAAGACTTAGGATGCATCGGATGGAGAGGAAAACTGCAGGGGATGGGCACAATGGAAATGTGGAGCTTGTTCAAGGAACAGCTACTGCGTATCCTTGATAAGTATGTACCTGTCAGGCAGGGAGGAAGTGGTCGAGCAAGGGAACCGTGGTTTACTAAAGCAGTCGAAACACTTGTCAAATGGAAGGAGACTTATGTAAAGATGAGACATGAAGGTTCAGTTAGGGCGCTCGAGAGGTACAAGTTAGCTAGGAAGGACCTAAAGAGAGAGCTAAGAAGAGCCAGGAGGAGACATGAGAAGTCTTTGGCAGGTAGGATCAAGGACAACCCTAAAGCTTTCTATAGATATGTCAGGAATAAACGAATGACTAACGGTAAGAGTAGGGCCAGTCAAGGACAGTAGTGGGAATTCGTGCTTGCAGTCCGAGGAGATAGGAGAGGTGCTAAATGAATATTTTTTGTCAGTATTCACACAGGAAAAAGACAATGTTGTCGAGGAGAATACTGAGATTCAGGCTCCTAGACTAGAAGGGCTTGAGGTTCATAAGGAGGAGGTGTTAGCAATTCTGGAAAGTGTGAAGATAAGTCCCATGGGCCGGATGGGATTTATCCTAGGATTCTCTGGGAAGCTAGGGAAGAGATTGCTGAGCCTTTGGCTTTGATCTTTAAGTCATCTTTGTCGACAGGAATAGTGCCAGAAGACTGGAGGATGGCAAATGTTGTCCCCTTGTTCAAGAAGGGGAGTAGAGACAACCCCGGTAACTATAGGCCAGTGAGCCTTACTTCTGTTGTGGGCAAAATCTTGGAAAGGTTTATAAGAGATAGGATGTATAATCATCTGGAAAGGAATAATTTGATTAGAGATAGTCAACACGGTTTTGTGTAGGGTCGGTCGTGCCTCACAAACCTTATTGAGTTCTTTGAGAAGGTGACCAAACAGGTGGATGAGGGAAAAGCAGTTGATGTGGTGTGTATGGATTTCAGTAAAGCATTTGATAAGGTTCCCCACGGTAGGATACTGCAGAAAATACGGAGGCAATGGATTCAGTGTGATTTAGCAGTTTGGATCAGAAATTGGCTAGCTGGAAGAAGACAAAGGGTAGTGGTTGATGGGAAATGTTCAGATTGGAGTCCAGTTACTAGTAGTGTACCACAAGGATCTGTTTTGGGGCCACTGCTGTTTGTCATTTTTATAAATGACCTGGAGGAGGGCGTAGAAGGATGGGTGAGTAAATTTGCAGATGACACTAAAGTCGGTGGAGTTGTGGACATTGCGGACGGATGTTACAGGTTACAGAGTGACATAGATAAGCTGCAGCGCTGGGCTGGGAGGTGGCAAATGGAGTTTAATGCAGAAATGTGTGAGGTGATTCATTTTGGAAGGAACAACAGGAAGACAGAATACTGGGCTAATGGTAAGATTCTTGGCAGTGTGGATGAGCAGAGAGATCTCGGTGTCCATGTACATAGATCCGTGAAAGTTGCCACCCAGGTTGAGAGGGTTGTTAAGAAGGCGTACGGTGTGTTAGCTTTTATTGGTAGAGCGATTGAGTTTCGGAGCCATGAGATCATGTTGCAGCTGTACAAAACTCTGGTGCAGACGCATTTGGAGTATTGCGTGCAATTCTGGTCGCCGCATTATAGGAAGGATGTGGAAGCATTGGAAAGGGTGCAGAGGAGATTTACCAGAATGTTGCCTGGTATGGAGGGAAGATCTTATGAGGAAAGGCTGAGGGACTTGAGACTGTTTTCGTTAGAGAGAAGAAGGTTAAAAGGTGACTTAATTGAGGCATACAAGATGATCAGAGGATTGGATAGGGTGGACAGTGAGAGCCTTTTTCCTCGGATGGTGATGTCTAGCACGAGGGGACATAGCTTTAAATTGAGCGGAGATAGATATAAGACAGATGTCAGAGGTAGGTTCTTTACTCAGTAGTAAGGGCGTGGAATGCCCTGCCTGCAACAGTAGTGGATTTGCCAACACTAAGGGCATTCTAATGGTCATTGGATAGACATATGGACGATAAGGGAATAGTGTAGATGGGCTTTCGAGTGGTTTCACAGGTCGGCGCAACATCGAGGGCCGAAGGGCCTGTACTGCGCTGTAATGTTCTATGTTCTATGCAATTTGCTTCCTGCACTTTGTGTGGTCTACTGAGCTCTGCCTGTGTTCCGTTGTGGAAGTATGGAGTGCTCTCCGGGCTGCTTTTAAATCATTGCATGTTTCTGCAATTTCTCCACTTGCTGTTCTGTCTCTTGTCTTCCCAAGACTGCACGTTGCGTGTCCTGGTAGGCCTTATCATATTGCGTCTGAAAACTGTTCAAATGCACGAGACAAGACTGATGTGCCCGCTTGGCATCATCCACCTCTCTGTCCCTTGCTGCTAACGGCTCTTTTAAATCTCCTTCTCTACCTCACTCACGTCTACATCACTGGTTCTGTCTCTCTTCTCTATCTCTCTACGGAGCATCTAACGACCTCCTCTGTGCCTCGCAATTGTGCCAAACAGGACACGATCGCCATCGGCTTGCGAGCTTTCCCTAACCTCTTCTTGTGGATCTCTGACAGGTTCTCCCACCAAGTATGTCCTATACTCCCGGGACCTGTTTCCTCATTCGCGCAGAATTCACTCCAAAGGGGCCATCCTTTCCCTTTGAGATATTTCTTGATCTCATCTTCACAAACGGGACACCGTCCTACTCTACTGGTCGCTGCGACCTCGAATTCCTGGAGGTTCATAAGGTGTTCCATTGCCTTCATTGCCATTTTCTCTATCTAGGTTCGCGACTGAATTTGGAACAGGGGGTGATAAAGTGGTGATGTAAACACGGGTACGGCTTACGCTAATTTCCGGCCTACAAAACCCCCGACAGTTTTTCGCAACAAAATCTCTCAGGTTTACATTATATCCCTGTTAGCACGCATGCATTAACACACTTCCGAATCTCAGAGGCTTGATCAGTACTGTTCTTATGCTTGTTGTTTTTCTGTTTCCAATTGGATTCTCAATTCAAATTTTGGGTTCTCTCGGAGTGGTTAGGCCACTTCTAAATCGAGTCCCGTCAGATGTCGGCAGTAAATGTTGCTAACTTTGGCTGTGTTTCTTAATTTAGCTCTGTTTAATTACGTTTGCTCAAGAGTCGCCATGTATCTTTCGACACCGCCACAAGGTTCAGAACTGAAGACTGATCAATGACTCGATACACCAGTTAGTAAGTTCAAAAGCAATGCTCATTTATTTACACACAGTCAAATCTACTCATGCATAAACTCTACAAACTAAACTACCACTATTACTAAAGCCTATACTTAGCTTCGGGTGCCCACTCAGTCAGAGGAACAATGGCCGATGCTCGGTTCTGAGGCTGCTGGGTTGAGCTGTTTACAGGGTGGCAACTAGGAGCGTCTAGCTCGTAGTGTGCGTTGACTTGGAACTTACTTGGTCTGCTGTAGCTGCTAGGCTGGTCTCTCTCTTCGCTGAGAGCCAAAGTCAAAGAAGGAGGATTCTCCCTTGGGGAATACCTTTTATACTAAAAAGGGCTATGTGCGCTTTTGGGTGGGCATTGAACTTGGCCTCAATTAATTGGGTCTTTCCCAATCATTCGTATTGATCTTCCTCCAATAGAGGGATGGTTCCCTGAATGCTGGGCGTGTCCTAGGTGACCGTTGGTTTGCTTTGTTTGAGTCTCTTCTGGCGCCGGGGTGTCTGCCTTAACATTGTGTATCTAAATGTTTCCCTTTAGTCCCCAGAGATGGCTCATTAGTATGTAGATTGCTTAGCAGGTTCTGTCCTCTCTGAGAGTTTAAGATTCTAATCAACAGACAGACCTTGCACCTGCTTGTTTCTTAGTATTGTCCAATTTTCCCTGCATTCTTTGCAAGTGTCCATTTTGTAACCGGGGCGTAGCCATCCCAGATGGCTACACCCCTATCGCTAACCTATGTGCTTCACCCCTGCTAACTTAACTGGTGTCTAACTGTCTGACCTTATGTGCCCCAATGCTCCTTCTCGTAGGTCCCCCAGGTGGAACATCAGAAGTGGAGGTTGCCTGTTGAGTATCTCTCCCTGCAACCTGGGTCCCCTTTGGCACCTGTCCTCTGGAGGGACCAGGCCCATTAGTCTTCCGGGCGTCATGGGTGGCATGGTGTCACCCTATTATGCTCACTGCGGCCATGTGGGTGCAGTCAATAAATCCCTATACCTGGGGCATGCCTGCTATGCAGGGAAAGTGGCCGTGGCGTCCAGGCTGATCTGGTCTTGATCCAAGTTGATGTACCTGTGGGCCCTCGCAAATAGCGCATCTGTGACCTCCTAATGCACTTTTGTGTGGCTGACTGAGATTCCGCACAGGTCACTTGTGCAGCCTAGAAACAAGCAGGCAGTGACAGTGACAGTGACTTTCAAGGCCACAGGCAATGAGTGACCTCCAAGTCCATATGATTGCAACTCTTGCATCACCTGGCACAGGTGGTCCACTGATCCCCGGGCCAGACACATTCTTCTCCAGCACTGAATTTCTGGAGGTAGGAAGCTCTGTGGCAGAATACCCGTGGCCAATGGTGTCCCCTCCCAGGCTCTGCCACCTGTGACCCTGCTCCCCTCTGCAGGGCGCTGACCCTGGCTGTATGCCATAGCACATTGACGTTGCGCCTGCTGTTCGATTGCAATAAAAGAAATTGCCAGCTTGATTGACTCCATGATTCTCTTGAATCAAAAACTGAAATGATGTGGAGATGCCGGCGTTGGACTGGGGTGAGCACAGTAAGAAGTCTTACAACACCAGGTTAAAGTCCAACAGTTTTGTTTCAAACACTAGCTTTCGGAGCACTGCTCCTTCCTCAGGTGAATGAAGAGGTATGTTCCAGAAACATATATATAGACAGATTCAAAGATGCCAGTCAAAACTGAAAGGAATAGAAGATCAAAGTGAGCGATGAGGAAGCCTGACAACGCCCTGATCCACTGCCCTCTCAGGATCTTGGGCATCCACCCATGCGCATCTCCCTATGTGAGCGCCTTTCCAATGAGCCTCACTCCCTCCCCTGTCACTTAATAGCCTCTTCACCAAAGTTGCCCCTCTCAACTCCATCTGAATGTAGCGTCTCAGTTCTTGAGAGCTTCAGCAGGCCACGTGGTTCCCCCAAAGGTGAGGGGTGAGGTCAGTTGAGCACATTCAGTGGATCTGTGCTCTAACCTCACGGGTAAATGAGATGTCGCCACCTGTCATGTCCTGAATGTGTTGACTGTTGAGCGCATTCACCATAATGCCTTGCATGTGGGGCCACATCAGTGTTATCGCTCTGTTACGGAGACGTATTAGCCTCGGTGTTCAATGCTGGGGGCTAGCCTTACAGCTAAACGACCCCACCAATTGTAGAACCCCTCCTTCGCCACCCCTTAGCTCAAATTTCACCTTCTCCAGGGTCAAAAATTCCAGCAGTTCCCCCTGCCACGCCGAGGCACAGGGCGGAGAAGCTGACCTCCACCCCAACAAGACCCATCTACGAGCGATCAGCGTGGCGAAGGCTAAAACATCTGCCCCCTGCACCTGCCTGCAACTCAGCCTGTCCAACACCTTGAAAATGGCTTCTAGGGAACCAGGGTCACATCCATATGCAATACCCCCGAGGTGGTGCTAAATACCTCCCTCCTTTCCATCTTTGGACAGGACCAAAACACATGAACATGGTTTGCAAGGCCCTCCCACACCGTTCGCAGACATCCTCCACCCCCTCAAACAGCTGGCTCGTCCTTGTTTTTGTGCGGTGCGCCCTATACACAACCTTCAATTGTATCAGCCCCAACCTCGCGCATGAGGTTGCGGAATTCGCCCTTCGCAGCACCTCACACTGCAGACCCTCTTCCACCCCACCCCCCCCCCCTCACCTCCGGCTCTTCCTCCCACTCGGCCTTAACCCTCTCCATGAACCCTCTATCGTCCTCCAAAACCTTCCCATAGATAGCCGACACCACCCGCTCTCCAAACTCCCCTGTCGACAGTACCACCTCCAACAGCGAGGGGGCCACCGCTTTTGGGAAGATCAGAAACTTCTTTCTTGCAAAGTCTCGGACTTGCAGGTACCTGAACTCTTCCTCCTGCGCCAACATATACTTCTCTCCCAGCTTCTCCAACATCGCAAATCGTCCCCCCAGAAACAGATCCTTCACTGCCCTAAACCCCCTCTCCTCCCACCTCCGAAAGCTCGCATCCAGCCTCCCTGGCTCAAACCTATAATTCCTCCTAATCGGCACCCCCCCTGACCTGGCCCGCAGTTTAAAGTGCTGTCTAAACTGCTCCCTAGATCTTCAATGTTGCCACCACCACCGGACTCCCCGAATACTTGTCCAGGGCCATCGGGAGCGGCGCCATTGCAAGCGCCCTCAACCCAGACTCCCTATGCGAACCTTCTTCCATCTTGACTAACCGGAGTCCCCCCGCTCCCCCGCCCCCCCGCCCCACACCTTCTCCGCATTCACCGCCAAATAATAATATAATTGGGCAGCACGGTAGCACAGTGGGTAGCACTGTTGCTTCACAGCTCCAGGGTCCCAGGTTCGATTCCTGGCTTGGGTCACTGACTATGTGGAGTCTGCACGTTCTCTCTGTGTCTGCGTGGGTTTCCTCTGGGTTTTCCGGTTTCCTCCCACAGGTCCTGAAAGACGTGCTGTTAGGTGAATTGAACATTCTGAATTCTCCCTCTGTGTATTCAACAGGCGCTGGAATGTGGCGACTAGGGGCTTTTCACAGTAACTTCATTGCAATGTTAATGTAAGCCTACTTGTGAAAATTAAGATTATTATTAATAATAATAAATTTGGGAGGACCAGCCCCCCCCCCCCCTCCCCCCCCACTCACCTTCGTCCTCTTTACAGAACCACCCTCCTAACCCTGGCTACCTCCCCCACACCAATAAACGAGGTGACCATCTTATCGATAGCCTTAAAAAAAGACTTGGGAAGAAAGTCTGGCAGGCAGTGAAACAAAAACAAAAATCATGGTAGCACATTCACTTTTACTGCTTGCACCCGGCCCGCCAACGACAGAGGGAGATTGTCCCACCTTGCCAAGTCGGCCTTCACCTTCCCCACCAAACTTGTAAAAGACTATTTTGTAGTAGGGAAGGTGTTACTGGCTGGAGTCAAGGGATCGGAGTACTCTGCCATAGCGATCTCGGATCAGGGATGGTCCTGGTATGTATATATGTTTGCATTCAAGGATCATTGGGTAAGACACTTCATCAATAAGACACTTGTGCAACAATTTCACAGGTACAGAGTTGAGCATTCTGAAACAAATAGAATATAGAACATAACAGCGCAGTACAGGCCCTTCGGCCCTCGATGTTGCGCCAACCTGTGAAACCACTCTAAAGCCCATCTACACTATTCCCTTATCGTCCATATGTCTATCCAATGACCATTTGAATGCCCTTAGTGTTGGCGAGTCCACTACTGTTACAGGCAGGGCATTCCACACCCTTAGTACTCTCTGAGTAAAGAACCTACCTCTGACATCTGTCTTATATCTATCTCCCCTCAATTGAAAGCTATGTCCCCTCGTGCTAGACATCACCATCCGAGGAAAAAGGCTCTCACTGTCCACCCTATCCAATCCTCTGATCATCTTGTATGCCTCAATTAAGTCACCTCTTAACCTTCTTCTCTCTAACGAAAACAGCCTCAAGTCCCTCAGCCTTTCCTCATAAGATCTTCCCTCCATACCAGGCAACATTCTGGTAAATCTCCTCTGCACCCTTTCCAGTGCTTCCACATCCTTCCTATAATGCGGCGACCAGAATTGCACGCAATACTCCAAATGCGGCCACACCAGAATTTTGTACTGCTGCAACATGACCTCATGGCTCCGAAACTTAATCCCTCTACCAATAAAAGCTAACACACCGTACGCCTTCTTAACAACCCTCTCAACCTGGGTGGCAACTTTGAGGGATCTATGTACATGGACACCGAGATCTCTCTGCTCATCCACACTGCCAAGAATCTTACCATTAGCCCAATACCCATCCTTCCACGCCCTCCTCCAGGTCATTTATAAAAATGACAAACAGCAGTGGCCCCAAAACAGATCCTTGTGGTACACCACTAGTAACTGGACTCCAGTCTGAACATTTCCCATCAACCACCACCCTTTGTCTTCTTCCAGCTAGCCAATTTCTGAGCCAAACTGCTAAATCACCCTGAATCCCATGCCTCTGTATTTTCTGCAGTAGCCTACCATGGGGAACCTTATCAAACGCTTTACTGAAATCCATATACACCACATCAACTGCTTTACCCTCATCCACCTGTTTGGTCACCTTCTCAAAGAACTCAATAAGGTTTCATTTCATTTTTCATTTCATTTGTGAGGCACGACCTACCCTTCACAAAACCGTGTTGACTATCTCTAATCAAATTATTCCTTTCCAGATGATTATACATCCTATCTCTTCTAAACCTTTCCAAGATTTTGCCCACAACAGAAGTAAGGCTCACTGGTCTATAGTTACCGGGGTTGTCTCTACTCCCCTTCTTGAAAAAGGGGACAATATTTGCTATCCTCCAGTCTTCTGGCACTATTCCTGTAGACAAAGATGACTTAAAGATCAAAGCCAAAGGCTCAGCAATCTCCTCCCTAGCTTCCCAGAGAATCCTAGGATAAATCCCATCCGGCCCATGGAACTTATCTATTTTACACCTTCCAGAATTGCTAACACCTCCTCCTTTTGAACCTCAAGCCCTTCTAGTCTAATAGCCTGAATCTCAGTATTCTCCTCAACAACATTGTCTTTTTCCTGTGTGAATACTGACGAAAAATATTCATTTAGCACCTCTCCTATCTCCTCTGACTCCAAGCACAACTTCCCACTACTGTCCTTGACTGACCCTACTCTTACCCTAGTCATTCGTTTATTCCTGACATATCTATAGAAAGCTTTAGGGTTATCCTTGATCCTACCTGCCAAAGACTTCTCATGTCTCCTCCTGGCTCTTCTTAGCTCTCTCTTTAGGTCCTTCCTAGCTAACTTGTAACTCTCGAGCGCCCTAATTGAACCTTCATGTCTCATCTTTACATAAGCCTCCTTCTTCCACTTGACAAGTGTTTTGACTGCTTTAGTAAACCACGGTTCCCTTGCTCGACCACTTCCTCCCTGCCTGACAGGTACATACTTATCAAGGACACGCAGTAGCTGTTCCTTGAACAAGCTCCACATTTCCATTGTGCCCATCCCCTGCAGTTTTCCTCTCCATCCGAAGCATCCTAAGTCTTGCCTCATCGCATCATAATTGCCTTTCCCCCAGATATAACTCTTGCCCTGCGGTATATACCTATCCCTTTCCATCACTAAAGTAAACTTAATCGAATTGTGGTCACTATCACCAAAGTGCTCACCTACCTCCAAATCTAACACCTGTCCTGGTTCATTACCCAGTACCAAATCCAATATGGCCTTGCCTCTCGTTGGCCTATCTACATGCTGTGTCAGGAAACCCTCCTGCACACACTGGACAAAAACAGACCCATCTAAAGTACTCAAACTATAGCGTTTCCAGTCAATATTTGGAAAGTTAAAGTCCCCCATAACAACTACGCTGTTGCTTTCACTCCTATCCAGAATCATCTTTGCAATCCTTTCCTCTACATCACTGGAACTTTTCGGAGGCCTATAGAAAACCCCTAATAGGGTGACCTCTCCTTTCCTGTTTCTAACCTCAGCCCATACTACCTCAGTCGATGAGTCCTCATCAAACGTCCTTTCTGCCACCGTAATACTGTCCTTGACTAATAATGCCACTCCTCCCCCTCTTTTCCCACCTTCCTTACTGAAATATCTAAACCCCGGCACCTGCAACAACCATTCCTGTCCCTGCGCTATCCATGTCTCCGAAATGGCCACAACATCGAAGTCCCAGGTACCAACCCATGCCGCAAGTTCACCCACCTTGTTCCGGATGCTCCTGGCATTGAAGAAGACACACTTTAAACCACCTTCCTGCCGGTACACTCCTGCAACTTTGAAACCTTTCTCATGACCTTACTGCTCTCAACCTCCTGTATACTGGAGCTACAATTCAGGTTCCCAAGCCCCTGCTGAACTAGTTTAATCCCTCCCAATGAGCATTAGCAAATTTCCCCCCAGGATATTGGTACCCCTACGGTCCAGGTGTAGACCATCCCGCTTGTCGAGGTCCCGCCGACCCCAGAATGAGCTCCAATTATCCAGAAATCTGAAACCTTCCCTCCTGTACAATCCCTGTAGCCACGTGTTCAACTCCCCTCTCTCCCTATTCCTCGTCTCTCTATCACGTGGCACGGGTAACAACCCAGAGATAATAACTCTGTTTGTCCTAGATCTAAGTTTCCACCCTAGCTCCTTGAATTCCTGCATTACATTCCTTTCCCTTTTCCTACCCATGTCGTTGGTACCAATGTGGACCACGACTTGGGGCTGCTCCCCCTCCCCCTTAAGGATCCCGAAAACACGATCCGAGACATCACTCACCCTGGCACCTGGGAGGCAACACACCAACCGCGAGTCTCTCTCGTTCCCACAGAATCTCCTATCTATCCCCCTAACTATGGAGTCTCCAATGACTAATGCTCTACTCCTCTCCCCCCTTCCCTTCTGAGCAACAGGGACAGACTCTGTGTCAGAGACCTGTACCCCAATACTCACTAATTTGGTATTAAAATGTTGGTATTAATGTATCAGTAATAATCAATATCCCCTTGAAACTCTGCGACTGCAGTAACCCGGCAGGTTCCTCAGAAGCCTAGCATAAGTAAGATCCTTCAAGTTGCCAATGGTATACAGTCCAAAGTAGATTAGGCTGATTGGCCATTCTGAATTGTCCCTTAATGTCCAGCGGTTAGTTGGGGTTGTGGGGTTACAGGGTACGGGTGGGGGAGTGGGCCAAGGTAGGGTGCTCTTTCAGAGGGTTGGTCTAGACTTGGTGGGCCATACGGCCTCCTCTGCACTATAGGGATTCTATTCTATATCACCTGCCTGGATGAGTGCAGCTCCGACAACACTCAAGATGCTCTTCCCTAACAGCACTATGGATGTACCCACACCTCAGGGACTGCAGCAGTTCAAGAAGGGCAACAAATGCTGGCCTAACCAGTGACACCCATATCCAGTAAATGATTTTTTTTAAAATTCAAAGTTGGCAGTTTAAACAGTAAGTTGAGACAGGCAAGAATCTGCTGCAAGCTGGGTCCTGAAGGATATAATTTTCTCAAAGTGGTTTATCCAAGGCATCTCTCTACCGCAAGTATTTCTGAGTCTGCTAACTGTATTTAAAAGTGGATTGTGACCTGAAATGGGTTTTGTTTGAGTGGGGATAAAGATATCAGCTGGGATTGTTTCAATGTATTGTTAAGCATTGTTTAACAAGTAATTGAAAGCTATTTGACTTTATGATGTTAAAGTTAGTAATACTGTGTTGGTAATAAAGTTTGTTTTAATATACCATATTCCTATTTGTGTGTGAAATCATTGCTGGAGCGAAGTATCTGTTCCTCAAGTTTTACAAAATTAAATAAATACTGGGGCTTCTGTCTGGTATCCTGACAAATGTTAGTGCCTGGACTGGTATCGGAATGAAGGCACCCCAGCCCCTTCAGCGACCAACCGGCACGGAAGGTCTCGGGGGTGCCAGTGGAAACCATATTCTATTGGGACGCCCTGCCACAAATGTAGCTGTGGTTCTGTCCAAGCAGGGGTATGCTCAGATGGGTGTCTACCCCACATATGCGCTGCCTCAAGCCCATGAGTGCCGTCGGGACCGAGTACGAGCGTTTTGAGGTCATGGATGGCATTGGTTGTGAGGTGGACACTCACCGTTATGCATTGTGCCTACACGTGGGGTGTCATCCAGCTCTCTCCTCCACCAACCAGCATGTCCCCAATCCTGGTCAAGCAGCAACCACAGCATATCCCTTCACCAGCCTTCGGACGTGGTGTTGGTGGAGGTGGGAATTCCTGAGCAGCTGTTCCCTAATGACAGCAGACAGGTACGAGCTGGGTGCGAGGCGACCATGTTCCAGACTTTGAGCAGGTCCTGGTAAAAGACGGGTAATGTGTGAAAGGAGTTACGAAGACCTGTAAGGTCTATGAACAGGAACTGCACATCATGGCTTAGGCCGTGCATCTCCCAGAAGAAATACTTCGCCAAGGCACACCAGTCAACCTAGAGGTATCACTGCAGTGTCTGATGGTGGAAAATTGCTATCTGGGTGTCAAGGCACACCAGCACCTGACCGCCCTCCCTAAGCAGCAGATTGAGAACCTCAATGCGACCCAGTGCAGCCTTTTGTTCCAGAAGAACATGAGAAGCATTCTCTGGATTTTTGTGACAAATCAGGGGGAAGGATCAAAGTGACCAGCCGGTATCACAACATGGAGGCAATTAGCTGGCTTCTGACCAGAACTCTGCTCCTGTAAGACAACACTCGGAGCAGTCCTGTCCAGCGTCTCAGACCAGCGGTGCCCTTTACCTCCAGCTCCTGCCAATTCGCTGGCCACGATTCCTTATCCGGATAAAGATGGACTCCCAAGTAGAGGAGGCTAATCCTGATCCAGGTGAAAGGCCGGAGCTCTTCCGGGAGGGTGTCCCGCTGCCATGGACCAGCCAGGAGTCAACTTGGTCTAGTTAATCCTGCTAGAGAATGTGGCAAAAGACATAGCCTGTCACTCACACATCCTCCACAGGTCAGCAGGGTCCATGAACATGAGGAGCACATTATAAGTGTAAGTCGAAAGGACCCCCCCGATGCCCAGCCCATGCACAACCAATCTCAACAACCTCCTCTGCAAGAGGCTCGGGAAAGGCTCCATGCACTGTTACGACACCCTGGGTGAATGAGTGGTCGCTTCCAGCCCCACAGACCCTGGAGTCTCAACACAAGTGAACTAACCAATGATTCGTATAAAGTTTCTGAGCTCTTTGGCCATTGACTGCTCCAATGATTTACAGACACCAGGGGCGAAATTCTCCTACCCGCCCCGCCACATTTCTGCTCCGACCAGCCGGCGGGAGTCTCCGTAACACCGGCCGGTCAATGGGGTTTCCCATTGTGGGGCACCCCCACGCCGTCGGGAAACCCCCGGGCGCCAGCAAAACGGAGACTCCCGCCGGCGGAGAATGACGCCCTAGATTTGTAAGTGAAAACAACTGTTTATTTACAACAACACTCGAGATAAGACATGCAATACTTATAATAGAATAATGGCAGGCTAATCTACTACTCCTCCCTTTTACCATCCCACCCTCTACCAAACACACACACAGGTACCTGGTTTCCAGTCTCACTAGAATGTCCGCCAGCTGTGCTGAGGAGAAAACAGAGCTTCCAATCAGGTGTCCGAGAGAGATTTACCCGTACAGGGAGAGAGAAACTCACAAGAGCCTCCACAGCTCGGAGTTCGAAATGAAACTAAAAGCTAGCAACACAGGGCTGGATTCTCCGATTCTGCGGCTAAGTCCGCAGCGTCCATCTGGTCTTACGACCAGAATGTTGCCGCTGATCCCGCACCCTTCCCCGGCTTTACCCGTGGACACGGCTGCAGAATGGCCAGGTCCGTGGCTGCGCATGGGCATGCCGGTGGCTTGCGGCAGACGTGGCGTGCAGCATGGCACCGGGCGTGCACGGACCTGGCCTGCCATAACCTGCCCCCCCCCCCATAACCCCCTTGCCAGCCCCGGACCACCTCCCACCACTCTCCCCAGCCCCCGCCGAAGCCCCCCCTGCCAGCAGAAAGACTCCCTCTGGACTGTGGCAGCGCTGGACACGTAGCCGCCACGCGAGATCCCCAAACGTTGTGAGGACGCCGTCGGGGACTCGGCCCATCGGGGGCGGAGCATCGGGGGAGGGCCTCGTGTGACGTCTTGAGGCCGTCCCAACGGCGTACTCCTCGAGTATGCAGTTTTTGAGGGGGCGGAGCATTGGAAAAACGGCACCACCCCAGATTCCAGCATAAAAGTGGATTCGCCGGCCTATCTTGATTTTGGCGATTGGAGAATCCAGTCCACAGTCTCACAGAGGAAGGAACATCCCAGAACAGTCAGCACCAATCCGCATAGATTATCAGCTAAGCCCCAGCAACCTGAAACAGTCGATTGACTGACAGCAAAGCTCATCAAGATGTGTCATCATTGATGTCAAACAAAACAGCACATCCTGCTGGAGTTTTTCCCATTTTAAAATTAAAGGTGCAGTTCAACCTAAAGGCACAGGTCCCATTAATTTTCCAGGTACAAAAACTGAAATAACAGAAAAACAGAAATAAAAGTAAAAAAACAAGGGAGAGACAGGGATTAACAGGAGGATCCTTACAGCAGATTTGGCCAGACAAGAGGTACTCATCTCCCAAAGTAAACAGGCACCATCATGGACCCGTTAATCATAACCAGGCCCTCTGCAGCTGCATACAGAAGTTGGATCTGGGCAACAAAGTGCGTCTCATACCCAAATGACCACAGAGTTCTGAAGATGTATTCAAGATCCACCCTTTCCTTCTCCTTGTCAAGAGGGACAGCAAGGTGCTCGACAGACCAGCCCTCGGAGAGTGATGGATCAGATCCCAGATCAGATGAATGGTGTCATAAATGGTGTTTCCTGGGACCGTGTAGGTCAGGGTAGATAATGTGAAGGGCAGCAAGGTGGCACAGTGGTTAGCACTGCAGCCTCACGGCGCTGAGGTCCCAGGTTTAATCCGGCTCTGGATCGCTGTCCATGTGGAGTTTGCACATACTCCCCAAATTTGCGTGGATTTCGCCCCCACAACTCAAAGATGTGCAGGGTAGGTGGATTGGCCACTCCAAAATTGCCCCATAATTGGAAAAAATGAATTGGGAACTCTAAATTTATTTTTTAAAAAGGGCAGGTAATGTGGCCCAGAATGGAGCCAAGATGGGAAGACTTTGCTCGAGCAAAGGTTTGAATTCTGTGCTGAGGAGGGAGACCTGGCACAGGTTCTTAAGCAAGTGGAGATCCCCCTTCTTGGGCAGCAGGGCAATAACTGCCCCGCACCACAAAAGGGGCCTCTCCCAGGTGCAATACTCTCCCCCAGGAGCCTCACATAGTTACCCCCTAGAATGTCCCAGAATGCCCTGAAGAACACCATGGTCAGTCTATCTGGCCCTGGGGTCTTGCCCCTGGAGAGACTGTCGAGGGCCTCACTCAGCTCCCCCAGGCATCAAGCTTTCCAGCTCCCTCTGGGCTGACCAGTCTCTCACAAAACTCTGCATGCATCTTCGCTGGATGGATCCGGAGAGAAAAGGGCAATGTAAAGATTTCGGACGTGGGCCCTGATGCCCGCTGGATCCTACACAAGGGATCTATCGTCAGCCAGCAGCTTAAGGAACTACTGATGGATCCTGTGTCTTTTTTCCAGCGTATAGAAGGGGGGACCATGGTCCAGGTCCTTAAGGAACTGGATCCATGGCCTCACACACACGCCATAGGATTCGATGAGTTGCAGATCCCTCAGCCTGCCCTTCTCCTCTTCGTGCACCAGCTGCAGGAATGGATCCTCCTTGGGCTGACCGAGATATCACTCCAGGTTAAGCACCTCCTTCTCCAACTCCTCGACCCTGGATTTCAACCTCTTTGTCGACCCCCTCGCATACACCTGACAGAAGACATGGATGTGAGTCTTGCCCACGTCCCACCATAGCCTCAAGGAGGAAAGCCTCCCCTCCAGCCAGGCCAGAAGCGACAAAGCCTATCCAGAAACCGCTCGCCCTCCAGCAACAGGTTGTTAAAGTGCCAATACCTGACTGGGACTGGGACTCTCCCCTTCCCGCCACCCCACCCCACTCCCTCTGGTGCCTCCTCTGCAACTGGCACCCTGGGTGGTAATGGTGACCTGAGCACTCACCTCCGATATCAGCTTCAGAGGTGAATTTGCAGGTTCTTATGGTTATATAGCTGTTGTAAGTCACACCAGCGTGACATCCCACCTTCGCCTGATGAATGTTCAGTGAAGGGGGAAATCCCAGTGGGGGCTCACGAATAAGATGCCAAGATATTTAAATGAGGTTCCCGACCTTCAGTGGCGGGATTCTCATTACATCACCAGCAAGGGACCTGGAAAATTGAAAGTCAGGTCTCACCGATGAGAATCGTTTTTCCCAATTCTTGCTGCATTTCGTGCCTTGTCGCTACTCTTGCTGATGGCTAACACGGGCTGATAGCAACCTGATTGGAATACATCTACTGAAACACAATCCCATTCTCAAAATGAAAATGAAAATTGCTTATGGTCACAAGTAGGCTTCAAATGAAGTTACTGTGAAAAGCCCCTAGTCGCCACATTCCAGCACCTGTTCGGGGAGGCCGGTACGGGAATTCTTTAATTTATTTGATGGTATACATTATTTCGAACTATTTCGAACCTTTTTAAAATACAAAAACTTACTGAAACTTGAGAAAATTAGATTAGAAATTAATGAAGATGGATCTGAAAATCAGAGAGATACCTGATGCAAAAAACCACCCAAATTGATTCTCTGTAATTTTGTGTTCTTTAATAATAAAGACAAATTTAAATGTTCCAAAGTTTGATACAACTATAAACACTTAAATGTTAAGAAAAATATTCCAAATGGATTTACAGTTAATCCAGTAAATGCTGAAACAAGCATATTTTGGAGTTATTATCAGCAATCAAAAAAATTAATATTTACTTGGTGAGGAGCATTAAATAACATTTGTATGTTGTTAAACTTAGTGCAATGCTCTACTGAAACAAGTTAATAACACTGTATATATTAATTAACTGGTGATACATGATTAAGATACACAAATTAATGGTTTCTCTTCTAGAAAAATAAGCACATATTTTAATATAAAACAATATCAAAAGAATTACTTACAAATTTCATATTCAAACTTTAAAATTATTTTAAAAATAAATGCAGCCATTGCAGTGACTTTCATAAGGATACATTTCAAAATACTGAACTGTGTATAGAATTATCTGTAAAATCAATATGATGCATATCCTTAGTAAAATTGATTACAAAGTATACGTCAAATGAAAGCTGTTCAGTGAAAAGTAACCATGTCAATATTTTCTTTTTCATGAACGGGTTCCTTAGTCTTTTCAAATCATTATTATTGCAATTTGCATTATTTTGAAGAAAAGGTTTTTATACTTTAATTTTTAGGTTCTTAATTTATAAACCTCCTGCAATGTTAACAATTTAAAAAACATCAACATTTTCAGAAGGCTAGCTATTTCAAATCTGGAAAGAAGTTATTTCTCCAACTTGCATTTAATCAATTCATTTTCCCAGGTCTTTCCGCTTGTGAGGTGCTCTTACCAGAGGAGCTGGTCACCGAGCTACAAGTATATTTTAGGCGGGATTCACAGGAGGAAGCGCCTGTACAGTGCTCATTCTATCTTTCTGCTGTAATCTAGTCAAATTATTCAGCAGTATCAGCAGCCATCAAAACATCACTCCTAAATCGGCGAAGAAATAAGCGGAGAAATCGCCTGAGTGAAATTATTTCAACGGAATGGCCTTCAATTCATTGCAAAGGCGATGTTGGCGCAGAACGTGAGATATTGGACTGATCACAGTGCCAAATTGACAATGAGAATATGCTGCAGATATCGCGGTGGAACTGGAGCAGATAGGCTAATAACGTCTGATGCACGGTCAATATGACAGTGTCGAATGCTCCAGAACCTTGGGTTCAAATGCAATCTTAGCTGGGGAATTGAAATGAATAAACCCGATATAAAATACCAGCGTCATTAATAGTCATTAAGAAACTACCAGAATATCTTTATAAACGTTTCGAGGAAAAAAACATGACGTCGTCCCCTTCCTCCAATACTCACTCCACCCTTTTATGTATCATTTTAAATCCATCTTTTTCTTCCCAAGGAGGAGTAGGTCATGGTTTCTGGTCAGGAACGGAATATATTTTATGTATGCAGATAGCTTTGCCAGCAATGCTCACACCCCGAAACAAGTTTTAAAAAAACAAACAAAATCGGGCAGGGCTAGGAATGGAAGTAATGGCTTAAACCTGATCCAAGTGGATTAGCAGGTTTAATTTAATTGACGAGTTTGTAATTAAACTAGAGAATAAATTGGCGTTAAAAAGATACCCGTATGCATAGGACTGAGTTCAGTACAATCGTTTTCTCAATTTCATTACTGGCTGGAATTTATGCTTTGCCTACAAGTTCAATTAAAACCTCACCATTGACTTGCCGGGGGATAAACAAAACATGCCTGGCTGTCAAAGCTGATTGGATTACTTGTGCCTTAAGAGGTATCTGAAATGCCTTAAGCAAGTGAGTCGATTGCCCTCCGCTGTTGTGCGATGGAGTACTGGAATCTGTCCACCAGCGCCGCTCTGTCCCAAGGAGCAGCAATCTGAGCCACGTTCATTCAGTAACTCAGTGGCTGGGCGGCACAGAGGGTTCTCCAGTCAAATCCCAGCAAATGGCGACACGGTGCAAGCGCATAAATCACAAATAATCACTACCTACATTCCCTGCACCATAAGAATGGGTATATGCTCCATTACTACGGTGCTAGCTTTCTGCAAGTACACGCTTTCATGCCTGTTGGCTGTGTCGACGTTCCCAGGTATAAGGCATTGCTGTACACCTTCTGCTTGATCGCTTCCAGCTTGCCACACATGGCTTTCGTTTGCTTCGCAGTTCGGAGACGTTCCCGTGAAATTGTGTTACCTCGCTTTTCTGCATCCTTTCAGAAAAAAACGAAAAATAATAGATGCGTTTCGTCAAGATAATGGAGAATAAAACGCGCCACAATTCTGTTCGTTGTCAATTATTTTGTTCGGGTTTTATGGCCACATTCCCCGTTTAGCACGTGGATCGGTTCGTTAACCAGACGCTGTGTTCCATTTAAATTGTCCAACAACAAGAGGAACTCAACAATTTCTATAACAGTGTGGTACAGATCGACTGTCAAAGCTGATAAAAGCGGACAACGCAGAGGGAGGGACTTGGGAATGCCTGGACTGAACCCAACCTTGTAACTGGTTCAGCTGCAGGAGCTCACCAAGGTTCCTTAAGCAGCACCTTCCAACCCCACAACCACTGCCATCTAGAAGGGCAAGAGCAGCAGATACCTGGGAATCCCATCACCTGGAGGTTACCCTCCAAGTCACTCACCTGACTTGCAAATATATGGCCACTGTCACTGGGTCAAAACACTGAAATTCCCTCCCAAACAGTGCTTTTGTAGTTACATTGTATATGTTGTGTTGCCCTATTATGTATTTTCTTTTATTCCCTTTTCTTCCCATGTACTTAATGATCTGTTGAGCTGCTCGCAGAAAAATACTTTTCACTGTACCTCGGTACACGTGACAATAAACAAATCCAATCCAATCCAAACAGCATTGTAGATGTACCTCTACCTCGGACTGCAGCGATGCCGACATCCCGTCAACGAATTTTAAAAAGCTATTTGAGTATTTAAAATTATACATCTTAAAATTGAGACAAATGAACAACGGATAAAAGTTACCTGACAAATGTCAGTGCCACAAGCTGCCAGCACTGCCTTCTTCACATTGTCAACAAATGTGGAGTTGCAGTTTTCCATTTTTATCAATTTGCATGTGACACATACGATGTAATCTAGTGGCTTATAAAAAAAAGATATTGATTAGAATACAGAGTTATTTCTTTAATTTGGTCAATCTTATTAATATCTCAGTGTCCATCTTGTTAAAACAATAATTTGTAAATTCAAGTAAACCACGGACACAGGTTAGAAAGTCAATAAAGTTTCATGTATTCTGACTTACATTTAGTGGCTGTACAGCTAGGGTTGAAAAGACCCTAACTGTTGGCTAACAGTTGGTATAACAGAAGTCAGGGATTTATTTACATCAAGATCCCATATATTGGGTTCTACTGCACACTTGCATTTATCATTCATAATATGCAGAATGTCCACATGAACCTCCACCCTGACAATTATCTTGTGTTTGCAAACTTGGCATCAATTTGACCCCAAGAGGGACTTCTTTTTAAAACATTTTCCAATTAAGAGGCAATTTTAGCGTGGCTAATCCACCTACCCTGCCCACTTTTGAGTTGCAGGGTGAGACCCACACAGATACGGGGACAACGCGCAAACTCCACACGGACAGTGCCACCCTCTGTGATGGACCTCTGACTCTATATTGTCTCCATCCCCAAGGTTATAGAGCAGAAGGAGGCCATTCGACTCATTGGGGTTGCACCGACCCTCTGAAAGAACGCCGCACATGGGTCCATTTACCCCACCTAACCTGTACATTCCTGGACACTAAAGGGCAATATTTTTTAGCATGGCCAATCCGCTTAACCTGTATATCTTTGAACTTGTGGGAGAAAACTGGAGCACCAGGAGGAAACCCACGCAGACACGGGGAGAAAGTGCAATCTCCACACTGTTACTCATGGCCGTTGGAGTTTCAGCAGCAGATGGGATGAGGCATGAGGCAGGCAATATTTTGAGATGTAAAGTAGGCAACAAAAGGGGCAGGACAGTGGTGAGCGCTGCTGCCTCACAGCACTTGTGATAATAAAGATTATTATTACTACTTCTGGCCTTGTGTATCCCCCTCTGTTTTCACCCCACCATTAGTAATATCTTCCAATTATCTGAATCCTAAACTCTAGAACTAGTCCCTCGCTCTTCCCTTAAGGTACTTTGAAAATCCTTCCTTTATGGCTAAGCTGAAAGGCATTAATAATAATAAATGATGTAAGTGGTTTTAAACAACTTGCTTATTTACTGCCTCTTAGAAAATACCATGTTCTCACAATTTTATGATAAATGCAAGATTTTATATTAACATTCTGTTAACTCTTACCTTACTCCGTGGTACTGTTCTTTCCTGAATAAAAAGAGAGAAAATAGTTGATTCATTATCAATTCTTTTACTACTTACATAATTTAGACCGCCAGAACAACGTGCTTTAATGATACCGTATGTGGTAAATTGGACTGTATTGAAACTGTACAGAGACACTCCTGTGGAAACCCGCGCTGTGACTTCCTAATCTTGGGCCCCAGTAGAAATGGTTCATTTCGCCTGGTCCTGCATTTAGGGAATAGCTCTCTGCAAAAAGGTCAGCTTCATTCGGATGGACGGCTTCAGATTCTAACAATTAATATATGCCCAGCATTTCCCATATAAATGGCCATAATCCTAGTGAAATATAGTTGTTCGTTTGAAATCTCTTACCACGTCGTTAAAAAGGGTGAGTAAATTCATTTTCAGTGCTGTTTGGTCGCAAGCTTGACATTGGAGTTTGGTGACCGCCTTTTGAGCAAACACCAATGCAACCTGAAGGATGATGATGCACCTGAAAGAGACTGAGGGAAAAGAGTTATATGACCGATGGTAATCCCTTATTAACTTACCATTTTACTCTTTCAGTTAAGTTATAAAGCTGAACGCTGAATCTCACCGACTATTCCACCACTCCCATTACCGCTTGCTATTTCTCGAGCCAAGAGTAACTTACCCATGGTGGAGGCAGTGATGAACGGTTTGCTGACAGGGGGAGTGATGAAGACTGCCACTCCATGATATATATTTATACTGTTTGTTGCACCCCCACCACCCACCCAACGGAAGAGCTTAAACAGGTAGCTGTACACCTTTTCAACGCCGATTCATCCTTCCTGCAGTCATTTACACTTTGATACTGACCAATCGGACTTGAGGATTAGAAAAAACCACCGATGTCTCACAGTCTCCCACATCATGACAAGCAAGATATCAAGTTATTATTCATGAATGAAGAGGTGTTTATTTGAATAAATGATCTACCCTTTCCCAACTGAACTTTTACCTTTCCTCTTTTCCATGAATTTAAATAAGGGTGTCACTTTTGACAGGTCAATCTGCTCAATCATGAGGAATGTCATTGCATCATTCTCCTATTTTATGTTTCAGCTTTTGGCAGTTATTCAAGAGTTTCGTTTCAAGAATATTGTGTGAATAAACGACATTTCCCTGAAAGATATATAACTGCATCTCATCTGATAAGCATATTATTTGGATATGTAAAATTATACTTTTTTAAAAATGTTTTTTTTAATTGAGTTTTCATGTTTTATATCCAACGAATTATACATTATACATTTTCAGGAAAAGAAACACAAAAACCAAGTGAACATCTTCATTTTTAAAAAATATATATATTTTATTGAAATTTTTTTCCCAAACAACAATTTTTCCCCTCTTACAAAGCCAACGTAACAATAACAATACAGAAATGTTTAACAATACACAAGTAACAAAATCCCATTATCTTTTGACCTAAACTAAACTAACCCCCCCCCCCTCCCCCCTGGGTTGCTGCTGCTGGTCATCGATCTTCCCTCTAACGTTCCCCTAGGTAGTCGAGAAATGGCTGCCACCGCCTGGTGAACCCTTGAGCCGATCCTCTCAGGGCAAACTTTATCTGCTCCAGTTTATTGAACCCCGCCATATCATTTACCCAGGCCTCCAGTCCGGGGGGGTTTCACCTCCTTCCACATGGGTAGGATCCTGCGCCGGGCTACTAGGGACGCAAAGGCCACAACGTCGGCCTCTTTCGCCTCCTGCACTCCCGGCTCTTCCGCAACTCCAAATAGAGCTAACCCCCAGCCTGGTTTGACCCGGGCCTTCACCACCTTCGAAATCACTCCCGTCACTCCCTTCCAATGCCGGGCACACCCAAAACATATGTGCATGGTTTGCCGGGCTCCCGCCACACCTCCCACATTTGTCCTCCACTCCAAAGAACCTGCTCAATCTTGCTCCCGTTATGTGTGCTCTATGTAGCACCTTAAATTGAATCAGGCTAAGCCTGGCGCATGAGGAAGAGGAATTTACCCTGCTTAGGGCATCAGCCCACATACCCTCCTCTATCTCCTCCCCTAGTTCTTCTTCCCACTTTCCTTTTAGTTCGCCCACCGACTCCTCCCCCTCTTCCCTCATCTCTCGGTAAATCTCTGACACCTTGCCCTCTCCGACCCACACCCCTGAAAGCACCCTGTCCTGTATCCCCTGTGTCGGGAGCAACGGAAATTCCCTCACCTGTTGTCTAGTAAATGCCCTCACCTGCATATATCTCAAGAAATTTCCCCGGGGCAACTTATACTTTTGCTCCAATGCTCCCAAGCTCGCAAAAGTCCCATCTATAAATAAATCTCCCACCCTCCTAATTCCCAACTGGTACCAGCTCTGAAATCCTCCATCCATTCTTCCTGGGGCGAACCTATGGTTGTTCCTGATTGGGGACCCCACCAGGGCTCCCCGCACCCCTCTCTGTCGCCTCCACTGTCCCCAGATATTCAATGTTGCCGCCACCACCGGGATCGTGGTAAACCTTTTAGGTGAGAACGGTAGCGGCGCCGTCACCAACGCCTCTAAACTCGTCCCTTTACAAGACTTTCTCTCCGGTCTTTTCCACGCCGCTCCCTCACCCTCCATCATCCATTTATGTATCATTGCCACATTGGCGGCCCAATAGTAATTGCCCAAGTTCGGTAGTGCCAATCCTCCTCTGTCCCTACTACGCTGAAGGAACCCCCTCCTTACTCTCGGAACTTTCCCTGCCCACACGAAGCTCGTGATGCTCCTATCTATTTTATTTAAAAAAGTCTTGGTGATTAGTATAGGGAGACATTGAAATACAAATAAGAACCTCGGGAGGACCATCATCTTAATCGCTTGCACCCTGCCCACCAGCGATAGAGGCTGCATGTCCCACCTCTTGAAGTCCTCCTCCATTTGTTCTACCAGCCGTGTCAGATTAAATCTGTGCAAGGTTCCCCAGCTCCTAGCGATCTGAATCCCCAGGTATCGGAAGTTTCTTTCCACTTTCCTTAGAGGCAAGCCTTCTATCTCTCTACTCTGGTCCCCTGGATGTATCACAAATAATTCACTCTTCCCCATGTTTAGCCTATACCCAGAGAAATTCCCGAACCCCCTCAAAATTCGCATAACCTCTATCATTCCCCCCGCTGGGTCCGACACGTATAACAATAGGTCATCCGCGTATAACGAGACTCGGTGTTCTTCTCTCCCTCTAATCACCCCTCTCCATTTCCTGGAGTCTCTCAATGCCATGGCCAGAGGTTCAATTGCCAACGCGAACAACAATGGAGACAGCGGGCATCCCTGTCTTGTTCCCCTATATAGTCGGAAATACTCCGATCTATGTCGACCTGTAACTACGCTTGCCGTTGGAGCCCCATAAAGAAGTCTAACCCAGCTAATAAACCCGTTCCCAAACCCAAACCTCCTTAACACTTCCCATAAATACTCCCACTCCACCCTATCAAATGCCTTCTCTGCGTCCATTGCCGCCACTATCTCTGCCTCCCCCTCCACTGGGGGCATCATTATCACCCCTAATAGTCGTCGCACGTTAACATTCAGTTGTCTCCCTTTTACGAACCCTGTCTGGTCTTCGTGCACCACCCCCGGGACGCAGTCCTCTATCCTCGATGCCAGTACCTTTGCCAACAATTTGGCGTCCACGTTCAATAATGAAATGGGTCTATAGGACCCGCACTGCAACGGATCTTTATCCCTCTTCAAAATTAACGATATCGTCGCCTCCGACATCGTCGGGGGTAAAGTCCCCCCTTCCCTGGCCTCATTGAACGTCCTCACCATCAACGGGGCCAACAAGTCCACATATTTTCTGTAATATTCCACCGGGAACCTGTCACGTCCCGGGGCCTTCCCTGCTTGCATGCTTCCCAGTCCCTTAATAACCTCGTCCACCCCAATCGGTGCCCCCAGGCCTACCACCTCCTGCTCCTCCACTTTCGGGAACCTCAATTGGTCCAGGAACTGCCGCATCCCCTCCTCTCCCTCTGGGGGTTGAGACCTATACAGTTCCTCATAGAAGGTCTTGAACACCTCATTTATCTTTCCTGCCCTTCGCACAGTGTCTCCCCTTTCGTCTCTAATTCCTCCTATCTCCCTCGCTGCTGCCCTCTTTCGCAATTGATGAGCCAACAGGCGACTAGCCTTTTCCCCATATTCATACCTCCTCCCCTGTGCCTTCCTCCACAGTACCTCCGCCTTTCTGGTGGTCAGAAGGTCAAACTCCATCTGGAGTCGTCTCCTCTCCCTGTACAATTCCTCCTCCGGGGACTCTGCAAATTCCCTATCCACCCTTAAAATCTCCCCCAGTAATCTTTCCCTTTCCTTGGCCTCTGTTTTCCTTTTGTGGGCCCCAATGGAGATCAGCTCTCCTCTGACCACTGCTTTTAGTGCTTCCCATACCACTCCCACAGGGACCTCGCCGTCGTCATTGACCTCCAGGTATCTCTCAATACACCCCCGCACTCTTGCACACACTCCTTCATCCGCCATCAGTCCCACATCTAATCGCCAGAGTGTTCTCTGCTCCCTTTCCTCTCCTAATTCCAGGTCCACCCAATGTGGGGCATGATCCGAAACCGCTATGGCTGAGTACTCAGCTTCTTCCACCCTAGAGATCAACGACCTTCCCAAAACAAAAAAAATCTATCCGGGAGTACACTTTATGGACATGGGAGAAGAAGGAAAACTCCCTAGCCCTAGGTCTAAGAAATCGCCATGGATCCACTCCCCCCATTTGGTCCATAAACCCCTTAAATACCTTGGCTGCTGCCGGCCTTCTTCCGGTCCGTTCAGGCCTCTCACGTTCCACGTGATCAGCCTCACTAGGGGGCTACCTGCCCCCCTCCAGTGTCGACTAGCCATTACCTTCTCTAGGCCAGTCCCATATCCCGCCTCTGCGCTCCCGCCCGCTCCCCCAGCGTCGCACACCATCCCCGCCCACCCACTCTTTAGCCATTTCCTTTTGGATTTCCGCAGCAGCAACCCAGTTGTCCCCCCCCCCACCCTCCCGCTAGATCTCTTTCTAGCATGATTGCTCCCCCATATTACTTCCGTAAGTCAGCTGACTTCAACTGACCCCGGCTGCTCCTCCTCACTCCTCAACCCCCCCCGTGTGGGGAACTCCCATCCGCCTTGCGCCTGTCTTCCCGCCTTATTCTTTCTGGCGCGGGAACATCCCTTTACCTGACCCGCCTCTTATGGCGCAGCTCCCTTTCCCCTCCCCCTCCCCTTCCCCATTCTCCAACTATGTCCCGTGTTTCCCCCCTCACCGGCGCCCACATTTCCCAAATGTCTCCCCCCTTCCCAATTTACTTCTCAATTAACTTCAACCATAACATTAACAATAACATTTCCTGCAGCATCAGTCCCTCAGTTCTGATCCAATTTCTCTTCTTTGATGAAGGTCCATGCTTCCTCCGCCGTCTCGAAATAATGGTGTCTCTCCTGATACGTGACCCATAGTCTTGCCGGCTGCAGCATCCCGAACTTCACCTTCCTTTTATGCAGCACCTCTTTGGCTCGGTTGAAGCTCGCCCTCCTTCTCGCCACCTCCGCACTCCAATCCTGGTATATCCGTACCACAGCATTCTCCCATCTGCTACTCCGCACCTTTTTAGCCCATCTCAGGACCTCTTCTCTATCCTTAAGGCGGTAAAATCGCACGATTATCGCCCTGGGTGGTTCTCCCACTTTTGGTCTTCTCGCCGGAATCCGATTTGCCCACTCCACCTCCAAGGGGCCCGTAGGGGCCTCAGCACCCATCAGTGAGCTCAGCATCGTACTTGCGTACGCCCCACAGTCCACTCCTTCCACACCCTCAGGGAGACCCAGTATCCGAAGGTTCTTCCTTCGCGCTCCGTTTTCTAGGGCCTCGATCCTTTCAGTACACTTTTTATGAAGTGCCTCGTGCGTCTGAGTCTTAACCGTCAGGCCCAGGATCTCGTCCTCAATATCTGTCACCTTCTGCTCCACCACGCGGAGCTCTGTCTCCTGGGTCTTTAGTGTCTCCTTGAGCCCCTCAATTGCCTGTAGCATCGGTGTCAGCACCTCCCTCTTCAGCAGCTCCACGCACCGTCTCACAATTTCATCCTGCTCAGGCCCCCATGTCGCCTGCGCTTTCTCCGCCGCCATCTTGTACTTCTCTCTTTCTGACCCTTTGGTCAACGATTCGTCGCGCTGCAGCCGCCGCCGTTTTTTTCCTCCTTCGTTTGGGGGGGGGGACTCCCTTCTCACACACCCCACACCGGGTTGCGTCGTCAAAAAATTCCCCGTTGGGGCTCTTAAAAGAGCCCGAAGGTCCGTCGGAGCTGGAGCCGCCGAAACGTGCGGCTAGCTAGGCATCACCGCAACCGGAAGTCCATGAACATCTTCATAACAACAAATCTGGCCGTGAACCCTCCTTTTACCTGCATACGTATCTTACATTCCCCAATATGGCCGAGACACATATTTACAGGCATTTATAGACAAATTGGTTTGGGGCCTTGGCTTGCCATCGGACTGGTCCCTTGTGGCATTTTGTTTGCATTCACCTACCCCCAGTCAAACCTCCCTCCCCACCTCCAGGCTATCAAGGAAGCAACGGCCAAAATATCGGCCTCTCTCAGCCCCCTGGACTCCCGGGTCTTCCGTCACTCTAAACATCGCCACCTCCGGACTCGGGACACCTCCACACCCATCACCTCAGACACCACGTCCAAGAACCCCTGCCAGAATCCTTCAGTCTTGGACATGACCAGAACATGTGGACATGATTCACGGGCCTCCCCCACCTCGTGCACCACCCACACATATCCTCCATCCCTTCAAAGAACCTACCAACCCTCGCCACTGTCATATGAGCCCCATGTACCACTTTAGACTGGACGAGGCTTAACCTCGCACATGAGAATGCGTTCACCCTTCGCAAGGCCTCCACTCACATCTCTGCCCCACCTACCCGCTCAGATCCTCTTCCCATTTACGTATAATGTCCCCCACCAAAGCTCCCTCCCACTCCATCAATTCTTTACAGAGATCAGGCAACTTCCCCTCCACTATTTCATCCTTCTACGGCATCTTGTCCTGCAACCCCAGGGGCGGCAGCCCAGGAAAGGACGGCACCTCTCTCCTTACAAAGTCCCGACCCTAAAGCCATTCCCCCTGAGCAACTCGTACACTTCCTTCAGTCCTCCAGCCCTGCGAATTTGCCACCTATAAAAAGTTGCCAAAGCTCTCAATCCCTGCCTGCCGCCACTCCCAAAACTTGCATCCAACCCCGCCGGGGCAAACCTATGGTTATTACAGATCAGTGCCCACACCGAGGCACCCTCTACTGTTGCCTCCACTGCCCCCACACCTTTTGGGCTGACACCACCACTGGGCTCGCGGAGTAGCTGGCTGGTGAGAACAGTAAAGGTGCCAACAGCAAAGCCTTAAACATGTACCCCTGCACGATGCCACCACCACCCGCCCCCTCCCCCACGGCCCATTTTCACACCATAGCAATGTTCCCCACCCAATAACAGTTCATCAATGCCAGCCCCATGCCCCCCCTCCTCCCCTTCGTTTACACTCCAAGAAAGCCCGCCACACTCGCAGGGTCTTCCCCACCCACACAAACCCAGAGATCAGTCCATTGACCTTCCTAAAAAACGACTCGGGAACAAAGATTGCTAAGTTCTGAAATACAAACAGAAACCGTGGCAGCACAGTCATTTTCACTGCCTGCACCCATCCTGCCAGTGACAGCAGCAGCACACCCCACATAGTCCACCTTCATCTGCTCCACCAGCCGAGCAAAGTTAAGTTTGTTCAAACTGCACCCAACTCCAGCCACCTGAATACCCAAATACCTGAAACTCGCCCCCACCACCCTGACCAGCAACTCCCCTAGCCTCCTTTCCTGTCCTCAATTGGGAACACTCAGTTCTTTCTCATATTCAATTTGTATCCTGAAAACCGGCCCAGGATCTCCATGATGTTACTGATGCTGCCCACCGGCTCCCAAATGTATAACAACAGGTCGTCTGCATACAATATGACCCTATGCTCGACACCCCCCTGCTCAATATCTCTCTCCAGTCCCTCAATGCCCAAAGCGCCATTGTCAATGGCTCTATTGCCAAGGCAGAGAGCAACAGGGAGAGCGGACACCCCTGCCTCATCCCACGATGTAACCCAAAGTACCCTGAACTCACTTGGTTCATTCGCACACTCGCAAGCGGCGCTTTATACAGCAGCCGGACCCAATCCACAAACCCTTGCCTGAACCCGAACCGGTCGGGCACCTCCAAGATACGCCCACTCCACCCAATCAAACACCTTCTCCACGACAATCGCCACCACTACCTTTACCTCCTGCCCCTCCTTAGGCATCATGATTACAGTGAGTAGCCTCCTCAGATTCACTGACAACTGCCTCTGCTTCACAAAACCGGTCTGATCTTCACTATCATCCCTGGGACACAGTCATCAATTTGTGATGCTAACACCTTTGTAAATAACTTGGTGTCCACATTCAATAGTGATATTGGGTGGTAAGACCCACGCTGCTCTGGGTCCTTATCCCTCGTCAAAATCAGGGAGATAGAAGCCTGTGACAATGTAGGGGGGATTTCCCCCCTCTCCCTTGCTTCATTATACCACCAGTGGTCCCAGGTCCGCCCCAAACTTTTTATAAAACTCTACCGTGAACCCATCTGGCCCCAGAGCCTTCCTTGCCTGCATTGTCCCCATACCATCCATCACCTCCCTCAGCCCTGTTGGGGCCCCCAGTCCCTGAACCAGCCCATCCTCCACTTTGGGAAACTAACTCATCCAGTCAACATGTTACTCGCCTTTTTCCCATACTCCTACACTATCCCTCTGGCCCTCTGCAGCTGCCCTACTACCTTCCCCACAGAAGCTAGCCCAAACTCTATTTGGAGTCTCTGCCTCTAACAATTTGGCCTCCAGCGCCTCCGGATACCTATCGTCCACCCTCAATCTCATGTACCAGCCTTGCCCTCTCCTCCTGCTCCGTTTTCTCCCTATGTGCCCGAATTGATATGAACTCTCCCCGAACGACAACCTTGAGTGCCTCCCACAGCATGATAGCTGTGACACCCCCCAACCCCTCCCTGAGCCACCCGCAAATCCACCCAATGCAGCACGTGGTCAGAGGCCACAATTAGCGTATACTCTTAGTCGATCACCCCGCCAGCAACGTCTTGTCCAACACAAAAACATCAATCCGGGAATACACGTTCGTGAGGGGTCTCATTAGTAGCAGTGCACAGGAGCGACCGGATGGAGTGGAGCGCATCGGTGAGGACCTCCTGCCAGCAGGAGACCGGGAGATTCCTAGACCGAAGGGCCAGCAGGACGGCCTTCCAGACCGTCGCGTTCTCCCACTCCACCTGCCAGTTTCCCCGGGAGTTGTAGCTGGTCGTCCTGCTCGAGGCGATGCCTTTGCTGAGCAGGACCTGACGCATCTCATCACTCATGAAGGAGGATCCCCGATCGCTATGGATGTACGTGGGGAAACCGAACAAAGTGAAGATGCTGTGTAGGGCCTTGATGACCGTGGTAGACGTCATGTCGGGGCATGGGATGGCGAATGGGAAACGGGAGTACTCAATGATATTGAGAAAGTACACGTTGCGGTCAGTGGAGGGGAGGGGCCCTTTGAAGTCCATGCTGAGGCGCTCAAAGGGGCGGGAGGCCTTCACCAGATGCGCTCTGTCTGGCGAGTAGAAGTGTGGCTTGCACTCCGCACAGACGTGGCGCAGCCCCTGATCATGGTCCTGACCGCCTCGATGGAGTAAGGCAGGTTGCGGGCCTTGATAAAATGGAAGAACCGGGTGACCCCCGGGTGGCAGAGGTCATTGTGGAGAGTCCACTTGTGCGCTGGCACATATACCGCAGGATAGGGCATCTGGGGGCTCATTGAGCTTCCCCGGGCGATACAAGATCTCGGAGTTATAGGTGGAGAGCTCGATCCTCCACCTCAAGATCTTGTCGTTCTTGATCTTGCCCCGCTGTGTATTGCTAAACATGAAGGCAACCGACTGTTGGCCAGTGAGGAGAGTGAATCTCCTACCAGCCAGGTAATGCCGCCAATGTCGCACAGCTTCCACAATGGCTTGGGCCTCCTTTTCGACAGAGGAGTGCCGAATTTTGGAGGCATGAAGGGTGAGGGAGAAGAAAGCCATGGATCTGTCCGCCTGGTTGAGGGTAGCGTCCAGAGCCACGTCCGATGCGTCACTCTCCACCTGAAAGGGGAGGGACTCGTTGACTGCGTGCATCGTGGCTTTGGCGATGTCCGCCTTGATGTGGTTGAAGCACGGCGGGCCTCAGCCGTCAGGGGAAAAACGATGGATTTAATAAGTGTACGGCCTTGTCCACATAATTAGGGGCCCACTGGGCGTAATATAAGAACCACCCCAGGCATCGTTTCAGGGCCTTGGGGCAGTGGGGGAGGGGGAGTTCCAGGAGGGGGCGCATGCGGTCGGGGTCGGGCCCTAGGACTTCATTTTCCACAACGTAGCCAAGAATGGCTAAGCGGGTGGTGCGGAAAACGCATTTCTCCTTATTGTAGGTGAGGTTAAGGAGTTTGGCAGCATGGAGGAATTTCTGGAGATTCACGTCATGGTCCTGCTGGTCGTGGCCGCAGATGGTGACATTATCTAGGTACGGGAACGTGGCCCGCAGCCCGTACTGGTCAACCATTCGGTCCATCTCTCGCTGGAAGACCGAGACCCCATTGGTGACGCCGAAGGGAACCCTGAGGAAGTGATAGAGGCGGCCATCTGCTTCGAATGCAGTGTATTGGTGGTCCTCCGGGTGGATGGGGAGCTGGTGATAGGCAGATGGCAGATGTCAAGTCAACTGTGGAGAAGACTCGATACTGCGCAATCTGATTGACCATGTCAGATATGAGTGGGAGGGGGTACGCATCGAGCTGCATGTACTGGTTGATGGTCTGACTAGTCGATGACCATCCGGTGTTTCTCCCCAGTCTTAACTACCACCACTTGAGCTCTCCAGGGGCTCTTACTGGCCTCAATGACCCCCTCCCGCAGAAGCCGTTGGACTTCTGACCTGATAAAGGTCCTGTCCTGTGCACTGTAGCGTCTGCTCATCGTGCCGACGAGCTGACAGTCCAGGGTGAGGTTTGCGAAAAGTGAGGGTGGATCGACCTTAAGGGTCGTGAGGCCACAGACGGTGAGGGTGGGCAGGGGTCCGCCGAACTTGCAGGGGTCCGCCGAACTTCAGAGTAAGGCTTTGGAGGTGGCACTGAAAATCGAGACCTAGTAACAGGGCAGCACAGAGGTGGGGGAGGTAGAGTCTGAAGTTGCTGTATTCTACGCCCTGTATGGAGAGGGTCGCGATGCAGTATCCCCGGATTTGTACGGAATGGGATCCGGAGGCCAGGAAGATTTTCTGGGTGACGGGGAGGACCGGGAGGGAGCAGGGCCTTACCGTAGCAGGGTGGATGAAACTCTGTGCTCCCGGAGTCAAAGAGGCAGGTCATCTCATGCCCGTTGATCCTTCCAGTCATCGTAGCGGTCGCGAGGTTGCGGGGCCGAGACTGATCAAGGGTGATGGAGGTGAGCTGCGGAAGATGGTGAGAGTTGTTTGGCTGATCGGCGGTGGCGGAGGTATTGGCGGTGGCATCGGCGGGCCGTGAACGGCCAGGCGAGCAGGGGTCCTGAGGCACGGTCAAAGATGGCGCCGAAGATGACGGCACCCACGGGGCGCACATGGCGGACGACGTCCAAGATGGCGACACCCACGGGCCGCATATGGCGGGAGGCGGTGAAGATGGCGGCGCCCCTGGATCGCACGTGGGGTGCGTACCGATGCTGGGCCTGGAAACGGCAGCGACCGATTGGGCCTGGCAAACGGAGACGAAGTGGCCCTTCTTGCCACACCCGTTGCAGGTCGCGCTCCGCGCTGGGCAGCGTTATCTGGGGTGATTGTTCTGGCCACAAAAATAGCATTTGGAGCCTCTGGAGTTGGCTAGCTGCCGCGCGGCGCAGGCTTGCGGCGTACCCGGGTCGGAAGATGGTGGGGCCCATGATGCCCACGAGGGTGCCGCGCGGTTGGAGGTGTAGGCCTCTAGATTGTGGGAGGCCACTTCTAGGGAGTTAGCGAGCTGCACAGTCTCTGTAAGGTCGAGCGTACCCCCTTCCAATAACCGCTGGCGGACATAATTGGACTTAATGCCCGTGACATGGGCGTCTCTGATCAGCAGTTCGGTGTGTTGGACTGCCGACACCGCCTGGCAATTACAGTTTCTGCCAAGTATCCACAGAGCACGCAAGAAATCATCCCGAGACTCCCCCGGGAGTTGCCGTCTCGTGGCCAGGAGGTGCCTGGCAAACACCTGATTCACAGTCCTGATGTACTGTCCTTTTAGTAGCGCCATCGCTTCCGTGTAGGTGGGCGCGTCCCGAATGAGGGGGAAACTTGTGGGCTCACCCGTGAGTAGAGGACCTGGAACTTCTGTGGGTCTGAGAGTTCTTCAGTGGCTGCTCCGGGGTATCCTTCAAAGCAGGTTAGCCAGTGCTCGAAGGTGGCTGTGGCATCGGCTGCGTGAGGGTTCAGCTCCAGGCGATCAGGCTTCATTAAGACGTTCATCTCTAAAATTCTGGTGCAATAAATTGATGTACCACCAATGACCACGAGACAAAATGGTGAAACTATTGAGGCTTTATTGCACAAGATGTTGAGCCTCCTGCAGCTGGAACCAGAATGGAAGCAGCGCAGGAGAGCATACACTTTTATACAGGGCCTGCTGGGAGGAGCCAGCAGGCTGGGATTTACTGTGGTACCTGTAATACAGTGGCAGTACCATAATACACGTAGTGTGTGACCAGTGGTGTTTACCACAGGGAAAACAGGATGTCGGCAGGCATAGGCAAAAGGCAAGACCAGCCCTGGGAGGGGAGCCACTGTACTAGCAGGGAGGGCTAGCACGGGAAGACAGACAGTAGGGGGGGGGCCGCGGCACACCTCTCGGTAGAGAGGGAGGGCCTGGCCAGGGGGGAGATGGGGGAAACAAAGAATATCGGAAATAGGACGGAGAAAAAAAAAAAGTTGGCAACCGGATTGGCTTGGCAAGGCAGGGAGCAGGCCGAGAAAACAAGATAGCGCTGCAAGCAGCTACTTTGGAGGGTCCCTAAACAAAAGGAAACTCCAGAGTGCAGGGGTGCACTCACTTGGCGTACACATAATTGGCGGCCATGTTGGGTGCCCCCTGCACAAAGGAAACCCCAGAGCGCAGGGGCTCGACCTCAAGGAAAGAAAGGCAGCCGCGGCCATTCTGGATGGCTCCCTAACAAAGGGGAAACCCGGAGTTCAGGGGCATGTCTACCAGGTAAGTATGGTCAATCCCGCAGGAACGGGGGGGGGGGCAGACCCCCCAACAGGATAGTCACCTGGGGGGTAGCACAGTGGCGCAGTAGTTAGCATTGCTGCCTACGGCACCAAGGTCACGGGTTCGACCCCGGCTCTGGGTCACTGTCCGTGTGGAGTTTGCACATTCTCCCCGTGTCTGCGTGGGTTTCGCCTCCACATCCCAAAGATGTGCAGGTAGGTGGATTGGCCATGCTAAATTGCACCTTAATTGGAAAAAATGAATTGGGCACTCTAAAATTTTTTTTTTTTTTTTTTAGAAAGAGCAGTCACCTGGAATGTAAGGGGACTTAACGGCCCAGTGAAAAGATACAGAGTCTTCACCCTCTTCAGAAGCCTGAAAGCCGACATTTCCTGCAGGAGACACATCTGAGGGAGTTGGACCGACTGTTGGCAAGAAAGGGCTGGGTGGGACAGACATGCCATTCATGCTACGGGACGTAGGCTAGGGGAGTAGCCATATTGATTAGCAAGAGGACGAGGTTTACAGAGACGAGGACTGTTATGGACCCAGGGCGACGATAAGTCATGGTCAGCGGTGTCCTGGTTAATGTGTACATGCCCAACTGGGACGACACAGACTTTATAAAGAAGACCATGACGGAAATCCCCGACATTGACACACACCGACTGATTAGGGGGGGGTGACTTTAACTGCATGCTGGACCCACTGACCGACCGATCAAACCCCAGAACGGGGAAAACGGCAGGCATGGCTAGGGACATGGGAACATTCATGGAACAGATGGCGGTGGTGGACCCATGGCGGTTCCTGCACCCCGGTGACAGGGAACTCCCATTCTTCTCACCGGTCCACAAGATAAATACCCGGATCAACTTATTGGCAGTGGGGAAATCGGCGCTTCCAGGAATAGCAAGAGCGGAATACTCTGCAAGAGTCATCTCCGCTCCACACTACATGGATGTGTGGTTGGAGATGGGCCGCTGCAGCGCCCCACATGGAGGCTGAGCATGGACCTCTTGGCCGACAAGGCCTTCTGCCAGAAAACATCACGCCATAGGAGAGTACGTTATTAATAACCAGAATGGGGAAGTCTCACCCTCCACATTCTGAAGGCACTGAAGGCTGTGACCAGGGGAGAAATTATTGCCGATAAGACTCGCAGAGACAGGCAGAGAGGGAGGCCAGGCAACAATTGATCGACTCCATCCTAGAGGTTGACAGGAAGTACTCCGAGGCCCCAACCGTATAGCTTCTGGAGGAGAGGAAGAAGCTGCAAATGGACTTTAACCTGCTATCCACTAAGAAAGCAGTGCACCAACTCTGCCAGACATGAACACGGAGAAAAGGCTGGCCGCCTACTGGCTCACCAGCTTGAGAAAGCAGGCAGCCAAGAAGGGGATAGCGCAGGTTAATAGCAGGCTGGTAACCGAGCCAAAAGAAATCAACAGAGCATTTGAGACCTTTTACCAAGGGCTGTACACCTCCGAGCCCTCAAAGAGGATGCGAGGATGAAACAGTTCCTTGATGGACTGGGCATGCTGGTTGTGGGGGAGGACAGGCGGCGGGGGGGGGGGGGGCGCTGTACAGAAGGCTGTACAGAACCCAACAAGCTTGGGGCAAGCACAGAACATGTGGGTGTGGTTGGCCAGGCCTCCCTGGCACAGCTCACATTTATCCTCCGCCTTTGGGAAGAATCTGTTCCTTTGGGTTCTGGTTGGGTGCGCTCTGTGCACCACTTTAAATTGCATGAGGCTGAGCCTTACGCAGGAGGAGGTGGAGTTGGCCCTGCTCAGTGCTTTGCTCCAGAGCTCCCAGCCCACTTCCATACCCAGTTCATCTCCCTATTTTCATCTGGCTTTGTCCAGTGGTAGTCTCGCCCAATCCTGCTCAGCTGGAAATCAGCAGCACCACCCACAGCTGCAAACTGGCTGACAGACCTGGCGGAATTTCTCCACCTGGAGAAGATCAAGTGCACCATCCTAGGGACGGAAGAAGGCTTTCTTAAAGCATGGGGGTAATTCGTCAGCCTGTTCGAGGTCAACAGCAACTAGGGAAAGAGGGAAAGAGTAAGAAACGGGAGAGAGCAGACAGGAGTACACAACACTAAGTGGTACAAAAGGGAGCGGGGGAGGAAATGAGGAGGAAACTCAGGGGAACCACAGGAAGCATGGAGGAGGGGGAAGTGACCCTCCCCCCCCTCCCCCCCCCCCCCCCCCCCCCCCCAAGCTCAAAAGGCCTGCAACAAAAAACACATAAGGAAGGGGGGGTGGGGGAGGGGAGAACAGGAGCTCAGGGACAGAACACCCAGAATGGAGGAGGGGGATGCCAAGGAGGGGTCAAGGAGAGGCAGGGGGCAGGGAGAAGAAGAGGGTATATCAACAAAGATTGTATGAACATAAGAACTGTATGAATATCAGATGCAACGATTCACGATGTAAAATTGAAAATGCCAGTAAAAATTCGTCGGAAAAAAATAAAATAAATAAAAGAGCGAGAGGAACCGGAAGTTTGAAAAGAGCGCGAGGATTTGATTTATTATTATCACATGTATTAGTGTACAGTGAAAAGTGTTGCTTCTTGCATACTATACAGACAGCACATACCGTACATAGGGAAGGAAGGAGAGACTACAGAATATAATGTTACAGTCATAACTGGGATGCAGAGAAAAGATCAACTTAATACAAGGTAGGATTCAAAAGTCTGATGGCAGTAGGGAAGAAGCTGTTCCGGAGTCGGTTGGTACGTGACCTCAAACTTTGGTATCTTTTTCCTGACAGAAGAAGGTGGAAGAGAGTATGTCTGGGGTGCGTGGGGTCCTTAATTATGCTGATTGCTTTTCCGAGACAGCGGGAATTATAGATGGAGTCAATGGATGGGAGGCTAGTTTGCGTGATGGACTGGGCTACATTCACGATCTTTTGTAATTTCCTGCGGTCTTGGGCAGAGCAGGAACTATACCAAGCTGTGATACAACCAGAAAGAATGCTTTCTATGGTTCATCTGTAAAAGTTGGAGAGAGTCATAGCTGACATGCCAGATTTCCTTAGTCTTCTGAGCAAGTAGAGTCGTTGGTGGGCTTTCTTAACTATAGTGTCGGCATGGGGGGACCAGGACAGGTTGTTGGTGATCTGGACACCTAAAAACTTGAAGCTCTTGACCCTTTCTACTTCGCTCCCATTGATGTAGACAGGGGCATGTTCTCCTCTACGCTTCCTGAAGTTGTTGACAACCTCCTTAGTTTTGTTGACATTGAGGGAGAGATTGTTGTCGCACCAGTTCACCAGATTCTCTATCTCATTCCTATACTCTTGTCTCGTCATTTTTTGAAATCCGACCCACTACGGTAGTGTCATCAGCAAATTTGAGAATTGAGTTGGAGGGGAATTTAGCCACACAGTCATAAGTGTATAAGGAGTATAGTAGGGGGCTGAGGACACAGCCTTGTGGGTCACTGGTGTTAAGGATGATCGTGGAGGAAGTGTTGTTGCCTATCCTTTGTGGTCTATGGGTTAGGAAGTTCAGGATCCAGTCACAGAGGGAGGAGTCAAGGCCCAGGCCATGGAGTTTGGAGATAAGTTTTGTCGGAATAATAGTGTTGAAGGCTGAGCTGTAGTCAATAAATAGGAGTCTGACATAAGTGGCTTTGTTATCTAGGTGTTCCAATGTTGAGTGTAGGGCCAGGGAGATGGCGTCTGCTGTGGACCTGTTGCAGCGGTAGGTGAACTGTAGTGGATCAAGGCAATCCGGGAGGCCGGAGTTGATTCGTGCCATGACTAACCTTTCGAAGCACTTCATGATGATGGATGTCAGAGCCACTGGACGATAGTCATTAAGGCACGCTGCTTGGCTTTTTTTTGGTACAGGGATGATGGTCATCTTCTTGAAGCAGATAGGGACCTCAGATTGTTGTAAAGAGGGGTTGAAGATGTCTGCAAATACCCCCGCCAGCTGATCCGCGCAAGACTGGAGTGCCCATCCGGGCCAGTGGCTTTCCGTGGGTTGACCTTCGAGAAGGCTGCTCTGACATCTGCAATGGTGACCTTGGATACAAGTTCATCTGAGGCTTCCAGGGTGGGGGGGCGTGCTCTCGCTGATCTCTTGCTCAAAGCGGGCATAGAATGCGTTGAGCTTATCAGGGAGGGGTGTGTTGGAGCCAGTGATTTTACATGCCTTCATCTTATAGCCCGTTATGTCTTGAAGACCTTGCCATAGTCGGTGGGGGTCCGTGAGGCTAGCCTGGGACACGAGCTGGGTCCGGTACTATCTTTTGGCATCTTTGATGGATTTCCTTAGATCATATCTGGCTTTCTTGTATAGGGCAGGGTCGCCTGACTTAAACGCCTCAGACTGAGACTTCAGCAAGCAGTGGATATCCCTGTTCATCCAGGGTTTCCGGTTGGGGAACACACGGATTTGCCTCTTTGGCACACAGTCTTCTACACACTTACTAATGAAGTCAGTTACTGTAGTGGTGTACTCGTTCAGGCTGGTCGCAGAGTTTTTAAATACTGACCAGTCCACTGACTCCAAGCAGTCCTGCAGGAGATCATCCGATTCCTCAGACCAACATTGCACGACTTTCCTTGACGGATTCTCCGGCTTCAGTTTTTGCTTATAAGCCGGGAGCAGGAGCACAGCCTTGTGGTCAGATTTGCCAACGTGTGGGCGGGCGATAGAGCGGTAGGCATGTTTGATATTTGTGTAGCAGTGGTCCAGGATGTTTGGGCCTCTGGTGGAACAGGTGACGTGTTGGTGGTAACTTGGTAGTACGCTCTTGAGCTTGGCCTGATTGAAGTCCCCGGCCACGATGAACAAGGCCTCGGGATGTTCGTTTCAAGGCTATTTGTGGTGGTGAATATTTCGTCCAGTGAGATTTTCACGTTCGCATGAGGCGGGATGTAAACTGCCGTCAGGATAACGGCGCAGAACTCCCACGGTTGGTCGTAGGGGCGGCATTTTAGCGTCAGGTATTCTAGGTCTGGGGAGCAGAAAATCGCCAGTGTTGCGACCTCCCGGCACCAGGAGGTGTTGATTAGGAGGCAGACCCCACCTCCCCTAGCTTTACCCGAGGCCGCTTTATGGTCTATTCGGTGGATTAAGAAGCCCTCTGGTTGAAGGGCAGAGCCTGGTGAAGCAGGAGTGATCCATGTCTCCGTGAAACAGAGCACACATCAGTCCCTTAGTTCTCTTTGAAAAGTGAGTCCGGCTTTGAAGTTTGTCCAGCTTGTTTTCCAGAGATTGGACATTAGCTCGGAGTAAGCTAGGCAGAGGGGCTTTGGGGCCGTGTTGTTTCACTCTCACCTGCATGCCTGCACATTTTCCACGCTTCCTGGAGTGACGGCTTCTTTTCGAGCCAAGGAGATGGTGAGAGTATGCGGTGTTAACGGTATAATTGTGTACCCATGTAGTAGGGAAATGGATGATCTGAGGTACACATGGGACAGCAGGGAAGAGAATGCCTGGGAAGACTTAACCTGACAATCACAAATTAACATACTAAACGCAGGCATATCTCAGGTAATACATTTCATAGCCTACACATCGAAAACATTCAGCCGGTCTCGGAATATCTGGAAGGGGCATTGTGGACCAACCCCTGTGGTGAACTCAGCCCAACGCATCACACAAACTTGCCACCCTCGCATTGATTCTGTATACACCTCTCGCTGCCTCACGAAGGCAGACAGCATTGTCAGAGACCCCTCGCACCCAGGCATTGCCTTCTTCCAGACCCTTCCATCAGACAGAAGGTGCAGAAGTCTGAAGTTCGCTGTGGGTTTGACACTATATTAACCTAAGCGTGCTTACTATAACTAACTAGACCAGACTAGCTCTGAGCCATGTGTAGAAGGTGCTAACTGATATATACACCCTGACTGTTGTCACAGGTGTACACAGTTGTCACCAGTGGAAAGAGGCAGAGTGCTGATGCCTCGTGTTTTATATAGGGGAAACCCTCTTCTAGTGTTCTGCCTGGTGATTGGTTGTGTTCTGTCTTGTGTGTTGATTGGCTGCACTGAGTGTCTGTCACTGCCTGTATCTCATTATATGCACAAGTTCATATTATGACATCTTCCCTTTTTAAAAAAAATGCTGGTTGCTTGGAGCATACGTGACTGTATTTACATGTGAAACTATTTACATTAAATGCCGAGTGAATGAATATGTACATGAAAAGGTGCCTAGCGTGCAGATACAGAACAAAATGTACAAGATAAATGTCTATAAGTCCAGTCTCTGGGGCTTGCGTCTGATCCTTGTCGACCGCCGGAGAGGTGGAGGTGGGGACGACGGCGCTTTGATAGGCGGGATTGCTGCCAGATTGGTGGCCTCCTGGTGAGAGGTATCCGGAGGAGGCATAACAACAGACGGAAAAGTAGGATCTGGTGGTGGGCAGGCAACTTTGCACAGTGCCCTTTTGTTGCGCCTGCCAATGAAGCCATCAGTCATGCGAACTACAAACGATCTGGGAGCAGCCTGTCGAACAATAACAGCTGGAGCTGACCAGCCTCCATCGGGTAGCTTGGTCCAAACAACATCTTCCAGAGATAGCACAGGCATCAGTAGATGAGCATCACAAGTTAGCTGTTGCTGGTCCCGGAGTTGCTTCACCTTTTGCAGCACTGGGAGGTGATCCAGGTCTGGTACGTGGATGGCTGGAACAGTCGTTCGCAAGTCTCTATTCATGGGGAGTTGAGCCGGCGACATACCGGTGGACAGAGGGGTTGCCCTATACGCCAACAGCGCAAAGTTTAAATCAGAAGCAGAGTCCACAGCCTTGCAGAGCAGTTGCTTCACTATGTGGACCCCTTTCTCAACCTTCACGTTGGACTGCAGGTAGTGTGGGCTTGAGGTAATGTGGTTGAATTGGAACGACTTGGCGAAATTGGACCACTCTTGGCTGTGGAAGCAGGGACCATTGTCACTCATGACAGTGAGTGGAATACCATGCCTGGCAAATGTCTCCTTGCAGGCCTTGCTGACTGTCCTCGATGTGAGGTCCGACAGCTTCACAACTTCCGGGTAAAATTTGAGAAGTAATCGATGATGAGCACATAGTCACGCCCATTGGCGTGAAAAAGGTCGATTCCCACCTTGAACCACGGAGGTCACGATCCCGTGTTGCTGGAGTCTTTCTTTTGTTTGAGCAGGCTGGAAACGCTGGCAGGTCGCACAATTGAGGACCATGTTGGATATGTCCTGGTTGATTCCAGGCCAATAGACAGCCTGCCGGGCCCTGCGCCTACACTTTGACAACGAGGTGTCCCTCGTGGATTTTGTTTGAGCACTAAGCTCTGCAGACTGTTAGAAGGACAATACGATCTAGCTTGAGGAGGATCCCCTCGATGACTGTCAGGTCATCTGTCACATTAAAGAACGGAGGACATTTGCAAGATGGTGCATTACACGCTGCAGAAGAGGGTCTTTGGCAGTCTCTTCACGAATGCTGATCACTCTTTCATCTGAGGCCGGGAGGTTGCTGGCACACAGCTGCACCTGTGCCTCAATCTGGCGGATGAAGTCAACCTGTTCACAGGGCATGGTGATGGCGCGCGGCAGGGCATCCGCAATTATTAGCTCCTTGCCTGGTGTGTATACTAACTCAAAATCGTATCTTCGGAGTCGAAGGAGAATGCGCTGAAGCCTGGACGTCATGTCATTCAAGTCCTTATGAATGATATGGACCAAGGGCCTGCGGTCAGTCTCCACTGTAAACGTTGGTAGACCGTAGTCGTAGTCATGGAACTTTACAATGCCGGTTAGGAGGCCCAGGTATTCTTTTTCTATCTGGGCGTACCTCTGTTCAGTAAGCGTCATGGCCCTTGACGCATAAGCAACTGGAGCCTAGGATGAGGAGTCATCCCTCTGGAGGAGCACCGCACCAATGCCATCCTGGCTTGCCTCCGTGGAGATTTGTGTCTCCCTTTCCGGGTCAAAGAACGCTAGTACCGAGGCAGTGGTGAGCTTTGCCTTTAACCCGAGCCACTCTGCTTGATGTGTGGGTAGCCACTGGAATGCAGTGAAATTATTTACCAGATGCCTGAGAGCCGTGGTGTGTGAGGCCATGTTGGGAATTAATTTTCCCAAGAAGTTCACCATCCCGAGGAAGCGTAGTACCGCCTTTTTGTCTTCCGGGGTCTTCATGGCGTTAATGGCCTTGACCTTGTCCGAATCTGGTCGCACACCATGCTGGGAAATCTGGTCGCCCAAGAACTTGATGGATGACATGCCAAAGGAGCACTTGGCCTTGTTCAGCTTGAGGCCGTTTGCATGGATACGTCGAAAGACTTGTTTGAGATGAGATACGTGTTCCTCGGCAGTCGTGGACCATATGATTACATCATCTACGCAGATACACACACCCTCAATGCCCTCCATCATCTGCTCCATGATCCTGTGGAAGATTTCAGAGGCTGAAACAATGCCGAACAGCATACGGTTATAACAGTACCTTCCAAATGGTGTGTTGAATGTGCAAAGCTTCCTGCTGGACTCGTCCAGTTGTATCTACCATAAATCACGGGATGCATCGAGCTTCATGCAGAATCTGGCGTGTGCCATCACACTGGTCAGTTCCTCCTGCTTCGGGATCGGGTAGTGTTCCCGCATTATATTCTGGTTAAGATCTTTGGGATCTATGCATATCCACAACTCTCCTGAGGGCTTCTTCACACAGACCATCGAGCTGACCCAAGTCAGTCGGTTCCGTCACTTTGGATATAATGCCTTGGTCTTGGAGCTCCTGTAGCTGTGCCTTGAAACGTTCCTTCAGAGGAGCCGGCACCCGGCGTGGTGCATGGATTACAGGCATGGCATCAGGCCTGAGTAAGATCTTGTAGCAGTATGGCAGAGTACCCATTCCATCAAACACATCCGGATATTGAGCAAGGATGTCATCAATGTCAGCCTGAAGATCCACATTGGAAGAGGACATGGCATGGATTCGCTGTACGAGGTTGAGTAGCTTGCATGCATGTGCACCGAGCAGTGATGCCTTGTCAGGCGTGACGATTTCGAAATCGCAGTGTGACAAGCGGTCAAGGACAGCTTGAGAGATGATATTGGCTGAAGCACCAGTGTCCAGTTTAAACTGGATGCTGCAGTGATTTACGTGTACGACAGCATGCCATTAGTCTGTGGAATCCACATTAAAGGATAGATAGGCGTCTTGCTGAATTTGAGGAGGCATACTCGCATGTGGTGATGATGCCCACACGATCGGGGGACTCCAGGCAGTCGTCCTCTGGATCAGTGGTGCTACCAGGATCAGAATCCAGTAGACCTTGCTGTACACATCGAACGCGCTTGCATTGAAATTGGGATCGCTGGCCCTTGACTGGTGGTGCAGACCTGCACACGGCTGCATAATGTCCAGGCTTCCGCAATTTAAACAACGCCTGCCTTTTGCAGGGCATTGCTGCTTTAAGTGGGCGGTGCCGCAGTTCGGGCACGTCATGATGTTGACGTCATTACGCTCCCTGCGTCGTCGCACATGTGCAGTGCGGTCAGCCGACATTCGCACCTGCACAGTTTGGTTTTCGGCGGCTTCGTCCTCCTGTTTGTATTGCGCATGCGTGGGGCCCCGGGAAAAGCGCGCGAAACGGCCGCTTTCATCGATACTGAGGCGCCGCATCCGGGTGATGTCCTGTACACGCTCTGCCTCGTGGGAGGCAAGTTTTTCGTATTCTGCCGATTTGAAACGGGAGTACCGATTTCTTGCTTGCTCATGCACTATATACACACATGTCTTGATTGCGACTGGCAGGGTCATGTTCTTAATTTTGAGGAGTTGCTCCCGCAGGGAATCGGAGTGCACCCCAAACATGCACTCTGATCCCTGATGATGGAATCAGCGGTGTCACCATAATTGCAGGGCTGTGCTAATATACGGAGCTGAGTTAGAAAGGATTGGAAAGGTTCATCCTTACCCTGAAGGCATTGCTGGAAGATATAGCGCTCAAAGCTCTCGTTTGTTTCGACTTCACAGTGACTGTCAAACTTCTCTAAAATGATCTTGAATTTGGTCTGGTCCTGGCTGTCGGTAAAATCAAGCGAGTTGAAAATCTGGATGGCTTGGTCCCCCGCAGTTGATAGCAGCGCGATTTTTCAGGCATCGGATGCATCCTCGAGGCCTGAGGCCTCAATGTAGAGAAGGAACTTCTGCTTGAAGACCCGCCAGTTGGCGCCGAGATTGCCTGAGATTCTTAGCTGTGGAGGGGCCTGGATCTTCTCCATGCCGCTGGAAGGCACTTGCTGGTCGTCACGGAATCACTCGAGGTAAGCCACTTAGCGAAAGCAGATGACTGGTACCATGTCGTGTTAGTCACCCTGGAGTAACACGGACTGCAACTGGATGCAGTTGTACTGGAAAATAGACTCCAAACCTTGAAGTTCGTTCAATATGTTTTATTGAACCTGTTAAGCAGTGCACACAGTTCGCTGTGGGTTTGACACTACTAACCTAAGCGTGCTTACTATAACTGACTAGACCAGACTAGCTCTGAGCCACGTGTAGAAGGTGCAAACTGATATATACACCCTGACTGTCACGACAGTTGTCACCAGTGGAAAGAGGCAGAGTGCTGATGCCTCGTGTGTTTTATAGTGGGAAACCCTCTTCTAGTGTTCTGCCTGGTGATTGGTTGTGTTCTGTTGTTGCCGTCTGGGATGGCCAGGTCCCGATAATAAAATGGACACTTTGCAAAGAATGCAGGGAAAATTGGACAATACCGAGAAAGCAAGCAGGTGCAAGGTTTGTCTGTTGATTGGAGCTATAGCTCCCAGACAAGATTGAGACTGCAGAACCATCTACATACTAATGAGCCATCTCCGGGGACAAGGGTAACATTTAGGTAAACAATGCTAAGACAGACACCCCGGCGCCACAGGAGACTAAAACAAAGCAGACCAATGGCCACCTAGGACACGCCCAGCAATCAGGGAACCCACCCTCTATTGGAGGAAAATCGATAAGAAAGATTGGGAAACGGCCCAATTAATTGGGGCCAAGTTCAAGGCCCGCCCAAAAGCCCGCAAAGCCCTTTCGAGTATAAAAAGCACTCAAAGAGACATCGCTCTCTTGGCCTTGGCTCTCAGCGAGGAGAGACCTGCCAAAGCTGCTCCAGACCAAGTAAGTTCCAAGTCTACGCACGCTACGAGATAGACACTCTTAGTTGCTATCCTGTAAACAGCTCAACCCAGCAGCCTCAGAACCGAACAACGGCCATTGTTCCTCTGACCAAGTGGGCACCCAAAGCTAAGTATAGGCTTTTAGTAGTAGTGATAGTTTAGGTTGTAGAGTTTTATGCATGAGTATATTTGACGGTGTGTGTAAATAAATGAGCATTTATTTTGAACTTACTAACTGGTGTATCGAGTCTTTGATCAGTATTCGGTTTTGAAACTTGTGGCGGTATCGAAAGATACCTGGCGACTCTTGAGCAAACATAATTAAACAGAGCCAAATTAAGAGAGAACACAATTAGCAACACTGTCCTGTGTGTTGATTGGCTGTACTGAGTGTCTGTCACTGCCTGTTTGTATCTCATTATGTGCACGAGTGCATATTATGACATTCCCCATAGCTACAAGACTCCTCAACGACTCCCCCTCAGACTGATTTGTTCCCATAAGAACACCATTCACGATGCCCTATGCTGCTCTTGCTCATGTATTTGCTTTGTTTGCCCTCTTGTTCCGCACTGTAATTAATCACTGTTTTGTCGATATACCATTTGTCTATGTTCTCTGTTGATTATTTTTGTGTCTACTATGTACGTGCTGTGTACGTTCCTCGGCCGCAGAAAAATACTTTGTGACAATAAATCAAATCAAAATCCGCATGTATCAGGGAAACAGAGCACTCACCACCTCATTATGGGCTGATTGTCTAAAGGATGTTCCTTTGTATCGCAAAGCAGATGGACAAGATGTGTCCACCGAACGTGAGAGCATGTCAGGCAATGTATCCACATCATCTAATCAGGGAAATGACTGTAACCTAATCAAACTGCCAGTATCGATAATTGGTTGTATTGAATCACTTTTGTACTCCTCTGAAGTAGTCCAGACTATCCAAACTGTATAAGCCGTGTAAGACAGCTTTATGGGCCAGAGCGACTTGGACGGAGCTGTAGTTAAGACGGCTGAGTTTTAGCTCTCCCACATGCATGTGGCAAATAAAGCTATTTTGTGAAAGTTTCATATGGTCTGAAGAACTCGACTCATTTAATTCCGCTAACAATTCGGGAGTTTTAAAAGAGCGAGAGGAGCCGGGCTGAATCAACATCGGACATGTGGGAGTCTTTCAGGTGACAGTTGATTAGGATTCAGGAAAGTCACGTTCCTGAGAGAATGAAGGATATGTATGGGAAGTTTAGGGAGCCTTGGATAACGAGGGATATTGAAAACCTCGTCAAAAGGTAAAAGGAGGCCTTTGTACGATATAGAAGGGTGGAGATAGTCAAAACCCTTGAGGAGTATAAAGAAAGTAGCAAGGTACTTAAGCGGGAAATTAAAAGGGGTCATGAAAAGTCCTTGGTAAGTAGGATTAAGGTGAATAGCAAAATGTTTTATTCACATGGAGAAAGCAAGAGGGTAGCCAAGGAAAGGATTGGACCACTTAAGGACAGTTGGGGGGGGGGGATCTATGTGTTGAGCCAGAGGAAATGGGTGAGGTACTAAATGAGTACTTTGATTCTTGGCTATGGTGTGCAGATAATCTGGGTCACGTTGACATCAAAATGGAGGAGGTATTGGGTGTTTTAAAAGACATTAAGGTAGATCAGTCCCCTGTGCCTGATGGGATTTACCCCAGAATACTGAGGGAAGCAAGGGGGGAAATTGCTGGGGCCTTGACTAACATATTTGTATCCTCATTGGCTACAGGTGAGGTCCCAGAGGACTGGAGAATAGTTAATGTGGTACCGCTGTATAAGAAAGGTAGCAGGAATAATCCAGGAAACTATAGGCCGGTGAGCCTCACATCAGTAGTAGGTAAATTATTGGAGAGAATTCTCAGGGACAGGATTTATTTGAAAACAAATGGACTCATTAGCAATAGGCAGCATTGTTTGAGAGTGGAGGTTGTGCCTCACTAACTTGATCAGGTTTTTTTGAGGCGGTGACAAAGATGATTGATGAAGGGAGGGGGTGGATGTTGTTTACATGGACTTCAGTAAAGCCTTTGACAAAGTGCCCCATGGCAGACTGGTACAAAAGGTGAAGTCACACAGGATCAGAGGTGAGGTGGCAAGATGGATACAGAACTGGCTCGGTCACAGAAGGCAGAGGGTAGCAGTGGAAGGTTGCGACTACTGGTGTTCCACAGGGATCAGTGTTGGGGGCTCTGTTGTTTGTAGTATACATTAATGATTGAGGAAAATGTAGCTGATCTGATTAGTAAGTTTGCAGATGACACCAAGGTTGGTGGAGTGGCAGATTGCGTTGAGGATTGTCAGAGGATACAGCAGGACATAGATAGGTTGGAGACTTGGGCAGAGAAATGTCAAATGGAGTTTAATCCAGACAAATGTGAGGTAATGCACTTTGGTAGGTCTAACATAAAGGGGAAATATATAGTAAATGGCAAAACTTTTAGGAATAAAAAAAGTCAGAGAGATCTGGGCATGCAGGTCCACAGATCTTTGAAAGTGGCAACACAAGTGGACATGGTAGTCAAGAAAGTATACAGAATGCTCGTCTTCATCGGATAGGACATAAGAGTATAAAAACTGGCAAGTCATGTTACAGTTATATAGAACGTTGGTAAGGCCGCACTTGGAATATTGTGCACAATTCTGGTTGCCACACTACCTGAAGGATATGGAGGCTTTGGAGAGGGTGCAAAGGAGGTTTACCAGGATTTTGCCAGCTATGCTGAATAGAGGCTGAATAGACTCGGAATGTTTTCATTAGAACGACGGAGGTTGGGGGGAGACATGATAGAGGTCTACAAGATAGTGAGGGACATGGATAGAGTGGATGGGCAAGCACTCTTTCCCAGGGTGGAGGGTCATCCACTCGAGGGCATAGGTCAAGTTCTGTGGGGCAAAGTTTAGGGGAGGTGTGCAAGGTAGGTTTTTTTTTTTAAAAACAGAGGGTGGTGAGTGCCTGGAATGCTCTGCCAGGAGACGTTGTGGAAGCAGATACATTAACGGCGTTCAAAAGGCATCTCGACAAATACATGGATAGGATGGGTAGAGAGGGATATGGCACTAGGAAGTGCTGAGGGTTTTGGCCAGGGGTGGTATCATGACCGGTACAGCCTTGGAGGACCAAAGGACCTGTTCCTGTGCTGTATTGTTCTTTGTTCAATGTAAGGAGTATTACAAACAGATGAGATAAGGGCACAAGTAGACACATTGCAGTAATGGGAACCTGGCTAAAGGAGGGGCAAAATTGGTGGCTCAATATCCCTGGATACAGAATTTTCAAGCAAGATAGTGTAGGAGATTAAAAAAAAAAAAAGGAGGGGAGCAGCACTAACGGTTTAAGAATCAATTCCAGTTGTGAGAAGGGATATACACTAAACGGGACAACAAACAAGGCTTTATGGGGCAGTAACACTACTGGGAGTATATTACAGATCTCCAAATAGCGAAAGGGAGATAGAGGACCAAATATATAGACAAATCTCTGCCTGTAAGAACAAGAGGGCAATAATAGTAGGAGACATTAACTATCCCAAAATCAACTGGGATTCAAACAATACAAGGGGAAATGAGGGAGAAAATTTGTGCAGTGTGTCCTGGAAAATGTTTTCAACCAATTAGTGACAAACCCAACAAAGGAGCAGAAATTCTAAACCTAGTCTTGGGGAACGAAGAAGAGCAAGTGGGTGAAGTGACAGTTGGCAACCATATTGAGGATCATGATCACAATTCAGTTAGATTCAGTATTCAGAAAAGGACAGAAATAAAGCAGGAGTAAACATTTTGAACTGGGGGAAAAGGCAAAATTTTCAGGAATGTGAAGGAACTTGGCTGAGGTGGACTGGTCGGCACTGCTGGAGGACAAATCAGTGGAAACGCAGTGGGAAGCACTAAAAGGAGAGATCCTAAATGTAGAAAGTAAACATGTCCCATCCAAAAATAAGAGTGGTATTGCCAAATCTAGGTTGTCTGGAGGAACACAGGGGAAGATCAAACAGAAAGAAAGCGTATGATAGGCACAAAGAACTAAGCACCGCAGATAGAACCGGATGAGTATAGGAAGTGCAGGGAAGAAGACAAAGAGGAAATAAGGAAATCAGAGAGGGCATGAAAAAAAGATTAGCTAGTAAAATGAAAGAAAACACAAAAATGTGCTCAGTCCTCTACTGTACTCCCTCTACAGACATGACTGTGTGGCAAGATTTAACTCTAACTCAATCTATAAGTTTGCAAATGATAAGACTGTGGTGGGCCGTATCTCAAACAACAACGAATCAGACTACAGGAGGGAGATAAATCACTTGGTTGCATGGTGCACCGAAAACAACTTCTCTCTAAAATGTTGGAAAGACCAAGGAACTGATCATTGACTTCAGGAAGCGCAGCACGACACTCACTCCCGTCTGCATCAATGGCTCCAAAGTGGAGATGGTCGATAGCTTTAAGTTCCTGGGGGTCACCATCACCAACAGTCTGTCCTGGTCCACTCACGTTGATGCAACAGTCAAGACAGCCCTTTACAACGTCTCTACTTCCTACGGAAGCTGAAGGAATTCGGCATGTCTGCATCGACTCTCACAAACTTCTACAGATGTGCCATAAAGAGCATCCTATGTGGCTGCATCAGAGGCTGGTATGATAACTGCTCGGTCCAAGTCGCAAGAAACTGCAGAGTGTGGTGAACTCAGCCCAATGCATCACAAAAGCTTGCCACTCCCACATTGATTCGGTATACACCTCTCGTTGCAGACAGCATTATCAGACCCCTCCCACCCAGGCATTGCCTTCTTCCAGACCCTTTCATCAGGCAGAAGATACAGAAGTCTGAAGACCGCACATCCAGACATAGGTACAGCTTCTTCCCCACAGCTACAAGACTCCTCAATGACTCCCCCTTGGACTGATCTGTTCCCTGTAAGAACACTATTCACGACGCCCTATGCTGCTCTTGCCCATGTATTTGCTTTGTTTGGCCCCTTGTTCTGCACTATAACCAATTACAGTTTGCCGATGTACCATTTGTCAATGTTCTCTGTTGATTATTCTTTTGTCTGCTATGTACGTACCGCGTACATTCCCTCGGCCGCAGAAAAATACTTTTCACTGTACTTCAGTACATAAGACGATAAATCAAATCAAATCAGATGTTTTACCAATATATTAATGGTAAAAGGTTAGTTAAGGAAAACGTGGGACCTATCAGAGATGAAGGAAGGAACTTGAGTGTAGATGTAGAGGCTATGGGAAGAGTTCTAAATGAATGTGCAAGTAGTGTGTTCAGCAGCAGCTCCTGTTAGACCGCTCCGGAGCTGCGGGTGGACACACTTTGAGCATCTGCGATGCTGAGGATGTCGTGGATAGCACGTTTAGCAAGTTGGTCACACCGCAGGTGAAAATTACTGAGGGAAACAGAAAATGGGTGACCAAAAGCCAGAGCAAGAGTAGGAAGGCAGTGCAGGTGTCCCCTGCGGTCATCTCCCGGTAAAACAGATATACCGCTTTGGATACTGTTGAGGGAGATGGCTCACCACGAGAAGGCAGCAGCAGCCAGGTTCATGGCACCGTGGCTGGCTCTGCTGCACAGGAGGGCAGGAAGAAGAATGGCAGGGCGAGAGTGATAGGGGACTGAATCGTAAGGAGAATAGACAGGCGGACGCAATTGAGACTCCAGGATGGTATGTTGCCTCCCTGGTGCAAGGGTCAAGGATGTCTCGAAGTGGCTGCAGGACATTCTGGGGGAGGTGGGGGGGGTCTGAGGGTGAACAGCCAGCTGTCGTGGTGCATATAGACACCAATGATATAGGGACAAAACAGGATGAGGTCCTAGAAGCTGAATTTAGGGAGTTAGGAGTTAAATTAAAAAGTAGGACCTCAAAAAGTAGTAATCTCAGGATTGCTACCAGTGCCACGGGCTAGTTAGAGTAGGAATGGCAGGATGGATAGGATGAAAGCATGGCTCGAGAGATGGTGCAAGAGGGAGGAATTCAAATGCCTGGGGCTTTGGAACTGGTTCTGGGGGGGGGGCGGGGGGGGATCAGTACAAACCGGACGGTCTGCACCTGGAGCAGGACTGGAACCAATGTCCTGGGGGAGAGAGGGGGGGGGGGGTGATTGTTAGTGCTGTTGGGGAGTGTTTAAACTAATGTGGCAGGAGGATGGGAACCGATGCAGGAAGTCGGAGGGAAGTAAAACGGGGACAGAAACAAAAGGCAGTAAGGGGGAAAGTGTAAGACAGAGAAGCCATAGTCAAAAACCAAAAAGGGCCACAGTACCGGGTAAAGTGACTGAGGAGAGTCAGTGAATAGGCCCAGTAATACTAAAAGGAATAAAACGGGAAGTAAAAACATAAATGGAAAGCAAAGCAGCAGGTTATTACATCAAGATATGGGTTCAACGATAAGGAAAATTAGGATAATAGTTAAAAGGAAAAACTTAGGAGAGGTTACTGATAAAGGTGTTAAAATTCAAAACGGAGGTATAAAAGCCAACATAAGGGTACTTTATCTGAATGCTCGTAGTATTTGGAATAAGGTAAATGAGTTGATGGCGCAAATCATCGTGAATGACTTATGATTTAGTGGCCATTACTGTAACATGGTTAAAGGATGGTCACGATTGGGAATTAAATATCAAAGGGTAACAAACTATTCGGAAGGACAGAGTGGTGGTAAGGGAGGTGGTGTAGCTCTGTTATTTAAGGATGACATCCTGGCAGTAGTGAGGGATGACATCGGTGCTATGGAGGATAAGGTTGCATCCATTTGGGTGGAAAACAGGAATAGTAAGGCGAAAAAAGTCACTGACAGTAGTCTACTAGGCCACCAAATAGTAACATTACGGTGAGGCAGGCAATAAATAAAGAAATAACTGATGCATGTAGAAATGGTACAGAGTTATCATGGGGGATTTTAATCTACATGTCGATTGGTTTAACCAGGTCGGTCAAGACAGCCTCGAGGAGGAGGTTATAAAATGAATCCGTGATAGTTTCTTAGAACAGTATGAGGGAACAAGTGATCCTAGATCTGGTCCTGTGTAATGAGACAGGATTGATTAATGGTCTCATATAGTTAGGGATCCTCTCGGAAGGAGCGATCACAACATGGTAGAACTTAAAATACAGATGGAGGGTGAGAAGGTAAAATCAAACACTAGTGTTTTGTGCTTAAACAAAGGAGATTACAATGGGATGAGAGAAGAGCTGGCTAAGGGAGACTGGGAGCAAAGACTTTATGGTGTAACAGTTGAGGAATAGTGGAGAACATTCCAAGCGATTTTTCATAGTGCTCAGCAAATGTTTCTACCAACAAAAAAAGAGAGAAAATCAACCGTGGATATCCAAGGAAATAAGGGAGAGTAAAAAAATTCAAGGAAAAAGCATACAAAGTGGCAAAAATTAGTGGGAGACTAGAGGATTGAGAAATCTTTAGGGGGCGACTAAAAAAAAGCTATAAAGCTACTAACAAAGCTATAAAGAAGAGTAAGATAGATTGAGAGAGTAAACTTGCAAGTAAACTTGCTCAGAATATAAAAAGAGATAAGTTTCCAAAAATATATGTGGCTGAGGTAAATATTGGTCCTTTAGAGGATGAGAAGGGAGATTTAATAATGGGAGATGAGGAAATGGCTGAGGAACTGAACAGGTTTTTTGGGTCGGTCTTCACAGTGGAAGACACAAATAACATGCCAGTGACTGATGGAAATGAGGCTATGACAGGTGAGGACCTTGAGAGGATTGTTATCACTAAGGAGGTAGTGATGGGCAAGCTAATGGGGCTAAAGGTAGACAAGTCTCCTGCCCTGATGGAATGCATCCCAGGGTACTAAAAGAGATGGCTAGGGAAATTGCAAATGCACCCGTGATAATTTACCCAAATTCACTAGACTCTGAGGTGGTCCCGGTGGATTGCAAATTAGCAAATGTGACACCACGGTTTAAAAAAGGAGGTAGGCAGAAAGCGGGTAATTATAGACCAGTGAGCTTAACTTCGGTAGTAGGGAAGATGCTGGAATCTATCATCAAGGAAGAAATAGCGAGTCATCTGAATGGAAATTGTCCCATTAGATAGACGCAGCATGGATTCATAAAGGGCAGGTTGTGCCTAACTAATTTAGTGGAATTGTTTGCGGACATTACCAGTGCGGTAGACAATGGATATGGTATATCTGGATTTCCAGAAAACTTTTGACAAGGTGCCACACAAAAGGTTGCTGCATAAGATAAAGATGCATGGCGTTAAGAGTAAGGTAGTAGCATGGGTAGAGAATTGGTTAATTAATAGAAAGCAAAGAGTGGGGATTAATGGGTGTTTCTCTGGTTGGCAATCAGTACCTAGTGGTGTTGTGTCCCTCAGGGATCAGTGTTGGGCCCACAATTTACATAGGTGATTTGGGGTTGGGGAAAAAGTGCAATGTGTCAAAGTTTGCAGACGACACTGAGGTGAGTGGTAAAGCAAAGTGCAGAGGATACTGGAAATCTGCGGAAGGATTTGGAGAGTTTAAATGGGCTAGGGTCTGGCAGATGGAATAATGTTGACAAATGTGAGGTTATCCATTTTGGTAGGAATAACAGCAAAAGGGATTATTATTTAATGATAAAATATTAAAACATGCTGCTGTGCAGAGGGACCTGGGTGTTCTAGTGCATGAGTCACAAAAAGTTGGTTTACAGGTGCAACAGGTTGTTAAGAAGGCGAATGGAGTTTTCTCCTTCATTGCTAGAGGGATGGAGTTTAAGACTAGGGAGGTTATGCTGCAACAGTATACGTTGTTAGTGAGGCCACACCAGGAGTATTATGTTCAGTTTTGGTCTCCTTACCTGAGAAAGGAAGTACTGGCGCTGGAGGGTGTGCAGAGGAGATTCACCAGGTTAATCCCAGAGTTGAGGGGGTTGGATTACGAGGAGAGGTTGAATACACTGGGACTGCACTTGTTGGAATTTAGAAGGATGCAGGGGGATCTTATAGAAACATAAAATTATGAAGGGAATAGATAGGATCGATGCGGGGAGGTTATTTCCACTGGCAGCTGAAAGCAGAACTAGGGGGCATAGACTCAAAAAGGGAAGTAGATTTAGGGCTGAGCTTAGGAGGAACTACTTCACCCAAAGGGTTGTGAATCTATGGAATTACTTGCCCAGTGAAGCAGTTGAGGCTCCTTCATTAAATGTTTTCAAGATAAAGATAGTTTTTTGAAGAATGAAGGGTTTTGGTGTTCGGGCGGGAAAGTGGAGCTGAGTCCACAAAAGATCAGCCATGATCTCATTGAATGGCGGAGCAGGCTCGAAGGGCCAGGTGGCCTACTCCTGCTCCTAGTTCTTATGTTTTGTCACCGCGCTTGCAAAGGAAATGGATGATACAGAAATAGTAGTCCAGGAGGAACACGGAGATGTTGGAAGGGAATAATCATAAAGAGAAAGGTAGTCGTTGAAGAGTTGCAATCATTGAAAGTTGGTAAGTTGCAGGGCCAGGTGGATTGATTCCGAGGCTACTGAAGGAGGTCGGGGAGGAGATGGCCGATGCTCGGAGGATGATTTTCCAATCCTCACTCAATACAGGGGAGGTACCGGAGAAATGCAAACGTGATTCAATTGTTGAAATAGGGGTCGAAGGAAATACCAAACAATTATAGGCCAGTTAATCTTATGTCAGTGGTGGGCAAATTAGTAGAATCAATCCTTTTTATTTTAAATTTAGAGTACCCAATTCATTTTTTCCAATTGAGGGGCAATTTAGCGTGGCCAATCCACCTACCCTGCACATCTTAGGTTGTGGGGGCAAAACTCATGCAAACACGGGGAGAATGTGCAAACTCCAAATGGACAGTGACCCAGAGCTGGAGTCGAACCTGGGACCTCGGCGCAGGGAGGCAGCAATGCTAACCACTGCGCCACCATGCTGCCCCGTAGAATAAATCCTGAGAGATAGGATTAACTGTCACATAGAAAGGCATGGACTGGCCAGGGATAGTCAGTATGGATTCATTAAAGGGAGGTCTTGGGTGATATTCTCCATTGGCTGACGGCAAAAGGGCGAAACGCGATTGGGCGGAGAATAGGTTCCGAGGGCAAAATCACGGTGCGCGCCGATTTGACGCCAAACCGAATTTCTCCGTTGCTGAACAGCAGCATCAATGTGGTCTAATTGCACATATAGTAAACACCATTTCCATGTCATTAGCGGGTCCGACCCAGTATTCTACAGGGCTTCCGCGATGCTCCGCCACCGATGGGCCGAGTTCCTGATGCGCGGTTCACTTGCGCTTTTCAATATAGTGAAACCGGCATCGTGGCTGATGAGGGAGAGAGAAGGGGGACGGAGAGCGTCCGATATCGTCATAGTTTGTTGACAGTTGTGCCGCTGGCCAGGGGTGCTTCTGCCAGGGTCGGGGGGAGTACTGGCGGGTGGCCGAGAGGTGGGCTGTGGGGTTAGTGTGGATGGACACTGAACACAATTCCTGCAGCCAGCAAGGCAGCCATGCAGCTGCGCTCGCATCCAACAGTCCACTGTGAACTTAGGGTCACCCTCAGGTCATATGGGTGTCCCCCGGGGCCACTCCCAAAGGTGCCCTCTGGCCCCAGCCAACCCATCAGCTGTACGGGCGCGCTCAGTGGTTAGCACTGCTTCACAGCACCAGGGTCCCAGGTTCGATTCCCGGCTTGGGTCACTAACTGTGCGGCACGTTCTCCCAGTGTCTGCGTGGGTTTCCTCCGGGTGCTCCGGTTTCCTCCACAGAGGAAACTGTCCTGAAAGAAGTGCTGTTATTTTGAATTCTCCCTCTGTGTACCCGAACAGGTGCCGGAATGTGGCGACGAGGGGCTTTTCACAGTTACTTCATTGCAGTGTTAATGTAAGCCTACTTGTGACAATAAAGATTATTATTAAACAGTGCCATCTTGTTGGCTGGGATGATTGTGTGTGGGGACTGTAATACGTATGTGCGGCTGCAGCTTGCCAGCTTCCGGAGTGTCAATCATGGACCTGGCGAATCCTGCACTGTTTCTCATTGGAATCGATTGTGTTCCACGTGGTGCCGGTGCGAGCCCCTCCACGGTCGCTGAATCGGTCCAGGTTCGGTGCCAGTTTTGCTGTCGTGAAAGTCCACGAATTGTGCCCCAGTGTGAACACTTAAGGCTGGATTCTCCGATCCCCCCCGATGGCGAAATCACATTCGGCGACATGGCGGAGAATCCCCGATGAAGAAGAAATCGGGGTGGCGGCGATTTTGCGATGCTCCGCCCCCTAAAAAGCAGTATACTCTCGGAGTATGCCCTATCCACGGCCTCCAAACGGTAGCTGAGGCCCGCCCCGCAATGTTCCGTCCCCGACCGTCTGAGTTGCCAACTGTGTGGGTTTCTCATGGTCTCACCTTGTTGGGATCTCAGCGTGGCGGCTGCGGACTCAGTCCAGTGGCGCCACAGTACGGGGAGGGCCGATCCACGGGCAGGAGGGGCATTATTCGGAGCTGGGAGCACTATAGTGGGCTATCCAGGGTGCGCGATCCGGCCGAAGGCGGGGGGGGGGGGAAACTATTTTTGCGGGCCAGGTCTGCAGGCTGCGTCCGCCATGAAGCACGGCACGGCCGCTGCAAGCCACCGCTGTGCGAATGCACGGCCATGGAACCGGCCATTCTCCTGGCGTTATCAGCAGCTAGAGCTGGGAGCTCTACACAGCCTGGCTGCTAGCCACCCACCAGATGTTCAGTAATGGGTTAAGAGACATTCCAATTAGCCATCTCATTTATGTTAAGTATCCAATAATTGACACTAATATGTAAAGAGGCTTCAGGTGGCCTTTGTGTCAGGTGATGTGATGTTAGAGTTTTCTGCAGAGTCTGTTGAAGCAAATTAAAGGGGTATGTGGGAAAGGAGCAGAACCTTTGACTCTTTATACAACAGCTACTAAATGTCTAACACCAGAGCAGTTGGTGGCCATTTGCGCCAGCTTTCCTGGCGTGAAACACCACTGTTTAACAAATGGTACAGAGGATCGTTGCTGTGCAAATGTGAAGGGTTGAAAGATGCCACTTTTCCAGACCAAACCAAGGAGTGAGTGAGAAGAAAAAAACCAAACAAACAGATATGGCTGAACCCAGGATAAAGATGGCCAGATATGACTACCCCCCCTTATTTTCTGAAAGGGGATGAATGGAGAAGTGCAGTAGTTATGTGGACGTAAGTAACTGCCTTGGGAAAGAGAAAATAATGCATGGCATTGGCTCTCTCTACCATATGACAGTAAAATCCAGAGCAAAGTGTTTTCTAAGCTGGAATTGGAAGAGTTAGACTCAGGAGAAGGTCTGGAGACTCTATTACGTTACATGGATAAGATTTATAAAAAGGATGACTTGTTAAGTGCGTATGAAGCATGGTAGGATTTTGATTAGAGGATTTCTCCATGGAAGACTATATAAAAGGCTGACTATATAAAAGGCTGCAGAAACACAACCTGGAATTTCCACAGTCTGTGTCGGCCTTTAAATTACTTGGCTGTGCGAGAGTGAGCAACATGGATAGGCTCCTGGTTTTGACAGGAGTTCAGTTTGCGGATAAGGATACCTTATTCGATCAGATGACAGAAGCTTTAAAAAAGTTTCTGGGAAACATTCGATTCTGATGGCTCTGATGATAAAGCAGAATATGGAAGACACACGACTAACAGGCTGGCGAAATCGCACAGCTACAACAGGTTCCAAGACTATAGAAGGAGATCAGGACCCGGAAAGTATGAAGACAGAAACCCAGTTAGAACAGGAAGATGAACCACAGAAATGCCTGGGGTATAATAAATCGTGGTGACTCTCAATACCATTATGCTTTCAACTGGGCTGGTTTAGCACAGGGCTAAATCGCTGGCTTTGAAAGCAGACCCAGGCAGGCCAGCAGCACGGTTCAATTCCCGTACCAGCCTCCCTGAACAGGTGCTGGAATGTGGCGACTAGGGACTTTCCACAGTAACTTCATTTGAAGCCTACTCGTGACAATAAATGATTTTCAATTTCAAACTGCCCAACACGTTATAATAGAGTGTTTGAAGCAACACATGACACGGAAGAGTCAGAAGAGGAAAAGGATAGTGACCAGAAAGAAGGCATTGCCCTATTAACAAGCGGTTTTATGCCAGTAATGAGGGTGTTGGTTGCAGAATCCTTTAATTGTGCTGTATTGGACAGTGGCTGCACATCTACTGTGTGTGGAATTGACTGGTTAAAATGTTACCTGGACTCCTTGAATGCTGAAAATCGTAACAAGGTTAAGGAATTTAAAAGTTCCACAAGTTTCACGTTTGGGGATGATAATACTCTGAAGTCGCTGAAAAGAGTGGTGATCTCTTGCAATATTGCCAGAGTGAATCATTTCATTAGCACGGATGTTGTTTCAAGTGAGATGCCTTTGCTTCTGAGCAGACTGTGGATGAAGAAAGCACACATGAAACTGGATATGGAACAGGATAAGGCAACAGTTTTTGGAAAGACGATGGACTTACAATTTATACAGTCGGGACACTATTGTATTCCGTTACTGACAAATAATATTTCAAGTACAGTTGTTAAGGATGTGTTAATGGCAGTTGAAAATAGGACTTTAGCTAATGAAAAGCTTGTTGTATTAAAACTGCATAGGCAATTTGCGCATCCATCTCCTCGGAAGCTGAAAAATGTATTAAAGGATGCAGGGGTAAGGGATGAAGATGATAATAAGCTAATGGAACAGGTTAGTGAAGTTTGTAGGAAGTACAGAAGGACACCAGCACGACCGATAGTAACCCTACCTTTGGCCAGGGATTTTAACGACATTGTGGCCATGGACCTTAAGATCTGGGATAAAGCTAATAATATATTTATTTTGTAGATTTAGCAAAACAACAATTGTACAGAGTAAAGAAAAAGAGAGTAATTCTGGATCAAATCGTGGAAAAATGGATAGGGGCAGGGATGGGCCCACCGGCAAAATTCCTTATCGACATTTGGGGAAGAATTTGCTAATGATGAATTTAGGGATATGTGTGAAAACGTGAATATCACAGTTATGAATACGGCTGCGGAAAGCCCATTTAGTAATGGTGCGTGTGAAAGAAACCATGCGGTAATAGATGACATGCTCTGGAAAATGTTGGCAGATAGACCAAACTGCAAGCTAAATTCAGCTTTAGCATGGGCGGTACAGGCAAAGAATTCATTGCAGATGGTTGGGGGCTATAGTCCCTATCAATTAGTGTTTGTTGAAATCCTAAAATCCCATCCATTTTGGATGATCAGCCTCCAGCTTGGGAAGGGACTACAATTAGCTCTGCCTTTGCTGAACATTTAAATGCATTACATAGCAGTATAAAAGCTTTTTTGGAAGCAGAAGTCTGAAAGAATTCGCAGAGCTTTAAGACATAATGTACGGCCATCAGATACCGTTTTTCAGCAAGGAGACATAGTATACTATAAGAGAGACAATTTTAATGAATGAAAAGGCCCAGGGAAGATCATAGGCATAGATGGCAAAACAATTATTTTGCAACATGGCAATCAAACTGTTAGGGTACATTCATCAAGGATAATGCAGACATGACGAGGAACCAGAGTCATCTGGTATGCACGTGTTGCAGAACTAGGAGGACCAGTTAACTGATATAGACAGGGTTTTTGTAGAGGAACACACAGGGTTTGTGTAGAGGAACACAACACCTCTGATGAATTAGAACAGGCCATTTTTCAGAAAGGACAACTGCCAAAAGTTGGTACAAAAGTGACATACTTGCCTGAAGGGTCTAGTCAATGGAAGGATGCAACTGTTGTTAGTAGAGCAGGGAAGGCCACTGGAAAGTATAAACATTGGTTGAATGTACAGCATTGGTGCAGCACGGTAGCATTGTGGATAGCACAATTGCTTCACAGCTCCAGGGTCCCAGGTTCGATTCCGGCTTGGGTCACTGTCTGTGCGGAGTCTGCACATCCTCCCCGTGTGTGCGTGGGTTTCCTCCGGGTGCTCCGGTTTCCTCCCACAGTCCAAAGATGTGCAGGTTAGGTGGATTGGCCATGATAAATTGCCCTTAGTGTCCAAAATTGCCCTTAGGGTTGGGTGGGGTTACTGGGTTATGGGGATGGGGTGAAGGTGTGGACCTTGGGTGGGGTGCTCTTTCCAAGAGCCGGTGCAGACCCAATGGGCCGAATGGCCTCCTCTGCACTGTAAATTCTATGATAATCTATGATTCAGGGGAGGGAGTCAAGACAGTGGATTGGGAACACAAAGTTCAAAAATGGATGGCACAGAAACGCAGTGCCAGTTCAGATAGCACATCAGATAGTGAAGAGGTCTGCAGGAAAAGGTCGAGAACTATTGAAAGAACATCTAACAGCAGAAGGGAAAGATCAGTAGCAGTACAGAACGAGATACCAGGCAGGAGAGGGGACGTAGTTTATCAAGGTCTCGGAACACGAGTAAGACTACAAATACGAATAGGAGTAGAAGCCCACATGCACGTGAGATTTTGGTGGCATCCATCAAATTAGATGAAAAAGTTAAGATGCCAAACAGCAAGAACTGCATACTTGGAGTGAATTTGGAGTATACACGGAAGTACCGGATAGGGGACAAAGAGCTCTATCCCACAGATGGATTTGCAAGGAAAAGATTTTTCCAGATGAAACTTATAAGGCAAAGGCCAGGCTTGTTTCAAGGGGATTTGACGAAAACTTAGAAGATCAGGATTTAAGGGTAGATTCACTTACGGCAGGAAAGGTTATTTTAAAGATTTTCTTGGCTCTATTAGCTACAAAGGCATCAGAATGCAAATCTATAGATTTGAAAGCTGCCTTTTGCAGGGGCATCAGCTCCAGAGAGACATTATTCTCCATCCTCCTAAAGAGGCAGCTAACACAGAATGGGTACTCTGGAAGTTGAACAAATGTGTACATGGATTGAATGATGCGTCTAGAGTCTGGTACTTTTTCGGTAAGGTCACTTTTGTTAAAGTTAAGCTGTTGCCAGTTGAAAGTTGATCCGGCAATGTTTTACTGGCACTATAAAGGAAATCTTTCTGGCATCTTGTGATGCATGTCAATGATTTTTTTGTGGGGTGGGACTGGTGATTTTGAAGCTATTGTAATCTCTGGTTTCAGGAACAAATTCAGGGTTGGAAGTCAGGCTTCCGGTGCATTTAAACATATGGGACTGGAAATTGGACAGACTAAGTTAGGGGCAACTTTACGTCAGCAATCTTATTTGGAAAGCATCAGCCCAAGAGCAATTAATCGTGGCCGGGTGTCACAAAAAGACGCAATGGTTTCAAAGATGGATAAAGAGCAACTGCGAAGTTTAATTGAGCAACTGAATTGGTTAGGTAGACAGACGAGACTGGATGTGAGTTTTGATGTCTTAGAGTTGAGTACAAAAATGAATGATCCCAAAGTGGAAGACATAATAAGGGCAAATAAAGCGTTGGTCAAACTAAAAATGCAGGAGTGTGTTCGGAGGTTCCCAGTTTTAGGTGACCGTAGGCACTTGAAACTCATAGTTTATAGTGATGTGACCTATGCAAATTTATGTGATGGGGTTTCAAGCGCAGGAGGTTTTATAATTTTGCTTTTGGGGAACAATGGTAAATGTTGCCCTCGTGTGGGAAACAAAGAAAATAAGGAGAGTGGTCAAAAGCACTTGGGCTGCTGAGACGTTAAGCCTTGTAGAGGCGGTGGATATGGCCTTTTATATATCTCAGATATTGATAGAAATTTTGGGATTAGGGGGTTTGGCTAATGTGACTATTGAATGTCACATTGACAATAAATCCCTGTGGGAAAATGTGCACTCTACAAAAAGTGTCGATGAAAAAAGATTCAGGATAGACATCGCAAGTTTGAAGCAGATGTTGGACAGGGGGGAAAATAGCAAAAATTAAATGGGTCGACAGTAGCTATCAATTGTCAGACTGTTTTACAAAAAGAGGGGCTCGCTCACAGGAACTTTTGCATATTGTTCATGAAGGGCGCCTGTTACTGTGACTTTTTTTTTCTTCCAAAAAAAATGAAAAAAAAGAGAAGGGGGGAAATTGCGTGTGTGTTTTTGAGTTTCTTGTAATTTTGTTTTCACCCAATTGTTTTTTTTCTCCGAAGGGGAGACCATTAAGTAATGGGTTAAGATACATTCCAATTAGTTGTCTCATTCCTGTTTAGTATCCAATAATTGACACTGATATGTAAAGAGGCTTCAGGTGGCCTGTGTGTCAGGTGATGTGATGTTGAGTTTTGTGCAGAGTCTGTTAAAGTAAATTAAAGGTGTTTATGGAAAAGGAGCAGAACCTTTGACTCTTTATACAACAACAGCTAAATGTCTAACACCAGAGCAGGGAGTTGGTGGCCATTTGCGCCAGTTTTACTGGCGTGAAACACCACTGTTTTCACGCCAGCGTGGGGATCTTGTCTCCAGAATGGAGAATCCAGCTCTTAGTCTCAGGAACAGAGAATCCAGCCACTTGTCTCAAAAATTTGAATGAATTTTGAGGGGAAGTGACAAGAACGGTTGATGAAGGTGGTGGAGTGGAAGTTTTGCACTTGGATTTTAGCAAGGCGTTTGACAAAGTACCACATGGCAGATTGATCAAGGAAGAAGTGAAAGTTCATGGGATATAGAACAATTTGGTAAACTGGATAAAAAGTTGGCTTAGTAACAGACAACAAAGAGCAATGACCGTTGGCTGCCCTTACAATTGGAAAGTTGTTTCGGTAGTGTTCTACAGGGCTTGGTGTTGGGACCCTTACTGTTTGTGTTATATATTTTTGGAAGTGAAAGTGGGGAGCATGATTGGGAAAATTTGCAGATGACAGAACAATTGGCCAGGTGGTGGACAGTGCAGAGGATAACTAGAATATCCAAAATTATACAGATGGTTGGCGTAGTGGAGTGTAAAGTGTCAGGTGGAATTTAACACCGAGAAGTGTGATGTCATACATTTAGGGAAGTCAAACAGTTATAGAGAGTACACAATAAATGGGAATATACAAGAGGAGTAGATGAAGTAAAAGATCTTGGTGTGCAAGTACTCAGGTCCCTAAAGGCAGCAGTTCAAGTAGACAAGGTTTTCAGAAAGCATTTGGAATGCTCTCCTTCATTGGCTGAGGTATAAAAAAATAAAATTAAGGGTATAATGTTAGCATTGTATAAAACATTGGTGAGGCCACATACATTGCAGGAAAGGATGACCAGACGCGTGGTATATTGGCGAGACCATGCAGACTCTGCGACAACGGATGAACAGACATTGCGCGACAATCGCCTGGCATGAAGGTTTCCTTCCAGTCGGGGAACACTTCAGCAGTGAAGGGCATTCAACCTCTGATCTTTGGGTAAGCATTCTCCAAGGCGGCCTTCAGGACGCACAACAACACGGGTTCGGCAAGCAGAAACAGATAGCCAAGTTCCGCACGCATGAGTATAGCCTCAACCGGGACCTTGGATTTGTGTCTCACTGCATTCATCCCCCAACATCTGGCCTGGGCTTGCAAAATCCTACCAACTGTTCTGGATTGAGACAATTCACACCTCTTTAACCTGTGATTATCCCCCTCACCAGTCACTCCGTCTGGACCTGTAAAGACTCAATTACCTGCAAAAACTCGCATCCTGCAAAGACTCGCATTCAAAGTATCATCTTGCGTCAATGGCTTTGTCTAATCAAGAATCACCTATAGTCACCATTAACACAGTCCCCATGTCCCCAACTCACCCAACCCCTACCCCATAATGTCCAATGTAACCCCAATTCTTGAAAGTGCACAATGAATAATGCCCATGAATTGTAGAACCCCTTCATCCTTCCCCTTAATTCAAATTTGACCTTCTCAAGAGTAAATCATTCCAGCATGTCCCCCCCGCCACGCCAGGGCACAGGGTGGAGGGGTTGATGTCCATCCCAACAGGATCTGCCTTCGGGCGATCAATGAGGCAAAGGCTACAACATCTGCCTCCGCACCCGATTCCAACCCCGGCTGGCCCGACACCCCAATATGGCATCCTGAGGGCCCGGGTCCAGTTTCACGTGCACCACTTTAGAGATTACCCAAAAAACCTCCTTCCAGTAATCCTCCAGTTTTGGCCAGGACCAAACCATATGAACGTGGTTTGCAGCCCCCCCCCCCCCTCCCCCACGTTCACACACATCTCCTACCCCGTCAAAGAGTGGGCTCATCCTTGCACTTGGTGTGCTCTATACACCACCTTCAGCTGTATCAGCCCCAACCTCGCACCCCAACTGCTCCTCCCACTTTGCCTTGATTCCTTCCAGCGGTACCTTCTCTTCTAAAATAGCCCCGTAAACCACCGACACTACCCCCTTCTCCAGTTCCCCTGTCGTCAGCACCTCCTCCAGCAACGTGGAGGCCGGCTCCACTGGGGAGCTCTGTATCTCCTTCCTGACAAACCTGCATGTATCTAAATATTTCCCCCTGCTCCAGCCCATACTTCGCTCCCAGCTTCTTCAATCCCGCAAACCGACCCGCAAGAAACAAAGCTTTTTGTGCCCTAATTCCTTTCTCCTCCCATCTCCAAAAATTTCCATCCCACTTGCCTTGCTCAAATGTATGCTTCCCCAAATCGGCATTTCCCTTGGCCCTGCCCCCAAACCCGAAGTGCTGTCGAAACTGCCTCCAAATTCTCAACCAAGCTATTACTACCGACTCAAGAGTATTTCCCCAGGACCGTCGGGAGCGGCGCTGTTGCTAGCGCTTTCAATCCCGACCTCCTGCACAAACGCTTCTCCATTCTGACCCATTGGGAGTCAACCCCTCTCACCCAGCTCCGTACCTTCTCCACATTCGCCGCACAGTAATAATACATCAAGTTCAGAAGACCCAAACCCCCTGCCTGCCTTTCTCTGTAGTAGCACCTTTTTAATTCTGGCCACCTTCCCTCTCCATATGAGAGAGGTAATTATCCCTTCAAATCTCTAAAAAAAATGCCTTTGGCAGGAAAATCGGCAGGCATTTGAAAATAAACAGAAATCGCGGCAGCATGTCAACTTTAACCGCCTGTACCCAATTTGCCAATGACCGAGGGAGATCATCCCATCTTGCCAGACCAGCTTTAACTCTCCCCACCAAACTAGAAGAAATGTTGTGCCTACGGAGCCCTCCCCAGTCCCGAGCAACCTACACCCCCAGATATCTAAATGTGAGTCCCTGCCCTACAGAATGGCAGCACCCCCACCCGAGACACCACAAAATATTCACTCTCGTCTAGATTTAATTTGTACCCCGCGAAAGACCCAAACACCCGAAGCAGCTCCAGTATTCCCCCCATTGGCACACTCCGTTCCGACACGTATAATAACAAGTCATCGGCATATAAGGACACCCTATGCTGGATCACCACTCGCACTATCCCTTTCCATACCCCGAACTTCTTAATGCTATGGCCAATGGCTCAATCGCGAGTGCAAACAGCAGGGGGGGACATAGGACATCCCTGCCTAGTCCCACGGTGGAGAGAAAAGTATTCAGAGCTGATGTTATTTGTGTGGACACTCGCCCTCGGCTCCTTATACAGTAGTTTTACCCTGTCCAGAAATCTTGGTCCAATCCCAAACCATTCCAGAACTGCCATCAAGTACCCCCATTCTACCCGGTCAAACGCTTTAAGAAGACCAATGCCACAACCACCTGTTTCCTTCCATAAGACATAGGAGCAGAATTAGGCTACTTGGCCCATCGTTTAGCACAGGGCTGTTTAGCACAGGGCTAAAATCGCTGGCTTTGAAAGCAGACCAAGGCAGGCCAGTAGCACGGTTCGATTCCTGTAACAGCCTCCCCGAACAGGCGCCGGAATGTGGCGACGAGGGGCTTGTCACAGTAACTTCATTTGAAGCCTACTTGTGATAATAAGCAATTTTCATTTCATTGCGTCTGCTCCGCCATTCAATCATGGCTGATATTTTCTCATCCCCATTCTCCTGCCTTCTCCCCATAGCCCCTGATCCCCTTATTAATCAAGAACCTATCTATCTCGGTCTTAAAGACAGTGAATTGGCCGCCACCTCCTTCTGCGGCAAAGAGTTCCGTAGATTCACCACCCTCTGGCTGAAGAAATTCCTCCTCATCTGTTTTAAAGGATCGTCCCTTTAATCTGAGATAGTGTCCTCTGCTTCTGGTTTTTCCTACAAGTGGAAACATCATCTCCACGTCCACTCTATCCACGCCACACAGTATCCTGTAAGTTTCAATAAGATCCCCCCTCATCCTTCGAAACTCCAACGAGTACAAACCCAGAGTCCTCAAATGTTCCTCATACTACAAGTTCTTCATTCCAGGGATCATTCTTGTGAACCTCCTCTGGACACTTTCCAAGGCCAGCACATCCTTCCTTAGATACGGGGCCCAAAACTGCTCACAACACTCCAAATGGTGTCTGACCAGAGCCTTATACAGCCTCAGAAGTACATCCCTGGTCTTGTATTCTAGACCTCTTGACAGGAATGCTCACATTGCATTTGCCTTCTTAACTGCTGACTAAACCTGCACATTAACCTTAAGAGAATCATGAACAAGGACTCCCAAGTACCTTTGTGCTTCGGCTTTCCGAAGCATTTCCCCATTTGGAAAATAGTCTATGTCTAAATTCCTCTTTCCAAAGTGCAGAACCTCACGCTTTTCCACATTGTATTTCATTTGCTACTTCATTGCCCACTCCCCTAGCCTGTCCAAATCCTTCTGCAGCCCCCTTGCTTCCTCAATACTACCTGTCCCTCTACAGATCTTTGTATCATCTGTAAACTTAGCAACAGTGCCTCCGTCCAAATCATTAATGTATATAGTAAAACGTTGTGGTCCCAGCACAGACCCCCCCCCCCCCCCCCCCCCCCCGAGGCCCACCACTAGTCACCAGCTGCCATCCTGAAAAAGACCCCTTTATCCCCACTCTCTGCCTTATGCCACTCAGCCAATCCTCTATCCATGCCAGGATCTTACGCTGAGCCCACTTATTTAACAGTCTTCTATGCAGCACCTTGTAGACCTTCTGGAAATCTAAATAAATCATGTCCACTGGTTCTCCTTTGTCTAACTTGCCTGTTACCTCCTCAAAGAACTCTAGCAGATTTGTCAGACATGACCTCCCTTTGACAAAGCCGTGCTGACTCTGTCCTATTTTACCATGCACTTCCAAGTGCTTCGTGATCTCATCTTTAATAACAGACTCTAAAATCTTACTAATGACCGAAGTCAGGCTAACCGGCCTATAATTGCCAGTCTTCTGCCTCCCTCCTTTCTTAAACAGTGGTGTTACATTAGCCACCTTCCAGTCCAGAGACCCCTCCTGCCTCCAGTGATTCCTGAAAGATCATCACTAATGCCTCCACAATTTCCTCAGCTATCTCTTTTAGGACCCTGGGGGTAGTCCATCCAGTCCAGGTGACTTATCCACCATCAGACCTTTCAGTTCCCCCAGAACTTTCTCCTTAGTAATGGTCACTGCACTCACCTCTGCCCCGGTTCTCCTGGAGTTCTGGCATCCCACTGGTGCCTTCCACCATGAAGACTGATGCAAAGTAACTATTCAGTTCGTCTGCCATTTCTTTGTTTCCTATTATTACTTCTCCAGCCACATTTTCCAGTGGTCCAATGCCTATTTTTGCCTCTCTCTTACCTTTTTATACATTGAAAAAGCTCTTCCTATCTTCCTTTATTTTGGGGGTATGTCAGACCCGTGCGGTTGCCGCGGTCTCCAGCGGCGAATGCGGACCGCCACCATAAACCTCTCCATGGTCCCCGTGCGGCCAGTGGTCGCCACCATCTTCCTATTCCAGAGCCACATGCAGACCCCGGGTGCCGCCATCTTGTCCTGCGGACGCCACATTAGAGGGATGGGTGTTGCCATTTTGTGCACCCCGAGCCGTGTGCGACCAATGGGAGCCACCATCTTGGATGAACCCCCAGGACCCCAGTTCGGCTGACCATGCACTGCCCGATGAGAACTCTCACCTGCTGTGATTAGCCTCGGTGACCCTGGATCAGTCGCAGCCTCGAACACTCAACTGCTACAATGACTGTATTCATCAACGGGCTCGAGACGTCCTGCCTAAATCGACTCTGGGAGCACAGAGCTTCATACACCCCGACACGGTAAGGCGCAGTTCTCTCCTCACCCACCCCGTTAATCATAAAATCTCCCTGGCCTCCAGTTCACACTCGGTGGGGATAAATGGGTTGTGTGTAGTGAACCTCAGTCCAGGGAAGGGAGTTCAAAAATTTCCGTCTCTACGTCCTTCCCCACCTCTGCGCGGCTACACTCCTCGGTTTAGACTTCCAGTGTAACCTTCAAAGTCGGCGGCCCTATACCCCCCCTCACTGTCTGCGGCCTCACGACCCTCAAGGTCGACCCGCCTTCCCTGTTTGCGAACCTCACCCCGGATTGCAAACCCGTCGTCACCAGGAGCAGACGGTACACAGTGCCCAGGACCGGATCTTTATGAGGTCAGAGGTCCAAAGGCTACTGAGGGAAGGGGTCATTGAAGCCAGTAACAGCCCCTGGAGAGCTCAAGTAGTGGTGGTAAAGACCAGGGAGAAGCATTGGATGGTCATCGACTACAGTCAGACCATCAACAGGTTTACGCAGCTGGACGCGTACTCTCTCCCCCGCATATCCGACCTGGTAAACAGGATCGCGCATTATAAGGTCTTCTCCACGGTGGATCTCAAGTCCGCCTACCACCAGCTCCCCATCCGCAAATACACTGCATTCGAGGCAGATGGGCGGCTCTACCACTTAAGGGTCCCCTTCAGTGTCACCAACGGGGTCTCGGTCTTCCAGCAAGAGATGGACCGAATGGTTGACCGGTACGGTTTACGGCAACATTCCTGTATCTCGATAATGTCACCATCTGCAGCCACGACCAGCAGGACCACGACACCAACCTCCGAAAATTCCTCCAGACCGCAAAAATCCTTAACCTTACATACAACAAGGATAAACCGCCTAGCCATCCTCGGCTACGTAGTGCGAAATGGAGTTATAGGCCCCGACCCTGAACGCATGCGCCCCCTTATCGAGTTCCCCCTCCCTCACTGCTCTAAGGCCCTGAAGCGCTGCCTAGGGTTTTTCAGTTACTACGCCCAGTGGGTCCCCAAATATGCGGACAAGGCACGTCCCCTGATCCAATCCATAGCTTTTCCCCTGTCGATAGAGGCCCTCCAGGCCTTCAGCCGCATCAAAGCAGACATTGCAAAGGCCATGATGCATGCCATCGACGAGTCCCTCTTCCAGGTAGAGAGCGATGCGTCTGACGTAGCTCTGGCGGCCACCCTCAACCAAACGGGCAGACCAGTGGCCTTCTTCTCTTGTACCCTCCATGCTTACGAAATCCACCACTCCTCAGTCGAAAAGGAGGCCCAGGCCACAGTAAAAGATGTGCGACATTAGAGGCATTACCTGGCCGGCAGGAGATTCTCTCCTCACGGACCAACGGTCGGTTGCATTCATGTTTGATAATGCACAGTGGGGCAAGATAAAAAAACGACAAGATCTTGCAGTGGAGGATCGAATTCTCCACCTACAACTACGAGATCTTGTACCGTCCCGGGAAGCTAAATGAGCCTCCTGACGCCCTGTCCCGCGGCACATGTGCCACTGCACAAGTGGACTGCCTCCGAGCCCTCCACAAGGACCTCTGCCACCCGGCGGTCACTCGCTTTTTCCATTTTGTCAAGACCCGCAACCTGCCCTACTCCATCGAGGAGGTCAGGACAGCAATCAGGGACAGCCAAATCTGCGTGGAGTGCAAACCGCACTTCTATCGGCCAGAGAAAGTGCACCTGATAAAGGCTTCCTGTCCCTTTGAACGCCTCAGCATGGACTTCAAAGGCCCCCTCCCCTCCACCGACCGCAACACGTACTTCCTGAACGTGATTGACGAGTACTTCCGGTTCCCATTCGCCATCCCCTGCCTCGACATGACCGTAACCACTGTCATCAAGGCCCTCCATAGTATCTTTGCACTGTTCGGGTTCCCCGCTTACATACATAGTGATAGGGGGTGCTCCTTAATGAGCAACAAACTGCGTCAATTCCTGCTCCGCAAGGGCATCACCTCGAACAGGACGACCAGTTACAACCCCCGGGGTAACGGACAGGGAGAGAGGGAGAACGGAACGGTCTGGAAGACCGTCCTACTGGTCCGGGAACCTCCCAGTCTCCCGCTGGCAGGAAGTCCTCCTGGATGCCCTCCACTCCATCCGGTCACTGCTTTGTACCACCACCAACCAGACACCTCACGAACGTCTCCTTGTCTTCCCCAGGAAGTCCTCCTCTGGGACCTCTCTCCCGACCTGGCTGGCAGCACCCGGACCCATCTTGCTCCGAAAACACGTGCGGGCGCACACGCCGGACCCGTTGGTCGAGAGGGTCTACCTGCTCCATGCTAACCCCCAGTATGCCTACGTGGCGTACCCCGACAAGATATGGTCTCCCTATGAGACCGGGCACCCGCCGGAGCCCCACGCACACCCAAGCCACCAATCCCACCCTCCCCTCCACCGGGGCACCTTACAGGAGGATTGGTCCTTCTGCCGGCCCAGTCTAGGGCCCCCACCCACCGACGCTCCCCGCAGGCGCTCCCTTCCCTGGTCAACCGTTTTCCCCACCAGCGCAGTCTAGGGGTGTCGAAGCTGCCACAGAGATCGAGGCCACATTCCCGGAGTCACAGACGCCCGAGCCTCCACCGGAGTCACTCCCGAAGCTGCGACAATCACAGAGGACGACCAGGGCCCCCGATCGACTGATTGCTTAATTTTAAATTGTAAACTGTAAACTGTACACTGATTGCTCCATTTTAAATTGTAAACTGTAAACTTAAATCATCAATTGATGATAGCTATCAGAATTGTAAATAGTTACAAAACACTGTGCGGAGGTATTACGGTACCTCCATAACTAATTCTACCACGTTGCCATGTTTGTAGTATCAGGCAACCACCCCCGCCGGACTCTTTTTTAACAGGGGGTGAATGTGATATTAGAGGTATTATGGTACCTGATAGGTTGGAGCACCATTGATGGAAACTGTATGCTTTCTATTGGTTAGGATGTATGATATACCCCGCCTAGCAGGGCGGAGCTAAGAGCCCGTGACGCCCCAGCAGCCTTCATTCTGTACCCGAGCTGCTGGGGGAAACATCTAGCTTATTGAAGCCTTCAGTTGGACTACAACCTCGCTTTAGTGGTCATTGATCGTGCATCAATCTGATATTGCAATTGCTGAGTACTCCGACCCCTTAACCCCAGCGAGCAACGCCTTCCCCACCATGAAAATGTCATTGCCGAGTACACCTTATGGACTGAGAAAAACGAGTACTCCCACTCCCTCGGGTGCAGAAACCGCCAAGGGTCCACCCATCCCATTTCCACCATTAGCCCAGCCAACACCTTCGTCCCCCCGACAAGACCAGTGAGCGCTGCCGTGACCTGTCCAACCTTGGCTCCTGCACCAAGTTCCAGTCCCCCCCACTATCAGTTTGTGTGTGTCCAAGTCAGAGATGGCCCCACACACCTTCTTTGCGAATCCCACATCGTCCCAATTGGGACCATATCCACTTACCAGCGCCAACCATCCTCCCCTCCAGTGCCCCTGTCACAATCACATACCTACCTCCAAGTCCTCAAGCTTTCCTTGGAGTCCTCTGTTGACCTCCACCACCATCCGCAGCTCGTCCCCCATCAAGGTGAGCTGGTCGCTGTGCTGCGACACGGCCTCCTCCACTTCCTTCACCTTCTCGTCCTGCTCTCTCACCTCGGCCAATGTCTTTGCCACAGCTACCCTCATCGGGACGATTGCCTCCTCCACCAATGATTTCAGTGCAACCGCCATCTCCTTCCTCAACGCCTCCCATGTGCCTCACAAACTGCTTCTCCAGCTCGAGAGCCATCACCTGGGTCATCTTTTCCACTGTAAGCAGCGAGGCCGCACCATGCGGTCCGTCATCCACCATCTTGTCAGCGCTTTTACTGGTCCTCATTCGACGGCGAACCTGCGTTTCCTCCCTTCTTCACAGCTGTTTGTGGCATCCTTTAACGACTTATTATTTTTCCGCTTTTCTTCAATCTTAAAATAAAAAATAAAAAAATAAATGCAAACATTTTTTTTAAAAATTCAAAACATCTCTTCCCCTGGGACCGGATTTCAAACATCCATTTCCATTTTCAGCAGGGGCCACCCGATGTGCTGTGCTCCCCCTCTACATTTGTCCTGGATTCGGATCTCGCCTCGTGCCAAGCTCTGCCCCCGCCGCTCACTTTGGGCTCAATGCCCCCTGCTCCTACGGCCGCCAGATACTCCCGCGGGGCTCCTCATTGGCTCGAAACTGGCCCGACCCACCGCACATCCATCAGGTCCCAAAGGTCGAAGAAATCCCGATCGAAAAAACCACAGGGATGCCCCCGAATAAGGCGGAAATGTCTCGGACCGAGGGAGCCTCTCCTCAAGGTAGACTTTCCGCCTTCGAGCGCTACCGATGTCATTGGAAGGTTAGTCAATCCATTCCCAACAGTCTCCCCTTCCTTGGAGGAAAGAAAATATTTTGATGAATGCTGGTTTTCCCAGAGAAACAGAAAATACAAGAGATACAAAACTTTCATTCAAAAAAAATTTTCATTTTTTGAAAAAACATTCAAGGATACGCTCTTCTTTAATAATGTCCAAAAGTTTCTTCGAACTAGCCCCTCTCTTAGTAAAACAATCGGATAACTGATAGCTACTGTCGACCCATTTAATTTTTGATATCTCCCCTTTGACCAGCATCTACTTTAAAGTGCCGATGTCAATCCTCAATCTTTTCTCATTTACACTTTGTGGAATACACATTTTCCCACAGGGATTTAGTGTCAATGTGACACTCAATGGGTATTTTACCCAAATCCCCTAATCCCAAAATGTCTGTTAATATCTGGGATATGTAAAAGGCCATAACTACCGCCTCTACAAGACTTAATGTCTAGGCGGCCAATGTGCTTTAAACCACTCCTTATTTTCTTTGTTTCCCCACACAAGGGGGCAACATTTTCCATTTTCCCCCCAAAAGAGAAATTATAAAACCTCCTCTGCTTCAAACCCCATCACATAAATTTGCATAGGACGTATCACTATAAACTATGAGTGCCCTCCCATTTTTGAACTTCATGTTTCCAATCCATTGTCCCCTGTATTCTGTACATTTTAACCAGTGTTTATACTTTCCAATGGCCTTCCCTGCTCCACTAGTTGCATCCTTCCATTGACTGGACTCTTCAGGCAAGTATGTTACTTTTGTACCAACTTTTGGCAGTTGGCCTTTTGGAAAAATGGCCTGTTCTAATTCATCAGAAATATTGTTCTTCTCTACAGAAACCCTGTCTATTTCAGCTAAGTGGTCTTCATAGTTCTGTAACATGTGTGTGCCAGATGACCCTGGTTCCTCATCACGTTTGTCTGCTTTCTCCAAATTCGAAAGTTTGGTAATCTGTACCTATTATCCTTGATGAATGTATCCTAATAGTCCAATTGTCATGTTGCACAACAATTGTTTTGCCATCTATGCCAATGTCTTTCCCTGGGTCTTCATTAAAATTGTCTCTCTTATAGTATATTATGCCTCCTTGCTGAAAAACAGTATTTGATTGCCTTACATTATGTCTTAAAACTCTGCAAATTCTTTCAGAGACTTCCACTTCCAAAAAAGCATTTCTAATTCTATGTAATGCATTTAAATGCTCAGCAAAGGCAGAGCTAATTGTAGTCCCTTCCCATGCTGGAGACTGGCCATTCAAAAATGGACAGAATGTGAGGATTTCTACAAAATACTAATTGATAGAGACTATAGCCCCCAACCAGCTGCAATGAATTCTTTGCATGTAACACCCATGCCAAGGCTGAAATTAACTTGCAATGTGGTCGATCTGCCAAAATTTACCAGAACATGTCATCTATTACAGCATGGTTTATTTCACACATCCAATTACTAAATGGGCTTTCCGCAGCCATATTCCTGACTGTGATATTCATGTTTCCACACATATCCCCAAACGCATCACGAGAAAATCCCCCCCCCCATTGTCTGCAAGGAATTTTGCCGGTGGGCCCATTCCTGTCCCTATCCATTTTTCCATGATCTGATCCAGAATTACTCTCTTTTCTTTACCATGTACAATGGTTGATTGACTAAATGGTTGATTGACTAAATCAGGTCGCGAAATCTACAACATGCTAAATAAATATACTGGTTTGTTTTATCCCAGAACTTAAGATCCGTGGCCACAATGTCATTAAAATCCCTTACAACACCAGATTAAAGTCCAACAGGTTTGTTTCAAACACTAGCTTTGAAACCCCCGAATAAGGCGGAAATGTCTCGGACCGAGGGAGCCTCTCCTCAAGGTAGACTTTCCGCCTTCGAGCGCTACCGATGTCATTGGAAGGTTAGTCAATCCATTCCCAACAGTCTCCCCTTCCTTGGAGGGGATTTCTACTGCTCCTTCCTCAGGTGAATCTTAATTAAAACCCCTGACCAGGGATAGTGTTACTATCGGTCATGATGTTGTCTTTTTGTACTTCCTACTGTTTGTTTTATCCCAGATCTTAAGATCTATGGCCACAATGTCATTACAATCCCTGGCCAAGGGAAGAGTTACTATCGGTCATGATGTTGTTCTTCTGTACTTCCTACAAACCTCACAGCATCCTTCTAATAAAATTTTCAGCCTCTGAGGAGATGGATGCACAAATTGCATATGCAGTTTCAATACAATGAGCTTTTTATCAGCTAAAGTCCCATTTCCAGCTGCTAATGACACTTCCTTAATGTTTTTACCCAAAACATTATCCGCCATTAATGGAATACAACAGTGTCCTAACTGTGTAAATTGTAAGTCCACCGTTTGCCTAAAAACTGTTGCCTTATCATTTTCCATATCCAGTTTAATGTGTGCTTTCTTCATCAACAGTCTGCTCAGAAGCAAAGGTATCTCACTTGACACAACATCTACGCTAATGAAATGATTCACTCCAGCAATATTGCAAGGGATCACCACTCTTTTCAGTAACTTCAGGGTATTATCATCACCAAACCGGAAACTTGTGGAACTTTCAAATTCTTTAATCTGGTTACGATTTTCAGTATATAAAAAAAGAGTCCAGGCAACATTTTAACTGGTCAATTCCATGCACGGTAGCATTGTGGATAGCACAATTGCTTCACAGCTCCAGGGTCCCAGGTTCGATACCAGCTTGGGTCACTGTCTGTGCGGAGTCTGCACATCCTCCCAGTGTGTGCGTGGGTTTCCTCCGGGTGCTCCGGTTTCCTCCCACAGTCCAAAGATGTGCAGGTTAGGTGGATTAGCCATGATAAATTTCCCTTAGTGTCCAAAATTGCCCTTAGTGTTGGGTGGGGTTAGTGGGTTATGGGGATAGGGTGGAGGTGTTGACCTTGGGTACGGTGCCCTTTCCAAGAGCTGGTGCAGACTCGATGGGCCAAATGGCCTCCTTCTGCACCGTTAATTCTATGATAATCTATGATGCACAGTAGATGTGTAGCCACTGTCCAATACAGCACAATTGAAGGACTCTGCAACCAACATTCTCATTACCAGAGTAAAACTTCTCATTAATAGCACAATGCCTTCTTTCTGGTCATTATCTCTGTCCCATTCTGATTCTTCCATGTCATGTGTAGCTTCAAACACTCTTATTAAAATGTGTTGGACAGTTGAAAGCACAATGAAATTTAGAGTTACAACAAAAACATTGATTTATTATACCCTGGGCATTTCTGGGGTTCATTTTCCTTTTACCATTCTCCATGTCCCTCCTCCTGTTATTAGGTATTAAAGGAATTTCTGTCCTCATAATATCTGGGTCCCAATCTTCTGCCATACTCTTGGAGCCTGCTTGTACCCATACAATCTCGCCATCCTGCTAATAGTGTATCTTCCACATTCTGCTTTATTGCTGACTAACCCATTTGTGTCATAAGAGCCATGGGAATTGAATGTTACCCTAAACAAAATTCAGGCCCCTATCATTTGATCAAATAAGGTATTATTATCTGCAAACATAACTCCTGTCAAAACCAGGAGCCTATTCATATTGGTCATTTTAGCACAATCCAGTAACTTAAATGCCAACACGGACTGTGGAAATTCCAGGCAGTGTTTTTGCACAGCCTGCTAAACTCCTCCTCAGTAGCAATATTCTCTGTTTTCCAAAATCTATCAAATTCTGATCAGGCTTCATACGCACTTAATAAGTCACCCTTTTGAGAAATCTTATCCATAAAGTTCAATAGAGTCTCCAGACCTCCTTCAGAGTCCAAATGTTCCAATTCTAGTTCAGAAAATACTTAACGTCTGATTTTACGTTGGTAAGGTAAAGAAAAGAGCCAATGCCATACCTAGTTTCCTTATCCCCAAAAGTTACCTTAGTCCACATGATAACTTCACTTCTCCATTGGTCATACAGTTCTGTTTCTGAAAATAATGGTGGATAGTCATATCCTGATTTCAGCCATACTGCTGTCTTCTTACTCACTCTTTTGTTGATTTAGAATTTGAGTGAAGTTTTCCCTTTTTTTTCTTTATCAAAAAAGGTTGTACCTTGCAACCCTTTACTTTGGCCTAGCAACCATCCTCTGCTACCATCGTTTAAGCTTCTGGGTTGCTGTATAGTAAAGGAGACAAGAGTTCTGCTTCTCCACAAAACACCTTTATTGCTTTGATCCAACTTCACACACAAATTTCCACCAATAAATAGTGTCACCTGTAACCCCTTTATATATCAATAACTTCTATTGGATAATTGACATGAAATTAGTATTTAATTGGAAAGTTTGTTAACTCAGTCCCAACATACTGATGGGTAACTTAATAGAGATGTACAAAAAATTATAAGGGGGAGAGATAGAGTGGACAGAGGAAAATTGTTTCCCTTGATGGAGAATTCATGAACCATGGAACATAGATTCACGATACGTGGCAGAGGTGTGGAGGAGACATGCAGAAGAACATTTTTACACAGAGGGTAGTGGGAGTGTAGAATTCTCTGCCCAAGTTGGTGGTGGAGGCGGAGACCCTAAACTCTTTTAAAAATTACCTGGATCTGCATCTTCAGTGCTGTAAGCTTCAGGGTTGTGGATTGGGTGCAGGAAGATGGGATTAGAAAATGCACCTGGGTGCCCTCTGGCTGGCATGGACAAGATGGGCCGAATGGCCTCTTCTGTGCTGTAACTTTTCTGTAATTCTAAGGCATGGTTTGATAGTTTTTATAGAATTGATGCATCTTCCTGCAAAGTTTCATTGTGATCTATGGTCTGAATCTTAATATGTGGATTTGGGAGTGGGTGGGAGGTTAAAACTGGGGAAAGTGACAGCGCTTCAGGAAGCTAGCTTCAACCAGCGACATTTCACATTGAATTAGAGCACGTTAGTCTGCATGCAGGCAACAATTTCAATATGTTAGTCAGTCAATTACAGTCATATCCTTTTACAAATGGCTCCATGGATTTTCCAAGCTGGAGCTCGCCACCCAGAGCGAGGCGAGAATACAACAGCAACTGAGGGGCCTGAAGATGTAACAGTGAACCATGCCAGTAAATATGGAAACTTCACAACTGCTTTTTTGTCTGCTTTTCTGAAAGATTTTGGGCCAGCTTCTCCGAATCTCAGGCCAAGTGCGGGGGATCCATGGTGTTTTACGTGGAAACAATCAGCGGCGTCCTCTCACCGATGCTGTGATCAGTGAAGGGCTAGCAGCCGCGCCCAGCCTCCACAAAATAAATGGCCGGAGAATGGCCGGGACTGAGGCCGCGCATGCGCACGCCGCGATGATGCCGTTTCGGAGGGGGCGGAACATGCAAAATCGGCATCGGGGAATGGAGAATCGAGACCTTCATTCTTAGTTCTTGTTCTGAGAGGTTACTTTTTCAACTTTGAAGGTTATTTTGACAACACTCGTAATTTGTTCATCTGATTTTCACTTTGAAGCTGGCACTTTTGATCTCAGATGATGACCAGTAAGATGAGCAGCAGTAGTAGGGGCTGACTTAGTATGGGTGTAGTGCATTGTCAATTGCACATATGTGACAGTCAAAGCATCCATTAATCACCTGGAGTATTTATCAAGCAGGAGTATTCCACTCTATCAATGTACAAAATCAAAAATATCAACCCAGATTTGTGCGAGATTCTTGGGCAGCTGTCATGCTTTCATCCTATGGCAGTCCATCCCCTATCTCTTTGCAATTTGAACCAAGCTAACCAGTGTGGTGTCCAGAGTTAGGGGCTGCCCATAAGGTGGATGGCACCTGTGATGAACTCAACAATTGAAGCCCAGGAGCAATATAGTGAAAGGTATGTAACAACCAGATGTGTAATCGCGTAAACCATCAGCATGCACTTCAGGTGCCTGGATAAATCTAGCAGCGACATTTAGTACACACCAGCCAGGTCCCCCTCATTCATCACTAATGAAAAGGCCACTTTCCAGGCAGTAATGAAAAATGGGCAACTCAGGAAGATGGTGGTAAGAAATAATATTTATGTTGTTCAATAATAAAGCAGAAATTTACCAGTCTACGATTTAGTGCAAATCCTTAGTGCAATTGAAAATATTTACTCTTCCTCTTCCTATCTCTTCTATGTGGTGCAACCCCTGTGGTTTCATGCGAGGTAGACACAGGCCGCTCAGATCCCTGCTCTGACTGCGGAGACTGTCTTAGGTCAATATCCTCTGAGTTTTGGAGCCCACGAGTACTCTGGCAAAGACTGTTCCACATGCAGGGGAGACTTGACCATTGGGACAGCATGGAGTAATGCCTGGGATGGGGTTCAGTGGGGCAACATATAGAAACATGGAAACATAGAAAATAGAAGTAGGAAGAGGCCATTCGGCCCTTCGAGCCATTCGTGATGATCATGGCTGATCATCAAATTCAATCCCTGATCACACCTTCTCCCATATCCCTTGATCCCTTCAGCTCCAAGAAGTATATCTAAATCCTTCTTGAAATTAAGCAATGTTTTGGCCTCAACTACTTTCTGTGGTAGCGAATTCCACAGATTTAGCACTCTCTGGGTGAAGAAATGTCTCCTCCCCTCAATTCTAAAAGGTTTACCCCCTATCTTCTATGACCCCTAGTTCTGGACACCCCACCATCGAGAACATTTTTTCTGAATCCACCCTGTCTAATCCTGTTAGAATTGTGCAAGTATCAATGAGATGCCCTCTCACTCTTCCAAACTCCAATGAATATAATCCTAACCAATTTAGTCTCTCCATCTCAGGAAACAGCCTGGTAACTCTCCCTCCATAGCAAGAGCATCTTTCCTCAGATAAGGACACCAAAACCGCACACAATACTCCAGGTGTGACCTCGCCAATGTCCTGTATATAAGTGCTTTGATAAGTCCTATTTCCATGTCCCATTTTACATCATAAATTTATAAGATGTATGAGCAGAATTAGGCCACTTGGGCCATCGAGCCTGCTCCGCCATTTGACCGTGGCTGATCTCATAGAATCACAAAATGTACATTGCAGAAGGAGGCCATTCGGCCCGTCGAGTCTGCACCGGCCCTTGGAAAGAGCACCCCACTTAAGCCCACGCCTTCACTCCATCCCTACAACCCAGCAACTCATTTGGACACTAAGGGGCAATTTAGCATGGCCAATCCACCTAACCTGCACATCTCATTTTGGCCTAAACTCCACTGTCCTGCCCATTTTCCACAACCCTTCAACCCATTACCAATTAAAAATCTGTCTAACTCCTCCTTAAATTTCTCACTGTCCCAGCATCCACCGCACTCTTGAGGTAGTGAATTCCACAGATTCACAACCCTTTGGGAAAAGTAGTTTTTCCTCAGATCTGTTTTAAATTTGCTACCTCTTATCCCAAGACTATGACCTCTCGTTCTAGAATGCCCCACAAGAGGAAGCTTCTGTTCCACGTCTACTTTATCCATACCTTTAATCATCTCATATACCTCAATTTGACCTCCCCTCAAACTCGAGAATGTAGACCTAAACTGTTGAATCTCTCTTCATACGACAAATCCCTCATCTCTGGAATCAACCCAGTGAACCTCCTCTGAACTGCCTCCAATGCCACTACACATTTCTTCAAATAAGGGGACCAAAACTGTGCACAATACTCCAGGTGCGGTCTCACCAATGCCTTGTATAGTTGCAAAAACACTTTATACTCTATTCCTTTAGTTATAAATGCTAACATCCCATTCTCTTTCTTTATTACCTACTGTACCTGCATGCTAGTTTTCTGTGACTCATAAACAAGGACCCCCAGATCCCTCTGCAACGGAGCCCCCCAAAGTCCCTCCCCATTTAGATAATAAGTTGGAAATCAGTTGACTGCACAATTCTGCAAACTTGTGGATAATAGCCGAGCATCCCAGTCAGGTGACATTCATGCTGTGCAACTTATTGGTGAGTGCCTGCATAAACTTGTTGTGTTTGATGTTCCATGCAGGTGACAAGTCTTTCCTGGTAAAATACATCATTTATAAAGGTCTACTACAAAATGCCACCTATGTTTGAGATGGGCTACTCTAATATACCTGGAAGAGTATACGATGCAGGAAAATCTGCAAGCACATCAACTTCCTTTGCTGCTACTCCAGAGGTATCCCCTTCATTGGCAATCTCTAAGGTTCATCATCTGCATCCAGCCGAATAATGCTTTGAGTGCCCTGGGCCATGTGATTTTACTCCGCGTTGCTGTCTCTGACTCCACTATCTGCCCTTACACGTGATCTTGAATCCCTACAGTGCAAAAGGAGGCCATTTGGTCCATCAAGTCTGTACCAACTGTTGTGTTCTGTGACCTTGCCATTGCAATGATGTACACTGAACATCTGGTGACTTAACTATAATGATGATTTATTGATGAACATGTGGAAAAATAACAAACAGGATACTATACAGACTAGGTTACTATTTGAGTTCTGTGAACTCTCCTGGAACTACCCTATGTACGACTGTCCTGTTGTACGTCTTACTACTGTGGCCACCTAAAATGGCCACCCGCAAAAGATAAAGGGAATTGTGGTCAAGCCAGGACATAGACAGTACACAGCCTCTGTGTGTTGTGCAAACGAAAACCAGACCGAAGTGAAACTTGCAACTGTTAAAGGGACATCACCGATTTCCCCAGGACAATAGACTGAAATTAAGGAATAGCAACAGTAGCAAACTCACCGGCGCCACCTCCCCTTATTTGGAAAGGTACCCACCCCTAATTGGCCGGTATCGATGAGAGTGATCGAGACCCTATCGATCCATTGGATCCTGAGTTAACCCCGCCCAAAAGGGCGCGAAAGAGGAGAAGGATAAGAAGCCCTGTGCACTAGAGATCTATCTCTTTTGGCACCAGCCTGTGCCCACACCAATTGCAGCATTACGACCAACCAAGTTCAAGACCGTGATCGCGACCTGAGAGAGACGAGCCGCAGCTGAGACAAACCTGACGATTTCCAGCCAACACACATTGACTAGACCCTTCAGGCAAGTATGTCACTTTTGTACCAACTTTTGGCAGTTGCCCTTTCGGAAAAATTGTCTGTTTTAATTCACCAGAAGTGTTGTGTTCCTCCACAGAAACCCTGTCTATATCAGTTAATTGTTCCTCATAGTTCTGTAACACATGCGTACCAGATGACTCTGGTTCCTCATCATGCCTGTCTGCTCTGTCTAAATTTGAAAATTTGTAATCTGTACCCATTATCCTTGATGAATGGACCCTAACAGTTTGATTACCATGTTGCAAAATAATTGTTTTGCCATCTATGCCTATGATCTTCCCTGGGCCTTTCCATTCATTAGAATTGTGTCTCTTATAGTATACCATGCCTCCTTGCTGATAAACGACATCTGATGGCCGTACGTTATGTCTTAAAACTCTGCGAATTCTTTCAGAGACGTCTGCTTCCAAAAAGCTTTTCTACTGCTATCTAATGCATTTAAATGTTCAGCAAAACCAGAGCAGTTACTTTAGTCCACACTTCTCCATTGGTCGTACGATTCCCTTTCAGAAAATAAGGGAGGATAGTCATATCCAGCCATCTTTATCCTGGGTTCAGCCATGTATCTTTTTTTTTTCTTCTCACTCACTCCTTGGTTTGATCAGGAAAAGTTGTATCTTTCAAACCTTCACATTTGCACAGCAACCATCCTCTGCTACCATTGTTAGACATTTTAGTTGCTGTGAAATGAAGAGGGGATTTTAACCTATATATAGATGGGAAAAGTTAGTTTTGATGAGGAACTCATTGAATGTTTTGGGGATTTTTTTCAGAACAGCACATTCTGGCGCCAACCAGAGAGTAGGCTAGACTAGACCTGATGTTGTGCAATGAAATAGGATTTACGAATGACCTCATTATGAAGGCACCCTTGGTTGGCAGTGATCATAACAGTGATGTCAGTGCAGGCAGCATGACCAGGAGGACAAGCATCCAATAGAGGGCGAAGACCAACGACCTCCACTGAGTTTCAAGAGAAAGTTACCACCTTTCTCCTGGCATCAGTTCCACCTGCCACCCCTCAAATTCCCAACCCCACCCCCATAAATCACTGACTGACAGCTCGCATCTTCCCCACATCCGATCTTCATGTTTGTTCCGTAGCACCCCCTGGCAAGTACAAGCACATGTCCAGTTGCGTTGCCCAGACACCTGCCATAGACCCTCCGATCCATCAAACGTGTGGCTCACAATGCCCTCCCTTTGTCCCCGCAGGAGAAGATAGTACAATAAGTGGGAAAGGGCCAAGACAAGGGAGTGGAGTACCAGAGATCCGAGCCCTCACACCCCGATGAGGAACGGCCCTTGAAATCACAGGATTGTCTGAGTAAAGAGCAGTCACCGACAGTGAGGTTGGCCTGCACAGAGGTGAGGATCCATTACCCCTTCACCCAGATAACCTGCCTCAAGTGAGTAGTTCACGTCAGACAAAATTATTCTTCCCTCTCGCTGATCACATGTCCATTCTCTGGCAGGATCGCTTTCTGATTGAGCCGGGCCATCTGGATCACCTCAGAGGAGAGCTCTGAGGAGACCACCATCGAGGTGTCCCAGCTTTCACCCCCCATCTTCCATCAGCACAGATACACAAGCCTTGGTGGGTGACATTATCATAGATTATCATAGAATTTACAGTGCAGAAGGAGACCATTCGGCCCATCGAGTCTGCACCGGCTCTTGGAAAGAGCACCCTACCCAAGGTCCACACCTCCACCCTATCCCCATAACCCAGCAACTCCACCCAACACTAAGGGCAATTTTGGACACTAAGGTCAATTTATCATGGCCAATCCACCTAACCTGCACCTCTTTGGACTGTGGGAGGAAACCGGAGCACCCGGAGGAAACCCACGCACACACGGGGAGGATGTGCAGACTCCGCACAGACAGTGACCCAAGCCGGAATCGAACCTGGGACCCTGGAGCTGTGAAGCAATTGTGCTATCCACAATGCTACCGTGCTGCCCACATAATAATAGCTCATTGTCACAAGTAGTAATGAAGTTACTATGAAAAGCCCCTAATCACCACATTCCGGCGCCTGTTCGGGGAGGCCGGTATGGGAATTGAACCTGCACTGCTGACCTTGTTCTGCATTACATTAGTGGGCAGGTTTCTGGGGCACAATCTGGTGACCACCACACAGTTGATGATGCACATGGCAGGAACATCCAAGAAAGTCAGCAGATGGGGGTCTGCTGGATCCCAGGACTCTGCAGAGTCCTAATCAGATGCTGAGCCTCTGGACAAGGTTATCCCAGAGCTGATGCAGAAGCTAGGTCACGGTCATTAGATTCAGGAGGCGATGTCAGCAACGTTCCAATGAGCGCATAGCTGATGGAGGAGTCCCAACGGCTGCGGGGGGGAGGAGATGATGCTGACAATGTGTGGTGTGGCACTGAGGCCAACACCACTAGGGTGGCGACCACAGTGGAAAGCCTGAAGCATGAGGTCAGCATCTTGAGTGGTGGTGTCCAAGGGGTGGCTCAATCTGTGACGACCATGGCTGAGGGCCTCAACATCATGTCCCAGTTGCTGAGGGACATGTCCCATATGCATGTGGACATTGCTGAAGAACTGCAGAGCATCTCCCAGTCACTGCGTGATGTGTCCCAGATGCAAGTGGACATTGCCAGGGCAGTGCAGGGCATGGCCCAGTCACTGAGGAGCATCGCTGAGGGCATCAACACCATGGTGCTGACAACCGGGAGGCACCAGGACTGGCAGACCCACATGACACAGAGGCCTCTGGAGCTCAGTCCAACTGAGCTAGGGTCTTCCGGCTCCAGGCCCTCGAAAGGACGTCCGCCAAGTGCAAATGCCACAGGGCACAGAAAGCTACCTCCACCTCTGATGGGTATCCTGGGGTCAAAACCTGACGTATCAGTGGACCACTAAAGATCAAGAAGAGTGTGGAGCATTGAGTGGGTACTGGGGATGGGGACATTATCTGTAGCTAAGGGAATGGAAATGCCAAATATTCACAATTAAAACATGTTAAACCTGATACATGTGAAACCTCTGTCTCTTTAATCCTCAAAGTGGGCTTGTCTGCACCCTCACCCCCTGTTGCCCTCCATTCCACAGGCACAGTGGTCCAAGATCTCAAGCTCCAAATCCTGTTCAGAAGGTGGGTTTGAGCGTGCTATCAATATAAAGACAGGAGTCAGGCTTTATCATAAACTGAGGAGCACCAGAGCTTACTGTGTTGATATGCCTAAGCAATTATGTATATAATAATGTGCATGGGGGAGTTGGGAGTAAGTTGTGCTGGTGGCTAGTCGTATTTTTCAGTAGCTCTAGAATAGTTAGTTAGTGTTAGTAGCTTGTTATATATTTATTCCAGTCATCTTTACCATGCATTAGATTTATAATAAATTATTTCAACTAGTCAAGAACTAGATGTTCTGTAGTGCAAAACATGACACTTACCTCACAGCGAATGATCATCACTAACCTTCCTTGTATAGTGACCCACTGATAGTGCCGACACAGGCCCATCAGCCTGGGGTGTTGTTACACAGAACCTGGGAAGGTGGAACAGGGGACAGTTGGGGAATGGGTGGCCGAGTGGGAGATGGAAGAGGTGTGTGGGAGAGTCGGGGAATGAGGGGGAGGAAGGAGGGGAATCAGAATGATCTGTCCATCAATGTATGACTTGTTCCATGAATCAGTGCCATTCTCCGTCCAGGAGCCACAGCTGTGCAGGCCCTCCCACACGGCCCAATCTCACCGGAACCAAATCCTGCATCCACATTTTCCACTGGCGCTCAAGGTGCAGTTTAATGAACATCCTTGATGTGCCAGAGTGTTTAACCTGTGGTGATGTGCCAGTTACATGCAGCACTCACCACATCAGCAACAAAAGTATCAGCAATCTGCAAAAGCTTTACTTCAATGGCGTTAGCAGGTGGCCCATTTGGAACAATATCACGCATCAGGTCCCACAGCATCTTCTTGCTTCAAACCGGATTGCCTTCTGGACTTATATGTGCCTGTGAGCCCGATTTCCAGAGCCTAGGTATCTTTGAAATAATTATCCTTCTTTCCGGTTACAGAAAAGGAAGGACGCAGCAGCAGATTCTGGGCAGCTGCAATCATCAGCAGGAGCAAGGAGCAAACACAACCTGCAGCTGTGAAGTACTCTCAGAACGAACAAGGCCAATTCCTTATTAGCAAGAGCCTTCAGCAGTAAAGCTAGAGGCTACTCACAGTCAAAAGGAGTTAAAATGACCATCAGCATATAACCAAGAACAGAGCTCTGTTCTGGAAGTTTTTGGTAGAGAGGCTGTTATGGGCCTCCACAATATTTAAAGATAATTTGAAGCTGTCACAGACGAAAAGGCCCTCACCATAGCCTGAGGTGACCCCGGCATGGAAGGCTTTGACCTCCCTCCCCAACCAAGCCCAACCCTCCTGCAGGGTGTGTGCGTACCGCGCCCCCCCCCCCCCCACCCCCCCGACTGCTCGGGCAGTGGCTCTGGTGCCCTTGATCTGTATGCCAGAAAATGGAACTGGCTACTCACCTCCTCAGTTCCCCTCAGCAGCCATTGTACCAGCTTCACATTTAAAAAAAGGACCACTAAGCGAAACCCACGTGATTTCTCGTTGGAGAGCCGGTTAATCCCCGGGAGGCCGTTATATTCAACGTCAATTCCGTTAATGAGATGGAAATTAATGCAAATGAGGCTTAATGATATTCTCGCCAATTTGGGCATGATCCAGAACTCTCCATCGGGACTGGCTGGTTCGACAGCAAAATGATTCACGCCCGGTGCAAATCGCGATTTTTGGTCATTCCTACTAGTTAACTGGTGCACCCAGATCCGCGCCGGGCACAATGCGGTGGTGAAATCGTACCCATTAAGTTTGGCCTTTGCAAGATGATGTAACTAATGTGAGGAGCTAGGGTTGTATCAGGTCTGTATCAGGCAGGCAGAGTTTAGTTTTGGATGGAAGGTGAACTGAGAAGCAGCTTCTGAAGAATACAGCCAGAGATTCTGTATTATTCTAACAGGGAGTGAGGTCTCTCTCTTTCAAGCAGGCTCAAAAGATCTCTCTTTCTCAAAGTGGTTTATTAAAGACATCTCTTTACAGCAAGTATTCCTGGGTTGCCTAACTGTATTTAAAAGTGGATTTTGCCCTGAGATGGATTTTGTTTGAGTGGAGATAAAGACAATAGTTAAGGGTTATTGTTTCAATGTATTGTTAAATGGGTAATCGTAAGCTATTTTTCTTTGTGGTGCTAAAGTTAGTAATACGGTGTTAGTAATAAAGTTTGTTTTAATATACCATATCCCTATTTGTGTGTGAAATCACTCCTGGAGCCAAGTATCCTTTCCTCACAGTCTTCCAAATTAAATAAAATATTGGGGTTTCTGACCAGTATCCTAGCAACTATTCGGGTCTGATCTGGGATCGTAATACTGGGCGCAATCTAAATGGCCTGCTGCAACGGGGCCGATAGAAGCTAGGAGTACCTAACGCAATCTCGATCTCGCGAGATGTTGCGATGTGAACCCTGCCCATTGTGGGAGGGATCACTTTTTTGCTAATCTGCACATTAGAACGAGACAGCTAGTCTCACTGTAATATGCAGTTTCCCGAGGAACCTGGAGTATTGGGGTCTATCCCATTCGCCTCAGAGACCTTGAGTGAGCACCATTCAGTACTGGTCGCCGCAAATGGGGACCAGGCGGAACAGCACTCGTGGGCATCTCCGAGAGGATCGGAGGCCCCTATGTGCCTACCCTTTTGGCAGTGTGGGACCCTGGCACTGCTGGTGCCACCTAGGCACCCTGGGAGTGCCAGCCTGGCACTGCCAATGTGTCCAGGTGGCACTGCCAGCATACCAGGTTGATACTGCTAAGATGCCATGCTGGCGCGCGGGGAAGGTGGCTTGGCCCTTCCGAAATTTATTAATTACTACTGGGAGGCTAATATTTTGATGGTTAGGAAATGGGTAGTGGGGGAGGGGTCGGTGTGGGAGCGGGTAGAGGCGGCATTGTGTAAGGGCACGAGTCTGGAGGCACCTCTGCTGTTCTTGCCGGCTCGGTACTCCACAAGCCCAGTGGTAGTGGCAACCTGAGAGTGTGGGGGCAATGGAGGCAGCACATGAGACTGGAGGAGGCGTCGGTGTGGTCACCGATCTATGACAATCACCGGTTCACTCCAGGGGGGTGCTGGACGGGAGGTGGCAGCGGGCAGGGATTGAGAGACTTGGGGACCTTTTCATTGAGGAGAGTTTCCCGAGTCTGGAGGAGCTAGAGGAGGAGTTTGAGTTACCAGGTGGGAACAGATTTTGGTACCTGCAGGTACGGGACTTTGTCTGGAAACAGGTTCCAAGCTTCCCTTGCCTCCCTCTAAGGGGACTACAGGATAAAGTGATGTCAAAAACAGGGGTTGGGGAGGGGACGGTTTCCGAAATATATAAGGAATTGATGGAGTGGGAAGGGGTCCCAATCGGGGTGGTGAAGAGGAAGTGGGAAGACGAGTTGGGGAGGGCGTTGGAGGTTGGGCTATGGGAGAAGGCCCTGAAAAGAATCAATGCATCCTCATCGTGTGTCAGGCTTAGCCTGATCCAGTTCAAAATGGTCCATAGGGCTCATATGACTGTGAACCCAGGGACTGTTTAGCACAGGGCTAAATCGCTGGCTTTGAAAGCAGACCACGGCAGGCCAGCAGCACGGTTCAATTCCCGTATCAGCCTCCCCGAACAGGCGCCGGAATGTGGTGACTAGGGGCTTTTCACAGTGACTTCATTTGAAGCCTGCTTGTGACAATAAGCGATTTTCATTTCATTTCAACCGGGTGAGTAAGTTTTTTGAAGCAGTGGAGGACAGGTGTGGGAGGTGTGGGGGAAGTACGGCGAATCATGTACCTATGTTTTGAGCATGTCCGAAGCTCAGGGGATTTTGGCAGAGATTCACAGACATCATGGGCGAAATTCTCCGGAAACGGCGCGATGTCCGTCGACTGGCGCCCAAAACGGCGCAACTCAGTCGGGCATCGCGCCGCCCCAAAGGGCATCTTTGGGGGCCAATCCCCAACCTTAAGGGGCTAGGCCCGCGCGGACTGATTTCCGCCCCGCCAGCTGGCAGAAAGGCCTTTGGTGCCCCGCCAGCTGGATCGGAAACGCCATCTCCGGGCGGCGCATGCGCGGGAGCGTTAGCGGCCGCTGACGGCATTCCCGCGCATGCGCTGTGGAGGGAGTCTCTTCCGCCTCCGCCATGGTGGAGACCATGGCGAAGGCGGAAGGGAAAGAGTGCCCCCATGGCACAGGCCCGCCCACGGATCGGTGAGCCCCGATCGCGGGCCAGGCCACCGTGGGGGCACCCCCCGGGGCCAGATCGCCCCGCACCCCCCCAGGACCCCGGAGCCCGCCCGCGCCACCTTGTCCCGCCGGTAAGGTAGGTGGTTTAATCTACGCCGGCGGGAGAGGCATTTTAGCGGCGGGACTTCGGCCCATCCGGGCCGGAGAACCGCGGGGGGGGGGCCCGCCAACCAGCGCGATTCCCGCCCCCGCCGAATCGCCGGTGCCGGAGAATTCGGCAACCAGCGGGGGCGGGATTCACGCCAGCCCCCGCCGATTCTCCGACCCGGCGGGGGGTCGGAGAATTTCGCCCCTTGTCATAAGTCCTGGAAGGGAGGGTGACTCCGAGTCCAGAGGTGGCAATATTTGGAGTGTTGGAAGATCTGGGAGCCCGGGGGGAGGGAGAAAGGCTGATGTTTTGGCATTTGCCTCCCTGGTGGCCCGGAGACGGATTTTACTGGGATGGAGAGACTCGGAGCCTCCAAAGTCGGGGGTGTGGGTCAGTGATATGGCAGAGTTCCTCAGGCTAGAGAGGATTAAGTTCGCCTGAAGGGGTTCAATACAGGGGTTCGCTCGGAGGTGGCAGCCGTTCTTTAAGGAAAACTGACCGTCAGCAGAAGGGGGTGGTGGGGAACGGGGGTAGGGGGGGGGAAGGGGAGGCATGGAAGTGGAGAACAAGGGCAGGGAATCAAATATATGGGTAGCTAGGAGTTAGGTCAGGGGGAAGTTGGGTACATTACTGTGGGGCTTTTGGGTGTGTCGTCCTGTTATTTGGAATGTTACTATGTTTAAATGATAAAATTATAAATGCCTCAATAAAAAGTTTCCTAAAAACAAAAGGTGCCACACTGGCATTTTTCACACAGCAACTGGGCCAGGGGTGCCCTGTACGGGTGTTGTAGGATATCTTGGGGCCCCCTCATAATGATTGGGGCTGGGACGGGGTCACATTGGGGCTCCAGAGATCAGGACGCCAAAATGGCATCCCAATCTCTCGCTACACTTGAGGAGTTCCGGTATGCGGGGCTCCTCAGCAGAAAGCGGGACCATGTGCGGCCTCAGCCACGCATTCCCTGCTGAGGCCCCTAACTAACCCGAGTGAGGTTTAATAGCGCTGTGTTTCTCAGCACTGCGGCGCCGGCAAACATTCGGCGAAATGCGTCGCTATGGGATTTTGTTCCCATTTATTTAAATTTCACCTACTGTGTTCAACTACAAGTCTACAACCATGGGCCTAGAGGAGGAAATTTGAAGGGAAACCCTTGCTAGAGCTAAGCTCAGGAAGTCCCTTATGCAAATCTTCGAAGCCGTGCTCAGACCAAATGGTTGATCTTACAATTTCACGTAGGCATCTGACCTGGGGGTTTGGGGATGGAAGTTCAATGGATGTAGGAGGAAAGTTGGGTTGCAAAGTTTAATTTAAAATACAATATCTGTGTTCATTCTAGTTTTTAATATCTTTAACACAATGGACTATTTAAAATTGAGTATTTATTAGGATCCATGTTCTCTGATTTTTGTGCAGTAAAATTATTTTGATTTAAACTGTGAACCTTTTAGTGAATACCTGGGTTTCTGGATTCTAAAAAAGACACGATACTGGTGTCCGCCGAGAATGTAACACATGATGATCACAATATTGGACGTATGAGTGGAGCAACGCCAGGAAAGGCATCTGCAGGCACCAGAGACACTGATATCAATGAGAGCAACAAAAAGGTCTATGCCCACCATGTAATCGATGGGCCCCACGCATCAATTTCCCTAATTGGCCGGCTGGACACTTCCCGCTCCCTTGGGAATCCTTTCGACTTCCAAATCCATTGGTGGGGCCCATGTCTCCTGGACTAAATTCCACCCATTGGGTGTCTGGTTAATTTTATTGCAGGATTTCCAATCTGATGGCAGCTCTCTTCACTCTAGAACTCGTGGGCCAAGAAAGGAGCTGGGTGAACAAATAAAAACACCTTTGAAACGGGAAGGAAACCAGCCGGACGTTATCGTTCACCATTATTGGATCCACTACAAAAAAAGTGGTCAAATTAATAGCTAGTTTAAGGTATTTAAACTATGAGAAGTGGTTGAAACTGCGCTAAAATACTTCAGATGTGGATGGAACATGCTACTACTTGCCCACAGTGTAGATTGTGATTTGTGATAGAACGCACGTAAGCAAATTGATATTGTGAAATGATCAGGAAAGATCTGTGCAGAAAAGATCAGTCTTAAAACTTGCTGATTTATTTTCTTGTCTATTAACCAAACTCATAACAACATGCAAATTACATTACAGCAATAAACGTACCTTCCAATTTAATGTTCTGAAAGTTTACTAATCTTGCATATTATTGCTTTGCATTCTTTATGGCAGCCATTTCAATGCCACCAACTCTAGCAATTACAAATAGTTATCATTTTTCTGGTACAGTTATCATTATGATTACATATGCGCAACAGAATCAAAAATAGGATTGGCAACAGCAAGTGATCACAATTAAGAATTGTGATGCATGGAAAATACTGACATCTCTGATTATGATACTTGGGCGTCATTCTCCGCCGGCAGGAGTCTCCGTTTTGCCGGCGCCCGGGGGTTTCCCGACGGCGTGGGGCTGCCCCACAATGGGAAACCCCATTGACCGGCCGGTGTTACGGAGACTCCCGCCGGCCGGTCGGGGCAGAAATGTGGCGGGGCGGGTAGGAGAACTTCGCCCCTGGTCTCTTCATAGTCCTGAAGGAAAGAAAGTTGCTGTTTTAGTCTCAATGGGCCTTCTGTGGGTGATGAGTTTTGATCCTATTAGCAGCAGGTGCTAAGTGGCCAGTTCCACACATGGGTTTTTTGAGGTAACAGGAATTAACACTGTTGTGTGCATTTCATTTAAATCTGGATTACATATGCAATAATTGGTTTGTAAAGCTAATTTCCCACAATGTTTTAGTTCAATTACAGAAGACGTACATCACAGTATAGACTATTCAGCTGCAATGATCTCTGCTAGTGTTTATGGGCCATATGAACCTCTTCCCATCACTCTTTATCGAATCCTATCATCACTAACTGCTAAAACTTTTTCCTACATGTTTTTATCTAATTTTCCTTTAAATGGGTCGATGCTATCTGTCTCAACTACTTGCTGTGATAACAAGTTCCACATTTCAAACACACTCTGTTTCTCCTGAACTCATCATTGGATTTACTAATGACAGTCTTATATTTATTGCGCTTAGCTTTGGTCTCCCCCAGAAGTGGAATCATTAAGAAAATGGTATTACAACCAACAATAGATACAATAAAAGCCGTGTTTATGGCCTGGCTCCTACCTTGTTCTGAAATAACAATACAGTCCAGGACTAGATGTGTTACTTGTTTTCATTGGCAAAGAACATTCTGCCAATGGCTACTTTAAATATTTAACTATATTCACTGTCATCCAAAACAATCTAGGTGGAGAAACTAGTTTGCTGACTGCAATGCCTGATACCCACACCATCGGCGATAGGCTGCATTGACTTATATCCACATTACCCTTTACCTAATATATTTTACACTTTCAAGCAGTGCTCAAATCACATCCAATAAGTACATAAATTTCAGGAAATGCAACAAATTCTGGTCATGGACATTTCAATGCACATAAATTGATTTAGTAAAATGGAGGTTAAGTACATCAAAATCAAAGACAGATAGAATCTGAGCAGGGTGTTACCAGAAGCTGGATTAGTCATGGCCAGCATTTGTTCTAAGCTTTTTTCATGGCCAGGAGAATTTTTAAAAAATCTATTCACCTGTTTTATTTTGATGAAGTATTATGAGTGATCCATTTATTGTCAGCTGATTTATGAAGCATCTAACACAAATGGTATAATTTATTTATGGACAGTACATTGCAGGATGGAAGTGAAGCATCTAAAAGGAATTTGCATGTGAGCAGTCATTTCAAAACAAGAAAAAACTTGTACGTTGAAACATATAAATACATTGCATAAGCTATTCAACTGTGAGAGAATTGAAACATATATATATCTTGCACAAGCTATTCAACTGTGAGAGAAGACAAATATTTTGCTTGTTCACATAACTGAGCAATGTAATGACAATGCTGATGTAGAAAGAATTAAATACTGTGGATTAAATAACTTTAGATGTTTTGTATTTCTCCATGTGCATTGATAGTGTTTTATGAATGTTTCATTACATACCAAAATTTGGAAAAATTTTGCATAACTGTTCTAGAAAATATATATTTTTAAAAGAGGTATTTGGTCCCAAAAGTCTGTTTTCAATATAATTTAGTGTCCAGCTACTTAACAGGATCTGCACTTGACAGACTAATATAGAAAATCAAGCGGCAAAAGAAAACTTGGAATATATAAATCCAGAGCATAAATTCCAGAAATACGATGCATTATAGGAACACATTTTTAAAATGTTTTTTTTCCCAGGACATGTTACAGTGACATGTAGAATCATCACTGCATGACCAAAATATTCTTCAGTTGATAATTTAAAGGTAATCAGGTCTCGGTCTTGATCCGTGGTGTTTGCATAGTCCTGGAAGTTTTAACACTGTATTTTGAATCCCAGTCATCACTTGAAGTTTGTGTCTTTCCTTCTGTGGTGCTGCCTTCAGATTTATTTCTCTTCTGTTTCTAACAAAATTTAAAAACGAAGAGAATTTTTAAAATCCACTTACTGAGAAACATATTTTAGACTAAAAAAATAGAAAATTCTGCAGGGAAAGAATTGTATACCATTGTAAGCTGTAATCTCAAGGGGGCATATCCCTCACTACATCATTACTATCAACCCAGGACAGTGACCCAGCTTCAACAGGGAGTGTAGGTCAGCATGCCAGGAGCATCACTAGACAAACCTAAACATGAGGTGCTAACCTGGTGAATCGACAACACAAGGTGACGTTCATGCTAAACAGCAGAAGCAACAAGCTATAAACAGGGCTAAGCAATACCCCAACTAATAGATCAGATCAAAGCTCTGCAGTCCTGTCACATGAATGGCGATGGACACTTAAACAACAGGGGAAGGAGTCTCCGTGAACACCTACATCCTGAGTCGCGTACCCCAGCATGTATTTGCAAAACACAAGGCTTAAGCGTTTGCAACCATATTCAAAGAAGTGCCAAGTAGATGATCTTCCTGAGATCCCCACCTTCACAAATGCCAATCTTCAGTTAATTCATCACATTCCACATGATATCAAGAAACAGCTGACCACACTGAAAGTAACAATATGCCAGATGTGATGCTGAAGACATATCCTCCAAAAATACCTGTTCCAGTATAGTTACATCACTGGCATCTACCCAGGGTGCAAAAAATGTCCACGTGTGTCCTGTCACACAAATCAGAACAAATCCAATCCAGACATTTACCATCACCACTCTGAATATATGGTGCTGATTTGAGACAAATAGGTTATACTGCCATATTGGATGTATACTATAAAACATTAAGGAAAATATACAAGAATGCAAACTTTAGGCAACCTAAAGTAGACTGGGATAAGAGACAAATAGGAAAAGTTGATCAAACTCTACAAACAACAAATGGGTTATTATGTTTTATAGCTAGGGGTGCGATTCCGCATCCTATTCCCGGCCAGACTCTGGGTGACATACCAGGGGAAGGAATATTATTTCGGCACCCCAGCGGAGGCCGATGAGTTGGTAAAAATGAACAACTGGGAGGGAGAACAGATGCGGCAGTGGTGAAAGCGGCAGGGACAGTGGAAAAAAGGGAGTGAGAGTGGAGGACGGACAGAAAACAAATATTATAATGGGGACTATATTTTTGTGCGGGACTGTGCTGCCTCTTTTTCGTGTTCGTCTCTTTTCTTAGTTTGAAGCGGGGAAACAGGGAAACGGGAGAGAGAATAGGGGAAGCAGGCAAGGGGGGGTGGGATAGGGGGCGGAGGTGGGTAGGTAAAACAGGGCCACGGCTAGACCAGCACTGGGAGGGGAGTCCACGGGTGCGATTCTCTACTCCCACGCCGGTTGGGAGAATCGCCTGGGGCGCCAAAATTTCCGGGGACGCCGGTCCAACGCCCTCCCGCGATTCTCCCAAGCGGCGGGAATGGCCCGGTCGAGTTTCGCGGGCCGCAGGCCGGAGAATCGCCGGAGACACCGAAAATGGTGATTCTCCGGCACCCCTGCGATTCTGAGGCCCGGATGGGCCGAGCGGCCAGGCCAAAACGGCGGGTTCCCCCCAGCGCCGTCCACACCTGGTCGCTACAGTCGTGGGCGGTGCGTGAACGCTGGGGGGGGGCGGCCTGTGGGGGGGCGAGGGGGGATCTTAATTTTTGGACTCTCTGGACTATTTAGCCTTAACGGCCACTCGGTAGTAAAAAAAACGACCCAAACGAGACCTGCCTTCCAATACCTATTTATATATGTCATATCTTTATGCCGAAAAATTGAACGTAAGCAAGTGTTGGGTTTGTACCCACATCCCCGTCCATTCAAGGGAAGGAATACCTCTCCAATCCCTCCCCTTTCATATCGCAGAGACGGTTGAATGGATTTTACGACAAAATCAAACACGGAGCAGGGGAGATAGGGCGGATATGGAAATATAGAGATCTGCTGGCTATGACATGACTAAATTTTCAACTTCGTATCAACCTACCAATATCATGCCTTGACTCCACCCTCCCTCACTGTCCACTCGTATAATGCTCAAGGTTCCATGTGTTTTAATAAATCAGGGAAAGGAAAGTTAATGGGACAAAGTAGGTGCAACCTTACAGTTGACTGGCAAGGACCAGTACCAGGCTATCCAACAAGGGCATGTTTAACTGTGATTGGTCCAAGGTATGGAATATAACCTCTAACATTTCATGGGGACAGACATCCCCAATCCCCTGGATGACATCAGCTGATGATTTTATGGCCTATAATGGAACCTATTTCATATGCGGCACTAAAGCATATCCATGGCTCCCCATTGATTGGACAGGATCCTGCTTTTTGGGATATGTTGTACCTCAAATGTGTCACCTACCCACCCTTAAGCACTCCCCAGGCAAGGGGGGGTGGGATAGGGGGCGGAGGTGGGTAGGTAAAACAGGGCCACGGCTAGACCAGCACTGGGAGGGGAGTCCACGGGTGCGATTCTCTACTCCCACGCCGGTTGGGAGAATCGCCTGGGGCGCCAAAATTTCCGGGGACGCCGGTCCGACGCCCTCCCGCGGTTCTCCCAAGCGGCGGGAATGGCCCGGTCGAGTTTCGCGGGCCGCAGGCCGGAGAATCGCCGGAGACACCCAAAATGGCGATTCTCCGGCACCCCTGCGGTTCTGAGGCCCGGATGGGCCGAGCGGCCAGGCCAAAACGGCGGGTTCCCCCCCAGCGCCGTCCACACCTGGTCGCTACAGTCGTGGGCGGTGCGTGAACGCTGGGGGGGGCGGCCTGTGGGGGGGCGAGGGGGGATCTTGCACCGGGGGGTACCTTAAATGTGGGGTGGCCCACGATTGGTGCCCACCGATCGTCGGGCCATCCTCTCTGAAGGAGGACCCCCTTCCTTCCGCCGCCCCACAAGATCCGTCCCCTATCTACTTGCGGGGCGGATTTGGACAGGACGGCAACCACGCATGTGCGGATGACGTCCGTTATGCGGCACCAGCCGTGTCATCTAACTGGCGCCGCTTTTACGTGGGCGACAAGGCCTGGCGCGGGTAGATGACGCGGCCCCGATACTGGCCCATTGTCAGGGCCTGAATCGGTCGGGACCGGGGCCGTTCCACGCCGTCGTGAACCTCAACGGCGTTCACGATGGCGCGGCCACTTCGGCGTGGGGGTGGAGAATCCCGCCCACCGTACTAACGAGGAGAGTTAGCATGGGAAGACGGGCAGTAAGGGAGGCCACGGTGCACCTCTCAGGGAAGAGAGAGCATCTGGTCAAAACTGGGGGAGACAGGGCAGAAGAGGGGGAGAACACCAAGGGGGGGACAGAGGGATGGGGGCAGGGGGTGGGGGGATAGGGGAAGGGAGGAACAGAGACGGGGAGGACACACAGAACAGAAAGGGAACAAAAAGACAGATAAGGCTAGGCAATGAGACAGACATAGGCCTCGGCAGGCATGGAGCAGGGTGAGGAACCAAGATGGCGCTGCAAGCAGCCACTCAGGAAGGCCCCTGGGCAAAGAGAGACCCCGGAGTGCAGAGGTGAATCCACGTGGCCTACACATAGTTTGTGGCCATGTTGGGTGCCCCTGGGACAAAGGGAAACCCCGGAGCGCAGGGACCCAACCTCATGGTGAGAGCGGTGACCATGGCCATTTTGGATGGCCCCCTAACAAAAGGAAACCCCGGAGTGCAGGGGCGGGTCTAAGTATGGTTGATCTCGCAGGACCGGGGGGGACAGAAACCCCCCACCAGGATTGTCACCTGGAACGTAAGGGGGCTTAACGGCCCGGTGAAAAGATCAAGAGTCTTCGCCCACCTAAGAAGCCTGAAGGTCGACATAGTTTACCTACAGGAGACACACCTGAGGGAGAAGGACCGAGTGCTGGTAAGGAAGGGCTGGGTGGGACAGACGTACCATTCATGTTACGGGATGAGGGCGAGGAGAGTAGCAATACTAATCAAAAAGAGGACGTGATTTATGGAGACCAAGACGGTTACGGATCCTGGGGTACAGTACGTCATGGTCGACGGTGTCCTGGAAGAAGCACCGTGGTGCGGGTAAATGAGTACACTCCCAACTGGGACGACACAGAATTTATAAAAAAGAGCATGGCAGAATTCCCGACATCGACACACACCGACTGATTATGGGGGGAGCGACTTCAACTGCGTACAGGACCCACTGAACAATCGATAAACCCCTGAGGGAGTAGACCTCCACGTGATGGGGGAACAAATGCAGAACTATTTGAAGCAATTCACACTTTCTCTGAAGTTTCTCCACTCACAGGTAAAACAGGCACATCTCCCAGTAACGGCAGGGACAGACGTCCCTCGATATCCAGTGATCAAACCCGGAGACCACGGGCCGGGTCGGAGAATCGCCGGGGGCTGGCGTGAATCCCGCCCCTGCCGGTTGCCGAAGTCTCCGGCACCGGATATTCGACGGGGGCGGGAATCGCGCCGCGCCGGTTGGCGGGACCCCCTGCGCGATTCTCCGGCCCGGATGGGCCGAAGTCCCGCCGCTAAAATGCCTGTCCCGCCGGCGTAAATTAAACCACCTACCTTACCGGCGGGACAAGGCGGCGCGGGCGGGCTCCAGGGTCCTGGGGGGGGGGGGGGGCCGCGGGGCGATCTGGCCTCGGGGGGTGTCCCCACGGTGGCCTGGCCCGCGATCGGGGCCCACCGATCCGCGGGCGGGCCTGTGCCGTGGGGGCACTCTTTCCCTTCTGCCTTCACCACGGTCTCCACCATGGCAGAGGCAGAAGAGACTCCCTCCAATGCGCATGCGCGGGAATGCCGTCAGCGGCCGCTAACGCTCCCGCGCATGCGCCGCCCGGAGATGTCATTTCCGCGCCAGCTGGCGGGGCACCAAAGGCCTTTTCCGCCAGCTGGCGGGGCGGAAATTCGTCCGGCGCTGACCTAGCCCCTTAAGGTTGGGGCTCGGCCCCCAAAGATGTGGAGCATTCCGCACCTTTGGGGCGGCGCGATGCCCGACTAATTTGCGCCGTTTTGGGGCGCCAGTCGGCGGACATCGCGCCGTTTCCGGAGAATTTCGCCCCACGTGTTGGTGAAAAACTGGGACAGAAGGAAACTAGGACAACGCTGGAGCGGACCCTTCCTCGTACTGCTGACTACACCAACTTCCGTCAAACTTGAAGGACGTTCAAGTTGGATACATCTATCCGATTGCAAGAAGATAGTCTCCAACACAGATGAGAACACTGGATGAAGATCTTCATTATAATTTTTGGACTCTCTGGACTATTTAGCCTTAACGGCCACTCGGTAGTAAAAAAACGACCCAAACGAGACCTGCCTTCCAATACCTATTTATATATGTCATATCTTTATGCCGAAAAATTGAACGTAAGCAAGTGTTGGGTTTGTACCCACATCCCCGTCCATTCAAGGGAAAGAATACCTCTCCAATCCCTCCCCTTTCATATCGCAGAGACGGTTGAATGGATTTTACGACAAAATCAAACAGGGAGCAGGGGAGATAGGGCGGATATGGAAATATAGAGATCTGCTGGCTATGACATGACTAAATTTTCAACTTCGTATCAACCTACCAATATCATGCCTTGACTCCACCCTCCCTCACTGTCCACTCGTATAATGCTCAAGGTTCCATGTGTTTTAATAAATCAGGGAAAGGAAAGTTAATGGGACAAAGTAGGTGCAACCTTACAGTTGACTGGCAAGGACCAGTACCAGGCTATCCAACAAGGGCATGTTTAACTGTGATTGGTCCAAGGTATGGAATATAACCTCTAACATTTCATGGGGACAGACATCCCCAATCCCCTGGATGACATCAGCTGATGATTTTATGGCCTATAATGGAACCTATTTCATATGCGGCACTAAAGCATATCCATGGCTCCCCATTGATTGGACAGGATCCTGCTTTTTGGGATATGTTGTACCTCAAATGTGTCACCTACCCACCCTTAAGCACTCCCCCTTGCGAGCAAAAAGGACTATTTCTAAAACGGAACAGTTCTTTATGATGGCCTTTCCCTTGTACGGAACGGGCAAGGCATCCGACGAACTGATCCACATGGCCACAGCATTGGAACAACTGACGAACGTAACGGCAGCAGAAGCCAGGGAAGCTAGACAGGCACTGGCTGAGGTCTCAGCTGAGCTAGTAGTTGTCCGGACCGTGGCATTACAAAATCGACTGGCTTTGGATTATCTGTTAGCCTCGCAGGGAGGAAGGTGTGCTATCATAGGTCAAGAGTGCTGTATTTATATTCCAGGTGGCTCTGAAAATATCATTAACCTGGCAGACCATATTAAGAGACAGGCTGCTCAAATTCACGAGATTGGCAGTGAATTTCATGACTATAACCTGCCGGGTTGGCTAGGATGGTTGGGTCACGGGTTATTTGATTGGATCTTTAAGGCCTTCATTCTACTACTCCTAATTCTACTAGGGATAGGATTGCTTGGTTGCTTGTGTAAATGCATTCTCAAACGAGTCATGGATATACCTATTTAACTAGTTGTCATGATATGACAAAAGGAGGGAATGTGATATGGTACGAATTAAGTAATGGCATGATGGGAAAATTGATCAATGGGAAGACTGGTCAAAAGGTTTGATACAATACCAGAAAGACTGAAACTACTCATTCCAGCTCCCCAGGCCCAGGTAAAGAATGCTGCCCTAACCATTTTCAGACTAGTATGGCCATAGGCCAACTCTGCATAACTTGAAGTCTGAAAAGATCAGCGAAGGTCGAGCCATTCCAAAACACCGGACCTCGGCAACTCCTGATAAAACTAACTCGTCATAACCCAGGGCCGTAGGAATTTAAAACAAAGATCATTCAGGAAGAAACAAGTCTATTCTGACCTTTCAATGTTCCCTCCGAGGACTAAATAATGGTATGAGTGATATGACCAAACATGGCCTGGTCTTTGCTTCCGTTTGTATTTCCGATCAAACTCCTGACCAAACTGTTGTCACATAATCTTGATAAAGTTAATGTATAAATATTGAGCTAATTCTCCACGAAAAGCGCGGAACTTGTGAAAGACTGAGCAGTTTTGTTGACTGCCCTCTTACTTCAAGTTTCAGCCATTACTGCAGGCAGTTGTTTTCGACAATAAAGCTTGTTATTCTGTCTTAACGAGTGTGTTGAATTTTTCTACCACAGAAGCGTAAATATTGACTTTGACAGGAAAAATCATGGAGACCATCAGCTCAATGCAGGCGGGGAAGGCACCGGGACCCGATGGGTTCCTGGTGAATCTCTATAAAAAATTTGCACTGGCCCTGGCCCCACACCTGAGGGACATGTTTGCGGACTCGCTGGCAAGGGGCATTTTTCCTCCCACTTTAACGTAGGCCACAATCTAACTGATGCCCAAAAAGGATAAAGACCCGACAGAATGCAGATCATATAGATCCATTTCGCTGCTGAATATAGCCTCGAAAATACTCGCAAAGGTCTTGGCCAAAAGGTGCGTACCAGAGGTGGTCGCAGAGGATCAAACGGGTTTGTCAAGGGTTCGCAACTCACTGCAAACATCAGGCTGCTGCTGAATATAATAATGACCCCCCCCCCCCCCCCCCGCCCACCCGGGGAGAAAACACCAGAGGTGATTGTCTCTCTGAATACAGAAAAGGCCTTCGACAAAGTCGAATGGAAGTACCTCCTCGAGGTACTAGAACGGTTTGTGCTAGGAGTTTGTGTGTGACCATAGGCAACGAGAAAAGCAGGTCAATGCTCAGTACCCAAGAGGCAGTCAAGATGTCCTCATTCTGTGGCAGTCTGCTGTACTTGATGCATTTGAGCCACAGCAACAAGCCAAAGAATGGCCACTGGGTGGTCAGTGTTATATGCTGATGCCGTGCTTCATGACTGGTGCATAACCTACACACACGCAGCATGCATCAAATGAAAACCACATCACATGAAATGTGATAGGACAGACAACTGGCATGTGGAGTCAATGCTTCTACTGTCTGGACCAGTCTGGAGTCTTGCAGCACTCGGAAGAGTCGGTGTCAACATTCATGGTGTTCTGCTGCATGTCACCAGATGAAGGAACAACCCCCTACACCAGCTATACGGTGACTAGCTGAGGAACAGACGCATGAGGAGAAGGAGGAGAAAGGCAGGATGCAAGGTAGACAATGCCTTCCTGGTCAGGGTGCCAGTGAAAAATTCATCTGCAACCGCAATTCCAATCGTCCATTCACCAGCAATCCCTCGGGGCGTTCACTTATCCACTGACCAAACAGATACACAAAAAATTAAAAATTAACTCAAAATAAACATTCAAAAGCAAATTGATAAATTAAATCATATATTGCAGACAAAGGTCGTTTTCCACTCTTGTGCATCCCCATGGTGCTTGCCTTCCATGTACCATTACCTATTCTAGTGCCCTTACACGGTGCTACCTCAGTGGCTTAATTTCAGTGGAAGTGACTGCGAATGGCTATGGAGGATGGCCTATAGCAGCTACAGAACAACTAGCTGCAGAATGCCCCACTTGGCATAGGTGGATCAGTCTGGCTGGCTCACTGACAAGATCAGCAAAGGTACTGGTGGATTGGAAGGGGTGGGAAGTGCTGACTTCCTGAGAGAGGGCAATAGGTTTGTGCTCCATGGAGTCACTGCCATATGCCTGACGCATTACTTCAGCCAACTGCTTACAGTATGGAACCTTTTTCACCTGGAACATGCCCCAGATCCTCACCCCAACAATAATTGTACTTTTGTGGAAAACTCTGGAGTTTGTGCCCCTGACAGATGGGACCCTTTTCAATATTGACTCTAATGCTGACAATATTTTCTTCACAATGGCATATTTGAAGACATCTAGTTGCTTTGTTAGTATAGTTCTAAAAGTTTGACTAAAACTAACTTGATTCAACGTTGAAGATGATCCGTGACGGTCTTGAACATCTGAAGCATGGGTCACAGGCAATGGTGGCACAAGATCAGTCCTGGCACTGAAAACAAAAAGATATGTGTCCATTATTTCATTTTATATTTTGCAGCATTGAAATTTCTATTGAGTTAGCCATTGACTAATAATCAAATCAGTTTTGTTATTATGCCATACAAATTATTAGTACTTTAATGTATATGAAATCGAGCCCTAATTACATTCAGCGCCATACTCAATTAAATGCTTGAACCCAAGAATCTAAAACACAATAAACTATCCCAGAAATTTGAAACAATGCATTTAGCACGAGTAATCCTAAATATGTAATCTAAGATTGAAGTTAATGTGACAATGTTAGCAGATGGACACTTAACATGTTCCTATGTCTTCTATTTTAAAGGAGTAATTACAGAGAAATGCTTTAGTGTAACTGATGGGGGAGGAGAGATAAACTGAAACCCTTAATTCCATTCCCTTCTGTGCATAAAGTCTGGTTTATTTTTGAAAAGGTAGATGTGTGTGTTTCTAAACCCTCGTTAGTGTGCGGTCAATTCAAAAGTACCAGCAGAAGGCTTTTACAGGTTTAAACAAAGTGGATTATTCATTCACATCCTTGTCATAATATACATCTATGAATACAATGGAGTGCAGACTGGCAGTGATTGACACACAGGATGACCAGTAAGCACACAGAACAGAGCAGCCAATCACCAGACAGAACACGACCACTATAAAGCCAGAGGGCACCAGTTTGCCCGCTCTTTCTCGGGACCCAGCCTCTGAGACAGTCAGAGCTCGTGAGCTCGCCAGTGCCTACACCATGTGGTAGCTAAGTTAGTCTGGTCAGGCTAGTGTCAGGTCTCCAGTCAAGTCAGCATAGTGTCAACCCACAGTTGAACATGTATAATAGTTTAGATGTTAAATAAAATCGTGTTGCATTTTATCAAGTGTTGGAGGTCTGTCTCTCGCTACACTGCATCAAGTGCAGTTCACCTCGACCCAGCCTACCCAACACATCAACCCTCACCCCAAAAGATCTAAATGCTACATCAGTCATACATCACACACACAAGAACGATACAATTAAAGAAGATTGTGCAATTCTACAAGTATTTAATCAAAAGACGAGTTAACTGTTCATAGTCTTTACAAGTCCAGTGAAGGAGGAGGTTTTTTCTACTCTTAAATTGTAGTTCTGATAAATTCAGGTATCTGAGGACGTATATAAGGATTATTTAAGATTTCCTCCAATATGAAGAATCATCAGCAGGTCATGAAGTCGGGCTGTTACATTAGGGGGCCCAATTTCTTTACAGTTGAAATCAGTCTGCGGGTCTTTTTAAAAGCCTTGGGCTGGATTTTCTATTTTGGAGACTAGGTCCCCCACGCCGGCATGAAAACGGTGGTCTTTTACACCACAAAAACTGGTGCAAAACGGCCATCGATTCCCAGTTTTGCTGGGAGAGAGCAGGGAGGCAGCATGGAGCTCCCAGCTCTAGCTGCCGATACGGCCCTGAGCATTTCCGGGTCCGTGGCCGCTCATGTACACGCCGGCCTGCAGCGGCCTTCATGGTGGACTCAGCCCGCGGACCTGGACTGCAAAAGTAGTGCCCCCCTTCGGCCGCTTGTGCACCCCGGACCGCCCACCCAGTGCCCCCAGCCCCAAATGAATCCCCCCCTGCCTGTGGATCGGCCCTCCCCCGACTGTGGCGGCGCCGGACTTAGCTCGCAGCCGCCACGTGAGGTTCCCGGACAGTGTGAGCACACGTCACCCACGCCGTCGGGAACTCAGCCGGTCGGGGACAGAGCATTGTGGGGCGGGCCTCAGGTAATGGTCTGAGGCCGTGGATAATCGGCGTACACCGCTTTTCAGGGGGCAGTGAATACAAAAGTCGGCGCCAATTCCGATATTGGCGTCAAAACGGATTCTCCGCCCCGTCGCCGAACGCGATCTTGGCATCGGGGAGCGGAGAATCCAGCAGCATATACCTCTTGGTTCCTAAAACACAAAGGTGATAGTTCTCTGCAGATGTTGGGGGGGATTCTCCATTTCTGAGACTAAGTGCTGACGCCAACGGAGAATCCATGGACTTTCATGACGGAAATATCGGCGCCACACCTGCACCGATTCTGCTACTATTAATGGGCTAGCACTGGCCCTCGTGGAACACAATCAATTCTCATGGAAAACGGTGCGGGATTTGCCAGGTCCATGATTGACACTCAAGAGGCTGAGAAACTGCAGCGGCATGAAACAATTCTCCCCTTACACATTCCATCCCAGCCAATAAGATGGCAGCAAGGTTCGGAGACACGGAGCTCGGGACCCTCTTGGACGGGTGGAGGAGAGGCAGTTGACCCTGCATCCTGGCCCAGGAAGAAGGCTGCCAGCCACCACCATTCATCACGCCTGGACGCAGGTAGCAGTGGCGGTCAGCGCCATGGGCAATGTCGTCCAGACCGACCTGCAGTGCCGGAAGATACTGCACAACCTCCTCAGAGCAGCCAGGGTGAGCAGGCAGCACTGTGCCACTGTCACACACACCTGTAACACAACCCCACCCCCCTCCACCAGGGGGCGGCCAAACCCCCACCCTGCACCACATGCCGCCACCCATACCGGCCGCCATGGACAGGTGCCCTGGCCACTGAGGCCACCAACTACCCACCCCCGGGGCTGCATGCATTGAATTGTTTAACTGTTGTTTTCTGCCTCAAGAGAAGGCAGGACACAACCGCTGGGAGCGGGCAAAGACAGGAAGGGGGCCACCAGACCGGAACCCTCTCATCATGGTTGAGCAGACACGCACGCCCATCCCCCACCGACAACCCCCCCCCACACACACACACACACACACACACCCACACACCCCCCCACACACACTCCCCCACCCCCCCCCACACACACCCCATACACACACCCCCACACCCCCCCCACACACACTCCCCCACACACACACCCCGCGCATGCACACCACACCCATGCACACCCATCCACGCACACCCATCCTCACACACACACCCCCATCCACGCACACCCATCCTCACACACACACCCCCACACACACCCCCCACCACACACACACACACACCCCGCACACCCACCCACACACCCCCCCCCACACACACACACACACCCTCCCCCACACACACACACCCTCCCCCCTCACGCACACCCCACACACACACACCCCCACACCCCCCACACACACTCCCCCACACACACCCCGCACACACACACCCCCACACACCCCCACACACACTCCCCCACACACACACCCCGCGCACGCACACCACCCCCATGCACACCCATCCTCACACACACACGCCACACACACACAAACACCCTCCCCCCACACACACACACCCCCACCACACACACACACACGCCCCGCACACCCACCCCCACACACGCCACACACACACACACACCCCGCACACACACACCCCGCACACACCCCCCACACACGCCACACACACACACACCCCACGCACGCACACCACCCCCATGCACACCCATCCACGCACACCCACCCTCACACACACCCCCACACACACACACACACCCTTCCCTCCCACACACACACACACACACACACCCCGCCCACACAAACACACCCCACACCCCCCCCCCACACACAGACACACACCCCCACCCCCCACAAACACACACACCATCCCCGCACACACACACACACCCACACACACCCCCCGCCCACACACACACAAACACACCCCACACACACTCACACCCCCCCACTCCCCCCACACACACACACCATCCCCGCACACACACACCCACACACACGCACAACCGCCCCCACACACACACACCCCTACACACCCGCCCTCAAACACCCCTCACACACATCCACCACACACACGCCCCCCCACACCCCCCCAGCACCCCCCAAACCCCCCCCACACACACACACCCCACACACACAGACACCCCAACACACACACACACCCCAACACACACACTCACACACCCTCCCCACACACACCCCCACATACGAACACACCCCACACACACACCCTCACACCCCCACACACACACCCCCACACACACACACCCACACCAACACACAAACCCCACGCACGCACACCACCCCCATGCACACCCATCCACGCACACCCACCCTCACACACACCCCCACACACACACCCCCCCACACACACACACACACCCACCCCCCCAGACACACCCACCCACACACACACCCCGCCCACACACCCACACACAAACCCCACGCACGCACACCACCCCCATGCACACCCATCCACGCACACCCACCTTCACAAACACCCCCACACGCACACACCCCCACACACACACACACACCCACCCCCCCACACACACACCCACACACACACCCCGCCCACACACACACACACACACGCACCCACACACTCAGCCCTCCCCACACACCCCCACACACACACACCCAACACACACACTTACCCACACACACACCCCGCTCCCCCCACACACACACTCCCACACCACCCCCACACACACACACACACACACACCATCCCCCCCACACACACACACCACATACACACACACATCCTCCCCCACACACACCCCACACACACATACACCCCCCACACACATACCCCCAGCCCCCCACACACACCTCCCCCCACACAACACACCACCCACAGCCCCTCCACACACACACCCCCACCCCCCCACACACGCACCCCCCCCACACACACATACACACACATTCCCCCCTCCACCCCCTCCACCCACACCCACACACGCACCCCCCCACCCCCCACACCCACCCCACCCCACACCCCCCACACGCACACACCCCCCACGCACCCCCACACCCCCCCACACCCCCACACCCACCCCACATGCACACACGCCCCCCCACACCCCCACTCCCCCCACGCACTATCCCCCACGCACCCCCCCACCCCCCACCCTCCCACCCCCCCCACACACACCCACACGCACACCCGCCCCACACCCCCCACACCCCCACTCCCCCCCACATCCACCCACACCCCCCACACCCCCCCACACACACACCCGCCCCACACACCCCCGCCCCCCCCCACATCCCCACTCCCCCCACATCCCCACTCTCCCCCCCCCCCACCCACACACACACACACACTGCAGTATAAATTTGACCCTTTTTCCAGTTCTCTCCATCTTCGATAAAGAGTCATCCAGACTTAAAATATTAGCTCCCTTCTCTCTCCACAGATGCGGTCAAACTTGCTGAGATTGTCCAGTATTTTCTGTTTTTACTGAGGAAACAGGGGGCTGGATTCTCCGCCCCCCTGACGCTGAAATCGGGAGCAGAGCCGGTTTTTGGATTCTCCGCCTCGGGAGCCGCGCCGATTATCCACAGCCTGAGGCCATTGACTGAGGCCCGCTCGGCGATGCTCCATCCCCGACCGGCCGAGTTCCCAACAGCGTGGGTTACGTGTGCCCATACCGTCCACGAACCTCGCAGGCCGGCTGCGGACTCAGTCTGGCACCACCACAGTCGGGGGAGGGCCGATCCGTGGGCAGGGGGGGCTTCATTCGGGGCTGGGGGCACTGTGATGGGCGGTCCAAGGCGAATGAGCGGCCGAAAGGGGGCACTACTTTTGCGGCCCAGGTCCGGGGGCTGAGTCCACCGTGGAGCACGGTGCGGCCGCTGCAGGCCACCTGCACGGCCATGGAACTGGAAATGCTCAGGTCTGTATCGGCAGCTAGAGCCCCAGCAAAACGGTGAATCGGTGGCTGTTTTGCAGCAGTTTTCCTGGAGTAAAGCACCACCGTTTTCACGCCGGCGTGGGGACTTAGTTTCCAAAATGGAGAATCCAGCAAAGGATTTCCCTCCACGCCCTTACAGCCTGGGTGAGGGAGGTATCACTGAACCTTCGCGCTACACTTTATCGAATATGGCCACGCTTTCAATATATACTGCGGGCAGAGCTCTCTCTCTGCTCCCTCCATGGCTGCTACATTATTCTGTGCTACTGCCTGACATTAAAGATGGCACCAGTATTTGACACTCCGGAACATCCCTGACTGTAGTCTCAACAGACACCTCCCCAACCAGTCACCCTTAATTGATTGGTCCTGATAATATTGTGTGTAAAAGTCCTCTTGCCAACTTTAAAAAAAAAATTTAGAGTACCCAATTATTATTTTTTCAATAAAGGGGCAATTTAGTGTGGCCAATCCACCTAACCTGCACATCTTTGGGTTGTGGGGGTGAAACCCACGCAGACATTTGGAGAATGTGCAAACTGCACACGGAGAGTGACCCAGGGCCAGGATTCGAACCCAGATCCTCAGACCCAGTGCTATCCACTGCGCCACATGCCGCCCTCCCTGTTGCCAACTTAACCCTGGGGCTCCAATGTATTGTTCTGTTATGTTAGACTATACCTGGCCCAAGACTGACAAACATTTCCTCTGGGGTGGTGCCCAGAATTCCCCTTAGTACTCTGTAATACTCTGACACATAACTTTCTCCTCCCTTCTATTTTAAGCAAATACAAAACCAGTCACTCTTGTTAACAGAATGGGTGGAATAAGAAGGGAATTCACCAGATAAAATCTAGTTTCCATGTTTGACTTTTGTTTACTTGAATATTCATTGTAACTATGTCGAATCTAAAAGATAAAAAAAGCAATTGATGACTTTGAGGAGGGCTTAGTCATAGCTTTGTAAAAAATTTCCCTTTAGTGGAGGAACGGGAGACTTTACAGTATGTAAAATAGATTTTTTAGCTTTGAATACATAATATATTTTTCAATATATATCCATGCAAATTAGTAATTTCAGGAATTGACAATATGTTTTATAATTTGGTGTATTTGGACAACAACATCTTAAATTTATTGAGCACCTGTAACGTAATGAAACATCCCAAGGCACTTTGCAAGAGCATTAAAAACAAAATATGTCACTGAACCACACGAGTTAATAACAGAAAGTGCTGGAAAAACTCAGCAAGTTTGTGTTTATTTATTCAAGCAATGTGGGCTTCGCTGGCTCGGCCAACATTTATTGCTCATCCCTAGGTCTGGCAGCATCTGTCAAGAAAGAAACAAAGTTAACTTTCTGAGTCGATTATGGCTTCCTCATTTCTGAAGCAGATGCTGTCAGACCTGCTGTGTTTTTTCCAGCACTTTCTGCACTCGTTTTACATTTCCAGCACCCACACAACTTTTGCTTTCACATTAGCTTGGTCAAAGAGATCAGGGGCGGGATTCTGTGATCCTGAGGCTAAGTTTTGACGCTGTCGGAAACGCCTTCGCGTTTCTCGACGGCGTCACCACGGTCTCAGGATCAGCGATTCTGGCCCCGATAGGGGGCCAGCGCAGTACTGGAGCGGTTCACGCCGCTTCAGCTGCTGATCCCAGCACAAACTGGGTACCGCGCATGCGCAGTAGCACCGGCGCCAACGCGCACATGCGCAGTGACTTCCATTAACGCGCCGGCCCTGATACAACATGGCGCAGGACTATGGGGGCCGGCGCGGAGGAAAGGAGGCCGCGAGCCAGAGTGGCCGGCCCGCCGATCGTTGTGCCCCGATCGTGGGCCAGGCCACATCAGAGGCCCCCCTGGGGTTGGACCCCCCCCCCCACAGGCCGCCCCCCAACCCTTCCACGCTGAGTCCCTGCCTTGCTGAGAGCATCCCAGGCTGAGAATCGGCATGCTGGCCGCTTGGAGCGGCCCCGACTGGCGCCGCGTCAACCACGCCAGTGCCAATGGCACCGATTCTCCGCTCTGCGGAGAATCGTGTGCCGGCGCCGGGGCATCCTGGCGCGATTCACGCCGGTCGCGGGGATTCTCCGGCCCGGCCCCGGGCTGACAGAATCCCGCCCCAGTTTTTAGAAGCGCCTTATAGGAATAAAGTGAGGTAGAGAGGCAGAGTGGTGTGTGGAGGGAATTCCGAACCTGGGTCTGGGCAACTGAAGACACCAACGAAAAATATGGGCTGGATTCTCGCGATCGCCCGGAGAATTGGCTCCAATGCCGAAATCGAACCTGACGCCGGTTTCACGCCGATGCAGCATTCTCCGGCTCCCCAAAAATGCCAAAATCGCAACGCTCGCCCGCGCGGCCCAGAAGTACAGTATGCATCTCATTATCGGTCCTGACGACCGATTCTATGGGGCCTCGGCGATTCAGCGCCCCGGATGGCACCACAACTGGCTCTGTTGCTCGGCAGGAGGGTAAAATGCAGGAGGGCGATAGTTATAAGGGCATCTATAGTAAGGGGCACAGATAGACGCTTCTGTGGAAGTGAAAGAGACTCCAGGATGGTATGCTGCCTCCCTGGTGCCAGGGTCAAGGATGTCTCTGAACGAACACAGGACATCCTGAAGGGGGAGGGTGAACAGCCAGAGGTCGTAGTACACATAGGTACTAACGATATAGGCAGGAAGCGTGATGAAGTCCTGCAGAAGGAGTTCAAGGAGTTAGGCAATAAGTTACAAAGCAGGACCTCCAGGGTTATAATCTGAGGATTATTCCCTGCCACCTGCCAGTGAGGCTAGAAATAGGAGGATCGTGCAGCTAAATACGTGGCTAAACTGGTGGTGTAGGAGGGAGGATTTCAGATTTTTGAACCATTGTGATCTCTTCCGGGTCAGGTGGGACCTGTACAAGAAGGACATGTTGCATCTAAACTGGAGGGGCACCAATATTCTGGCTGGGAGGTTTGCTAGAGTCACTCGGGAGGATTTAAACTAGTATGGCAGGGGGATGGGAACCATAATGAGAGCTTAGAAGATATAATAACTGATGGGGAAATAGAGAACCAAAATAAAAGAACAGTATCATCCTCAGGCAGAGCAAAAAAGATGGAAAGTGTGAAAAGGGAGATGGTGAATGCAGGGTTGAGGGTGTTGTACTTAAATGCGCGCAGGATACGGAACAACATCCAGAGTTGATTGGAAAAGGAGCCTAGCAGGGAAGAAAGTGGAACAACAATGGCAGGAGTTTTGGGGGGTCATTCAGGAGGCACAACAGAAATTCATCCCAAGGAGGAGGAAATATGCTAAGGGGAAGACAAGGCATCCATGGCTGATGAGCGAAGTGAAGGACAGCATAAAAGCTAAAGAAAAAGCATACAAAATGGTGAGAATTAGTGAGAAGCCAGAGGATTGGAAAGCCTTTAAAAGTGAGCAGAGGACAACTAAAAAAGCAATAAGGGGGTAGAAGATGAAGTCTGAGTGCAAGCTGGCTGGTGATATAAAGGAAGGTAGGAAGAGTTTTTTTCAATGTATAAAAGGAGACCACTAGAAAATGCGGCTTGAGAAGTAATAATAGGAAACAAAGTGGCAGAGAAACTGAACAGTTACTTTGCATCAGTCTTCACGGTGGAAGACACCAGTGGGAGATCAGAACTCCAGGAGAACCAGGAGGCAGAGGTAAGTGCAGTGACCATTACTAAAGAGAAGTTCTGGGGAAACTGAAAGGTCTGAAGGTGGATAAATCGTCTGGACTGGATGGACTACACCCCAGGGTTCTAAAAGAGATCGCTGAGGAGATTGTGGAGGCATTGGTGGTGATCTTTCAGGAATCACTGGAGGCAGGAAGGGTCCCAGAGGACTGGAAAGTGGCTAATGTAACACTGCTGTTTAAGAAGGGAGGGAGGCAGAAGACGGGAAATTATAGGCCAGTTAGCCTGACTTCGGTCATTGGTAAGATTTTAGAGTCCATTATTAAAGATGAGATTGCGGAGCACTTGGGAGTGCATAGTAAAATAGGACTGAGTCAGCACTGCTTCATCAAGGGGTGGTCATGTCTGACAAATCTGTTAGAGTTCTTTGAGGAAGTAACAAGGAAGTTAGACAAAGGAGAATCAGTGGACGTGATTTATTTAGATTTACAGAAGGCCTTTGACAAGGTGCCGCAAAGGATACTGTTAAATAAGTTAAGAGCCCATGGTGTTAAGGGTAAAATCCTGGCAGGGATAGAGGATTGGCTGACTGGAGGCAGAGAGTGGGGATAAAGGGGTCTTTTTCAGGATGGCAGCCGGTGACTAGTGGTGTGCCTCAGGGGTCAGTGCGGGGACCACAACTTTTCACAGTATGCATTAATGATCTGGAAGAAGTAACTGAAGGCACAGTTGCTAAGTTTGCAGATGGTACAAAGGTCTGAAGAGGGACAGGTAGTATTGAGGAAGCAAGGGGACTGCAGAAGGATTTGGACAGACTAGGAGAGTGGGCAATGAAGTGGCAGATGGAATACAATGTGGAAAAGTCTGAGGTTATGCACTTTGGAAGGAGAAATGGAGGAATAGACTATTTTCTAAATGGGGAGATGCTTAGGAAATCAGAAGCACAAAGTGGCTTGGGACTCCTTGTTCAAGATTCTCTTAAGGTTAACGTGCAGATTGCTTCAGCAGTCAGGTAGATAAAATGCAATGTTAGCATTCATGTCGAGAGGGCTAGAATACATGACCAGGGATGTACTCCTGAGACTATACAAGGCTCTGGTCAGACCCCATTTGGAGTATTGTGGGCAGTTTTAGGCCCCGTATCAAAGGAAGGATGTGCTGGCCTTGGAAAGGGTCCAGAGGAGGTTCACAAGAATGATCCCTGGAATGAAGAGCTAGTCGTATGAGGAACAGTTGAAGACTCTGGGTCTGTACTCGTTGGAGTTTAGAAGGATGAGGGGGGACTTCCGGTGACGGCGGGCAGGAGGCAGCCGCACAATGGAGGGTTCCCATTCGGGAACGGCATTTTCAGGGCTTTAAGCCCGGTCCCAGGGTCCACGGAGGCGGCAGAAGCAGGGAGAAGGCACGGAGGAGGCACAGTGAAGACACAGGAGGAAAAAAAAACAAAGAAAAATGTCGAGGGTGAACATGAAAATGGCCGAAAAAAAAACAGCTGAAGGTCCGTCGGGGAGTGGAAAGGTCACCGCGGGGTCACCAAGGAAAATGGAGGCTGGAGCACCAGGGAAGGCCGCACTGCTTACGGCTGAAGAAATAACTAAGGTGATGGCTGCGGAATTTGAAAAGCAGTTGCCGCAGATTGCGAAATGCATGGAGACGGTGAGGAAGGAGATGAGGGAGGTTTTGAGTGTGCTGGTGGAGGAGGCGGTTTCCCCGGTGAGGACGGAGGTGGCGTGCGCAGTGGCGGAGGTGCGAGAGCAAGGGGAGGCGCTGAAGGAAGTGGAGGAGACGTTATTGCAGCACGGTGATCAACTTGCCTCGATGGGGAAAGAGATGCGGAAGGTGATGGACACTAACAAGGATCTGCGAGGAAAAATGGAAGACCTGGAAAACAGATCCAGGCGACAGAATTTGAGGATCGTGGGGCTGCCCGAAGGAGTTGAAGGACCGAAGCCGACTGAGTATTTTGCCGCGATGCTGGCAAAACTATTGGGGGAGGGGGAGGACCCCTCCCGATATGAACTGGATCGGGCTCATCGGTTGTGGAGGCCGAATACACAGGATCAGCTCAGAATTTGTCGATATATTTGTTTCTGGAACATACCTCTTCATTCACCTGAGGAAGGAGCAGCGCTCCGAAAGCTAGTGACATTGAAACAAACCTGTTGGACTTTAACCTGGTGTTGTAAGACTTCGTACTGTTTTAAAGGATCGTCCCTTTAGTCTGAGATGATGTCCTCTGCTTCTAGTTTTTCCTACAAGTGGAAACATCCTCTCCACGTCCACTCTATCCAGGCCTCGCAGTATCCTATAAGTTTCAATAAGATCCCCCCTCATCCTTCTTTAAAAAAATTTTTTTTTTTTAAATTCTCCTCCTTTTTCACATTTTCTCCCACATTTACATCCATCAACAATAAACAATAATCAGCAAGATATGTCAGTCCCCATAATAACAACAACGATCCCATCCGCCCACCAACCCCCAAACCTCAACCCGCATGTTTACATAAACAAATGACAAAAAGGAATCAGGGATTACCCGTAGTCACCCTTAATCTTACACAGCTCCCACCCCCCCCACCCCCCACCCCCCACCCCCCCCCCACCCCACCCCCGGTCTCCAGCTCCTCCCGTCCACTGCCTCTTGTAAAACTTCTCCTCCCAACCTCGGTTCCTTCCCCCCAACTTTCCACCCCAGCTAGACCACTCGGACCCTGTTCTGCCAGGCTCCGATGGCCGCAGCCCCTCCCCCCACCTCACTCCCGTTCACTGGCCGGCTTAAACCGGCCAGCGTGGAGGCCCCCGCCCGGGTCCCTTTCCCACTTTACCGGCCCTAGGGAAGCCCAAAGATCCCCTTTTAGCACGCAAACCCCGCATATCCATCTACACCCCAAAGAACCCTCATTTCGAGTGAAAGTCCCGTCCCTTCCCTTCCCTTGTCCAAACATATACCACATTGGCTCCTTTAGTCTCTACGCAGTGATACAAAAAAGAAGAAAATACAGTCATGAGGTTACATCGGCACATGGCCATTCCTCAATTTGTCAGTTCTGCCACAGTCCTTCTGCTTTCGCAAACTCCTCCGCTGCTTCCGCCGTTCCAAAATAAAAGTCCCTGAGCTTGTAAGTCACCCTCAGCTTCGCTGGATATACAATGCCGCACCGCACCTTGATAATGTACAGTGCCCTCTTCACCCGGTTGAAGGCAGCCCGCCTCCTTGCCAGCTCCACCGTAAAGTCCTGGTCTACACGTATACCAGCTCCAGCCCACTGCACCACCTGCTTCTGCTTGGCCCAGCTCAGGACCTTCTCCTTCACCCTGTACCTACGGAAGCACAGAGTCACTGCCCTTGGTGGCTCACTCGCATACACAGGATCAGCTCAGACGAGGAGGAACGTAACAGACATCTACAGACGTTGAAAGATGCCCTCTTACGAACGGGATATGGCACTCGACTCATCAATCGACAGTTCCAACGCGCTACAGCGAAAAACCACACCGACCTCCTCAGAAGACAAACATGGGACACAACCGACAGAATACCCTTCGTCGTCCAGTACTTCCCCGGAGCGGAGAAACTACGACATCTTCTTCACAGCCTTCAACACGTCATTGATGAAGATGAACATCTTGCCAAGGTCATCCCCACACCCCCACTACTTGCCTTCAAACAACCGCGCAACCTCAAACAAACCATTGTTTGCAGCAAACCACCCAGTCTTCAGAACAGTGACCACGACACCACACAACCCTGCCATGGCAATCTCTGCAAGACGTGCCAGATCATCGACATGGATACCACCATGAGAACACCACCCACCAGGTACACGGTACATACTCGTGCGACTCGGCCAACGTTGTCTACCTCATACGCTGCAGGAAAGGATGTCCCGAAGCGTGGTACATTGGCGAGACCATGCAGACGCTGCGACAGCGAATGACCGGACATCGCGCGACAATCACCAGGCAGGAATGTTCCCTTCCAGTCGGGGAACACTTCAGCAATCAAGGGCATTCAGCTTCTGATCTCCGGGTAAGCGTTCTCCAAGGCGGCCTTCAGGACCCGCGACAACGCAGAATCGCCAAGCAGAAACTTATAGCCAAGTTCCGCACACATGAGTGCGGCCTCAACCGGGACCTGGGGTTCATGTCGCATTACATTCATCCCCCACCATCTGGCCTGCAAAATCCTACCAACTGTCCTGGCTTGACACCATTCACACCTCTTTAACCTGGGGTTACCCCATCTCTGGATCTGTAAAGATTTAATCACCTGCTAATGCTCGCATTCCAAGCATTGTCTGGTATCTTTGAATTTGTCTATATATTTGTTTCTGGAATATACCTCTTCATTCACCTGAGGAAGGAGCAGCGCTCCGAAAGCTAGTGACATCGAAACAAACCTGTTGGACTTTAACCTGGCGTTGTCAGACTTCGTACTGTGCTCACCCCAGTCCACCGCCGTCATCTCCACATCATGGCTACCTTTAAAACAGAGATGAGGAGGAATTTCTTCAGCCAGAGGGTGGTGAATCTGTGGAACTCTTTGCCGCAGAAGGCTGTGGAGGCCAAATCACCGAGTGTCCCCTCAGAGCCGACACACCCATTACTGTCCCCATGCTCACCCTAGTCCTGCCTCCCGTTTTCCGAGCCACCTGTCTAATCCCCTCTGTGGCCCACACCCCATGACATCTCAACCTGCCAAACTCACCCTGGACCTGACACCCTTTCACATCCCACTCCCCCCTCTGGCTGTGACCATTCCTTCCTATCACCTGGATTGAGTTCACCCCCCAGGACCCCATATTCTACACCACTGACGTGGTTGGACACACCCTTCACCCTTCCCCCGAATGACCGGCAGTCCAGCCCACCCCACCTTTTCTTGGGCGCTCACCGCCTACTTTCCCGCTTGGCCTGCCTCCCGTGTCCAGCTTTGTTGCAACTTTTTCCACCAGCACTCGATATGAGTGAAGTCATGTAAGGTCCCCAAGAAGACAAAAGCAATAGCTGTGGAAAAGACAAACCTTCCCCAGTGCACGCCACTTATATACAGTCGTAAAACTGAAAGTTCTAAATTCCCACTGGCAGGTAACTTAATTCCAGCGAGATGTGAGTATGCAGGAGATACTAATGCATTTAAATTGTGTTCCTGGCATTGCTCATTAGGAAGCTCAACCCGTCTTTAACCCACCTTGAAAGTTGGAAGAACAGATTTCCTGCCGTCAGAAAACAGATTTGCCATAATTCTCACTGCTGGCTGACCGGAAGATTGCACCCAGTACTATGTCCCAATTTTTGTCCTGATTTTGTGACACTTATTTGCTGGACTTTAATTTCTGTTAATCTACTAATAATGTATTTTTCAATTAAAATAACCTTAAGCACTAAATTTTCAGAAAACCTCCAAACGTTTTATTAACGTAAGACTTGGGGCAGAAATTTATACATTTTTAACTAAGTCAGGCTGTGTGCTGCCCATTGGCTCACAGTTCGCTTTTCCACCAATTTTATTTTATAATCTTTATTGTCACAAGTAGGCTTACATTAACACTGCAATGAAGTTACTGTGAAAAGCCCCTAGTCACCACATCCGGCGCCTGTTCGGGTACACTGCGGGAGAATTCAGAATGTCCAAATTATCTAACAGCACATCTTTCCGGACTTGTGGGAGGAAACCGGAGAACCCGGAGGAAACCTACGCAGACACAGGGACAAGGTTCAGACTCCACACAGACAGTGACGCAAGCCGGCAATCGAACGTGGGACCCTGGCGCTGTGAAGCAACAGTGCTACCCACTGTGCTACCGTGCTGCCTAAATTTGACATTTGGTTAAAAAATATTCTGGAGGTGGATCCCATGCTGTGACACTTGTGGGGGGTTGACGAGCTCTGAATGTGCATCCCTCTAGCAACCTCGACTTCAAGATCGGAGTGCCCTTTTCAGTGGGCTAGACAGCTGGTTTGTGATGCAGAACAAGGCCAGCAGCGCGGGTTCAATTCCCGTACCAGCTTACCCGAACAGGCGCCGGAATGTGGCGACTAGGGGCTTTTCACAGTAACTTCATACTTGTGACAATAAAATATTATTATTATTATTATTAAAAGGAGTCTGGATATTAAAGAAAGAGAAATAAAAAGGATCCCTCCCATGACCCGGAGAATCCCCCACCTCTGGGAACACAGTCCCCTGAAAGATACAGGGAACCCCCCATGGACATGGGGAATACCCCCACGGGCATAGGAAATCCCCTTTCCTTGGCCAGGTGGAATCACCAACCCCGCCACAGATTTATGGACCCCCCCCACCCCCGCATGGACATGTGGAACATTCCTCGTGAACACAATGACCCCTCCCCCCATGGACACAGGGAACCTCCCCCATGGACACAGTGACTTGGGCCCCGAGCACACAGTGGACATCCCCACAGATATAGGGAACACCTCCCACATAGACATCGGGAACCACCGCCCACAGATCTTCCCAACAGAAGCCCCCATTCCTGACAGTGCCCCCCGGCAGTGCCTGGGGCAGTGCTCGGGGCACTGCCAGGGTACTGTCTGGACATGACCCTCTCCCCCCTGGGGGCTGTACTTACCGATGCACACCAGGCTAATTCTCTTCAGGTCCCGGTTTGTCGGGATATTGATCCACTAATAATAGACAGGATTCGTGATATGTGGTCAAATCAGGATAACTAGTGTTTTGCAAGCGAACCTGGCAATGTTGGGAGTGTTCGCAGAACATTGGTGCTCGTGTCCTCAGTAACAGAGGTGATCCATGTCCCTTTCCACCCTCATTTCCAATGACACCCCCACTCCCCTCCCCAATCTTATTCCCACAATATCATTGACCATCCAGCTTCCTTTCCCTGCTCCCATCTTAACAAATATTGTGAATGATTCTTGCTCTCCAGGTTCTGTCCCTCTCTGATTCAAATTTACCGTCATCACATCACTCTCCTTCCCTCTCTAAAGTTCCCTTGAATGTTTTGTCACCTCCCAAATTTGTTCCCATCTTTCCTGCATCTCCACATTTGAATTCCTCCAATCAGGTTTCCACTCAAGCCATGGTGCCAAATGGCTCATATCAAAGTCATAAAAGAGAAGCAGGCTGAAAAGCAAATAAGAGCAGGCAACCCCAAAATGAATTTACAAGTTGCCTGATGTGGGACGAGCTGGGCACAAGGCCTCAAACGCTCACACACAACACACTTCCTATGCCCCATTAATGCTATATCATTCTCCCCGCCCATCAGTATTGCCCCACACACCCCTATGCCAACTTAGTTGCCCTCTACACAGCTTCCTTAGTCCCTCATATCCCTATGCCAATTTAGTTCCCCTCTATCACCCCCATTGGCCCTTATCCCGTGCCAGCTTACTGCCAACTCATGCAAATTCATGCTGCCAACAAGCACCCTGTGCCCTATCCCTCCCCACTTCCTTTCCAACTTTTCTAGTACCCATGAACAGTTCCTTGACAGCTTTGTCACATACTGGACAGATTTTTCAGCTTTGACACTTCCTGGGTACCTTTCACAGCTTTGACACTTACAGGATAGCTTTGACAACTTTTACACTGGACAACTCCTTAATATTTCCTTGATAGCTGGACACCACTTTTACAGTTGACAGTTCCAATGTGTTTATGCGTAAAAACTAAATAATCATGTTCATTTTTAACAATCCCAAAAGGTGACTTAACTCATCCAAAGGCTGCTTTCCCTCTCCCATAGTGGTCCCAGGACCCAGTCCTCAGAATTACCTGGATCGGAGGTTATGGGGGCCAGGGGTTATGGGGAGAAGGCAGGAGAATGGGGATGAGGAAAATATCAGCCATGATTAAATGGCAGAGCAGACTCGATGAGCCGAGTGGCCTAATTTTGCTCCTATGTCTTATGGTCTTAGGGTCTTATCTTACCTTTCCATCGGGATATTCTTGCTTTAAAATAAGAATCCACCAAGTTCAGACTTCTTATCTGTTCGAACTTTCATATTCTGGATTCCATTCTCCTATTTTTCCAAAATCCTTTCAGTGAAGGCAGCTGCTGATTTAAATAGCCAGCTGCCTCCATGAATCATGAGTGTCTGAACCCCTCCCAACTCCACTTCCATCCCTGTGAAGATGGGAAATGCCAGGCTCAGGAGTGCGGTTTAGATGTTTTGGCTACTTCCAGGATTTGGGCAACAACTGAGAGCCTTTCTATTGTAGGGAAAGTACAGGCCTCAGTTTTGTGATTTCCTCTGGTGCGGGCACAAGGCTGTGTTCAATGGACGGATCTGGTCCTGGTAATGAATCAGGAACATTTGGAATGCAGGTACAGCAAGCGATTAGGATGGAGATGGAATGTCATTTATTGCAAGGTGAGTTCAATTTTATTTATTCAAGGGATGTGAGTGTCGCTGGTTAGGCCAACATTTATTGCCCATCTATAATTGCCCTTGAGAAGGTGGTGGTGAGTTAACTCCTTTAACCGCTGATGTCCATGTGGTTTAGGTGTATCCATAGTGCGTGTCTATCCCTAGTTGCCCTTGAGAACGTGGTGGTGAGCTGCTTTCTCGAACTGTTGCAGTGCATGTGGTGTAGTTACACCCACAGCACTGGTAGGGAGGGAGTTCCAGGATTTTGACCCAGTGACAGTGAAGGAAGGCCATATATTTCCAGGTCAGGTTGGTGAGTGGTTTGGAGGGGAACTTCCAGGTGGCGGTCTTCCCATACATCTGCTGCCCTTATCCTTCTGGTTGTGGATTTGGAAGGTACTGTCTAAGGAGCTTGGTATGTTTCTGTAGTGCACCTTGTAGTGGGCGGAATGGTGGCACAGTGGTTAGCTATGCTGCCTCACAATGCTAGGGACCCGGGTTCAACTGCAGCCTTGGGTGACTGTGTGGAGTTTGTGCTATCTCCCCATGTCTGTGTGGGTTTCCTCTGGGTGCTCCGGTTTCCTCCCACAGTCCAAAGATGTACAATCCGTTAGGTGGATTGACAATGCTAAATTGTCCCTTAGTGCCCAAAAGTTAGGTGGGGTTACTGGGTTATGGGGATAGAGTGGGACCGTGAGCCTGGATAGGGTGCTCTGTCAGAGGTTAGGTGCACACTCAATGGGCTCCTCCATTTTCAACTTCAAGGCAGGACAAACGTGGTCCGTAGGGCCCATCCCATACTGCTCACAGACATCTTCCACCCCCTCCATCCCCTGCGCCCTGTACACTACCTTCAGCTGTATGAGCCCAATGAAGTCGAAGCATTTGTCCTCCGCAGTACCTCACACCACAGTCTCTCTTCCAGCGCTACCCCCAGCTCTTCCTCCCGCCATCTTAATCCCCTCCATGAACACCCTATCCTCCTCCAAGATCCTCCCGCAGGTCGCCGAGATGCCCATCAAATGGGTCTCCTGCAGCATCACCACGTCGGCCTTTAATGTCTTGGAATACGTGAAAACCCTCGATCTCTTCAGCGGTCCCCCTCTCTACCCCCCTCACCTTCCACGTCACTATTCTTTAAAAAACATTTTTTTTTTAAATTCTCCTTTTTCACGTTTTCTCCCACATTTACACCCATCAACAATAAACAATAATCAGCAAGATATGTCAGTCCCCATAATAACAACGATCCCATCCGCCCACCAACCCCCAAACCTCAACCCACATGTTTACATAAACAAATGACAAAAAGGAATCAGGGATTACCCATAGTCACCCTTAATCTACACAGCCCCCCCCCCCCCATCCCACCCCCCACCCACCCCCCCAACTAATGTTCGATGTTATCCAGTTCTTGAAAGTGCATAATAAATAGTGCCCATGACTTGCAGAATCCCTCCGAGCTTCCCCTCAGTTCGAACTTAACCTTCTCAAGGGTCAAGTATTCCAACAGCCCCCCCCCACCGCACCAGGGCGCAGGGTGGAGAGGCTGCTCTCCATCCCAGCAGGATCCGCCTTCGGGCGATCAACGAGGCGAAGGCTATGATATCTGCCTCCGCTCCCGTTTCCAACCCTGGCTGGTCCGACACCCCGAATATGGCCTCCTGGGGACCCGGGTCCAGTTTCACACGCACCACCTTGGAAATTACCCTAAACACCTCCTTCCAGTACTCCCCTAGCTTTGGGCAGGACCAAAACATATGAACGTGATTCGTGCCCCCCCCCCCCCCCCCCCAAACCCCCCCCCCCCCCCCCCACCGCAACGCTCACACACATCCTCTACTCCATCAAAAAATCGGCTCATCCTCGCCCTCGTGAGGTGCGCTCTGTATACCACCTTCAGCTGTATCAGCCCCAACCTCGCACATGAGGGGGAGGCATTCACTCTCCGGAGCACCTCATACCAGACCCCCTCCTCTATAACCTCTCCCAGCTCTTCCTCCCACTTGGCTTTGATCCCTTCCAGTGGTGCCTTATCCTCTTCCAAAATAGCTCCGTACACCGCTGACACTGCCCCCTTCTCCAGTCCCCTTGTCGTCAACACCTCCTCCAGCAATGTGGAGGCCGGTTCCTCTGGGAAGCTCTGTATCTCCTTCCTGGCAAAATCCCGAACCTGCATGTACCTAAACCCTTCTCCCTGCTCTAGCCCATACTTCGCTTCCAGCTCCCTCAATCCTGCAAACCGACCCCGAAGAAACAAATCTTTTAGCGTCTTAATCCCCTTCTCTTCCCATTTTCGAAAACATCCATCCCACCTCCCTGGCTCAAATCTGTGGTTCCCCCGAATCGGCATTTCCCTTGACCCTAAACCCAACCCGAAGTGTTGGCGAAACTGCCTCCAGATTTTCAATGAAGCTATTATTACCGGACTCCCTGAATGTCACCTGCCAGTGACAGAGGAAGGCCATCCCACCTTGCCAGATCAGCTTTCACTCTCCCCACCAAACCAGTGATGTTGTACCTGCGAAGCCTCCCCCACTCCCGGGCAACCTGCACCCCCAGATACCTAAAATGAGTCCCTGCTCTACGGAATGGCAGCCCCCCCCACCCCTGCCCCCACCCCCGGCCGAGACACCACAAAGTACTCACTCTTGTCCAGGTTCAACTTGTACCCCGAGAAAGACCCAAATACCCGCAGTAGCTCCAATATTCCTCCTATCGACGCACCCGGCTCCGACACATACAGCATCAAGTCGTCGGCATATAAGGACACCCTATGCTCTACCCCCCCCCCCCGCACTATTCCTTTCCATGCTCCCGAACTTCTCAATGCGATGGCCAGCGGCTCAATCGCAAGTGCAAACAGCAGGGGGGACATAGGACATCCCTGTCTCGTCCCACGGTGGAGAGAGAAATATCTCGAACTGATATTTTTTGTGCGGACACTCGCCTTCGGTTCCTTATATAATAGCTTTACCCAGTTCACAAACCTTGGTCCAATCCCAAACCGCTCCAGCACTGCCATCAGGTGTCGTGTCCTATTCTAAGTGTTCATTAGCTGTATATCTGCATGTCATGACATCTCAGGTGCTCCCTCTAGTGTTTACTTAGTCTTAGTGTATTTGTATTAACCCCTTGTGTATTTACAGTGATGCATATCACCACAGGATCCACCACAATCTCTGCTCCCTTACCACTGATTTCATATTTCTCCCTGGTAACTGTCTGAAGCTGAACTAAACTATTCTCAACTTCTGGGTCATATTTGATTCAAGATGAGCTTTTAACCACATATGTGGGCCATCATGAAGATTGCCAATTTTCATCACCATAACCTTGCCCAACTAAACTTCTTATGCCACAGTTTTTCTGCTGCTGAAACCCTCACTAATGCCTTGTTACTTCCATTATTCTAATGCATTCATAACCAACATCCCACATTTTACACTCAGTAAACTCGCCTCCAAAATCCTGCTGCCTGTATCCAAACGCGCACCAAATTCTGTTCACCCATCTTCCCTGTGCTCACTGACTATATTGACTTCCTGGTTGAATACTGTCTCCATAAGACCATAAGACATAAGGGAAAAAATAGTCCATCGGCCTTACTGATTAAAAATTTGTCTATTTCAGCCTTGAATATACTTAATGACCCAATCGCTACAGCTCTCTACTATGATGAATTCCACAGATTCACTACCCTCTAAAAGAAGAAATTCCTCCTCATCTCTGTCTTAAATGGGTGATCCCTTACTCTGAGGTTATGCCTTCTGGTCTAGATTCTTCCACAAGGTGAACAAATCTCTCAGTGTCCACCCTGCCCAGTCCTTTGAGAATTCTATATGTCTCATTAAAGTCACATCTCATTCTTCTAAACTCCAATGAGTACACGCCCAACTTAATCAACCTCTCTTCATAAGAAATTCCCTCCATACCCGGGATCAACCAAGTGAACCTTCTCTGGACTGCTTGTAATGCCAGTGTATCTTTTCTTGGATAAGGGGGACCAAAACTCTTCACAGTATTCCAGGTGTGGTCTAATTAGTGTCTCGTATAGTTTTAGCAAGACTTCCCTATTTTTACACTCTGTTCCATTTGAAATAAAGGCCAACATTCAACTTGCCTTCTCAATCACCTGCTGAATTTGTATGCCACCCTACTGTGATTTATGCACGGGGACCCCCAAATCCCTCTGTGCTGCAGTTTTCTGCGGTCTTTCTCCATTTAAAAAATATTCAGCTCCTTTATTCTTCCTACCAAAGTGCATAACTTCACATTTTCATACATTATATTCCATCTGCCAAGTTTTTGCCCACTCACTTAAGCTGTCTATATCCCTCTATAGGCTCTTGTGTCATCCTCACCACTTGATTTCCCACCTATTATTGTATCATCCACAAACTTGGCAATAGTGCATTTATTTCCATCGTCCAAATCATTAATATAAGTTGTCTCAATTTTGAAATTTTCATCCTTGTTTTGAAATGCCTCCACAGCCTATTCCATCCCTCGCGCTGTAATCTCCTCTAGCCTGACATCTTTTGAGACATCTGCCCTCATCTGATTCTGTTTTTTTGAGCATCTCAGATTTTAATTGCTCCACCATTGGTGGCTGTGCCTTCTGTGGTCTGAACCATAAACTCTAGAATTCCCACCCTAGACACTGTCCAAATTTGAGTTAAAGTATTAATTGGGAAAAGTTGATTCATGATGTGCAGGGAATCAGGCTTTATTACTAATAGATCTTGGCAAGGGTTGAGGCCTCTTGGCAGAATTCTGCATTTAAATGAGGCCTTCCAGGGATTATGATTTTACTTTCCCATTTCTTTATTGAATGATATATCATTCTTGCATAAATTCCAATGAGTAGTACGATAGGAAATATCACTACACTCGATCTACTATTTTATGTTTTAGTTATGCTGTCTCTTCAGCATCATGTGATGTTGAGTGTTTGCCAATAGGAAAGTCCCTGTATAACAGGTTTGATGTTTGAGCACTATTTTTATTCATTCATGAGAAGTGGGCATCGCTGGCTATATCAGCATTTATTACCCATCCCTAATTGAGGAGACAGTCAAGAGTCAATCACATTGATGTAGGCCAGACTAGGTAAAGATGGCAGATTTCCTTCCCTAAAGGACATTCGTGAACCAGATGGGTTTTTACGACAATCGATTTGTGGTCATCATTAGACTTTTAATTCCAGATTTTCATTGAATTCAAATTTCACCATCTGCAGTGGCGGGGTCTCCAGAGCATCGCTCTAGGTCTCTGGTTTACTAGTCAGTGACAATAATAATAATCTTTATTGTTGTCACAAGTAGGCTTACATTAACACTGCAATGAAGTTACTGTGAAAAGCCCCCAGTCACCACATTCTGGCGCCTGTTCGAGTACACAGAGGGAGAATTCAGAATGTCCAATTCACCTAACAAACAAGTCTTTCGGGACTTGTGGGAGGAAACCGGAGCACCTGGAGGAAACCCATGGAGAACATACAGGCTCTGCACAGAGAGTGACTCATAAGAACATAACAACATAAGAACTAGGAGCAGGAATAGGCCATCTGGCCCCTTGAGCCTGCTCCACCATTCAATGAGATCATGGCTGATCTTTTGTGGACTCAGCTCCACTTTCCGGCCCGAACACCATAACCCTTAATCCCTTTATTCTTCAAAAAACTATCTATCTTTATCTTAAAAACATTTAATGAAGGAGCCTCAACTGCTTCACTGGGCAAGAAATTCCATAGATTCACAACCCTTTGGGTGAAGAAGTTCCTCCTAAACTCAGTCCTAAATCTACTTCCCCTTATTTTGAGGCTATGCCCCCTAGTTCTGCTTTCACCCGCCATGGAAACAACCTGCCCGCATCTATCCTATCTATTCCCTTCATAATCTTATATGTTTCTATAAGATCCCCCCTCATCCTTCTAAATTCCAACGAGTACAGTCCCAGTCTACTCAACCTCTCCTCGTAATCCAACCCCTTCAACTCTGGGATTAACCTAGTGAATCTCCTCTGCACACCCTCCAGTGCCAGTACGTAAGGACTGTCTCTGTAAGTCCTTACAGTGGTCTCAAGTAAGGAGACCAAAGCTGAACACAATACTCCAGGTGTGGCCTCACTAACACCTTATACAATTGCAGCAGAACCTCCCTAGTCTTAAACTCCATCCCTCTAGCAATGAAGGACAAAATTCCATTTGCCTACTTAATCACCTGTTGCACCTGAAAACCAACTTTCTGCGACTCATGCACTAGCACACCTAGGTCTCTCTGCACAGCAGCATGTTTTAATATTTTATCATTTAAATAATAATCCCTTTTGCTGTTATTCCTACCAAAATGGATAACCTCACATTTGTCAACATTGTATTCCATCTGCCAGACCCTAGCCCATTCACTTAGCCTATCCAAATCCCTCTGCAGACTTCCAGTATCCTCTGCACTCTTTGCTTTACCACTTATCTTAGTGTCGTCTGCAAACATGTACACATTGCCCTTGGTCCCCAACTCCAAATCATCTATGTAAATTGTGAACAGTTGTGGGCCCAACACTGATCCCTGACTCAAGCAGGAATCGAACCCAGGATCCTAGTGCTGTGAAGCAACAGCGCTAACCACTTGCTACCAATAACACTACGCCACCGCCTCCTCATACGTTAAAGCAATACAGTGAAACCTTTTACCACTGATGTTTAATGGGCCTAACTGCAGTGTGACTCTGGCTTGTGAAAGGCTATGTTTTAAAAGTGTCCAGGCCATTGGATACATGAAACCATTTCAAATTCTGCAGCAGCTTTTCCAAACTGAAAGGAAAGCAGAGGATTCCACCTGTGTTTATTGATATATACATATTGTCATGTTCTTTGTTGAAGCTGCAAAGAGAAAGAATCAGACGTGGCACTTGCCAATTCATATAACATAGAGCAAGGGGATTATTTACAAGATGCTACTCAAACAGGGTACAATGGTGAACTCTTCAAAAGCTCGTGAAACGGTCCAATGACGTCATTGTTTAACACAGTGACAGTACACCAACCAATGGTATAACTCTGATACATAACACCCCTTCCTCTTTATTTCTTTAGTGTCCCTGGCATTTTTTTCATAGTCAACCACTTTAACAGATCCAACACATTATGCCATTATTAACGTTGTTGTGTTACGGTTACATATGTACATTAGTAAGACAATAACTTGGGCGGATGTCTGTCTCGTTTTGGCAGAACACGACATTCAGGAACTTGGTTCTTAGGTGTACCAGGAGTGTCCTCCTGTACACTGGTTGGTATTATATCCAGTGAAACCAACTCAGGAACCTCTCTGGTTGTGCGGATGATTCTGTCGTAACAGATTCCATAATTTCGGCAGTATTAATCTCAAGTCGGGCAGGTCACTGTCCATACACTCTGTGGTGAAAACATGTGGTACAGGTTCTGTACTCTCACTCAGTGCAGACAATAACCGGTCACCATGCTGATGCCAGATTCGTTCATCGTCAATTTACACAGTATATGAAATCGAACCCGTTTTGCTGGAGTCCATTTTTTGCCTGAGGTGTAGTTTCTCACAAGAACACGTTCCCTATGGTCAAAGACTCTGCTTTTGGAATGTTGTTCCCTTCTAGCCATTTACAGCAGGGGCGAAATTCTCCCCAAATGGCGCGATGTCCGCCGACTGGCGCCCAAAACGGCGCCAATCAGACGGGCATCGCGCCGCCCCAAAGGTGCGGAATGCTCCGCATCTTTGGGGGCCGAGCCCCAACATTGAGGAGCTAGGCCGACGCTGGAGGAATTTCCGCCCCGCCAGCTGGCGGAAACGGCCTTTGTTGCCCCGCCAGCTGGCGCGGAAATGACATGTTGGGGCGGCGCATGCGCGGGAGCGTCAGCGGCCGCTGACAGTTTCCCCCGCATGCGCAGTTGGGAGAGTCTCTTCCGCCTCCGCCATGGTGGAGACCGTTGCGGAAGCGGAAGGGAAAGAGTGCCCCCACGGCACAGGCCCGCTCGCGGGCCAGGCCACCGTGGGGGCACCCCCCCGGGGTCAGATCGCCCCGCCCCCCCCCCCAGGACCCGCCGGAGAATCCAGCGGGGGGGGCCCGCCAACCGGCGCGGCCCGATTCCCGCCCCCGCCGAATATCCGGTACCGGAGACTTCGGCAACGGGCAGGGGCGGGATTCACGGCGGCCAACGGCCATTCTCCGACCCGCTGGGGGTCGGAGAATGACGCCCCTGATGTTGTTGCCTCACTATCTCTGAAGTTGAAGAGGGAATCAAAAGGTCAAACTGTGGGCATAGTTTCCTTTTGGACATCAGCATAGTCAGAGAACTTTGTGTTGTTGAATGCGCCGTGTTTCTGTATGTCATTAGAAAATTATTGACACGTTTAGGTGGAGAGCCGTTATCCCTCAACCTTCGCTGCATGCTTGAGCAAGTGTACGTTCAGCTAAGCTGTGTAGTTTTTAACCTCACCACTATTCTTAGAATTCCCCCTATACCAAAAAGGGTCAATTTATTCTAAATGGTGAGCAGGTATTCTCACTTCCCGGCTCCAAAGCAGACTTTGGCGGATGCTATTCGGGTCAAACTAGTGTTTCAAGTTATCCCCCGGTATAACCCGTATCTTCGTAGAAGAATTTTATTTACTTACCACTTAGTAACTTACACACGGGTCCAGCTTGCCAAGTGAAGTAAAGTAAACTTTTTAAAGAAAATAGCAATAACCACTCTTTCAGGTTATCAATTTGAACTTAACTTTATTTTCAAGTTAAAAGAGAATAACTACTTTCACAGAAAGGTAAAAAGATCTTTTCTTGTTCGGACCAGTTGCAGACTTTCAAGTCTCTCTTGACAATCAATTTTCTTTAACTTTTGGTCTTCTGCTGACTTCTCTGGGCTGCTCGGCCTGTAGATGTTGCTTGTCCCATCACCAAGGAAGATTCTCTGATTATCTGCTCATTTTCCCCAGTTTTTATAGCCATTTGGGGCCCCTTAATTTCTGCACCTGGCACCCTTCAGCCTGTCTGCTTGACAGTTCGAAGGCTAAGCTTTAGCAGTTTAGAAGCGTGGCGCTATGTTAACAGCCACAGTGCAGCTTCATCCTCACCAGCTCGCCATCCTTGACTGCACTTTTCTCGTTTTGCTTGACATGTAATAAATTTGTCTGTGTCTTAGTTCGCACTCTTTTGGATTTATGTCTTTTTTAATGAGTTTTCTCAGATTCGACCCGGGCCATCTTCAGGTTAAGCTAATGTCATGTTAGTGTTATCCCCCTGACTCTAACTTTATCTGCTTTGGCCATCTTCTAAAAGGTTTTAACTTCAAATGTGATGTACGTTATAATGTAACCTTGTCACCTTCTAGTTTTCTTAATTTGTAAATCAGTTGTTTCACTTTATTACCAGTGTCAGCAACTTTTCACACTTAATAGTTGTTCCTTATCTTATATTTTAGATTCCAGCTGCTTTTTCTAATTGTTCAATAAAATAATTCATTGCTGAAAGATTTGTGAAATACTGTTCCCCTTCATATAACTTTAAGAGTTTTTAAGTCAATCAAATGTCTTTTCTAACTTGTAAATTAAAATGAAGCTCCTATCTGTTTTCTTCCCTGTCTGTGAAGTTGTCTGCTTTCAAAACAGGCTGCTGCTGTTAACCACTTGTGGTACTTCTTCCATTCATTAAAAAGCCTCAGGCATTCTCAGTGTTACTTTCATGTTTCAAATGTCATATTCTTCCGAGTTTTCACAACAGCCGTTGGTAGCTGGATGGTAGGGGGCAAATTTGATATGGCGGATGGCACACCCCTTCAGGTAGTCCTTGAATTCGGCTGATGTGAACTGCCTACCTTTATCGCTCATGAGTTGTTCAAGCCATCATTCATCATACAAATACCTCGTCAAGCCTTTCTATGGTCTGTTCCATAGTTGTCGATTTCTTGATGGCAACCTCCGGCCACTTTGAATGCGTGTCAACCATGACCAAAACCATGGGTCCTTCGACTGATCCCATATCATCGACGTGGATTCTTTGCCATGGCCTGGATGCAAAGGTTGTAGGGAAGATTCATTTCTGAATGTAGCGTAGGATTGGCATAGCCCCACCCTCTCCTCTATTTGAGCATCCAACCCAGGCCACCAGAAGTAGCTTCTTACCAATTCCTTCATTTTAACTACATCAGGATGGCCATCGTGCAGCTGTTTCAGGATTCTACAACAATCAATCAATCAATCTTTATTATTGTCAGAAGTAGGCTTACATTAACACTGCAATGAAGTTACTGTGAAAGTCCGCTAGTCGCCACATTCTGGTGCCTGTGCCTGTACACAGAGGGAGAATTCAGAAAGTCCAATTCATCTAAAAAGCACTTCTTTCGGGACTAATGGGAGGAAACTGGAGCACCCGGAGGAAACCCACGCAGGCACGGGGAGAACGTGCAGACTCCGTACAGACAGAGACCCAGCGGGAATCGAACGCGGGACCCTGGCGCTATGAAGCAACAGCGCTAATCACTGTGCTACTGTGCAGCCCTTCAAAGACACAATGGAATAATTACTCTAATACCCCACAACAATACTCCATTCTGTTCTGTCAACTCAAGATGCCTGGTAAGATAGGGTTAAGGTTTGGATTTTTTTGTGCTCTTGTGTTAGAGTGCTTTTTTGAATCATGTCCCTCCCCTTCCCCACCTGTTTTGGTAAATTTCCACACCTGAGAAGACAGGGGTACCAGAACATTTTCTACATGAGACAGATAGAATATGTAATTGAAGTGTTCATCAGATTCATGCTTATCTTTCTGGTCTTGCTGATCTTGCAGCGGCAGTCTAGACAAAGCATCCACATTCATGTGCTGTTCAGACTTCAGATATTGAATGACATAATCGTGTGCTGACAAGATTAGCATTGATGTGGAGATGGCAGCGTTGGACTGGGGTGAGCACAGTACGAAGTCTTACAACACCAGGTTAAAGTCCAACAGGTTTGTTTCGATGTCACTAGCTGTCAGAGCGCTGCTCCTTCCTCAGGTGAATGAAGAGGTATGTTCCAGAAACACATATATAGACAAATTCAAAGATGCCAAACAATGCTAGGAATGCGAGCATTAGCAGGGGATTAAATCTTTACAGATCCAGAGATGGGGTAACCCCAGGTTAAAGAGGTGTGAATTGCATCAAGCCAGGACAGTTGGTAGGATTTTGCAGGCCAGATGGTGGGGGATGAATGTAATGCGACATGAATCCCAGGTCCCGGTTGAGGCCGCACTCATGTGTGCGGAACTTGGCTTAAAGTTTCTGCTCGGCGATTCTGCGTTGTCGCGCGTCCTGAAGGCCGTCTTGGAGAACGCTTACCCGGAGATCAGAGGCTAAATGCCCTGGACTGCTGAAGTGTTCCCCGACTGGAAGGGAACATTCCTGCCTGGTGATTGTTGCGCGATGTCCATTCATTCGTTGTCGCAGCGTCTGCATGGTCTCGCCAATGTACCACGCTTTCCTGCATCCTTTCCTGCAGCGTATGAGGTAGACAACGTTGGCCGAGTCGCACGAGTATGTACCGCGTACCTGGTGGGTGGTGTTCTCACGTGTAATAGTGGTATCCATGTCGATGATCTGGCACGTCTTGCAGAGATTGCCATGGCAGGGTTGTGTGGTGTCGTGGTCACTGTTCTGAAGACTGGGTAGTTTGCTGCAAACAATGGTTCGTTTGAGGTTGCGCGGTTGTTTGAAGGCAAGTAGTGGCGGTGTGGGGATGACCTTGGCAAGATGTTCATCGTCATCAATGACGTGTTGAAGGCTGTGAAGAAGATGACGTAGTTTCTCCGCTCCGGGGAAGTACTGGACGACGAAGGGTATTCTGTCGGTTGTGTCCCATGTTTGTCTTCTGAGGAGGTCGGTGCGGTTTTTCGCTGTGGCGCGTTGGAACTGTCGCTCGATGAGTCGAGTGCCATATCCCGTTCGTACGAGGGCACCTTTCAACGTCTGTAGATGTCTGTTGCGCTCCTCCTCGTCTGAGCAGATCCTGTGTATACGGAGCGCTTGTCCATAGGGATGGCTTCTTTAATGTGTTTAGGGTGGAAGCTGGAGAAGTGGAGCATCATGAGGTTATCCGTGGGTTTGCGGTAAAGCGAAGTGCTGAGGTGACCGTCCTTGATGGAGATGAGTGTGTCCAAGAATGCAACTGATTTTGGAGAGTAGTCCATGGTGAGTCTGTTGGTTGGATGGAACTTATTAATGTCATCGTGTAGTCGTTTCAGTGATTCTTCGCCGTGGGTCCAAAGGAAAAAAATGTCATCGATGTATCTGGTGTATAACGTCGGTTGAAGGTCCTGTGCGGTGAGTAGGTCCTGTTCAAACTTGTGCATGAAGATGTGGGCGTATTGGGGTGCAAATTTGGTCCCCATGGCTGTTCCGTGCGTCTGGATGAAGAACTTGTTGTCGAAGGTGAAGACGTTGTGATCCAGAATGAAGCGGATGAGTTGCAGAATTGCGTCTGGAGATTGGCAGTTGTCGGTGTTGAGTACTGAGGCTGTTGCAGCAATGCCGTCGTCATGGGGGATACTGGTGTAGAGTGCAGAGACGTCCATTGTGACGAGGAATGTTCCTGGTTCAACTGGTCCATGGGTGCTGAGTTTCTGTAGGAAGTCCGTCGATTAGCATTGGAATCGAGCAGAAGGGATCCCCTCATGCGGCCCAAAACTTGTTGTTAAGGGATGATGGTCGGTCAATAGAGTAAATTGACGGCCAAATAAATAATGGTGGAACCTTCAATAACCAAAAAGAATGCTGAGAGTTTTTTTCTCGAGTTGGACTTAGTGCTAGTCCATGTCCTGGGAGCAAATGCTATTGGTTGATTTGATTTGATTTGAGTTATTGTCACATGTACCAAAGTACAGTGAAAAGTATTTTTCTGCGGCCGAGGATCGTACACAGTACGTACATAGTAGACAAAAGAATAATCAACAGCGGACATTGACAAATGGTACATCGACAAAACAGTGATTGGTTACAGTGCGGAACAAGGGGCCAAACAAAGCAAATACATGAGCAAGAGCAGCATAGGGTGTCGTGAATAGTGTTCTTACAGGGAACAGATCAGTCCAAGGGCTGATGTCTTCAGACATCTGTACCTTCTGCCTGATGGAAGGGTCTGAAAAAAGGCAATGGCTGGGTGGGAGGGGTCTCTGATAATGTTGTCTGTCTTCCTGAGGCAGCGGGAGGTGTAGACAGAATCAATGTGGGGGCGGCAAGTTTGTGTGATGTGTTGGGCTGAGTTCACCACAGTCTGCAGTTTCTTGCGATCTTGGATCGAGCAGTTGCCATACCATGCAGGCGGGTAGGATGCTCTCTATTGCACATCTGTAGAAGTTTGTGAGAGTCGATGCAGACATGCCAAATTTCTGTAGGTTCCGTAGGAAGTAGAGACATTGTTGAGCTTTATTGACTGTTGCATCAACGTGAGTGGACCAGGACAGACTGTTGGTGATGGTGACCCCCCAGGAACTTAAAGCTATCGACCATCTCCATTTTGGAGCCATTGATGCAGATGGGAGTGTGCGTCGTGCTACGCTTCCTGAAGTCGATGATCAGTTCCTTGGTCTTGCCAACATTTAGAGAGAGGATGTTTTCTGTACACCATGCAATCAACTGATTTATCTCCCTCCTGTAGTCTGATTCGTCGTTGTTTGAGATGCAGCCCGCTACAGTCGTATCATCCGCAAACTTATAGATTGAGTTTGTGTTAAATCTTGCCACAGTCATGTGTGTATAGGGAGTACAGTAGAGGACTGAGCACACATCCTTGCGGGGCTCCGGTGTTGAGGACTATTGTGGAGGAGGTGCTGTTCTGACAGATTGTGGTCTGTTGGTGAGGAAGTCGAGGATCCAGCTGCACAGGGAGGGGTCAAGTCCAAGATTGCGGAGTTTGGTTATTAGCCTTGTTGGGATAATGGTGTTGAAGGGGGAGCTGTAGTCGATGAACAGCAGTCTTACATAGGTGTCCTTGTTGTTGAGGTGTTCGAGTGTTGATTGCAGAGCCAGTGAGATAGCGTCTGCGGTGGACCGGTTGCGGTGATAGGCAAACTGCAGTGATCGAGACCGTCTGGGAGGCTGGCAGTGATCCGTCTCACGACTAGCCACTCAAAGCATTTCATGATAACAGACGTTAGGGCCACCAGTCGGTAGTCGTTGAGACAGGCTACCTTGTTCTACTTTGACCTTCACCTGAAGGGATTATATGCGAGACAACTGCTCCAACCCTAAAGGGTAAAGTGTCGCAAGTAACCTGAAGCTTCAGTTTGGGGTTATATTGGACGAATAACTCCGATTTCTGAAATTTCTTTTGACATTTTGGTAAGCATCCTCACAATCTTTCGTCCTGAGTCAAACTTGTCTGTTATAAAGCAATGTGTGCACTGGCTTGTTGCTAAGCGTGGTACGAACATTCCATAGTAATTTAAGAATCCTAGAAACTATCTTAACTGAGTCACATTCTGTGGTCGTGGAGTATCCAGGATCTCCGACATCTTCTATGACATCTTCTTAGATTCTTTCTGAAGACCAACTTGGTCGATGATGTATCTAAGAGAGTGAATAGAGGATTTAAAATATTCACACTTTTCTTTCTTGATCCTGAGATTATGTAGTTGTAGCCTTACAAGAGCAGCTTCTAGTGTCTTTACCTGCTCTACATTGTTATCAAAATGTCGTCCAGGTGGGTCTTTGGGTGGCAGCTATGGAGTGAGTGTTCGCACATTTGGTGGCTCCCGCTCAAGGTGGATTTTGTTGGTCCTTCCCCACCCATATGGTTTTTTTTTTTGAGTGCCAACTGTAGGCGAGTGCCAGGGAAGGTAATACTCCTCTGGTGAGATCAATGTATGGATCTGAGGACAGGAAGTGCCACTAGAGAGGGCAGCTGGAGCAGGACAGTTTTTGTGGTGTGCCACAGGTTCAGATGGCAGATGGCAAGGGGGCAGTGCTGCCCACCCAGTGTCAATGGAGCAGCTGGTCGAGTTTTTGAATGGAAAATTCCAGAGACAGAGGAAGGAGGCTTCGGAAGACCTGTCTAAGGTGGCGGAGCTGCTCGGAGCTGCGATTGAGAGAGTGGGGCAGAGATTGGAGGCTCAGGGCCTGGTGATTCGGAAGGCGGGAGAGCACGAGGAGCGGATGGACTCACTGCAGACAGAGTTGGGGATAGTGTTGGACAGCTAGAAGAGGCTGAGAAAGAAATTGGATGACCTGGAGAATCGCTCCAGGAGACAGATCGGGAGGGTATCGCAGGAGTGGAGGCCACCAAGTATGTGGTGAAAGGGCAGCATGGTGGTTAGCACTGCTGCCTCACCACGCCGAGGTCCCAGGTTCGATCCCGGCTCTGGGTCACTGTCCGTGTGGAGTTAGCACATTGTCCCCGTGTTTGTCTGGGTTTCGCCCCCACAATCCAAAGATGGATTGGCCACGCTAAATTGCCCCTTAATTGGAATAATAATAGCTTATTGTCACAAGTAGGCTTCAGTGAAGTTACTGTGAAAAGCCCTGGACGCCACATTCCGGCGCCTGTTCTGGGAGGCTGGTACGGTATGGTACAAAAATAAATGGGGCACTCTAAATTTTTATTTTTAATTATAAAAATAAAAGTATGTGGCGAGGATGCTGGAGAAGTTGATGGGGTCGGGGGTCTTTGACCAGTCCCTTGAGGTGGATCGAGCGCTCAGGGCACTGAGGAAGAGGTTGCAGGTGGGGGAGCTGCTAAGGGCAATGTGGTGTGGCTGCATTGTTTCTTGGACAAGGAAAAGATTTTGAAACGGGCGTGGCAGATCAGGAAATGCACCTGGGAAGGGAGTGAGCTGGGGGTCTACTAAGACCTGGGTGTGGAGTTGGCAAAGAGGAGAGCCGGGATCAACCGGATTTTAGAAAGGGCTGACGTTTGGGGTTTGGTACCCTGCCTGCTTATGGGTGACACATCAGAACAGGAGTTTTATTTTGACCCACCAGAAGAGGCGATGGACGTTATGAGGGACCATGGACTGGGAGGAATGTGAGGACATTGAACTTTGGAGAGGAGCTTTTCGCTGGGGGAGCAGTGATAGTGAGTGTGCCTTTTGTTCTTCTTTGTTTCTTGGTGGCTGGGAGGAGGGGGGTAGGTGTGGACTGGAAGGGGGAGGGTGAACAGGGGCCACCATGCTAGCTGGGCGGGCTAGTTAACAGAAGTGAAGTAGGGGTGGTCAGGAGAAAGGCATGGGGTCAGTTCTTTGTTTGGGGGTGAGGGGGAGAGGAGGAGACGTTTGCTGACATGGGTGTAGTTGGTGTGTTGCAGTTGGAAAGCGAGAGATGGCGGCGAACATCTGAGGGCAGGCCCAGAGGGGTGCGTGACGCGGGCTGGCTCAAGAAGGGGTATGGCTGATTGGCAGGGGAGGGTGGGTGGGAGCCCACTGACCAGGCTGGTCACATGGAATGTACGAGGACTGAATGGGCTGGTTAAACGGTCGGGTGTGTTCACACATCTGAGGAGTCTGAAGGCAGACGTGGTGTTTTTACAGGAGACACACCTGAAGTTGGGGGACCAGACGAGGCTGAGGAAAGGATGGGTGGGGCAGTTGTTCCACTCAGGGCTGGATATGAAGACGAGGGGAGTGGCGGTGTTAATTAACAAGAGGGTGACGTTTGAGATGGGGAGATCTGTGGCCGATCCGGAGGGTAAATATGTGGTGGTCAGTGGGCAACTGGAGGGAATTTCCGATGGTCCTGGCAATCGTTTATGCCCCGAATTGGGATGCTGTGGATTTTATGAGGTGGGTATTGGCAAAGATTCCAGACTTGGACACATATCTGTTGATTTTATGAGGTGGGATGTTTTGCCGCTTTCACTGGCAGGGCGGATACAGACAGTGAAAATGACGGCGCTGCCTAGGTTTCTGTTAATGTTTCATAACCTCCCTGTCTTTGTCCCTAAGTCTTTTTTTAGGACAGTCAATGGGTTGATCTCGGAGTTTGTGTAGGTGGGAGAGGGTTTTTTTGAATATGGGGGGGGAGTAGGTATTGCCGAGTCTGATAAATTATTAGAGGGCAGCAAATATTGCGATGGTGAGTAAATGGGCTGTGGAGGAGATGCCCATCTGGGGGCGGGTGGAGGCAGCATCATGCAGGGGAACGAGTTTGAGGGCTTTGTCGTTGGCGCCTTTGCCCATCTCGCCAGCCAGATACTCTGTGTGCCCACTGGTGGTGTCGTCTTTGAAGGTGTGGGGGCAGTGTTGGCAACACTTGAGGCTGGATGGTATTGATTGATTGATTGATTTATTATCACATGTACTGAAGTACAATGAAAAGCATTTTTCTGTGGCCAAGGGTATGTACACAGTAGACAAAAAGAATAATCAACAAAGTACATCAACAAATAGTGATTGGTTACAGTGGAGAACAAGGGCCAAACAAAGCAAAAACTTGCACAAGAGCTGCATAGGGCATTGTGAATAGTGTTCTTACAGGGAACAGATCAGTCCGAGGGGGAGTCATTGAGGAGTCTTGTAGCTGTGGGGAAGAAGCTGTTCCTATGTCTGGATGTGCGGTCTTCAGACTTTTGTACCTTCTGGCTGATGGAAGGGTATGTCATTGTGGGCGTTGATTTGCAACAACCATAGGTTTGTGCCGGCGAGGCTGGATGCGATATTCCGGAGGTGGCTGCAGGTGGGGATTGAGACCTTTGTGATGATATGCATTAAGCAATTCTGTACATAATATTATACATGACCTCTGACCACCAGGTGGCAGGGTAAACCCACCACGTGACCTGGTGTCTGGGGAGTTGGGAGTAAATCATGTTGGTGGATAGACGTATTTTGCAGTAGCTCTATAATAGTTAGTTAGTGTTAGTAGTTTGTTATTTATTTATTCTAGTTATCTTTACCACGCAGTTGTTACATAATAAATTATTTAAACTCGATGTTCTGTAGTGTATCATTCATATTGGCCAGTCTACAGAACATGACAACTTTCAGGGACTTGTTTACAGGGGGCAAATTTGCGGGGCTGGAGGAATTGGTTGAGTTGCCCAAGGGGAATGGTTTTATGTACCTGCAGGTTCGGGATTTTGTGAGGAGAGAGGTGCTGTCCTTCCTGGGGCTGCTGCCTCTGGTGTTGCCGGACAAGATATTGTCGGAGGATGAAATAGGGGAGGGGAAGATGTTGGATATTTATAAGGAATTGATGGATTGGAAAGGCGCCCTGGTGGGGGATGTTAAGCACAAATGGGAGGAGGAGCTGGGAGGGGAGATGGGGTTGGGACATGGTCTAAGGCCTTGCAGAGGGTGCATGCGACCTTGTCGTGTGCAAGGTTAAGCCTCATCCAGTTTAAAGTGGTGCATAAGACCCACATGATTTGGCAAGGATGAGCAGGTCCTTTGCAGGTGTTCTCAGACGTGATGTCCGAGGTGCTGGGTGCGGGAGTGGTTCCGAGTTCGGAGGTGCCGATATTTGGTGTGTCAGAAGACCCGGGAGTCCAGGAGGGGAAGAGAGGCCAATGTATTGGCCTTTGCCTCCCTGACAGACCAGAGATGGATTTTGTTTGGGTGGCGGGACTCGGAGCCACCGAAAGCGGGATGAGCAACCTGGTGCAATTCCTGAGGTTGAAAAAGGTTGTTTGCTCCGTGGGGGTCGGTAGAGGAGTTTGCCCGGAGGTGGAAACCGTTCATCAATTTCTTCAGGGAGAATTGAGGGGTCAGCAAGGGGAGGTGGGAGGGCTCTTGGGGAGGGCATAAGGAGGTTAAAATGGGGAAGGCAGGATGTGGCCAGTGTCAGGGGGGCTGAAGGGTTGTGGTTGTTTATTGGGTTGATATGTTATTCATCTGATATTCTGTATATATTTGTTATATGTCTTGAATAAAAATATTTAAAAAAAAGTGTTGTCCAGGGAGCATTGCATACTTGATAGCCCAATTTGACATTATCCCGAAACAGACTATTTTACAATGTTTTACATAGTGTTTTATTATGGTCAGTAATGTGGGCGGTACGGTAGCACAGTGGTTAGCACTGTTGCTTAACAGCGTTAGGGTCCCAGGTTCGATTCCCGGCTTAGGTCACTGTTTGTGTGGAGTCTGCACATTCTCCCTGCGTCTGCATCGGTTTCCTGCAGGGGCTCCAGTTTCCTCCCACAAGTCCCGAAAGACGTGCTATTGGGTAATTTGGACATTCTGAATTCTCCCTCTGTGTACCCGGACAGATGCCGGAATGTGGCGCCTAGGGGCTTTTCGCAGTAACTTCATTGCAGTGTTAATGTAAGCCTTCTTGAGACAATAAAGATTATTATTAAATTAAAGGTTGAGATTCACTAGCCACGTTCAATTGCAGGTAGGCTTCGGAGAGATAAATTTTGCTAAATTCTTGGCCAGCTGAGAGTCCTGAAAAAAGATCTTCAATAAGTGGTGAGCACATCATTCAGGGCGGATAGTCGTTTTGAAATGGTTTAATCGCATAGGGTACAGTACGCTGTTTCAAACACTTAGGCACTCTGTCTGCCTTCATCTTGTGTTTTGCTAATTTGAGTTAACAGTGGGGTTAATAGTGGGTTTGACTAATTTGCTTGAGCACTTCGAAGGTGTAGCAAGCAAAGAGGATAATGGGATCCTGTAGATGTAGTATATCTGGCCGTCCAGAAGGCATGTAATATGATGCCACACAGAAGGTTAATTCACAAGGTGAGATCACATGTGATTAGGGTAACTTACTAAAAGACTGGCTGACGGACAGAAGACAGTCGGGATAAATGGCTCTTTTTCTAGATGGTAAAATGTAACTAGTGGAGTCCCACAGGATTCGGTCATTGGGCCCCAGCTATTTACAATCTATATTAACGACTTGGATACAGGATAGGATGTTCTATAGCCAAATTCACAAATAGGTGGGACAGTAAGTTTCAATGAATAAACAAGAACCTTACAAATGGATATAAATAGGTTAGGAGAGTGGGCCAAAATGTGGCAGATGGATAAGTGTGAGGTCATGCATTTTGGTCGAAAAAATTAAAAGGCAACATATTATCTAAATGGGGAGAGACTTCGGGGTGCTCCGATGCAGAGGGATCTGGGTGTCCTCGTGCATGAGCCACAGAAAACGAGCTTGCAGGTGCAGCCGATAATAAGGAAAGCAAATGGAATGTTGGCATTTATAGTAAAAGGAATTAAGTATAAAAGTAAGGAAGTGTTGTTGCAACTATACAAGGCATTGCTAAGACCGCACCTAGGGTATTGTGCACAGTTTTGGTCCCCTTATTTGAGGAAAGATGTAGTGGATTTGGAGGCAGTTCAGAGGAGGTTCACTAGATTGATTCCAGAGATGAGGGGTTTGTCTTATGAAGAGAGATTGAACAGTTTAGGCCAATACTCTCTTGAGTTTAGAAGAATGAGGGGAAATCTAATTGAGGTATACAAGATGATAAACGGTATGGATAAAATAGATGTGGAGGAGATGTTTCCTCTTGTGGCCTAATTCTGCTTCTATATCTTATGAACTTATGAACCTCGACCCCAGTCATGGTTCCTAAGACTCTTCGAATACTTTTGCATACTTTTTCAGAAATAGTTCAAGATCATTCGTAGAATCAACAAGTTGGTTCACCACAGCCCAGTTTAGCTTAATCTTCTTAACCAAGATCTCCAAAACAATGCTGGAAAGTTTCTTGAACAATGTGAAGAGGCAACTCCAATTTCTGCTTGTTAACTTACACAGTCATCTTGATAAAAGCCTTCAACGGCACAACCTCCTCGGTATACGACCTCGAAGGCCACATCAGATGGTTGCAATGGCAGATACTTCAATTTCTGACGGTATATCCATTCAGCTATAAATGATACTGCAATGCTCATACCAATTTCATCTTAATGGTGTTCCCAATTTTGGATACACTCAAAATTGCTGCTTGCCTCCTTGCACTACTAGAATGCTGAGCTTCAATTCCTTAAGCTGACTTGACACTTTGGTATTCGGTGAGTCTTTAGTTGGATCACTGAACTGATAAATCCGTCCTATGGACTTTGCAGTATTTTTATTTTGTGCTAATGAAGGTTGGTGTGACTAACATACCTTGGCAATGTGACCAACTTTACCACAATTTTTGCATTTGTTCTCCTTGCTCCAACAATCTCCAGCCATATGTCCCACTTGGCTGCAGCAATGACATGGTACCTTCTTGGTGGATCTGCTTCTCACAGATGCCACTTTTTGGATTGTAGCTCAAACTCCAATCAGTGAAGCTTATCTCGCAGCAAGTTCCATAGACGTTGCGATTTCTAAAGCAGATTTTAGGATTAATGCTCCTTCAGTCAACAATTTCCTTTGGATGGTTTCATTCCGGAGGCCACAAAGTAATAAGTCGGGAAGTGTATCATCCAAGGTCTGACCAAATTTACAGTACATTGATAGCTTTCACAGTAATGTAACAAATTGTGAAATGTTTTCCCATTCCTCCTGTGCATGACGGTGAAAGCAGAATCTTTCAGCTATTAATCGTGGACAAGGAAAGAAATGTTCTTGAAAGACAGTCATTAATTCTTCATATGGCTTGTCTCCAGATTTAGCTGGGTATAGTAAATTCTCTGAGATCATGCCGGGTGATCTCAGAGATGCCTTAATTGTGACCACTTTCAAGGAGAGAGACAGGTCCAACTGCTGAAATTACAGAGAGTTTTCCGTACTCTCTGCCACAGGGAAGGTCATCGCGAGAATATTCCTCAACTGCCTCCTCCCAATGGCTGAAGAGCACCTCCCTGAGTCTCAGTGCGGCTTCTGCCCATCATGAGGCTAAATAGTTACGGGGCTGGATTCTCCATTGCCTGACGCCGATATCGTAATCGGCGATCAGGCAGAAACTCGACTCCGACGCCCAAATCGGGTGCCGACGCTAGTTTGACGCCGACCAACATGCTCCGCCACCTCGGAAATGGCATCATCGCATCAAACGTCGTTGCAATGGCGCTGGTGCGTCATTGGCTGGCCCTCCCATGATGCTCCGCCCTGATGTGCTGAGTTCTCAACAGCGTGGGACACATGTGGTCTCAGCCCTGCGGGAGCCCGGCGTGGCGGCTCCGCAATGTGTCCAGCGCCGCCACACTCGGCTGGAATCCATGCCTGGCCGGGGGGGGGGCTTCAATGAGGACTGGGGGAACTGGTGGGGGGTAGGCATGGAGTGGCCATTGGTGAACTGTGGGGTCACAGATGGTGGGCCTGGTCCGCGCATGGCTGGTGCCATGTTATACGGCGCGGCCGCTATAGGTCGTCAGCCAAGTGCATGCGTGGCCACGGACCCGACCATTCTCCGGCTGTTTTCGGCACAGGTGCCAGGTGTTTCATGGCGCTGCTACTTGCCCCTCACCAGTCCGGGTATCGGTGAGTGTTCGGCGGCAGATTTTTCATCGTAAACCTCGCATAAATCCTCCGTTCTAGCCGGCACTTAGCCGCTGAAACGGAGAATCCAGCCCATGATCTTTAGTGCGCAACAAATCCAGGAAAAGTGCAGGGAGCAGCATCAATCTCTACTTGGCCTTCTTTGATCTCGCAAAGGCCTATGACTCTGTCAAACGTGAGGGATTGTGGAACATGCTCTGCAAATTCGGCTACTCACAGAAATTTATCACCATTCTCCGCCTGTTCCACGGTGACATGCAAGCCATGATCCTCAACAATGGAGCCACCACCGACCCAATACATGTGCAAACTCAGGTGAAACAGGGCTGCGACATCGCACCGACACTCTTCTCCATCTTCTGTGCAGCAACACTCCACCCCGCCACCCTGTAGCTCCGCGCTGGAATGGAGCTAACCTATCAGACTAGTGGGAAACTATTTAATCTTTGTGATGTCTCCAGTCCAGAACCAAGACCACCCAACCTCTGTCTTTGAGCTGCATACACAGACAACACTTGCGTGTGTGCACACTCAGAGGCCGAGCTACAAACCATTGTCAAAGCATTCACCGAGGCCTTTGAGAGAATGGGCCTCAGACTAAACATCTGGGAAACAAATGTTCTCTACTAGCCTGCTGCTGCCACACAAAACTGCCTCCCAACCATCAAGATCCACGGTGAGCCTCTGAAAAATGTGGATCATTTCCCATATCTTGGGAGCCTCCTCTCGGTGCGAGCAGGTATTGATGGTGAAATTCAGCATTGACTCCAGTGCGCCAGTGCAGTCTTCGGACACCTGTGGAATAGAGTGTTTGAAGACCGAGACCTCAAACCCAGCACCAAGCTCTTGGTCTACAGCGCAGCCATGGTCCTCGCCCTCCTGAATGTATTGGAAACATGGACAATGTACAGCAGATACCTCTAATCTTTGGAGAGATATCACCAACATTGGCTCCGCAAAATCTTGCAAATTGTTATGGATGCCTGGTCAGCCCTCAACAATGATTAAGAGATTGAACCAGATGCATAACCTTTTACATTTTCAAGACAGTGCAGAAAGATCGATTTGTTCCGGGAGTGACAATATAAGAAATAAGGTTTCACTATTTTATAATCAAACTTTATTAAAACAAAAGAAAAGAAAACAATATTTAAACTTTTAAACTTCAAACTAACACTAACAGGTTACATGTAGGTTCTTAACCTTAACACTAGTTCCTATCAAACAACACTTTTCATGAAAATAAAGCTCTCATTCCACTTACACATATAGGCAAAGGCAACACTTTCATGTAGGGAGCAATCTATAATGAGATAATGGCTGTCAAACAATGTTGTGTCGAATGACAATGATCTAGGGTGAATCACCTTATGCATTCCCTCACGTGATTAAGTCTGAATGGGACCATGTGACTCACGTATGGATGTAACCCTTTGAATTCGGGCTAACGGTATTTTCCTTTTCAGTCTGTTTAACTCCTAAGTGGCCTGCTACATCTTGGACCCTATTTCTGGACCCAGGTTCCTAGTATCTCCCACATCTTGGACCCCATTTCTGGATCCAAGTTCCTATTATTTCCCTATCATGACAAAATCCACTGGCAGGATAGGCAGACCAATGGCCAATATCGCCAGTATCGAGGCACCCATCACTCTTGACCAGTTGCGATGGGCGGGCCTCATTGCCTGCATGACCAACACATGATTCCTGAAAAAGTGTTCTACTCAAGCTCTGCAATGGCAAGCGATAACTAGGAGGGCAGAGGAAACGCCACAGGAAACCCTCCCTAAGTGAATGCAACATCCCCATCAACATGTGAGAATTGCTTACCTCAGAACGTACAAACTGGAGAAGAAGCATCCGCGAAGGCGCCAATCAGCTGGAGCATCACAGGTGGAGCACGTGGACGCCATGCTTAAACAGTGGAAAGAGAGCGCAGAATCCAGAGTGTCCCACCCACCCACCTCATTGAACACCACCTGCCAAACCTGTGGCAGAGTCTGCAGATCCAGGAGTGAACTATTCAGCCATTACAGAACCCAATCCGCAGAGCGGAAGCACATCATCCTCGACCCTGAGAGACTGCCCAAGAGGAGAGTAAATTCTGTAGCAACATGAATGTTTTCCTCCCAACGCAGCTGAGAAAAGTCACAGCATACACATCTGTTGGTGTCTGATCGGCTTCAAAGAACAACTGCATCTGTCCTCATAAGAGTTCCATGTCTCCTCCTCATCATCAAACACGTCCATGGCTCCTTTGCTTCCCACCATTTTAAGAAGACCACCATCATACCGGTACCAAAGAAGAACCAGGCAACGTGCCTCAATGACTACCGACCAGTGGCCCTCACTTCAGTCATAATGAAGTGCTTCGAGAAGTTGATCATGAAGCGCATCACCTCCACACTCCCAGAACACCTTGATCCACTGCAATTCGCATACCGCTGCAACCGGTCCACATAAGACACCATTTCCCTAGCCCTACACTCATCCCTAGAGCATCTCGAAAACAAGGACTCCTACATTAGACTCCTATTTATTGACTACAGCTCCGCCTTCAACACCATACTCCCAGCCAAGCTCATATCAAAGCTCCAAAATCTAGGACGTGGCTCCCCACTCTGCAACTGGATCCTCGATTTTCTGACCAACAGACCACAATCAGTAAGAATGAACAACAACACCTCCTCCACAATAGTCCTCAACACCGGGGCCCCGCAAGGCTGCGTACTTAGCCCCCTACTCTACTCCCTGTACACACACGACTGCATGGCAAAACTTGGTTCCAACTCCATCTACAAGTTTGCTGACGATACGACCATAGTGGGCCGGATCTCGAATAACGATGAGTCCGAATACAGGAGGGAGATAGAGAACCTAGTGGAGTGGTGTAGCGACAACAATCTCTCCCTCAATGCCAGCAAAACTAAAGAGCTGGTAATTGACTTCAGGAAGCAAAGTACTGTACACACCCCTGTCTGCATCAACGGGGCCGAGGTGGAGATGGTTAGCAGTTTCAAATTCCTAGGGGTGCACATCTCCAAAAATCTGTCCTGGTCCACCCACGTCGACGCTACCACCAAGAAAGCACAACAGCGCCTATACTTCCTCAGGAAACTAAGGAAATTCGGCATGTCCACATTGACTCTTACCAACTTTTACAGATGCACCATAGAAGGCATCCTATCGGGCTGCATCACAGCCTGGTATGGCAACTGCTCGGCCCAGGACTGCAAGAAACTTCAGAGAGTCGTGAACACAGCCCAGTCCATCACACAAACCTGCCTCCCATCAATTGACTCCAACTACACCTCCCGCTGCCTGGGGAAAGCGGGCAGCATAATCAAAGATCCCTCCCACCCGGCTCACTCACTCTTCCAACTTCGTCCATCGGGCAGGAGATACAGAAGTCTGAGAACACGCACGAATAGACTCAAAAACAGCTTCTTCCCCACCGTCACCAGACTCCTAAATGATCCTCTTATAGACTGACCTCATTAACACTACACCCTGTATGCTTCATCCGATGCCAGTGCTTATGTAGTTACATTGTATATGTTGTGTTGCCCTATTATGTATTTTCTTTTATTCCCTTTTCTTCCCATGTACTTAATGATCTGTTGAGCTGCTCGCAGAAAAATACTTTTCACTGTACCTCGGTACACGTGACCATAAACAAATCCAATCCAATCCAAGATTGCAGCTCCCTGATCTGTGCTGCGCAGCCTTCAACCTGTCTTTTCTGCCTTTATTTTCTCTCTGTTTAAAGCAGACAAACTAGCTGTGTACAAGCAGCCTAGCTGTTTCTGTGCCCCGCTTTCGATTCCCGGGCAGTAGGTTGCAAATTTGCAGCCCTGTGGGTTCATTTTCCTATGGGCCATTTCAGTGCCTTGTATCTGGGGCGAGATTTTCCGACCCCCCAGCGGGTCGGAGAATGGCCGTTGGCCGTCGTGAATTCTGCCCCCGCCGCCCGTCGAATTCTCCGAAGGGAGAAAAGTCAGCGTGGCGTCAATCGTGCCGTACGCCTCGGAGAATGGCACGGGTGGGCGCGAGGCAATGGATTTCGGGGCTGCCGATATTCTCCCGTCCGGATGGGCCGAAGTCCCGCCGAATCAAACCACCTTTCAATCGGCGTCAACCGGTGCTCAACGTTTACGCCGACCAGCGTGGAGGTGGGTGACGGCCTGGGGGGTTGGCCGCTGGAGAGGCGATGGCGTGACCGCAGTCTGTATGTGTGGGGGAGAGGTGTGTGTAACGTTGTGTGTGTGGCGGGGGGGGGGGGGTGGTTAGAGTGGGCTGGGCTCCGGGGGAGTGCCGGGAGGGGGGTGAGTGCCGGGGACGGAAGGATGACTGCCAGGGAGGGGGACGGGGCCCGTGCCGGGGAGGGGGAAGGGGAATCTGTGCCGGGGAGGGGGACGGGGGGGGGGGGGGGGGTCCATGTCGGGGAGGGGGACGGGGGGAGGGGTCCGTGCCGGGGAGGGGGATGGGGGGACGGGGTCCGTGCCGGGGAGGGGGACGGGGGGTCCGTGCCGGGGAGGGGGACGGGGGGGGGTCCGTGCCGGGGAGGGGGACGGGGGGACGGGGTCCGTGCCGGGGAGGAGGACGGGGGACGGGAGGGTCCGTGCCAGGGAGGGGGGGGTCCGTGCCGGGGTGGGGGACGGTGGGGGGGGGGGGGTCTGTGCCGGGGAGGGGGGTGCGAGGGCAAGTGAGTTGGTCCACCTGGCCAGGTGCCAGCCTCCAACAGTCAGACCCATGTGGTCCATGCCACCTGGCTGGGGGAAGGAGGGGGTATGGGCAATGATGACATGTCGTCGTTCCCCTCCCCCCCCCCCCCCCCCCCCCCCGCCCCCCGCACAGGCCGTCATGTTTTCCGGTCAGCCAGCGATGTTGGCTGCCGTGGCGGCAGCCACTAATGTCCATATTGCCCTGGATGAGGAGGAGGAGGAGGAGGAGGAGGAGGAGGAGGAGGAGCGTGCCAGAGAGGCGGCGCAGGCTGCAGCAGAGGGGCAGGCGGCAGCCGCCCAGGCTGGAGAGACACCTGACCGACAGGACGAGGAGGGGGAGGAGGACGTCGCGGCCCCACGGCAACGGAGGCACCCGAGGAAGCCCCGTGTGTACCGGCCCCGGCTGTCATACCAGGACCTCACGGACCGGGAATGCAGCAGGAGACTCCGGATGAGCCGGGAAACTGTGGCACACATCTACCACCTGCTGGCGCACCTGTCACCGTGTGGCATTGTCGGGGGGCACCCTCTACACCCTCTCCCCGTGTCCGTCAAGGTTACGGTGGCCCTGAACCTTTATGCAACGGGGTCATTCCAGGCACCGAGTGGGGACCTGTCCGGCATATCGCAGACATCGGTGCACCGGTGCATCCGGGCAGTGACAGACGCCCTATATGCCATTGCATACCGCTACATCCGCTTCCCTGTGGACCGGGCCAGCCAAGATGCCCGGGCCGTGGGCTTCTCTGCCGTGGCCGGGTTCCCCATGGTCCAGGGCGCGATTGATGGGATGCACGTCGCCGTGCGGCCACCTGCAGATAACAGGGCCGTGTTCACCAATAGGAAGGGGACCTATTCGATGAACATACAGGTGGTCTGCGACCACCGCATGATGATCCTGCACGTCTGCGCCCAGTACCCGGGCAGTGTACACGACTCATATGTGTTGTCGGGTTCATACATCCCCGGCATGTACGAGGGACGCCATCCCCGGCTGAGGGGCTGGTTGCTGGGCGACAGGGGCTACCCATTGCGATCGTGGCTGATGACGCCTATACGGAGGCCACGCAATGAGGCGGCGAACCACTACAATGATGCCCATGTAGCGACAAGGGGAGTGATCGAGAGGTGCTTTGGCGTGCTGAAGATGCGTTTCAGGTGCCTGGACCTCTCTGGGGGCGTCCTCCAGTATCGGTCAGATAGGGTCGGCCGCATCATTGTGGTGTGCTGCGTCCTGCACAATAGAGCAAAGCAGAGGGGCGATGTGCCGCAGGCAGAGGACGGCGGAGTGGAGGAGCAGCAGGAAGAGGCGCAGTCCTCCCAGATGAGCGGTATGGGGGCAATGGTCAGGGCAGACGGGCTAGACACAGGCGGGTGGCTGTCCACCGTTACCGGCTGGGCCAGCGGGCACGGGACAGGCTGATAGACGCCCGCTTCACTGACTAGATGGGCGTGGGAATCAGGTAGTATGGCCACAGACCGCACACCATGGCAACATCCGACCACCCACACCCCCCACCCATCCACCCACCCAGCACCCTCACCCCCTTCCCCAACCCCACCCACCCCACCCGCATGCACACCACCCCCCCATTGCCGATCCATCTGCGGCACAACGGCCGGGCTCACACAGTTGCCGGTGGACGTGTGTCTATTGCAGGCCATGGAGGATGATGACAACCCGCCCTGCGATGAGCTCCTGGCTCCACATCGTTGGACTATGTCTGACCCATGGCCACAGTACCACCATTCACCCGGACCATCCCTGCATGCGGCTGTGACACTGCAGCGCACGGTCCCGTCCTCTGCCCGGGGGATGTTGATGGCGGCCCAGGGGGAAGGGGGCAGACTCACCTGGGGCTGAGGTAAGACCACCCCTCACACACACACTTGCGCTCAACGTACATGACACCGCCGCACGCTTTGGACAGAGCACAAAGGCAGATTCTGTAGGTGTAACATTGACTTTAATAACGAAAGAAGTTCATGCACGTGCCCTAGCTCCTAAAACTCATCTGTGCCCTGCACCCGTGCCAACTTACTCAGTGTCTAATTGTTTGGCCTTACGGGCCCTTTGACTACGCCTAGGTGGTTCCTCAGACGGTACAGCAGAACTGGAGGTGGACTCCTGTGATTCCTGCCCTCTGACACCGGATCCCTTTGGCGGCCGTTTCCTGGGGCGTCCTGGCCTAGATGGGCCAGGCTGCGGCCCGGGCGACTGGGATGGCGAGCTGCCAGCCTGTCCTGCCCGTTGCCCACCCGATGCACCTGGGACGGAAGGGGGGGAGCCCGAGGTGTTGAGGTGATCCGGGACCTCCCCTACAATGGGACCCAGAACAGGCCCCAGCACCTCCTCCTCCCTCGGGGTGCCCGATGGCCCCCAGGCCTCTACATGGGTGGGGGGATGCGAACGGACTGGCCATCCGACGCCTCCCCGACATCTGGCGCTGCCGGTCCTGGAGGCCCGTGCTGGTATCGACAAGGGTCTGCAGGTTTGCAGCCATGGAGCTCAGGGAGTTGGCAATCCCTGTCTGTGACTGTGCGATGCCGGCTAGCACATGGGCAATGGCGCCGATGCCCTCAGCGATGGCCTGCAGAGACTGGGCCATGGCCTGCAGAGACTGAGCCATGGCGTTGAGCGCCTCTGCCATCTGCCGCTGGCTCATGGCCTCCTGTGAGAGGGCAGCCATGTCCTGGGCCACAGACGCCGCCTGCACGGAAAGCCCCAGGCCTCGCAAACCGCTCCCCATGTCTGACACCGTCGCACCCATTATTTCCACCGCGGACGCAACCCGTGCAGTGTTGGCCTGGGTGGCACGCATGACCGGCACCACTGCCAGCTCCTGGACACGGGTGGACTCCTCCACCTGCGACTGCAGCCGCCACAAGCCGGCCGTCACCCTCTTCGCTCGTCTCCGTGTCGGTGGTTGCATCGGATCTATGGGTGGGTGTGGTAACTCCAGGAACCCGGGATCCATCTGGGCGGCAGATGTTCGCTTGTGCCGGGCTGCCCTCCGACCGCCCGGCCCCTCTGCTGCTCCTACCTCCACCTGCTGTACCGGGACGGCTGTGTTGTGCACACCAGTGAGTGTACCAGACGCCTCATCACTAAAGTGCCCAACCGAGGTGAGTGTTTCTGCGATGGTGGAGGGTGTTGGTGACAGCACTGGCGTTGTGTCGTGCGCATCATCCGACTCTAAGTCCATGGCACTTTGGGGTGGCGGTTCGTCTCCACCCAACCAATCTGTGTCACTGTCCTGTATTTCAGTTTCCTGGGTAGTGGTGTCCTGGGTAGGGGTGTCCTGGGCGGGGGTGTCCTGGGTAGGGGTGTCCTGGGTAGGGGTGTCCTGGGTAGTGGTGTCCTGGGTGGGGGTGTCCTGGGTAGGGGTGTCCTGGGTAGGGGTGTCCTGGGTTGTGGTTTCGTGGCTCGGCTGTGACGGGGGCCTGTGGCTGCCCCTCTCGTCGCTGGGTGGCACACGCCTGCGTGGCCGCACCCGCACGAGACGGGGGCACCGTCTCCCTGTTGCTCCGGGTCTCTCCGTCTCCCGTAGTCTCCGAGGGGCATCGTGAGGGCGTCGCATGCCAGAGGGTCTGGGTCTCTCCGTCTCCCGTGGTCTCCGAGGGGCAGCATGCAGGCGGTCTGCATCTGCGGGGATGGGTGCCTCGACGTTTGCTCCTGCGATACACAATGAAGCATGCATGGTTAGACACGCAGGCAGTGATCAGGTGATATGGGGGAGGGGGATATGGGGGAGGGGGATATGGGGAGGGGGGATATGGGGGAGGGGGGATATGGGGGATATGGGGGAGGGGGATATGGGGGAGGGGGGATATGGGGGATATGGGGGAGGGGGGATATGGGGGAGGGGGGATATGGGGGAGGGGGGATATGGGGAGGGGGGATATGGGGGAGGGGGATATGGGGGAGGGGGGGATATGGGGGAGGGGGGATATGGGGACGGGCTGTCAGTGGCTCACTTGCTGGTGGGCCCCCAACCTCTGCATCAGCAACCTCCCGGTCCTCAGGTCCGCCAGCCAGTTCCAGGGCCCTTCCCTCATGTTTGGTCAGTGGCCTCTCATCAGCGGGGCCTCCTCCAGTCCTCACATGCTCCCTGGTGTTGTGTGCGCGTTTCTCCTGTGGGGGGTGGTGGCAGGGGTAAAAGGCAACAGTGTTAGACAGGTATATGAATGCACGCCATCGGTTGCGCGTGTATTGCAGAGGTTAAGGTTAGGGCTGGATTCACTTGGGGAAATGGGGGAAGGCGGATATGGGGAGGGGGGATATGGGGAGGGGGGATATGGGGGAGGAGGGATAAGGGGAGGGGATATGGGGAGGGGGATATGGGTAGGGGGGATATGGGGAGGGGGATATGGGGAGGGGGGATATGGGGGATATGGGGGAGGGGGGATATGGGGAGGGGGGATATGGGGGAGGGGGATATGGGGGATATGGGGAGGGGGGATATGGGGGAGGGGGGATATGGGGGAGGGGGATATGGGGGATGTGGGGGATGGGGGATATGGGTTGGGGGGATATGGGGGAGGGGGGATATGGGGGAGGGGGGAGATGGGAGATATGGATATCGGGCAGGGGGGAGGCTCACTCTGGCTGCTCTGACGAGGTCGTTCACCTTCTTGTGGCACTGGGTGCCTGTCCGTGGTGTCAGGGCCACAGCGCTGACGGCCTCTGCCACCTCCCTCCACAGACGCCGGCTGTGGCGTGGGGCAACTCTGTGGCCGTGTCCGGGATACAGGGCCTCCCTCCTCTGCTCCACTGCATCCAGGAGTGCCTCAATATCGCGGGACTGGAACCTCGGGGCTGAGCGGCGGGCGGCCATCCGGTCGGGTCTTCTGGTTGGGTTGGGGGAGCAGCGCGTCTTATGAGCCGTCACGCCGTGCGGCGTGAACCACGTCAGCCAGCGCGGATAGCGTCACGTCGCTGCTAGCCCATTCCGGGCCGGAGACTTTGCGACGTTTGGGGCGGCGTGATGCAGGTGGGATTTGCGCCGTTTTTGGCACCGGTCGGCGGACATCGTGCCGATAACGGAGAATTTCGCCCCTGGTCTCTGCAGCTCTACCCATATCAATGGCTGCCCGGGTGGCCACATGGGCCTTGTTGCCTTGTTGTATCGGGTCTCTGCATCGGTCTCCAGCCTCGGTATTGCAGTCATTAGCCATGTCCTCAGTGGGTACCCTTTATTCTCCAAGAGCCAACCGACGATCCTGGGGTGATCCTCAAACAGGCCGGGGATGTCCGACTGCTCCAGATGTAACTGTTGTGTACACTCCTTGGGAAGCGTGCACACACGTGCATGATCTGCATGTGGTGGTCACACACAAGCTGGATATTCCGGGAGTAGTACCCCTCCATATTAATGTAGGGCACTCCCAGCTGGCCTGGTGAATGCAATGCGGCATGCATGCAGTCTATCAGCCCCTGGACCTGGAGCATCCCAGCAATGGTGGAGAATCCTGCGTCCCGGGCATCTTGTTGGGCTTGGCCCATGTCAAAGTTTATATAGTTTTCTGCCTGGGCAAACATTGCATCCGTGATCTGTCGGATGCACCTGTGGGCTGGGGCCTGCAAGATTCTACATCGGCCCCACTCGAGCCCTGGAAGGATCTTAAGGCGTAAAGGGTCAGGACTGCGGGGACTTCCGGAGGCAACCATGGAGTGAGTGGTCGCACATTTGGTGGTTCCCGCTCGTGGTGAACCTTTTGGACCTTTTCCCCGGCTAACGCAGAGCTGAGTGATGGTATAAGGTGCAGGAGAGGTAGTAGAAGAGAGTATCCCACCAGTTTATGGATTTGTGGACCAGAAGTGGTCAAAAAAGGAGGGAACAACTGTCGAAAGTTGGTGTGGAGCCTGCGACACAGGGGAAGATGGCGGAGGGTCAGGGTCCGAGCCTGTCGGCCAAGTGATCAATGGAGCAGTTATTGACCTTTGTCCACGAGAAGTTTCCCCAGCCGCAGAAGGACAACTTGGAGGACCTGGCCAGGGTGGTGGATCCTATAAAGGCGGGGATCGACCGCATGGAAATGAGTTTGGAGGCCCAGGACCAGGCGATTCGGAAGGTGGAGGAGGTGGTGGGAGAGCACGAGGAGCAGTTCGCCGCAATGGCTGTGGAGATGGGGTCGATGAGAGATCAACAGAAGAGGCTGCAGGATAAAGTGGAGGACCTGGAGAATAGATCGCGCAGGCAGAACTTTAGGATCGAGGGCCTGCCGGAAGGCAGTGAGGGAGTGGACGCCGGTGCATATGTGGCACGAATGTTTGAGAAGCTGCTGGGTGAAGGAGCGTTTGGTCGGCCCTTGGAGGTGGACTGAGTGCACAGGGCGCTTATGAGGAAGCCGCAAAGAAATGAGTCGCCAAGGGCGATGGTGGTGCGATTGCACCGGTTCCTGGATAAGGAACAGATTCTGAGGTAGGCCAGACAGACGAGGTGCTGTACATGGGAAGGCAGGGAGCTGCATGTCTACCAGGACCTGGGTGCGGAGCTGGCCAAAAGGAGGGCGAGCTTCAACAAGGTGAAGTCGGCTCTCTTTAACAAGGAGCTGAAGTTTGGCATGTTGTACCCTGCGCGCCTGTGGCCAGAAATTACTTTGCACCGTCAGAGGAGGCGATGGAACTTATTAGAGACAATAGGATGGCAGGAGAATGAGGACATTGAACTCTGGAGGGTGTATTCATATTCTGTATTTTGGTTTTCGTCTGGTTTGTATGAACCACTTTTGCACTATATTTGGTGCCATTGCTCTGTTCTGTTTAGGGTTTGTTTTGTTCTTGATGGGGGATGCTGGGTTGCTTTTTCTTCTTTGTGTTTGTTGGGGATTGTTGGAATTGTTGGGGCTGATCACATAGAATATGAGAGGGTTGAATGGACCAGTCAAGAGGCCCGTGTGTTCGCACATCTGAAAAACTTAAAGGCGGACGTGACAATGATACAGGAGACATGCCTGAGGGTGATGGATCTGTGGTAGTACCAGGTACTGCGGTACCTAAGAGGCTGATGACCATTGGTTAGACCCAGGAGTCTACCATTTGGGCAGCACGGTAGCATTGTGGATAGCACAATTGCTTCACAGCTCCAGGGTCCCAGGTTCGATTCCGGCTTGGGTCTTGTCTGTGCGGAGTCTGCACATCCTCCCCGTGTGTGCGTGGGTTTTCTCCGGGTGCTCCGGTTTCCTCCCACAGTCCAAAGATGTGCAGGTTAGGTGGATTGGCCATGATAAATTGCTAAACGAGCCTCCTGATGCCCTGTCCCATGGCACTTGTGCCACTGCACAAGTGGACCGCCTCCGAGCCCTCCACGAGGACCTCTGCCAACCGGGGGTCACTCATTTCTTCCACTTCATCAAGACCCTCAACCTGCCCTACTCCATCGAGGAGGTCAGGACAGTCACCTGGGACTGCCAAATCTGCACAGAGTGCAAACCGCACTTCTACCGGCCAGAGAGGGCGCACCTGATAAAGGCTTCCCATCCCTTTGAACGCCTCAGCGTGGATTCCAAAGGCCCCCTCCCCTCCACCGACCGCAACACGTATTTCCTGAACGTGATTGACGAGTACTCCCGGTTCCCATTTGCCATCCCCTGCCCAGACATGACCGCAAACAATGTCATCAAGGCCCTCCAGGGTATCTTTACACTGTTCGGTTTCCCCGCGTACATACACAGTGATGGGGGTCCTCCTTTATGAGCGGCGAACTGCGTCAATTCCTGCTCAGCAAGGGCATTGCCTCGAGCAGGACGACAACCCCCGGGGAAACGGGCGGGTAGAGAGGGAGAACGGAACGGTCTGGAAGACCGTCCTACTGGCCCTACGGTCCAGGAATCTCCCAGTCTTCCACTGGCAGGAAGTCCTCCCGGTGGCCCTCCACGCCACCTGGTCGCTGCTCTGTACAACCAGAAATCAGACACCTCATGAACGTCTCCTTGTTTTCCCCAGGAAGTCCTCCTCCGGGACCTCGCTCCCAACCTGGCTAGCGACGCCCGGACCCATCCTGCTTCGGAAGCACGTGAGGGCGCACAAGTCGGACCCGTTGGTCGAGAGGGTACACCTGCTGCACGCCAACCCCCAGTACGCCTACGTAGCGTTCCCTGACAGCCGTCAAGACACAGTCTCCCTTCGGGACCTGGCGCCCGCCGGAACCCCACGCACACCCGAACCATTGCCCCCACCCCCACCCTCACAGCACCTCACTGGAGAGTCAGTACTCCTGCTGCTCCTGCCTAGGCCCGACCACCCACCGACGCCCCTTACAGGCGCCCCCCCCCCCCCTGTCAACCTTTTGCCCCAACAGCGGCGCCTAGGGGTGACGAAGCTGCCAGGGAGGACGACATCACGCTCCCAGAGTCCCAACTGCCGGGACCCCCATCAGAATCATCGCCAATGCCCAGACGCTCCAGAAGGACGACCAGGCCACCCGATCGACTGATTGCTGCACTATGAACACTTTGTAAATATCCTCAACATCACGGTACCTCCATCCCTGGTCATACCATGCGAAAGGCGACATTTAACACTGGCCACCACCCCCGCCGGGGTCTTTTTTAACAGGGGGTGAATGTGGTAGTACCAGGTATTGCGGTACCTAAGAGGCTGATGACCATTGGTTAGACCCAGGAGTCTACCATTGGCTGTTGTACATAGCTCCGCCCTGATAGGCGGAGTATAAGAAACGGTGCTGTCCCAGCAGTCTTCACTTTCTGTATCGAAGCTGCTGGGGAAGAGTTCTAGTAGATTAAAGCCTTCAGTTATGAATCTCTTCGTCTTGAGTGTAATTGATTGCGCATCAGGATCCGACTAGGCTGAGGAAGGGGTGGATAGGACAGGTATTCCATTTTGGGCTAGATTCAAAACCAAGGGGAGTGGCGATTCTGATAAATAAGCGGGTGGCATTTGAAGTGGGAAGTATAGTGGCAGACACGGGGGGGATGCGCAGATGCCACCCGCTGATCGCCGGGGTGGGGGGGTGGAACACAGGGTTTCGCTGTATGCGGACGACCTACTTTTGCATATTTCTGACCCACTGGGGGGTTTGGAGTGATTATGGGGATCCTAGGGGAATTTGGTTGGTTTTCAGGGTACAAATTAAATATAGGAAAAAGCGAGGTCTTTGTGATTCAGGCGAGTGGGCAGGAGTAGAGATTGGGGGGGATGCCATTCAAAGTGATGGGAGGGAGCTTTAGGTATTTGGTTATCCAGATGGCATGGGAGTGGGAGTGGGGTCCGGCACATGGCCGTTGCCTTGAGCTTCTGTCAACGCTGCTGCTGCCGCATCCGATGCCTGTTTACCCGGCCTACCAGCAGCACCACTAGGGCCTGTTCTGTGGGTTCTAAAATACCGTTCAACACCTGTAAGGAATTGGGAGAGGGTATTAGATTGACAAACAGCAGTGGCTCCCACCCTGGGACCCTCCATTCCCCCATTTATCCAACCCTCCTCCCCCTCTCCTCCCCATGCCTGGAATGCCATGCTCACGCACACTCAGCCACAGCTGCCCCTCCCTCACTGGATCCCATATCCTGTACCCCTGACATCCGCAAATAATGTTTCCTGGACCGGGCCTCCCCATAGCACTCACTCACCCTCCACACGTGGACAGGTCCCCGGGGCTGGGGCCCACCTCCTGGATGTTCGGATCTCGGCTATTCCATGTGTGGTGTTGCCTCCCGCAGTGTTCATGCATCATGCTCTGATTGGGATGCTAGGCAATGTCTCTCACATGCTACATGGCCCGCCCACCCACGGGAATACACTTGGTTGTGTGAAGTTCTCACTTAACTCTGATAGCCAATTCAGCAATAAACTTTAGCCACACGACCAGAGGCCTCAGCAGTCGGTGAGGGTTACGAGTGGTTGGTGGGGCAGATGGACAAGGGTCGCCCCTTGTTATAATACATGATCCAGGGGTTGGCATGGCAGAGCCTCGCAAGGTGTCCCCCCCCCCCCCAGGGGACCAACCCCTCCCCACACCAACACTGATCCCCTCTCCCTGGCGGCCCACCTCGGCCGAGGATGACCCCCACCCCCTCGCCAACCCCCACACCCCCATCGAAGCACTGGAGCAGCAAGCCCAGTGCCCCCAGTCTCTTTGCCTGTGACCAAAGATGGCTACTCACCTCCTCTGCTCCCCACAGAAACCCTTCCGCTAGGTTCATGATATTAAAAAGGAGTACTAATCGATGCCAGCGTGACCACTTGCTGGGGAGGCCGATGAATCAAGGTGGGCCGTTGGACATGGGGTAGCTCCCGTTAATTGTATGGAAATAAGGCTGAAATGGTGATTATTGGCTTCTCGCCACACTAAGGAGAGATCCAGATTTATCCTACGGGAGCGGGCTGGTTGCATCGCCAGCTGTTTGGCGCCCGGTGCGGTTCTCGTTTTCAGCCTCTCGCACTGTTCAGTGGCCTCGTCGTGCTCTCGCTCGAGCGAAACAAGGCCAGAGAATCACGCCCTTTGAAACCTTTTGGTTGCGTTCTGCCCAAGGTCTCTGCTCGTGTGCAACTGGCAGCCTTCACAATGCAAAGGAAGTCATGGGTTATGGGGAACAGGCAGCAAAGTGGAGTTAAGGCCACAATCAGATTAGCCATGATCTTATTAAATAACAGGGCAGGCTCGATGGGGCAAATGGCCTGCTCAAGCTCCAATTTCTAATGATCTTTTGAATATTTCAAAAACAATTAGATGTAAAACAGAATGATTATGCAAAGTTCATATTGCAGCTGTTGACAGGACTCTTGAATCTGCAGGATTATTTCCAATCAGTTATGCTGGAACTGCAAACTTCCTGGACTAGAGGAAGCTCAAAATGTGCACAGTCATTTGCATCCAAAGATTTCCTGGCCCTGTGGTTAACACTTAAATGTTTATACAACATCAACAGAAGTGAATCCCTACTTAAGTTACCATTAGGCATGTTTACAACGTGTCCATGAGGTCCAAAGGAACCACTTAACCAAAATGGTTGATTCTACTGTTGGTATTTCAGAGAATCATAGAATTTACAGTGCAGAAGGAGGCCAGTCAGCCCATTGAGTCTGCACCGGCCCTTGGAAAGAGCACCTACTTAACCCCACACCTCCACTCTATCCCTGTAACCCAATAACCCCACCTAACCTTTTTGGATACTAAGGGCAATTTAGCATAGCCAATCCACCTAACATTTTTGGACTGTGGGAGGAAACCGGAGCACCCGGAGGAAACTCACGCAAACATGGGAAGAAAGAGCAAACTCCACACAGTCACCCGAGGCCGGAATTGAACCCAGGTCCCTGGAGCTGTGAGGCAGCAGTGCGAACCACTGTGTCACTGTGCCGCCCCCATGTATTTGCATGGTCTTGTCCTTCTAAGTTGTCTTTTTCCATTGAAAACAGCTAATATGTCTGAGCTTTAGTGGCAGTAAGGGGTTTTCTTTCAAGTGGATTTACTATGACATTTCTGAGAACTCTAAATGTAATGATGTTTTGTAAGTGATCTTCCTTCAAAACTGTGTGCCCCACCCAAATGGTGACTGATTATGGGCAGGATTCTCCGACCCCCCGCAGGATCGGAGAATCGCAGGGGAGCGGCGTGAATCCCGCCCCGATGTCGGCTGCCGAATTCTCTGGCGCCGGGGTTTTGGCGCGGGTGGGAATCGCTTCGCGCCGGTTGCCGGCCGCTAGCAATGGCCCCCCTGGCGATTCTCCGCCCCGCGATGGGCCGAGCGGCTGCCCGTTTTCGGCCGGTCCCGCCGGCGTAAATCAAACCAGGTCCGTACCAGTGGAACCTGGCTCTACGGGCAGTCTGCAGAGTCCTCGGGGGGGGGGGGGATCTGGCCCCGGGGGGTGCCAACACGGTGGCCTGGCCCGCGATCGGGGCACACCGATCCGCGGGCGGGCCTGTGGCCTGGGGGCACTCTTACTCTCCGCGCCGGCTGCTGTCAACCTCCGGCATGGCCGGCACGGAGAAGAACCCTCCCTGCGCATGCGCTGGGATGACGCCAGAACACGCTGGCGCTCCCGCGCATGTGCCAACTCGCGCCGGCTGGCGGAGGCCCTTCGGTGCCGGTTGGCGTGGTGCCAAGCCCTTCTGCGCTGGCTGGCGCGGTGTCAACCCCACCGGCGCCGGCCTAGCCCCTGAACGTGCGGAGGATTCTGCACCTTCCGGTCGGCCCAACGCCTGAGTGGTTCACGCCACTCCTCACTGCCGGTATGGCCCCCCCTGCCGGGCAGGGGTGAATCCCACCCTATATGTTTATATTTTGGCATATATATATTCAAATCTTGGCGACAAAATAGAATAAGTGAGTTGTTTAATCATCTTTAAATGTGGTTTGGACTGTTATGGAGATCAGCTTTGGAATCTGTCAAGGGGGTTTTCCCTTTCTAGTATTCGTTGTAAGTATTTAAGACACATTGTGTCATTTTATGATCGTGCTTGGCATCATTTAATGTTTTAAAGATGCATTTAAAATACAATTATCAGTCTGTGGTCAGTAACTGCAGTGTGATTCAGCTAGTTATTACATAAAAACAGAAAATGCTGGAAATAATCAGCTGGTTAGGCAACATCTGTGGAGTTAATGTTAATATTTCTGGGGCTGGATTTTCTGGTCGTTGAAGACGAATCGCGTTCGGTGACCGGCCGGAGAATCCGAGTTCCTGACCAAATCAGGGGAGGAGCCGCTTTCGCGATGCTCCGCCCCCCTCCAAAGCCACGTTTCGACGGCCTCAGCACATTGCCTGAGGTTCGCCCCGCAATGCTCTAACACCGACTGGCCGAGTTCCCAACGGTGTGGGACATGTGTGGACTCATCCGTCGGGAACTTGGCGTGGCGACTGCAAAGTCAGTCCAGCACTGCCTGCCACAGTCGGGGGAGGGCTGATCCGCAGGCAAGGCGGGACTTTACTAGGGGCTGGGGACACTGTGGAGGGGTGGGTGGGGAGGGGGTAGTCCAGGGCGCGTGAGCTGGTCAAAGAGGGGGCACTATTTAGCGGGCCGGGTCTGCATGCGGCATCCGCCATGTCGCACAGCGCAGCCGCTGGGGGCCGCCACCATACGCCTGCATGGCCACAGACCCGGCAACACTTCCTTGGTGCTAGCCCCCAGCAAAACGGGGAATTGGTGGCCATTTTGCACCATTTTTTCTGGTGTAAAACGCCACCGTTCCCTTGCTGGCATGGGAACATAGCCCCATAATCGGAGAATCCAGCCCCGCGGCTGAATTCTCCGTTCTTGAGACTAAGTGTTTTTTTTTTATATAATTGTTTTTATTGGGTTTTTGAACAAAGTATATTTACCGTTATATACATGGAATAAGAAATATATATATATATATATTGTAGCAGAGAAGGGCACATCCAAACATAGCAAAACAAAAAGTAATAATAAAAAATAAAATAAAAAATAAAAATAGAATAACTGGTAGGGTATTGTGCACCAGCTTAACAGCAGCAACTCTGTACAACTGGCAATTTGAGACTAAATGTTGACACCGGGGCAGGATTCGTGGACTTCCACGACAGCAAAACTGGCGCCGCACCTGGACCAATTCAGTGACTTAAGGATACAGCATTGGAGCTACGTGGAACACAATCAATTCCATTGAGAAAAGGATTTGCGATTCACACTCAGGAGGCCGACAAACTGTAGCCACATATACACAGATCACTCCCCACACACACCATCCCAGCCAACAAGATGGCACTCGTTGCGCTGGAGGGCACCCATATGGCTGATGGGTCAACTGGGGCCAGAAGGGGGAATGGCCTGGTAGGGAGACCCATATAACCTGTTGCTCTAAGTTCACAGTGGGCAGTCAGCAGCATGCACAGATGCATGGCTGTCTTGTAGGCAGCGGCAATGGTGTTCTATGCCTGTCCAACCTGGCCCCACAGCCCACCTCCTGGCCACCCCCCTCCCCGCTACTCCCTCCGGCCCTGGCAGAAACCCCCAGCCAGAGGCACGACTGTTAGCAAACTATGATGATGTTGGACACTTTCCGTACCCCCTCTCTCTCCCTCAGCAGCCACAACACCTATTTCACGATTTTTAAAAGCACAAGTGAACCTCACTGTCGGGAACTCGGCTCATTGGAGGTGGAGAATCGCGGAGGCCCCGGAGAATACCGGGTCAGGCCCACTAATGATACGCCAACGGCATTTACGTGCGTTCTAGAATGCATTGATGCCGCTGTCAAGGTGACGGATTTGGCGTGAAATCGGCGCCCGCCGCCATTTTGCCGTTGGAACCGATTCGCATTTCCTGATTCCAGCACAGGCTGATGGAGTATCCCAGCCAAGATGTACCACCATGGTTGTCCCTCAATTCAAGGATGACATCTATTCAGGGTCACGAGTTCCTGCCATGGGTCTTCATGTGACTGAACAGGCCAATTGCAACGCACAGATCTTTGGGTACATGGCCAGGATATCCCAATAGGTAGTGGGATCCAGAGTACAGGATTTGCTTCCTGTTCTTTCTTTCCCTGCCGCTGCTCTGCCTGATCATCAAGACTTTGTGCTTCAAATGATGATGCAGCTTGATGGACAAGTGGTCACTATTTTCAATGATTGATGTTGTAGGGCGAGGTTAGTGATGAGACAGTGTTAAGTGACAACGGTGATTTATTTAAACAAGAATTTTATATACAGAGAGGTACAACTAAATTTAAAGGTAATGTTGGCATCGTCCCAGATGACCATAGGCTGCTTTCCCCTTTGAGGGGGAGAGCTGACTGGTGGTGATTTAACTTGAGGATCACCACACCTCAGGCAAGGGGCAAGGTTGAGAAGGTAGGGCCTTCATGAGTAACCTCAGCCACTTTGCACGTCTAGTTCCCTTGATTCCCAAGCTTTGCTGATCTGGGAATATTTCCTTTCAGCTTCCGACAGTGTTCTGGACATGAAGGTAACAGGCCTAACCACACCATCTTCCATTTTGTGTAAGAGTACCACACCGATTCCATATGGTGATGCGTTGTGTTTATCTGGGCTGAAATAGACCAGCAAAGCCAATGACTGCGGGGCCTGTTTGACCTGCTCGAAAGACTTCCTCTGGGAATCTTCCCAATTCCAACATGGGTGTTTCTTCAGAAGTTGATGCAGGGCTACCAAAATGGTGGACAGATTAAGTACAAAGCAGCCATAATAATTGGCCATCCCGAAAACTTCAATTTTGACATATTCCTTGGCTCAGGTACCCCCTTTATTGCCTTTATCTTAACTGTAAGTGGGTGCAATCTCCTCGCATCAACTCTGAACGTAAATACGTGACCTCACCAGCCTGAAACGAGCACTTCCCTCGGTTAGCTTCTTCAAACCTCATCACCACAATCTTCCAAATTGGCTCTGTATTTCTCTGCTGTTGCTCCCATCATAAGGACATCGTCCAGATACACGGCAATCTTTGGAATTCCCTGCAAAATGTTTTCCATTGTACGCTGAAATATAGCACAGATAGATGGATTTATGGGAACAAACTTTCTTGACTCATCTTCCAGCTCAAGCTGCTAGTACACATGGCTTAAATCCAACTTGGTGTATTTGAAGCACCCTGCCAACTTGGCAGCTAAATCATCCATCCTGGGGATAGGATATTTATCTACTTTAGCAGCAGATTCAGACTGTGCAGTCCACCTTTAACACTGGGATGATCGGTGCTGCCCATACTGAAACCTGCACTGGAGTAATTACCCCCAGGTCTTCCAGGCACTTCAACTCCGCCTCCACTTTTTGGTGTAGAGAATAAGGCACCGGTCTGGCGTGAAAAAACTTTGGTGTTGCTACTGGCTCCACATAGATCTTTGCTTTTATTCCTTTGATGCATCCTAACCTTCTCTGGAAGACTTATGATTTTTAAAAAAAATTTAAAGTGCCCAATACTTTTTTTTCCCAATTAAGAGGCAATTTTAGCATCAGCAATCCACCTATCCTGCACATCTTTGGGTTGTGGGGGTGAGAGCCACACAAACACGGGGGGAATGTGTAAACACCACATGGACAGTGACTGGGGGCCGAGATCAAACCCAGGTCCTCGGTGCTGTGAGACAGCAGTGCTAACCACTGTGCCACCATGCCGCCCGATTTGTGGTATTTTCATAGAAGATCCTGAAAAACCCCAAGAGTGATGCTGAATATTTCTAGCCAATTCAGCATGATATTCTTCAGTCAATCCTGCTCCATGAGGCTTGGTGTTTGCCCTTTCATTACGTTTAAAGGCAGCTGGGCTGGCTGATGTTGGTGTGGTGTTGGCTCACCTTGGTCTGCTCGCATTGTAATTCAAAAACACTTTCAGTCACTTGAGCCAACTTAACCCACTTTATCCAAGGATATCTTGGTTTCTTCCAGCAACTCCTTCTGCATATTTAAAGTGGTGATCGTGCAGACTAACCGGTCATGCAGCACGTCACTAAGAGAAGTACCAAATTCACAATGTTCCGACATTTGTCAAAGTCTGGCTACAAGAGCGGATACCATGGGCGAAATTCTCCGTTATCGGCGGAAAGTCCGCCGATCGGTGCAAAAAACGGCGCAAATCCGACTTGCGTCACGTCGGAAAAATGGGTCGAAAGTCTCCGGCCCGAAATGGGCTAGCAGCGACGTAACGGGATCCGCGCTTGTGCAGTGGTTCACGCCGTGCAGCGTCATACGCGCCGCACGGCGTGACGGCTCATAAGGCCGCGCTGCTCCCCCCCACCCGACCGGAACACCCGACTGGATGGCTGGCCGCCGCTCAGCCCCAAGGTTCGAGTCACGGGATGTGGAGGCGCTCCTGGACGCGGTGGAGCAGAGGAGGGACACCCTGTATCCCGGGCACGGCCGCAGAGTTGCCCCACGCCACAGCCGGCGTCTGTGGAGGGAAGTGGCAGAGGCCGTCACCGCTGCGGGCCTGACACCACGGACAGGCACCCAGTGCCACAAGAAGGTGAACGACCTCGTCAGAGCAGGAAGGGTGAGCCTCCCCCATATCCCCCCTCCCCCATATCCCCCCTCCCCCATATCCCCCCCTCCCCCATAACCCCTCCTCCCCCATATCCCCTCCTCCCCCCAGCCAGGTGGCATGGACCGCATGGGTCCAACTGTTGGAGGCTGGCACCTGGCCAGGTGGACCAACTCACTTGCCCTCGCATCCCCCTCCCCGGCACGGAGCCCCCCATCCCCCTCCCCGGCACAGACCCACCCCCCCAACCTCCACCCCGGCACGGACCCCCCATCCCCCTCTCCGGCACGGACCCCCCCATCCTCTTCCCCGGCACGGACCCCCCCCCCAACCTCCACCCCGGCACGGACCCCCCCCAACCTCCACCCCGGCACGGACCCCCCCCAACCTCCACCCCGGCACGGACCCCCCCATCTCCCTGCCCGGCACGGACCCCCCCCCAACCTCCACCCCAGCACGGACCCCCCATCCCCCTCCCCGGCATGGACCCCCCCACCCCCCTCCCCGGCACGGACCCCCCCCCAACCTCCACCCCGGCACGGACCCCCCATCCCCCTCCCCGGCACGGACCCCCCCCCAACCTCCATCCCGGCACGGACCCCCCCCAACCTCCACCCCGGCACGGACCCCCCCCAACCTCCACCCCGGCACGGACCCCCCCATCTCCCTCCCCGGCACGGACACCCCCCCATCCCCCTCCCCGGCATGGAACCCCCAACCTCCACCCTGGCACGGACCCCCCATCCCCCTCCCTGGCACGGACCCCCCCATCCCCCTCCCCGGCACGGACCCCCCCCATCCCCCTCCCCGGCACGGACCCCCCCCCATCCCCCTCCCCGGCACGGGCCCCCCCCCAACCTCCACCCCGGCACGGACCCCCCCCCATCCCCCTTCCCGGCACGGACCCCCCCATCCCCCTCCCCGGCACGGACCCCCCCCCCCCAACCTCCACCCTGGCACGGACCCCCCATCCCCCTCCCCGGCACGGACCCCCCCCCAACCTCCACCCCGGCACGGACCCCAACCTCCACTCCGGCACGGACCCCCCATCCCGCTCCCCGGCACGGACCCCCCATCCCCCTCCCCGGCACGGACCCCCCTCCCGGCACTCCCCTGGAGCCCAGTCCACTCTAACCACCCGCCCCCCCCCTCCCCGCCGCACACACACACACACACAACCCGAGACACACCTCTCCTCACACATTCAGACTGCGGCCACGCCATCGCCTGCCCAGAGCCAACCCCCCAGGCCGTCACTCACCTCCACGCTGGTCGGCGTGACCCTGGAGCACAGGGTCACGCCGATGAAAAGGAGGTTTAATTTACGTTGACGTGAACGGTCATCACGTTGACGGGACTTCGGCCCATCCGGAAGGGAGAATATCGGCAGGCCCAAAATCGGCTGCCTTGCGCAGACCCGTGACATTCTCCGACGTCTGCGGCGCCATTAACGCCCCGCCGACTTTTCTCCCTTCGGAGACTTCGGCAACCGGCGGGGGCGGGATTCACGGCGGCCAACGGCCATTCTCCGACCCTCTGGGGGGTCGGAGAATGACGCCCCATTTCTCTGGATCTCTAATGGCTGTATGAAATTTATAGCACTGCATCATGATGGAGGGTCGGGGGTTGTAATGGACCATCACTAGTTACAGTAATTGATCAAAGTCTGAAACCTCCGGGGATGTTAGGCTTTGCGCGCGGTTATCTTTGTGCACTGCAAATTGTCAGTAATTTTCTTTCTGTTTATCTTCTGCCGTGATTTATTGGCAGTGAAAAAGTATTGAAGACTTTCAAGAAATTGGCCCCAACTTTCAACCTCCGGATCAAACAGATCAATTTTCCTGGATAGTGGCATTGCTATTTGATTGTTGATGATTTGAATCCGAGAGGCCACTCTTCCCCCCTTTCCAATTTTCGAAGACTTTCCTTCGACTGGATTGATTTATTTTCATTGCCAATGTTGTATTGCGAGGCAAGCAATAAGACAGCGTTAAATCACAATGGTGATTTATTTAATTAAGAAGAACTTTATATACAGAACAGTGCAACTACTACACAGGTCTACCCCCTTCAACTCCCAATCTTACACTGCCCATATCCAACATCTAGGTCTGCGCCTAAACATCTAATAGGCTAGCGTTCATGTGCTCCGTATCCATAGACTCGGGGCGGATCATGTGGCCCGCAAAGAATGTGCTGGCCTTGGAAAGGGTCCAGAGGAGGTTCACAAGAATGATCCCTGGAATGAAGAACTTGTCGTATGAGGAATGGTTGAGGACTCTGGGTCTGTACTCGTTGGAGTTTAGAAGGATGAGGGGATATCTTAATGAAACTTACAGGATACGGCGAGGCCTGGATAGAGTGGACGTGGAGAGGATGTTTCCACTTGTAGGAAAAACTAGAACCAGAGAACACCATCTCAGACTAAAGGGACGATCCTTTAAAACCGCGATGAGGAGAAATTTCTTCAGCCAGAGGGTGGTGAATCTGTGGAACTCTTTGCCGTAGAAGGCTGTAGAGGCCAAATCACTGAGTGTCTTTAAGACAGAGATAGATAGGTTCTTGATTAATCAGGGGATCAGGGGTTATGGGGAGAAGGCAGGAGAATGGGGATGAGAAAATATCAGCCATGATTGAATGGCGGAGCAGACTCAATGGGCCGAGTGGCCTAATTCTGCTCCTATGTCTTATGGTCTTATCACCCCTTATGATCACCCCTTAAAGGGGCCACATTACATAATTAGTAACAGGTTCTCCCAGTTGTTAATATCAGTGCTGTGTGCTTCAAAAAAAGTCTTGAAGCATTTTCTTTGTCTTCCCTGCAATGTCAGCCTTTCAAGAGTCGAGAGAACAGGACCGGGGGGGTCTTTTGAAAGAGGTGGCAGACAAGGTGTGGGAAGTTCTCAGCATATTCCAGAGCCTCTCCTTGAACAGATATGACTGATCAGATGTGGGTTGATAAATTAATTTTGTTTAGGCAAGATTCAAGGACTGGACGTATTTCTTGTATGCAGTATTGAAGAGCTCAAGAGTGACTTGCAAATCTGGTGCAGAATGGGCAGTGTGACACTGTAATCCACAAACTGTGGGCTGGTTTCTCCCAAAATGAGACTATGTCCCCACGCCGGCGTAAAAGTGGTGGAGGTTTACTCCTGAAATTCTGATTGAAAAAAGTTGAAGTAGTTCAATGTCCTGCACGGGGCTAGCAGGGACCCGGAGTAAATCTCGCAGCTTTAGCTGCGGATACGGGCCCCCGCACTTCCAGTTCGGAGTCCACGCATACGCATGGCGGCGGCCGCTTCCAGTGGCCGGGCCGAGCTCCATGGCGGACTCGGACCGCGGAGCCACACAGAGAAAGGAGATCCCCCCCCCCCCCCCCCGATCGGCCGTGCGCCCGAGCTTGAAACCGCGCAGATTTAATCCCCGGCCGCCAATAAGACCCCTCCTGGCCTCCTATCCCCCCGCCCCTGACCAGGGCGGCTGCGGACACAGTCCAGCATCCCGACCGGCAATAGGTGGTTAGTTCCATGCAGTCGGGAACTCGGCCGGTCGGGGGCGGAGGTTTGCTGGGCAGGTCTCTGACAATGGGCCCCCGGCCACACCGCATACGCTGCGTTCACGCAGATTTTCAGGGCCCGGAGAATTGCCGGACCGGTGCTGGGCCCGATTACGGCGTGGAAGTGGATTCTCCGCCCCCTCCCGGACCGTGATTTCGGTGCGGGGCTGTGAAGAATCCAGCCCTGTACGTCTATGGTGGTCAGTTTAGTTTTGGCACGGATGTGACAGAGGTTAAAAAGTTTTCCACTCAGGTGGTATTTAATACTGACATAAGGGGTTAATATCATTGAATGCAGCAGAGTTCCCCTGAGAAACCGTTCCCCTGGGAAACTGTTGAGAAGTTTCTGCTAAGTTCCCACAGCTGCAGATGGCTGCCCATCAAGATGAACAAGAGCCAAGAGCATGGGAACTTCTATAATATACATAACAGTCAAAGACCACAGGCCTTTGTGCACTGATAGTATAATTATGTAGATCTTGTTAGTGATTGAACATTGTAATTAGGCAAGTGTATAGATGGTGTACTTGGTTGAATATAATCATGTATATTGAGAGTCATAAGTAGAGAAACTAATTGTAAAAGGTTAAAGATAGTAGTACATCTTTGATTGGTATCTGCAAATAACTGTAAGATAATGAAAAATATGAGACCTGATGTAATGTGTTGTTCGAGGAGTCTGTACGCCATCTTGTGGATACAGCTCTCCTGCATGCTTGAATAAATTTTTGAAAAAAGACTCCAGTCCGTCTGGTCTCTTATTTTGAGGAACAAAACTGATGTGGTTGAATAACCCATAGTTCCCCTAATGCTAACACCATAGGACAGTTATTCTTTGGTGAAGAGAATAGCCACTTGTAATGTTCCTTGTATTGTTCTCCAAGATAGCCAAAAGTCACAGTGTACAAAGAACATTAAGTTATGTATTTAAAACAAAGCTAGTATATTTTGCACTAATTTAAGTGGTTCGCACACTCTACTGAATAATAGCTAACAAAATAAAAGTATTGAATCTATGTTACAGTAATCTATTATGTCTCTCTAATTATGAATTCTAACCAACATTCTAACTTAACCTCACACTATCCTTCTCCATCAGCTTCTCCCAGAATGCTTAGAGATGCAGCCTTTTATAAGACTACTTAGTGATGCCATCTGGTGTTGATATACATGAACATCATCTTGTTAACCCTTTACTCTCTTTAGATTATACATATCGTTACATCCCCCTTTTTTAGATGTTTGCACAGTACAAACAGGAAAATACAAGTAACGATATTACATGATACATTGATATGTATGCCAAAAGTTAACAAGTGAGTCAAAATTTGTTTAAAAGTTTGTTTGTTTTTCTTTACAAATTCAGTCTTCAGATTTCTTTCTGATTCTGGAAGATCTCCTCAATCCAGTCAACGGTAGCTTTGTCCAACAACTTCTCGAAGTCATCTTGTTGATTATCAGATCCTGTTGTAGTATATAATAAATTACCATCAAACTGAAGACATGGAAATAAAGTATGAGAAGAGTTGATTTTCAGAAGAGCACGTTGATTTCTTCCAAGAACAGAACCATCAGTTGCTTTAACAATATACAAATGAGGTGCTGCTTGGCGTATGACCTTAGCTAAGTCAGACCATCCTCCAGTGGGAATGTGAATTCTCACTAGATCATCTGGATCAAGTGAATCCATCAATTTTGCATGTTCGTTGTAGTATTTCTCCTGAAGATGCTTTTGATGCTGCATTTTTTCTAGGACTTGCTGAAGATCAGGATCAGCTAGTTGTAAACATGGAAGAGTTGCTACTTAACGATCTGTTCATTAACAACTGAGCAGGCGATAAACCAGTTGAGAGAGGAGCAGCCCTATAATTCAGTGAAGCTAAGAACATATCTGAACCATAGTCAAATGCTTTCTTGAAAAGTTGTTTCACAATGTGAACGCCTTTTTCAACCTTGCCATTAGATTGCGGATAAAGAGGACTAGACGTGATATGAGTGAAATTATAGTTACGAGCAAATTCTGTCCAATCATTACTATCGAAGCAAGGTCCATTGTCTGTCATTACTCTCAAGGTATCCCATGACAAGCAAATATTTCTTTAGTCGCTTTGACTACGGATTTCGAAGTAGAATCAGACAATTTCATTACTTCCGGGTAGTTTGAAAAATAGTCAATGATCAATACATAATCACGACCATGAAAATGGAAAAGATCAATACCAACTTTCGACCACAGAGTCTTCTCAGGATCGTGAGTTGTGAGTTTCTCTTTTCTCTGTGTCGATTGATTTCGCTGGCCTGTTTCACATTCAAGCACAAAATTGGCTACCTCAGTATTTATTCCTGGCCAATATACTGCTTGTGTCGCTCATCGTTTACACTTTTCTATATCTAAATGACCTCCATGAACCTTCTGGAGGATCATGTGTCTTAGTGGTGTAGGAATGACAAGACAATCGAGACAAAGTAGAAATCCATCTACAACAGTCAGATCAGATTTAATGTTTGAAGTGTGAACAGTTTCCTTTCGGCCAACCATTTATCATATGGCTGATTACTCGTAACATTGCATCTTTTTCAGGTTCTGCTCTGATAAGCTCGCGTTTTTCATCAGACATAGGAAGAGTTTCAGCTATAAGTTCCGCTTGAGCTTCTATAAGCTTGTGAAAGTGTACAAACTCAGCAATAGCATGATGGGGAAAATATCCAACTTATGTAACCATGTATAAGAAAGCTGTGTCAGCTATTGCCAAGACCAGACCCTGACAAACTAGACAAAGCTAAGAATCCACATAATCGTATCATACAAGGCCAGAAGAGGGAAAATAGTGCCTGACCTTAGTAAAACCTGATAACAAAGCCACGATCTAGGAATGTCCTAATAACACAACCTCCTCATGACCTAGGTCCATCTGCGTCAAGGCATCATGAGGGCAGAGGTAAAAGCAAAATAGGACCACGTCTTAAGCCCTCTAAAGACAAAATACTGCAAATAAGCCGAGTCAGGGTCTTTCCATGACAACATGTTTGGTCAGATGTTATGACTGTATTGATTCCTTACTACTGATTCCTCACTAACTGATTACATTTTTGAACAAGGTCTGTTTTTGTAAGATGATACAGCTTTTGTATAAATATTGAACGTTTTCTCCATGTCTTTGCGAGCTTGAGAAGGAATGAGCAGTTTTGCTTTAACTGCTCTCTCTCTCTCTAACCTGTAGCCATCTGCATGCAGACTTTGGTCAATAAAGACGAAGTTATTTTTACGAAACAGAGTTGTAAAGTTGTTTTCTTCACAGTCTCGAAGTAGGAAAGATTTTAAAGACGACACGCTGAACTATCTCAAGTTCCTGGTCATCTGTTTCTGTAGCACGATATAATGATCTTTTCCTGGAGTGTAGACCAGCCGAAAGTCGTACCTTCTTAGTTTCTTGATTATTCGTTGCAGTCTTGGAGTCATATCATTCAAATCTTTCTTTATTATATGAGCTAATGATCGGTGCTCTGTTTCAACCATGAATATCGGAAGTCTATATACATAGTCATGGAATTTGTGTATTCCCGTAAGCAAGCCTAAACACTCTTTCTCGATCTGGGCGTAACATTGCTCTGTGGTAGTCATAGATCAGGATGCATTTGCAATGGGTCTACAAAAAGCATCATCATTCTATTGAAGGAGGACTGCCCCATCCCATTTGACTCACATCTGTGGAATTCTTTGTTTCTCGCCCAGGGTCAAAGAAGGGACGGACAGGTGTGATAGTTAATGCTGACTTGAGATCTGGCCATTCTTTTGTGTGCTTTGCAGTCCATAAGACAATAAGACATAGGAGCAGAATTAGGCCACTCGGCCCATCAAGTCTGCTCTGCCATTCAATCATAGCTGATATTTTCTCATCCCCATTCTCCTGCCTTTTCCCCATAACCCCTCATCCCCTTATTAATCAAGAACCTATCTATCTCTGTCTTAAAGACACTCAGTGATTTGGCCTCCACAGCCTTCTGCGGCAAAGAGTTCCACAGATTCACCACCCACTGGCTGAAGAAATTCCTCCTCTTCTCAGTTTTAAAGGATCGTCCCTTTAGTCTGAGACTGTGTCTTCTGGTTCTAGTTTTTCATACAAGTGGAAATATCCTCTCCACGTCCACTCTATCCAGGCCTCGCCATATCCTGTAAGTTTCAATAAGATCCTCCCTCATCCTTCTAAACACCCGACAGAAAAATCGATGCTACACCCGCACCGATTCCACTATCAGCAGTGGGCTAGCACCGGCGCCCCGTGAAACACCTGTGAAATGCACAAAAAACGGTGGGAGAATCGGCGGGTCCATGCTAGGCATGTGCAGGGCTGACAAGCTGCAGCTGTGCGCACGCCTACACCCCTACAAATGCACCAGCCACGTTGGAAAAGATAGCGCCGGTTGTGCTCGACCGCATACCCATCCACCCCGACTCCACAGCCTACTTCCTGGCCACCCCGCACTACTCCCCCCAGCCCTGGCAGAAGCCCCCCGGCCAGCGGTGTAGCTCTCGGCGGAGTATGGCGGTGCTGAAGACTGCCATACTCGCTCTCTCTCCGCAGCCGACACGCCAGGCTCACGACCGCTGAGACCACACGTAGCCTGTGCCATCAGGAACTTGGGGCATCGGAGGTGAAGCATCGCGGGTGGGCCCAATAATGATATGCAAATGCAGTTGCGGCTGCACGTGGCACGCATCTCGATGATGCCGATTTGGAGGGGGTGGAGCATTGTGGCTCGGCGTCTAACCAGCGCCTGCCACGGTTTCGGCGCCTGGAGCCATTCTTTGCCCGATCGCTGTTCCTGTTGCGACGTGGGGCAACGGAGAATCCCACCCACTGTATCCACCTCAGAGAATTGCCTCACTGGCAGGCAATCTAACCCACCCCCAGCCATTCTGGCTGTGGGGCTGGCTGACATGGAGTCACCCCTGGCATCCACCCCTGGCATAATATGCAGCCAATTGTCTCCAGAATGTCACTGACATCATTTACTCTAGATATATTCCCTCGACTGCCTTCAAGCTCATTGTTCCACAACTCTGAACAGCATGATTCTTTCTCCTTCCCAAGATCCACAAACAGGTCTGCCCTGGTATACCTATCATTTCAGTCTGTTTCTGGTCTGCTGAACTGATTCCTTCCTATCTCAACTCTTCTTTTTCTCTTGCTCAGTATCTAAGCAAATATACCCATGACTCTTCCAATGTTTCCTGATTTCTGGCCCTAACAATCTTCTTTTTACCATTGTCATCCAGGAGAAGTTGCTCAAAGTGAAACAGGTTCAGCCAGGGTGGAGGACTGTGGTGGTGGTGAAGGCTGCTTGGTCCTCCGTTCAAAAACCACATGGTGGTGAAAGAGTGAAAAATTGGGAGCAAAGTCACTGACATCCCCCAAATAAATAATGTTGCTATGGGTACCAAAAGAATGTGACTTTTTTGTGGGAGATGTGGAATATTCATTGGGGGCAATTTTGAGCCCACGTTAGCCATTAATGGGAACAGCAATGCGGGCAGGAAATTCAGCGAGAATCGGAAAATGCGATTCTCTCCGGCGAGATTGCGATTTCCGATTTCCCAGGCCCCTCGCTGGCAGCATGATGAGAAATCCACAGCGGGACATCTGGTGACAGCCATGGAGTAAGTGGTTGCACACAAGGTGGTTCCTGCCTGAAATTGGTTTATTTGGCCCTTTTCACACGTTTTGTGAGGTGTTTGCTTGTGAAAAGCGAAAGAATAAGAGAGAGTTGGTGATTCTCCTTTGGCTGGGAATGTCTCAATCCTATCAATTGAGGAGTTCAAGAGCAAAGGTCCACAGTCAGGCCAAGAGGACTCGCATGGCGCAGCATTGGGAAAGATGGCAGAGAGATCCGTGGTGTTGTTGCCCGCACAATGGTCAAGGAGACACTGGTGGAGTTTCTGACGGCTCACTTTCAGCAGCAGAGGAAGGCAGCCTCGGTGGATTTGGTGAGGGTGGCAGAGCCGATTCGGGCAGCCCAGGAGAGAGTGGAGCAGAGGCTGGAGGCACAAAATGCGACGCTCCAGAAGGTGAAGGAGTCGGTGGTTGATCATGAAGATCGGCTGGCCGTGTTAGCGGCAGAAATGTTCATGATGGCGGAGGGCGAAAAGAAACAGAGAGGTGGATGACTTGCAAAACCACTCGAGGAGCAGAATGCAAGGATCGTGGGGCTGCCTGAAGGGTTCGAAAGAACGCAGGCCATGAAATATGTGGCAAGGGTGTTCGAGAAGTTGGTGGGGGAGGGGGTCTTTGAACAACTTCCTGAAGTGGATCGGCCGCACATGTTTCTGAGGAGGAGGTCGAAAACGGGGGGGCCGCCGAGGGTGATCATTGTATGGTTGCATTGCTACTTGGATAAAGAGAAGATCCTATGGTGGCCGAAGGAGACGTAGAGTGTACTTGGGCATGTGGTTTGCTTTTACGAGGACTTGGGAGCAGAGCTGGCCAAGTGGCAGGCTAGGTTCAATAGGGTCAAGGTGGCCCTATTTAGGAAAAAGGTGCGGTTCAGGGTGTTACTACTTTGACAAACTGGATGAGGCGTGTAAGTTCTTAAGAGGCCATGGACTCGGGGACTTGTGAGAACATTGGATTTTGGGGGGATGCATCGCAAAACGGATGAGAGGTGCTGCAGTGAGGAAGGATGGGAACTGTACATGTTAGCATTGGGATGTAATGTTTGGCATTGTTTCTATTTGTCACTTTGTTTAGTTAACTGTGTAAAAGTGGAGTTTTTTGTATCTTTTTCCCTCCCAGCATTGGGAACAGTGTTGGATGTGTGGGGGGTGTGGGGAATTGTGGGGGAGGAGCTCGGGATGCTCGAGGGCTGGATAGGGTGGAGGGAGTGGTAGGGTGCTGTGGTATGGCAGAAGATGTTTGCTTCGTGGGCCTGGGAAGAGCTCATTAAAAGGTGGTTATGGCTGATCAGGGTGGGGTGGTGCCTTTGTGCTCTCTGACTAGGCTATTCTCTTGGAACATTAGGGAACTGAATGGGCTGATCAAAGGGTCCTGTGTTTTTGCACAGTTAAAAAGATTGAAGGCAGACGTGGTGCTCATGCAAGAGACTCATTTAAAGGTTGCAGATCAGACGCGATTGAGGAAAGGTCAGGTGGGGCAGGTGTTTCATTCAGGATTAGGTATGAAGGCGATGGGGGTACCGATGTTGGTTAGTAAGAGGGTGGTGCATTCGGCGGGAAATATTGTGGGTGACCCTGGGGGTAGGTATGTGATGGTGAGTGGGAGACTAGAGTGTGCGCCCGTGGTGCTGGTGAATATATATGCCCCCCGTTGGGACGATGCAGATTATATGAAGAGCGTGCTGGCGAAGGTTCAGGACCTGGACTAGCACCGGTTGATTTTCTGGGAGGGGATTTCAATATGGTTTTGGAGCCTAGGTTAGATTAGTCATGTCCTAGGTCCCTGAAGGTGTTGGCGATGGCGAGAAAATTGTTGGGATTTATGGAGCAGATGTGGGGTGGGGTGGACCCGTGACGGTTTGGCAGGCCGAAGACGTAAGTATTTATCCCAGCAGGAGTGCAAATCAGGTCATGGCATTTGAGTGGGATAATGGTAAGGGCCAGGTCTGTGGCAATGAGTTTTGTGGTGAGTTCTGCCTAGAAACTGTCAACTAAGCAACAGCTTTTGACAAATGCTGTGAGGTTAATCAATAGTCTGACACAGACAGAAGGATCTCTCTCTTCAAGCAGTCTTTTCAAGAAATCTCTATCCAACAAGTATCTCTTTGTTTGTTAACTTTATTTATAAGTGGCCTTTGGTCTGTGATGGGTTAGTTTAATTGGAGGTAAAGAAGGTATAAGTTAGTAGTAAACAGAGTTTCCTTTTATTGTTAAGAATTGTTTAACTGTTAAGTGTAAGTTGTTTATATTTTGTGATGTTAAAAATGTTTAATGCTGTGGAAATAATACAGTTTGTTTTAATACACCATATCCCATTTGCGCGTGGAGTGACTCCTGGAGCGCAGTATTCTTTTCCTCACAGAATTACAAATTAAAGAAAATTGTTGTGGTCTCGTCTGGTTTCCTAATATAAATTGGAGTCTGGTTCGGGATTGTAATAAAATTGGGGGCTCTTTACTGCGATTTAAAAGTATAATTTCTTATCTGCCTTGGAATTATTGAATTTAAAGGCATTGGGTGGGATTCTCCATTGGCGGGATCCTCCGCTTCACCGGCATCACACTCACGTCCACGGATTTCCAAACGGCATGGTGTTGGCCGCAATGAGACACCCCTTTGGCGGGCTGCTAGAACGGAGGATCCCGCTGCTGGCGGGGGCGAGCTCATCGGAAAACGTGTCTGGCGGGATGGAGAATCCCGCAAATTGAGTGTGTGAAGAACTGGTGCTTTTTTTTCAGGTGTTGCAATTTAAATAGGAAGTACAATAGTTCTGTCCGTTGCAAATAATTTCCTGGGTGTGGAAGAGATCACTCTGGTAGGTTTACAAAGGGTCCTAAAACAAAGCTTCTGGGTTTGGCGGTCAAACTGCAGTTGACTTTACCTGAAGGGGTGAGGAAGGTGGAGATAATACAGCGATAGATCAGCATTTAAATTTGCTGGATTATTGCCTGGACCATTAGACTTAACTAGAATTCTATTACAAATGAAAGAATTAGAAATGGAAGAAAAGGAGAGAGGAAAAAGAGAGGCTTTTCAAAAGGAAATGGAAATGAGGAAATTTCATGTGGAAATGGAAAAATTGGCAAGGGAAGAAGGGTTAAGAAAAAGAGAATGGGGCAATGGCAGAAGTAAAGGAAAAGTACAGAATTTGAACTTCGGAAACTGGAACTGTAAAGAAAACATTAATGTAAAATATTTGAGTTAAAGGCAGAAGCTAAGAAAAGTCTAGAGGAAGGGGAAACACTTCCTCGTCAAATGCCCAGTGGGGATAAGTTTAAATATATTCAAGCACTGCCAAGGTTTGATGAAAAAGATGTAGAAGCATTTTTCATCTCCTTTGAGGAAGTGGCTAAACAATTGAATTGGCCAAAAACCATGGGGCTGGTTTAGCACAGTGGGCTAAACAGCTGGCTTGTAATGCAGAACAAGGCCAGCCGCGCAGGTTCAATTCCTGTACTGGCCTCCCCGAACAGGTGCCGGAATGTGGCGACTAGGGGCTTTTCACAGTAACTTCATTGAAGCCTACTTGTGACAATAAATGATTATTATTATGTGGGTATTGTAGCTTCAAACAAAGTTAGTAGGTAGAGTTAGTGAAGTGTTTGTATCACTATCAGAGGAGGTATCTAAGGATTATGATGAAGTGAGAAAAGTCACGGTAAATGCACATGAACTAGTGATAGAAGCCTACTGACAGAAGTTTAGAAATCTAAGGAATGAACCAGGTCGGATATATATAGAATTTGAAAGAATCAAACAAAATAACTTGGATAAGTGGATGAGAGCATTATAAAATTGGTAGTACGGTAGCACAGTGGTTAGCACAGTTGCTTCACCGCTCCAGGGTCCCAGGTTCGATTCCCGGCTTGGGTCATTGTCTCTGTGGAGCCTGCACATTCTCCCCGTGTCTGTGTGGGTTTCCTCCGGGTGCTCCGGTTTCCTCCCACAGTCCAAGGCTGTGCAGGTTAGGTGGATTGGCCATGATAAATTGCCCTTAGTGTCCAAAAAGGTTAGGCGGGGTTACGGGGATAGGGTGGCAGCGTGGGCTTAAATAGGGTGCTCTTTTCAAGGGCAGGTGGAGACTTGATGGGCCGAATGGCACTGTAAATTCTATTCTATGAAATAGACCAAGCACATGACGCACTTAGGGAAATGATTATTTTGGAGGAATTTAAAGATTCACTTCCCGCAGTAGTTAAAACTCATGTGGAAGAGCAAGATGGGGTAGGTAAGGAGATTACGAACTTAAGGGATATAGAAGAAAGTCAATCTTTAATGGTGAGAGATATTGAGATTTGTAGTTCAGAAGGCGTATTGCCAGAAAAGGTTGTAATATGTGGAATTAGTGTGAAAGGAGTAGTGTGCCGCATTGAAAAGAGGTGAAGTGGTGGTAGGAATAATAGAGAAATTATCTTTTTCAGGGACAATTCATCCTGGATAATGATATAGCTGGATCACAGGTGGGAGTGATGCCCACTGTGGTTGAAAAGCTGGTGGAAAGTCAGATAATTGGGGTGTTGCAAGAAGTATATCCTGGGGTGTTTCTTGATTTTATGGCGCCAAACCACAAAGCCACGGATTAAGACAGAAGGAGGAGAAATCAAGGAGTAAAGTTAGGGAGGCTGAGATTCAATTATCAGAAAAGATCTTTGACCAGACACTTGATAAAGAATAAGGGCAGATGGTGGATGAAGTGGATATCTGTCATTGAAGAAAGTTGGTAGAATTACAGCAGAAAGATTGAGAGATAAAGCAGTTGTATCAGAAAGCATACACAGAAATAGAATCTCAGAGTATACCGGAGTGTTATTACAGTAGAAATAATATATTAATGAGGAAGTGGAGACCTTTACATATTCAGGCAGATAAAAAATGGGCAGAAGTTCATCAAGTGACATTAGCGGTGGGTTACATAATGGAGGTTTTGCAGGTAGCGCATGAGGCTCCAGTAGGGGGTCATTTGGGAGTAAAGAAAACCCAAGCAAAAATACAAAAACATTTTTCTTGGCCTGATTTGCATAGGGATGTAATTCAATTTTGCTGTACATGTCACACATGTCAGGTAATAGGAAAACCGCAAGCAGTAATCAAACAACACCCTTCATTCCCATTCCCGCCTTTGAGGAATCTTTTACATGGCCAAATTGATTGCATGGGACACCTGCCTAAAACAACAAGTGGGAATTAGTATTTGTTGCCCACAATGGATGTGTCTACCAAAATTCCAAAGGCCATCCAATTCAAAAATATTGAGCTAAGAGGGTTGTAGAGGAGTTAACTAAATCTTTTTACCAGATATGGACTACCAAAAGAAATCCAATCAGATCAGGGATCTAATTTTATGCCAAAGATATTCAGGGATGGTATCGATAGCTTTTTTTAAACTGTATTTTATTACAAACATGTATCAAAGCAGCTTACAGCAAATAAACACCCCGGGAAACATACTTACCAACAATCAACTATTCAGTCTGTACAGATTTTTCTCCTTTTTCACCCTCACCCCCCCTCCACTCCTCCCCCACCCCTCCAACCCCCACCCCCCTGCGACAAACAGCTCCTCAAACACAGTCACAAACATCCCCCACCTTTTCTCAATCCCCCCTACTGAGCCCCTTAATTCATATTTTAACTTCTCCAACCGCAGGGAGTCGTACAGGTCACCCAACCGTGCCGCTATCCCCAGTGGCGATGCCGACCGCCACTCCAGCAAATCACGACATCGGCATTCCTCCTCTCCATGAACTCTGGCTTCTCTGAAACCCCAAATATTGCCACCGACGGGTCCAGGTCCACCTCCTCCTCCACTGCCCTGGCTAAGACTACGAACACTCCCGCCCAGAATCTTCCCAATTTTTCGTAACTCCAAAACATATGCGCCTGAGTGGCTGGCCCTCACACACACCTCTCAGACTCTGCTATCCCCTGAAAGAACCCACTCATTCTCGCCCGAGTCATATGCCCCCTGTGCACCACCTTAAACTGTATCAGGCTCATCCTTGCACAAGAGGAGGTCCCGTTTACCCTTCGCAGTGCCTCACTCCATACTCCCCAATTGATCTCCCCTCCCAACTCCCCTTCCCATTTCCCCTTGATCTTCACCACCTGCTCATCTCCCTGCTCCCCCAGCCACTTGTATATATCCCCAATTCTTCCCTCTCCTTCCACATCTGGAAGCAGCAGTCACTCCAGCAGGGTGTATCCCGGCAATCTAGGGAACCCCCTCCAGACCTTTCGCGCAAAGTCCTTAACCTGCAGACACCTGAACTCACTCCCCCTCAGCAGCTCTACCCTCTCCCTTAGCTCCTCCAGATTGGCGAACCCTTCCTCCAAATGCAAATCCCTCACATTAACCAGCCCCACTTCCCTCCACCTCCTGTATACACTATCCATCCCCCCCGGCTCAAACCCATGATTCCCGCACAGCGGCGTTAGCACTGACATCCCTCCCATCCTGAAATGCCCCCTCAGCTGATTCCATATCTTCCCTCTGGACTGCACCACTGGGCTCCCTGAATACCTACTCGGAGCCATTGGCAACGCTGCCATCATCATGGCCCTCAAACTAGCCCCTTGCAAGATTCCTCTTCCATTCTAATCCACTCTACCCCTTCTCCTTCACACCACCGCCGCATCTTGTCCACATTTGCCGCCCAAAAATAATGAAGCACGTTCGACAACGCCAACCCTCTCTGCTACCTCTGCCTCTGTAGCAGGGCCTTCCCCATCCTCGGCACCTTACCCGCCCATACAAAGTCCGAGATGATCTTGTCCACTTTCCGAAAAAAGGCCTTTGGTATAAAGATCGGGAGAGCCTGGAAGATAAACAAGAACTTCGGCAGAATATTCATTTTCACCACTTGGACCCTCCCCGCCAACGTCAAGTGCATCCCACTGATGTGTTGGGTGCTCTGGATCCGTGGAACACATACAGGCCACCAACACTTAAAATAGTGAAACACTATTTTATTAAGTTAGAAACTGTTGAACATACTTTCACTGTGGGTTAACACGATGTTAGATTAAACTAAAGACCTGTGCCTGTCCGAACCAGTCTATGCACTCAGCACATGGTGAGGACCTGTGCTGTAAGCTGTAAGCTCTGACCTTGTAGGAGGCTGCATCCCAAATGAGCGGGAACTCTGATGCCCCCTGTCTTTATAGTGAGTGTGCTCTAACTGGTGATTGGCTGTGGTGTTGTGTGTGTTGATTGGTCCCAATGTGTGTCCATCAGTGTGTGTGTATCTGCACCATGATATACTGGTGTATATTATGACACCCACCTCCTAAGATCTTCCCTGGCCTCCTCCACTTATGGAGCCCCGTCCATTCCCTCACTACCTGAATCCCAAATACCAAAACTTATCCCTCGCTACTGTAAATAGCATCCCCCCTAAATTAGCCCACTGTGCCAACTCATTCACCGGGAATACCTCGTTTTTCCCTCTGCTTGTATCCCGAGAACCTTCCAAACCTCACCAGCAGGCCCATAATCCTTCCCATACTCTCCAACAGATCCGTAACATACAGCAAGAAGTCATCAGCATAGAGCAACGCCCGATGTTCCCTCTGTCCCCTCATAATCCCCTGCCACTCCGCCGACCCCCTGAGAGCCATCGCCAACGGCTCTATAGCCAGCGCAGACAGCAGTGGGCACTCTTGCCTCATATCCCTGTGTAAGTCAATGCTTTGTGAGCTCATATCATTCATCCTCACCCTCGCCCTTGGTGCCACATACAGCAACCGTACCCATGCCACAAATCTGAGCCCAAACCCAAACATTCCCAAAACTTTGAACAAGTACCGCCACTCCACCCGATCAAATGCCTTCTCCGCGTCCATGGACACCACCGCCTCCGGTACCAGAGCCCCCGACGGATTCATCACCACATTCAGCAGCTGTCTTATGTTAGTTGCGAGCGTCCTGCCCTTCAGGAAGCCTGTCTGATCTTCTGCAACCACCCCCAGGATACAGTCCTCCATCCTCCCCGCCAACAACTTAGCCAATACTTTCACAGCCGTGTTCAATAGTGATATGGGTCTAGACGACCCACATTCCACTGGATCCTTCACTTTTTGGGGGATTAGTGTGGTTACTGCCTTTGTCATGATCTCCGGCAACTCCCCTTTCTCAGTGCTTCATTAAACGCCCCCAACAGATGTGGTGCCAGGTCCGTCACAAATTCCTTATAAAATTCTGCCGGGTACCCATACGGCCCAGGGGCCTTCCCCAACTTCATACCCCTAATATTATCCAGCACCTCCCTCAGCCTCAAGGGCTGATCCAATGCCTGCCTCTTTGCTTCCTCCACCTGGGGAAATTCCAGCTCGTCCAGAAACTGCCCCATGTCCCCCTCCTCTCCCCCCAGGTCCACCTCGTAAAGTCCCTGGTAGTACTATCTAAATGCCTCATTTATGTTCCCTGACACCACATCCCCAGCTCCAGGCCGTATCTTCAATATTTCTCCTGGGCGCAACCTGACTCCGCAGCTGGAAGGTATGGATAGCTTAGGAGAAAAGCAATTTAAATCAACTACCTATCATCCTAGACTCAGGGAGCAGTAGAAAGGGGGCATCAAACTTTAAAAACCACGTTGAGGGCCTTTAGTCAGGATTATCCAGAGGATTGGGATAAAGGAATTCCATTGTACTATTCGGAAATTAGGGATGCACTTATATGAATCAACTAAATTCAGTTTATTGAATTGATTTTTGGTCATGAGGTAAGATGTCTACTTAAATTGATCAAAGAAGAATTGGTGAGTCAGCGTTCGGAGTCTACATTGTTGGACTATGTGTCATACTTTTAAAAAAAATATATATTTTATTAAAGTTTTCAAACACAATTATTTCCCTTACAAATCAAAAAAAATAAAAATAAAGGTAACATGATAACTGCAATATAACATTGTGTAACTAACATGGTAAACTAACCAAATAACACTAAGTAATACTCCCCCTGCCCCCTCTCCCCCTCCAAAAACCCAAATAATTTACCCCCCCTCCCCCTGGGTTGCTGCTGCTGGTCATCTATCTTCCCTCTAACGTTCCGCTCGGTAGTCGAGGTACGGTTGCCACCGTCTGGTGAACCCTTGAGCCGATCCTCTCAGCGCAAACTTCATCTGCTCTAGTTTTATGCACCCCGCCATATCGTTTATCCAGGCCTCCAGTCCGGGGGGTTTCGCTTCCTTCCACATGAGTAAAATCCTACGCCGGGCTACTAGGGACGCAAAGGCCACGACATCGGCCTCTTTCGCCTCCTGCACTCCCGGCTCACTCGCTACTCCAAATATAGCTAACCCCCAGCCTGGTTTGACCCGGACCTTCACCACCTTCGAAATCACTCCCGTCACTCCCCTCCAATACCCCTCCAGTGCCGGACACAACCAAAACATATGTGGGTGGTTCGCTGGGCTTCCCCCGCACCTCCCACACTTGTCCTCCACTCCGAAGAACCTGCTCAACCTTGCTCCCGTTATGTGTGCTCTATGCAGCACCTTAAATTGGATCAGGCTAAGCCTGGCACACGAGGAAGAGGAATTTACCCTGCTTAGGGCATCAGCCCACAAACCCTCCTCAATCTCCTCCCTGAGCTCTTCTTCCCATTTTCCCTTCAGTTCGCCCACCAACTCCTCCCCCTCTTCTCTCATCTCCCGGTATATCTCTGACACTTTGCCCTCCCCGACCCACACCCCCGAAAGCACCCTGTCCTGGATCCCTTGTGTCGGGAGCAGCGGAAATTCCCTCACCAGTTGTTTCGTGAACGCTCTCACCTGCATATATCTAAAGAAATTTCCCCGGGGCAGCTCATACTTTTCCTCAAGCGCTCCCAAGCTCGCAAACGTCCCGTCTATAAATAAGTCTCCCACTCTCCTGATTCCTACCCGGTGCCAGCTCTGGAATCCTCTGTCCAGCCTCCCTGGGGCAAATCTATGGTTGTTCCTGATCGGGGACGACACTGAGGCTCCCAGCACACCCCTCTGTCGCCTCCATTGCCCCCAGATACTTAATGTTGCCGCCACCACTGGGTTTGTGGTAAATTCTTTGGGGAGAGCGGTAGTGGCGCCGTCACCAGCGCTTTTAAACTCGTCCCTTTGCAGGGCTTCATCTCCAACCTTTTCCACGCCGCTCCCTCCCCCTCTATCTTCCATTTACGAATCATCGCCACGTTGGCGGCCCAGTAGTAGTCGCCCAAATTCGGCAACGCCAGTCCCCCTCTGTCTCTGCTACGTTGTAGGAACTCCCTCCTTACCCTCGGGGCCTTCCCTGCCCACATGAAGCTCGTGATGCTCCTATCTATTTTTTTAAAGAAGGCCTTAGTGATCAGTATAGGGAGACATTGGAACACACATAGGAACCTCGGGAGGACCATCACCTTAATTGCCTGCACTCTGCCCGCCAGTGACAGCGGCTGCATGTCCCACCTTTTGAAATCCTCTTCCATTTGTTCCACCAGCCGTGTCAGATTGAGTCTGTGTAAGGTTCCCCAGCTCCTGGCTATCTGAATCCCCAGGTATCGGAAGTTTCTTTCCACTCTCCTTAGCGGGAGGCCATCTATCCCTCTACTCTGGTCCCCAGGGTGTATCACAAAAAGCTCACTCTTTCCCATGTTAAGCCTATATCCCGAGAAATCTCCAAACTCTCTCAATATCTGCATGACCTCTGTCATCCCCCCCACTGGGTCCGTCACATACAGCAGTAGGTCATCCGCGTAGAGTGACACTTGGTTTTTCTCTCCCCCTCTAATCACCCCTCTCCATTTTCTGGAGTCTCTCAGCACTATGGCCAGTGGTTCAATTTCCAACGCGAACAGTAATGGGGACAACGGGCATCCCTGTTTTGTTCCCCTGTGTAGTCGAAAATACTCCGACCTTTGCCGACCTGTGACCACACTTGCCGTTGGGGCCCCATAGAGGAGTTTAACCCAGCTGACAAACCCGTCCCCGAACCCGAACCTCCTCAGCACCTCCCATAGATACTCCCACTCCACCCTATCAAATGCCTTCTCTTTATCCATTGCCGCCACTATCTCTGCCTCCCCCTCTGCTGGGGGCATCATTATCACCCCTAATAGCCGTCGCACGTTGACATTTAGTTGTCTCCCCTTTACGAACCCTGTCTGGTCTTCGTGCACCACCCCCGGGACACAATCCTCTATCCTCGTTGCCAGCACCTTTTATAGCAACTTGGCGTCCACATTTAGCAGTGAGATAGGCCTATAGGACCCGCACTGCAGCGGATCTTTATCCCACTTCAAGATTAGTGATATCGTCGCCTCCGACATTGTCGGGGGTAGGGTCCCCCCTTCTCTGGCCTCGTTAAAGGTCCTTACGCAGCGGAGCCAACAAGTCCACATATTTTCTATAGAATTCCACCGGGAACCCATCTGGTCCCGGGGCCTTCCCTGCCTGCATGTTCCCCAGCCCCTTGGTAACCTCGTCCACCCAAATCGGCGCCCCCAGGCCTTCCACCTCCTGCTCCTCCACCCTCGGGAACCTTAATTGGTCCAAAAACTGCCGCATCTCCTCTTTTCCCTCCGGGGGTTGGGACCTATATAGTCTCTCGTAAAAGGTCTTAAACACCTCGTTTATCTTCCCTGCTCTCCGCACCGTAGCTCCCATTTCATCCCTAATTCCCCCTATCTCCCTCGCCGCTGTCCTCTTTCGCAGCTGATGGGCCAACCGGCGACTCGCCTTTTCCCCATATTCATATCTCATCCCCTGTGCCTCCCTCCACTGTGCCTCCGCCCTCCTTGTGGTCAACAGGTCGAACTCCGTCTGGAGTCGTCGCCTCTCCCTGTATAGTCCTTCATCCGGGGCCTCCGCGTATTCTTTATCTACCCTCAAAATCTCCCCCAGTAGTCTTTCCCTTTCCTTGGCCACTATTTTCCCCTTGTGGGCCCTGATGGAGATCAGCTCTCCTCTGACCACCGCCTTTAGTGCTTCCCATACTACTCCCACTCAGACCTCCCCGTCGTCATTGGCCTCCAGGTACCTTTCGATACATCCCCGGACCGTTCCGCAGACTCCCTCATCCGCCAGTAATCCCACATTCAGTCGCCAGAGTGAACGCTGCTCCCTCTCCTCTCCTAGTTCCAGGTCCACCCAGTGTGGGGCATGATTTGAAACAGCTATGGCTGAGTACTCAGTTCCTTCCACCCTCGAGATCAATGACCTTCCCAAAACAAAGAAACTATCCGGGAGTACACCTTGTGAACATGGGAGAAGAAGGAGAACTCTTTGGCCATCGGCCTAACAAATCGCCACGGATCCACTCCCCCTATTTGGTCCATAAACCCCCTAAGCACCTTGGCCGCTGCCGGCCTTCTTCCGGTCCTAGATCTAGATCTATCTAACCCTGGGTCCAACACGGTGTTGAAGTCCCCCCCATTATCAGGTTTCCTACCTCCAGGTCTGGGATACGTCCCAGCATCCGCTTCATAAATCCCGCATCATCCCAATTCGGGGCATATACGTTGACCAGCACGACCTCCATTCCCTCCAGTCTGCCACTCACCATCACATATCTGCCTCCACTGTCTGCTACAATGTTCCTAGCTTCGAATGACACCCATTTCCCCACCAGTATGGCCACCCCTCTGTTCTTTGCATCCAGCCCTGAGTGGAACACCTGTCCCACCCATCCTTTACTTAACCTAACTTGGTCCGCCACCTTCAGGTGCGTCTCCTGAAGCATGGCCACGTCTGCCCTCAGTCCTTTCAAGTGCGCGAACACTCGGGCCCTTTTAATTGGCCCATTTAGGCCTCTCACGTTCCACGTGATCAGCCGAACTGGGGGGCTGCCTGCCCCCCTCCCCTGTCGACTAGCCATCACCCTCTCTAGGCCAGTCCCACGTCCCGGTTCCGCGCACCCACCCGTTCCCTAGGCGGCGCATTCCCGCCCCGACCACCTTTTCTTTTACCAGTTCCTCTTCGATCTCTGCAGCAGCAACCCAGTTATCCTCCCCCACTCCCCCCCGCCCCGCCAGATCCCCATCTAGCATGATTACTCCCCCCATATTGCTTCCGAAAGTCAGCTGACTTCAACTTATGTGTCAAACTTTATGGAGAGATTAACTGGAGATAGTGAGTTGGCTAGAAAGCAATTATAATTGTCACAGCCAGTAGCACAGTGGTTAGCACAGTTGCTTCACTGCTCCAGGGTCCCAAGTTTGATTCCCGGTTTGGGTCACTGTCTGTGCGGAGTCGGCACGTCCTCCCCGTGTCTGCGTGGGTTTCCTCCGGGTGCTCTGGTTTCCTCCCACAGCCCAAAGATGTGCAGGTTAGGTGGATTGGCCATGATAAATTGCCCTTAGTGTCCAAAATGTTAGGTGGGGTTACTGGGTTACAGGGATAGGTAGAGGTGAGGGCTTAAGTGGGGTGCTCTTTCCAAGGGCTGGTGCAGACTCAGTTTGCCGAATGGCCTCCTTCTGCACTGTAAATTCTATGATTCAGTGATGAAAAAGGAGGCAGATAAGAAATCAAAAACTCAGGCGGATTCTCCGTCGGCCGATGCGAGAATTGGGAGATTGGGCGGAGAATCGATTCCGATGCCGAAATCGTGGCGGGCCTCGGTTTCACGCCAAATTGCAAATCTCCGGTGCTTCAGCAGCAGCGTCAATTCGTTCCATTCCGCAAAAACAGAAAATATCATTATATGCAGCATATCATTAGTGGGCCTGACCTGGTATTCTCACGGGCCTCTGCAATTCTCCACCTGCAGTGGGGGGAGTTCCCGATGGCGAGTTTCACTTGTACTTTTAAAAATCGAGAAACAGGTGCCGTGGCTGATGAAGGAGAGAGATGAGCTAGGACACAGAAAGGGGCGACCATGGGCTGCTGGTCCTGACACTGGCCGGGCTGGGCTGGGGGCAGGCATGGGAATGACGATTGGGCCGATGTGGCCCCCCAACAGACTGGGGCGCTGTCCAGGCACGGACTGCCATTGCCGCGGCCCGCAAGACAGCCACCTTTCTGATCGCCCACCTTAGCCCCTGGTACTGCAGAGTGACACCGGCCGCATGGGTGCTCCCACCCCCGTACTCCAGTCCTCACTCTCCCACCCCCGCACCGCACCCTCCGTCATACCACCACCCCCCACAATCGGCCGCCATCCGCCGGCATCGGCCATAGTAGCTCATACAGGGGGGCGCCGGACAGGGCTGCAGAGCCTATCGCTGGCATGGGCAGCACCAACCGATGGTCCCCCTGGCAGCAGAGACGGGCATCAGGGCCAGAAGCTCCCACGGTGCAGGGCACCAACGGGGCCTTGGATGCAGGGATGGGGGAGAGGGGTGACATGCGCGGGCAGGGTAAGCAGTGCCAACCAGGGCCACCATGTAGCCTGGTGGACCTGGTTGGGCATGGGGGTACGCGCCATGCTAACATGTCTGTCTTTCATCCCCTGCAGAGAATGGATATTGGAATTCAGTCAGCAATGGTGGCCTTCCTCCGAGTCGGCGTAGCCCTGGGGGATGCACTGAGGCTGTATGAGCTGGAGCTGCTCGAGAAGGAGGAAGCTGCAGCAGCGGAGCCTGCCCCAGTGGATTAAGATGCAGCCGCTGAAGATGGAGAGCCAGATGCCCAACAGGCCGAGGAGGAGGAGGTGCAAAGGAGGCGCCGCATGAGACCTCGCGTGTACCTGTCATTCGAGGTCCTGCCAGACCAGGCATGCCGTCGAAGAGAGAGGCCCAAGATAGGTAAAGTAAAGAATAGAGGCGGGAATACTGTCCTGGACCCAGCGGGGGTTAACGAGGTGTTTAAGGACTTCTATAGTAAATTATATGAGTCGGAATCTCCGGCTGGGGTGGAGGGGATGAGTCAGTTTTTGGATCAATTGAGGTTCACGAGGGTAGATGAGGATATGGTAGAAGGGCTGGGAGCCCCAATTGAGATTGAGGAAATAATCAAGGGGCTGGAGGGCATGCAGTGAATGTTATTATGACGCCCTCAGAAGGAGAGGAGGCGGAGGTGGTGGTAGCGATGGATGCGGAGAAGGCTTTTGATTGGGTGGAGTGGAATTGCCTGTGGGATGCGCTGGGAAGGTTTGGGTTTGGTGAGGGCTTTATTGACTGAGTGCGGTTGCTCTATCTTTTTTTTTGTTGAAATTTCATGATTTATTTCAAATGTAACAAGCAGTTAGAAAAATTCAGGAATTCCATATTAATGAGAACGAGGAAGAGAATAACTGTCATCCCATTTGCAAGGCGGAGAACATCGTAACACTAAAGGAAGAAGTTTACCACTTGAATGGAGCTTATGTGTATCCGAAGCACCTCCAATGCATTTTCCATTCACAAATACTCTTGGAACTGTTCTAACACCAGTCAATTCCTCAAGAGTATTTTGAATGTGGTCACCATCCTTGCGTTGATCCAGTTCAATTGCTTTGAAATTAGCTCCTATTTATTCAAAGATGCCCTTTGCCTTCGCACAATAAGGGCAATAGGTCTTGGAAAATATAACTACACAATTTTGTACAACTTGGTTGCGAATAAAATGCAAAGCAGCCTCACACTGTGCTTCTGGCAATTTGGTAAATAATTGTCCCGTTCTCACAGAAGGAAGACGTGTACTCACGTGTGTGCACCACAAGCATGCCACCATACCAGGCAGCAGGCAGCGAGATTAGAGGAAGGCAGTCCATCAAGTGCACAGCCTGCTGAATTTGGCTCTGCGGTTGCTCTATCAGGAACCAGTAGCGGGTGTGCGTAGAACCGGCTGAGGTCGGGGTACATTAAACTACACCGAGGGATGAGGCACGGGTGCCCCCTCTCCCCGTTACTGTGTGCTCTGGCCATAGAGCCATTGGCCATGGCGTTAAGAGCCTCTAGGAACTGGAAAGGGCTGGTTCGGGGGGCTGGGGGAGGGAGGGGGGGGTGGAGCACCGGGTCTCACTGTACGCAGGTGACCTACTCTTGTATATTTCAGACCCGTTGGAGGGGATGGGGGAAGTAATGCGAATCTTGGGGGAATTTGCAAATTTTTCAGGGTATAAATTGAACATGAGGAAAAGCGAGATGTTCGCGATCCAGGCAAGAGGACAGGAGAAGAGATGGGAGAGCTGCCGCTTAGAATGGTAGGGAAGAGCTTTCGATATCTGTGAATCCAGGTGGCCCGGGAATGGGAGGCACTGCACAAGTTAAACCTATCCCGATTGGTAGAACAAATGGAAGGGGACTTTAAGAGATGGGACTGATGTGTTGGGTGCTCTGGATCCGTGGAACACATACAGGCCACCAACACTTAAAATAGTGCAACACTATTTTATTAAGTCAGAAACTGTTGAACATACTTTCACTGTGGGTTAACACGATATTAGATTGAACTAAAGACCTATGCCTTGTCCTAACCAGTCTATGCACTCAGCACGTGGTGAAGATCTGTGCTGCAAGCTGTAAGCTCTGTCCTACTAGGAGGCTGCAGCTCGAATGAGCGGGAATTCTGATGCCCCCTGTCTTTATAGTGCATGTGCTCTAACTATTGATTGGCTGCGGTGTTGTGTGTGTTGATTGGTCCCAATGTGTGTCCATCAGTGTGTGTGTATCTGCACCATGATATACTGGTGTATATTATGACAGGGACATGCTCCCACTATCACTGGCGGGGAGGGTACAGACCGTGAAAATGACGGTCCTCCCCAGATTTCTGTTTGTCTTTCAGTGCCTCCCCATCTTCATCCCAAAGACCTTTTTCAAGTGGGTGAATAAGGTTACTTCAGGCTTTGTGTGGGCGAATAAAACCCCGCGAGTGAAGGAAGTGTTGCTGGAGCGCAGTCGGGGGGAGGGTGGGTTGGCACTGCTGAACTTCTGCAATTACTACTGGGCGGCTAATATAGCCATGATTAGGAAGTGGGTACTTGGGGAAGGGTCGGCATGGGAGCGGATGGAGGCGGCGTCATGCAAAGACACCAGTTTGGGAGCACTGATAACGGCACCTCTGCCATTCTCGCCGGCCCGATACTCCACAAGTCCGGTGGTGGTGGTGGCTCTGAGAATCTGGGGACAATGGAGGGGATATAAGAGAGTGGAAGGAGCATCTCAATTTATAATAATCATCGGTTTGTACCGGGTAGGCTAGATGGTGGGTTCCGGAGTTGGCAAAGGGCAGGAATTAGAAGGATGTGGGATCTGTTTATAGATGGGAGCTTTCCCAGCTTGAATGTTTTGGAGGATAAATTTGAATTGCCAGCAGGGAACGGTTTTAGGTATTTACAGGTGCGCGACTTCCTGAGAAAACAGGTGCCGGCCTTTCCACTGCTGCTGCCACGGGGGGATACAGGATAGAGTAGTTTCCAGTACCTGGGTGGGAGAGGGGAAGGTATCGGATATTTACCAGGAACTTTCAGAGGCGGAGGAAACTCCGGTGGAGGAGCTTAAGGGCAAGTGGGAGGACGAGCTAGGTGGAGAGATAGAGGCGGGTCTGTGGACGGATGCCCTAAGCAGGGTTAATACCTCCTCATCATGTGCCAGGCTCAGCCTGATACAATTTAAGGTAGTCCACCGGGCACACATGACAGTGGCTAGGATGAGCAGGTTTTTTGGGGTAGAGGACAGGTGTGCGAGGTGCGCGGGAAGCCCAGCAAATCATGTCCACATGTTTTGGGCATGCCCGAAGCTTAGAGGGTTTTGCTAAGGCAATATCCACGGTGCTAAAATCACGGGTGGTGCCGAGTCCAGAGGTAGCGATCTTTGGAGTGTCGGAAGAGCCGGGAGTTCAGGGGGCGAAAGAGGCCGATGTCCTGGCCTTTGCCGCCCTGGTAGCCCGGAGACGGATCTTGTCAATGTGGAGGGACTTGAAGCCCCCGAGTGTAGAGACCTGGGTTAGTGACATGGCTGGGCTTCTCAGTCTCGAGAAAATAAAGTTCGCCTTAAGAGGGTCAATGGTCGGGTTCACTCGGAGGTGGCAGCCGTTCATCGACTTTATCGGGGAAAATTAAAAGGTCAGCAGATGCAGTATTCCAAAGGGAGGGGGAGGCTGGATTGTTGTTGTTTGGCTGGAATGTATAAAGATTGAGATGAGGGGGAAATGTTTATTATACCATGTTGATGTCATTGTCTATGATATTTTTATTAAAATTTTCAAATACCTTAATAAAAATATTTTTTTTAAAAAGAGGGATGCCCGGGCAGCGGTTCGCCACCATTGCCGAGATGCCCCGGGCTCAGGGGGTGATCGACATGATGCATGTCCTCCTACGAGCAGCTGCAGATGACAGGCCGTTCCACACAAATTATACGTGGTTCCACTCGATGAAACACAGCTGGTGCTGTGACTATCAGATGCGCATCATGCATGTCTGCACCTGATACCCAGGCAGTGTGCACGACGCCTTCATCCTGGCGCACACGACGATTCCCGGCCTCTTCGAGGTGCACCCCGGCCTGGTGGGGGGGCTCCTGGGTGACAGGGGTTATCCGCTGCAATCATGGCTGATGACGCCTATCCGGATGCCATGACCGATGCAGAGACCAGCTACAACAACATCCATGCAGCGACCAGGAGCGTGATCGAGCGGTGATTAGCCTCCTGAAGATGCGGTTCACATTCCTGGGCCGCTGTGGAGGGGTCCTCCAGTATGATGCTGGAAAGGTCGCCCACATCGTGGTGGCCTGCTGCGTCCTCCACAACATCGCGCAGCAGAGGGGCAACATGCTGGAGGAGGAGGATGAACGCCAAGCCTCGACCAACGCGGCCAACCACAGCCCCTCCTGCAACCCACTCCATGATATATACCTGCTGCACAATGGGATGCGGGACCAGTGTTGGCAGTAACAACAGATCTGGTCCATGGGGTAGAGGATGATGACAACTCACTCTGGTTCTCCGCATCACTCGACAATGTCTGACTCTTGCCCACGGTAGCACTTTACACCGTCCACCTGGGTGATCCCTGCACGCAGGCTGGCCATTCCATCACATGGTCCTACGTTTCCCTGGGGTGGTGGAGGTGGGTATGGTGGCGGCAGGGTGGGTCATGGGATCGGTGAGTGCCAGCTGAGCTGCGGTCCCTGAGCCAAGCCCAAGCCCAATGTCCGTCCATTACCCCCTCCCCCCACGCCCCCTCTGTGGCCTGCCCAGACCAGCCCACCCCTCACACCGATCTGACAGAGCACCAGGCAGGTTGTAACATTGTGCACAGGTGATTAATGTGAAAACATTTGTACAGATTCATGCCCGATACCCTATTGCTAAACTGTGGCCTACAGCCATGCCAACTTAACTGATGTCTACTTTTATGGTCTTATGGGCCCTAACCAGGGGCTGGTTTAGCACAGGGCTAAATAGCTGGCTTTGAAAGCAGACCAAGGCAAGCCAGCAGCACGGTTCAATTCCCGTACCAGCCTCCCCGAACAGGCGCCGGAATGTGGCGACTAGGGGCTTTTCACAGTAACTTCATTTGAAGCCTACTTGTGACAATAAGCGATTTTCATTTTTTCATTTCATTAATTCTATGTCTAGGTGAATCCCCAGATGGTACAGGTGGAGTGGAGGCAGCCTGTTGTGGTTCACTTTCGCGACCGTCTTCTGGGGCGCCCGGGCCTGGAAGTGCCTGGCTGCTGCTCAGGTGTCCCAGGTGGCCCTGCTCTTCCGGCTACCCACTGTGGTGGTATGTATTAGGGGTAGTACGGTACCTGTGATGCCGAGAGGCTATTGGTAGAAAGAAACTGGGTCCTGATGGGATCTGCCACCTGCTGGCTCCACCCAGTAAGGCGGAGTATAAGAGCCCGGGTTCTCGCTGCAGCCGCATTCTGTAACTGAGCAGCTGGGGAACAAGTCTTGCTTAATAAAGCCTCGATTGACTTCATCACTTCTCGACTCGTGAGTAATTGGTTGTACCGCACCCACCAGATGCGCCAAGGACAGGGGGGAGCCCGAGGTGCTGCTGTGTTCGACACCTCCCCTGCGGGGGTCACCGGCACAAATCCCATCACCTCCTCCTCCTTTGTGATGCCCAATGGACCCATGGCCACTCCATGGGACGTGGGTGCAAGGGGAGCTATCCCCTGAGGCTCCCCTCCAACTGGCGCTGCCAGTCCTCGAGATACGCTCTCGTCTCGGCCAGGGACTGCATGCTAATGGCCATGGAGCACAGGGAATGGACCATCTCCATCTGGGACGGCGCCAGATCAGCTCTTGATTGTGCGACCATCATCTGGGTATGCTTCACATCAGCCAATGAGTCCCTCTGGAACTGGGCGACAGCCCTCTGTGTCTACGCCACTTCAGCCAGTGTCTGGGCAATGCCACTGACGCTCCAAGCCATGGTCCGCAGTGACTGGGTCATGCTCAGGAGCGCTGCTGCAATTTCCAGGTGGTTCTGGCACATGGCTGCCTGTGAGAGGGCAGCCCTGTCCTGGGTCTTGGCCACCGCCTGCACAGATTGCCCCAGGCGTTGGACATTCAGATTCATAGCCAAAACCCTTGCCCCAATGCCTCCACCGTGAACGACACCCAGTGTTGGCCTGGGTGGCACCTCTTGTTCTTGTATGTGGTTGGACTCTTCCGCCTGTGCCTGCAGGTGCTGGATGCTCGCCGACAACCCCTCATGTAGTCCCTGGCTCTGCGACTGCATCTCCACGGTCGATGGGATTGTCCCTTCCAGAAGCCCCGAAATCTGTCTCGACGGCAGCAAGTCCCTAAGGTCACCCCCCCCCCCCATCCCCCCTTAGCTCTACAGGAGCATGCTAGTCTCCCAGGAACCTCTCCACTAAAGTACCCAACTGAGGTGAGTGTCTCTGGGATGGTGGAGGGTGTTGGAGACAGCCATGACGGGAAATTAGTGACATCATCAGACTCGTGCTCCAGGGTGTCCTGAGTCTCTGGTTGGGGGTTCACATCCGTGTTCGTGTCCTAGTCGCTGCTCGGCACCTGGGACTCTGAATGTGGCTGTCGCTGGAGGCGGGGGACACCAGATCGACCCGCCCCATCACCAGCAGGTCCTGCAAGACACAAGACAAGAAGCATAGTTAGATCACAGGCTGGGGATGGTGTGGGTGTAGGGTGGTGTGACGGTGGTGTGGGGGTTGTGTGAGGATGGCGCGATGGTGAGGGTGTGGGGGTGGTGAGAGGATGATGTGAGGTGAGGGGGTGGTGTGGGGTGGTGTGAGGGTGGTGTGAGGGTGGTGTGAGGGTGAGGGTGGTGTGGGGGTGAGGGTGGTGTTGGCAGCAGGGGGGAAACATGTGTAACAGCCAACCACAACTCAGCAGGATCTCACTTCCTCGCCCAGTCCAACACATGCAGTCAGGTACCTGGTGGCTTCAGTGGCCAGGGCATCCGGCCATGGCGGCCGGTATGGGGGCCGGCATGTGGTACAGGGTGAGGGTTGGACACTCTCCGGGTGGGGGGTGTAGGATTATGGGTCTATGGGATATGGTTGGTGCCAGAAGCGCAGTGCTGCCGACTCTCCCTGGCCACCCTGTGGAGGTCGTGCAGTTTCTTACGGCACTGATAGAACATAGAACAATACAGCGCAGTACAGGCCCTTCGGCCCACGATGTTGCACCGAAACAAAAGCCATCTAACCTACACAATGCCATTATGATCCATATGTTTATCCAATAAACTTTTAAATGCCCTCAATGTTGGCGAGTTCACTACTGTTGCAGGTAGGGCATTCCACGGCCTCACTACTCTTTGCGTAAAGAACCTACCTCTGACCTCTGTCCTATATCTATTACCCCTCAGTTTAAAGTTATGTCCCCTCGTGCCAGCCATTTCCATCCGCGGGAGAAGGCTCTCACTGTCCACCCTATCCAACCCCCTGATCATTTTGTATGCCTCTATTAAGTCTCCTCTTAACCTTCTTCTCTCCAACGAAAACAACCTCAAGTCCATCAGCCTTTCCTCATAAGATTTTCCCTCCATACCAGGCAACATCCTGGTAAATCTCCTCTGCACCCGCTCCAAAGCCTCCACGTCCTTCCTATAATGCGGTGACCAGAACTGTACGCAATACTCCAAATGCGGCCGAACCAGAGTTCTGTACAGCTGCAACATGACCTTCTGACTCCGGAACTCAATCCCTCTACCAATAAAGGCCAACACTCCATAGGCTTTCTTCACAACCCTATCAACCTGGGTGGCAACTTTCAGGGATCTATGTACATGGACACCTAGATCCCTCTGCTCATCCACACTTTCAAGAACTTTACCATTAGCCAAATATTCCGCATTCCTGTTATTCCTTCCAAAGTGAATCACCTCACACTTCTCTACATTAAACTCCATTTGCCACCTCTCAGCCCAGCTCTGCAGCTTATCTATATCCCTCTGTAACCTGCTACATCCTTCCACACTATGGACAACACCACCGACTTTAGTATCGTCTGCAAATTTACTCACCCACCCTTCTGCGCCTTCCTCTAGGTCATTGATAAAAATGACAAACAGCAACGGCCCCAGAACAGATCCTTGTGGTACTCCACTTGTGACTGAACTCCATTCTGAACATTTCCCATCAACCACCACCCTCTGTCTTCTTTCAGCTAGCCAATTTCTGATCCACATCTCTAAATCACCCTCAATCCCCAGCCTCCGTATTTTCTGCAATAGCCTACCGTGGGGAACCTTATCAAACGCTTTGCTGAAATCCATATACACCACATCAACTGCTCTACCCTCATCTACCTGTTCAGTCACCTTCTCAAAGAACTCAATAAGGTTTGTGAGGCATGACCTACCCTTCACAAAGCCATGCTGACTATCCCTGATCATATTATTCCTATCTAGATGATTATAAATCTTGTCTCTTATAATCCCCTCCAAGACTTTACCCACTACAGACGTGAGGCTCACCGGTCTATAGTTGCCGGGGTTGTCTCTGCTCCCCTTTTTGAACAAAGGGACCACATTTGCTATCCTCCAGTCCTCTGGCACTATTCCTGTCGCCAATGATGACGTAAAAATCAAAGCCAAAGGTCCAGCAATCTCTTCCCTGGCCTCCCAGAGAATCCTAGGATAAATCCCATCAGGTCCCGGGGACTTATCTATTTTCAGCCTGTCCAGAATTGCCAACACCTCTTCCCTACGTACCTCAATGCCATCTATTCTATTAGCCTGGGGCTCAGCATTCTCCTCCACAACATTATCTTTTTCCTGAGTGAATACTGACGAAAAATATTCATTTAGTATCTCGCCTATCTCTTCAGACTCCACACACAATTTCCCATCCCTGCCCTTGACTGGTCCTACTCTTTCCCTAGTCATTCGCTTATTCCTGACATACCTATAGAAAGCTTTTGGGTTTTCCTTGATCCTTCCTGCCAAATACTTCTCATGTCCCCTCCTTGCTCGTCTTAGCTCTCTCTTTAGATCTTTCCTCGCTACCTTGTAACTATCCATCGCCCCAACTGAAACTTCACACCTCATCTTCACATAGGCCTCCTTCTTCCTCTTAATAAGAGATTCCACTTCCTTGGTAAACCACGGTTCCCTCGCTCGACGCCTTCCTCCCTGCCTGACCGGTACATACTTATCAAGAACACGCAGTAGCTGATCCTTGAACAAGCCCCACTTATCCAGTGTGCCCAACACTTGCAGCCTACTTCTCCACCTTATCCCCCCCAAGTCACGTCTAATGGCATCATAATTGCCCTTCCCCCAGCTATAACTCTTGCCCTGCGGTGTATACTTATCCCTTTCCGTCATTAACGTAAACGTCACCGAATTGTGGTCACTGTCCCCAAAGTGCTCTCCTACCTCCAAATCCAACACCTGGCCTGGTTCATTACCCAAAACCAAATCCAACGTGGCCTCTCCTCTTGTTGGTCTATCAACATATTGTTTCAGGAAACCCTCCTGCACACACTGTACAAAAAACGACCCATCTATTGTACTCGAACTATATCTTTTCCAGTCAATATTTGGAAAGTTAAAGTCTCCCATAATAACTACCCTGTTACTTTCGCTCTTATCCAGAATCATCTTTGCCATCCTTTCCTCTACATCCCTAGAACTATTAGGAGGCCTATAAAAAACTCCCAACAGGGTGACCTCTCCTTTCCTGTTTCTAACTTCAGCCCATATTACCTCGGAAGAAGAGTCCCCATCTAGCATCCTCTCCACCACCGTAATACTGCTCTTGACTAGCAGCGCCACACCTCCCCCTCTTTTGCCTCCTTCTCGGAGCTTACTAAAACACCTAAACCCCGGAACCTGCAACATCCATTCCTGTCCCTGCTCTATCCATGTCTCCGAAATGGCCACAACATCGAAGTCCCACGTACCAACCCATGCTGCCAGTTCCCCTACCTTGTTTCGTATACTCCTGGCATTGAAGTAGACACACTTCAATCCACCTACCTGAACACTGGTCCCCTCCTGCGACGTCAAATCTGTGCTCCTGACCTCTATACTCTCATTCTCCCTTACCCTAAAACTACAATCCAGGTTCCCATGCCCCTGCTGCATTAGTTTAAACCCCCCCAAAGAGCACTAACAAATCTCCCCCCAGGATATTTGTGCCCCTCAGGTTCAGATGTAGATCATCCTGTCTGTAGAGGTCCCACCTTCCCCAGAAAGAGCCCCAGTTATCCAGAAATCTGAAACCCTCCCGCCTGCACCATCCCTGTAGCCACGTGTTTAAATGCTCTCTCTCCCTATTCCTCATCTCATTATCACGTGGCACAGGCAACAACCCAGAGATAACAACTCTGTTTGTTCTAGTTCTGAGCTTCCATCCTAGCTCCCTGAAAGCCTGCCTGACATCCTTGTCCCCTTTCCTACCTATGTCGTTAGTGCCAATGTGGACCACGACTTGGGGCTGCTCCCCCTCCCCCCTAGGGACCCGGAAAACACGATCCGAGACATCACGTACCCTTGCACCTGGGAGGCAACATACCAAACGTGAGTCTCTCACGCTCCCACAAAATCTCCTATCTGTGCCCCTGACTATAGAGTCCCCAATTACTAATGCCCTGCTCCTCTCCCCCCTTCCCTTCTGAGCAACAGGGACAGACTCCGTGCCAGAGGCCCGTATCCCATGGCTTACCCCTGGTAAGTCCCCCCCCCCACAAGTATCCAAAGCGGTATACTTGTTTCTCAGGGGAACGACCGCAGGGGATCCCTGCACTGACTGCTTTTTCCCAGTCCCTCTTACAGTTACCCACCTATCTCCAATCTTTGGTGTAACTAATTCCCTGAAGCTGCTATCTATGACCCCCTCTGCCTCCCGAATGATCCGAAGTTCTTCCAACTCCAGCTCCAGTTCCCTAACTCGGTCTTGGAGGAGCTGGAGATGGCAGCACTTCCTGCAGGTAAAATCAGCAGGGATACTAACTGCATCCCTCACCTCAAACATCCTGCAGGAGGAACATTGCACTCCCTTCCCTGCCATCCCTCTAACTTTCTACCAAGATCTGGCTAACAACTAAATTAAATTTTTTATATAAAAAAAAATAATAATAATAATAAAATATGGTACTTACCTCACACCAAAGGGTTTTATTATTAGGTTAGAGGAGGAGGGTGGGTGGGAGACACTACACGTGTAGTGTCTCGGGTTTCCTCTCCACCAGAATTTATTGGTGAGGGTCTTCCCAGAAGTCCGCGGGGCGACTTCCTGTTCCCGCCTTAAACACTAAAATTGTAAAAAATTTTCAGCTCCCGCTGAAATTGACTAACCAGCCAGCTCCACTCCCGCCAAAATCGACTGGCCTGCCCCTGCAAAGACAAGTGTTTTTAAAGGACAGACTTACCTCCCAGCAGCCACTTCCGCACTGCTCCCGCTGAAACTGACTCACCAGCTGTTCTCCCGCCGAAATCGACTGGCCTGCCCCTGCAAAGACAAGTGTTTTTAAAGGACAGACTTACCTCCCAGCAGCCACTTCCGCACTGCTCCCGCTGAAACTGACTCACCAGCTGTTCTCCCGCCGAAATCGACTGGCCTGCCCCTGCAAAGACAAGTGTTTTTAAAGGACAGACTTACCTCCCAGCAGCCACTTCCGCACTGCTCCCGCTGAAACTGACTCACCAGCTGTTCTCCCGCCGAAATCGACTGGCCTGCCCCTGCAAAGACAAGTGTTTTTAAAGGACAGACTTACCTCCCAGCAGCCACTTCCGCACAGCTCCCGCTGAAATTGACTAACCAGCCAGCTCCACTCCCGCCGAAATCGACCGATGGTCCAGATGGTGTTGCTCATGGCGCTTACAGCCTCTGCCACCTGCGCCATGCACAGCAAATAGCGGCGGCTGACAGACTCATTCCGGGGCCGGGGTACAAGGTCACCCACCTCTCCTCCACAGTGTTCAGCAGAATCTCAAGCTTGGCAACCGTGATTCTTGGGGCTGCTCTCCTCACTGCCATCTTGTTGGCTGGGATGGTGTGCGTGGGGGATAAAATGTGGATTCTCCGAGCCTCCGCGCTGCAATCGCGCTTGGCGCAGGGGCGGAGAATGGGCGTCAGACCCGCGATCAGGTCCAACGGTGCTCCCGCGATTCTCCATGTACTGGGGAATCGCTGATAATCGCGCACACGCAGTCGACGCGGCGCCAGTCGAGGCCATTGAAAGTGGCCCCCTCGGCGATTCTCTACCAACAACTGGCCGAGTTTCCGCCGGCGAGGTTCACTCATGGTTCCACATGGCGGGAGTTTGGAGTGGCGGCTGCGGACTCAGTCCGCGGCCGCCCTGGTGGAGGGTGGGGGGGATCCGGCACCAGGGGTGGGGGGGATGGGGGTGACTGCTCCAGGATGGCCAGGCCCGTGATCGGGGGCCACTGGTCGGCATGCGCGTGCGATCTCGGGGGGGGGGGCATATATTGTCGGGGGCGCCCGCATTGTGGGTCCACCATGTTGTGCAGGGCTGCTGCCGAAGGCCCCGTATCAGCAGCCGGAGCTGCGAGAAGCTCTCCGGGGCCTTGCTAGCCCCCTGCAAAATGGAGAATCACTCCGGACTTTCTCCAGGAATGTCCAGTGATTCGCGCCCGTTTTCTTGCGGGCATGGGGGACATAGCCCCATTATCAGAGAATTCCACCCGGAGACTTCTGCCAGTAATACTTTCTAGTGGGTAGAAAGTATTAGTATTGTTACCAGTGGTTGGTGAACCATTAAAAGTAAAATTTAGGGGGCCTTATTAAATTGAATGGAAATTGATTGAGGTGAATTATTTCATAAGAACACCAGATAGAAGGAAAACTCACAGTGTGTCATTTTAATATGCTCAAAAAGTATTTTGATAATGAAGGAGGAGGAGGTGTTAGCCATTGTAATTTAGGCAGAAGAGATAAATCCAGATGATTCTGAATTTGACATTCCTCAAATTAGATTGGACAATGAGGAAGTGATAAGAAATTGGGATAAATTATTGAGTTACCTTCCAGAGGAAAATAAAAGTGACTGAAAATGTTAATATGTTACATTGAGATATATGTGGGAACAAATTAGGAAGTACAAAATTAATTATACATGATGTAGATGTAGGAAATGTTATTCCAATTAAGCAACATTTATATGGGCTCAATCCACTGAAATTAGCACAGGTACAAAAAGAGATTGAAAGAATGCTTAAGAATGATATAATTGAAGTCAGTTGCAGCGATTGGACCTCTTTGTTTGCTAACTTTGATTATAAGTGGCCTTTGACCTGTGATGGACTTTGCTTAATTGGAGGTAAAGAAGTTCAAATTAGTAGTAAACAGGGTTTCCTTTTATTGTTAAGAATTGTTTAACTGTTAAGTGTCAGCTATTTATTTTATGATATTAAGCTAGGTTAATACTGTGGTAATAATAAAAAGTTTGTTTTAATATACCATATCCCTATTTGTGTGTGGAATCACTTCTGGAGCGAAGTATTCTTCTCCTCAAACTTTTACAACTTGAAGAAAATTATTGGGTTTGTTGGTTTCCTAATATAAATTGGGTGATAATAGTGGTTGATGGAACCTTAATTAGTGAAAGTCTGCGGGAACGCGGGTAGAGGATGTTACCTCCCTGCTCCACATAATCCAGGAGTTTGTTAACGACCCCTCCGAAAATCTTGGGTGTTGTCTTCCTGGTAGCTATCCCCAACTGGACTTGGGGTAGGTGCAGGGGCGTGCAAGGGAGTTTAAGAGGAACACCACACTGATTGCAGAGATGAAGATTTCCCGGGGCGAGCGAATCAGAGGCAATCTGCCATGGGTGTGGTGTGAATCATGTGGGAACATTTTTTTTTGTTAGTTTGGCTCAATATTCGGTGAGTTTTCGAGCCGTCGGCGGAATGGTCACTGGTATTCTCATTGGAAAAGACACTTTAAAAATATGGTAAGCTCCCACCAAATGTTCCAGTCCCTTCCCTCACCTCTTTTTTGGTACATTGATGACTATATTGGTTGGTAACTATTTCCACCATGGTCATCCAATCCCTCTGCACCTCCGCAATCCATCAAGATGGTGCTGTTTCCTGCTTTTGTCTTCAACTGGAAAAAACTCATTTTTGCTTCCAATTTCTACCATACTCTCACCTCTACATAACTCATCTCTGACATTTCCATTACCTTCCATGCCTTTCCCTGCCCTTATTTCTAGGAAGGGCTATATGTTATGGATGGGGTTTAATTTTAAATAGCCCTGATTTCTTCCCTCACTGTCCACCCGTAAACGGGGAGGTGTTTTTGATTTTTAATTTCCCCCTTTTTTTCCCCAACCTTTCAGTTTGAAGTTATCTAACCCTCTATTGATAACCCCACAGCAAACATGAGATCGGATAAAAGATAGAAGAGTGTTCAAACCGTCCTCCCCTCCTTTTTGTACTCATACAATAAAGAGCAATAAGGGAAAAAAAGAGGTACGGGGAAAGGCCACAGACAAAATAAGGATTATTTTTTTCACCTGTCCAGAATCAAAGGTTCAATAGTGTATTTCTGCCGAGTGGTTAGTGGGCTGAAGCTGATGTGGGATATTGCACTTTTCCGGTATTGCTGACTTCCACGATGGGAGAAGCATGTAGAGATGAATTAATCTTGTAGCAGGCACTGGTACTTGAGTTTGGACGTTCAAGTAGAAAGTGCAGATGAGGGCCAGATAATTTAAACCTGGACGGAGCTCCAGTTCTGCTGCGGTTTTTGTTGAAGTGAGATGGCAGATTGTCTTCTTTAGCTTCACAAGGCTGTATTGCAAGTTCTAACAGCTTTGGGCGAGGGAGTCATGTAACATAACTCCCACTTCCTCCCCTTGGTTTGGACAAAGGATGTATATTCCAGGTCTGGATTCTTGAGATAGTTAATGTATCATCCATTAATAAGTGTATCAGAGTTTTCACGGTCCATTGTCTTTGCAGATGGATCTTGAAAATGAAAATCGCTTATTGTCACAAGTAGGCTTCAATGAAGTTACTGTGAAAAGCCCCTAGTCGCCACATTCCGGCGCCTGTTCGGGGAGGCCGGTACGGGAATTGAACCGTGCTGCTGGCCTGCTTGGTCTGCTTTAAAAGCCAATGATTTAGCCCAGTGTGCTAAACCAGCCCCTCTTATCAGTTGACCAGGAATTTGCCTCAGAAATGTAAGAGCCTTTGTGCATTTCCTTGGGATTTGACTTTTGCAGTCTCGGGCGATATTAGCACATCTTTACAGATAAAGGGCGGGATTGTTTTGGTCACGCCTGCCTGCCGACCGGAAATTCCCACCCGAGGTCAACGGAACTTTACATGTCCCCATCCCATCCGTGGCTATCTTGCAGCGGTGTGGCTGAAAAATCCAGCCCAAATGTTGCTGTGGTTTACTGAAGGCCAGAAATTCCTATTTTTGAGAGTCAAAGTCAGTCATGTCTTCAGTCAGTCTAAAGCTTTTGTCCATTATATATATGTTTAAATAAATTTATAAAGGAGAGAACCTCGGAGATCAAAAGAAGTAGGAGCAGGAATAGGTCATTTTGTCCTTAAGCCATTTTCCATTCAATAAGATCATGGCTGGGCTAATTGTGGACCACATTCCAGTCTGTTCCCCGTAACCCGTGGCTCCCATGCCAATCAAAAATCTGCCTTCAATATGATCAATGACCCAGCCTCCACTGATGTCTGTGGAAGAGATTACTAAACACAAACAACTCCAAGAGAAGAAATTCTTCCTCATCTCCATCTTAAATGGGAACCCCTTATATTTTGAAACCGTGCCTCAAGTTCACGGTCCCATCACTTCATTCCCGAGCACCCTCCACAAGCAAAGAAATTGTCATGTTAGTGGAATGTATGTGTGCTTATATTCAGAGTCACAACCAGGTGAGAGTCCCACACACACCAATGCCCAACTGTTGGAGCTGTGATAGCTGAGGCCACTGACAGTCAGAGGACTGTGGGAGGTCAGGCTTATACTGTGCCCCTGGCTGAATTTAGGCTTCTGGAGTTGTTAGTAAGGTGGCAGATGATGGACCTACAGATGAAGTATGTGAAGATCTGATGGAGCAGATTCCAGTGAATCAATGGGAAGTATAGGTTGGAGGCAATGGGGTGATGTAGGAAGATTGATTCAGATGAGGAAGATATTAGAAGGATGAAGGAATGAGATGGATATGGCATGAAAAGGATATTGAGGACTGAAGACACTAATTTCATGGGATGTGGGTGGCACTGGCTGGATGAGCATTTATTGCTGACCCCTGATTGCCCTTGAACTGAGTGGCTTGCTAGGACTATTTCAGAAGGCATGAAAGAGTCAACCACATTGCTGGGAATCTGGAATCACATATAGGCAGGCCAGATAAGGACGAGAGATTACCTTCCCTAAAGGACATTAGTGAACCAGATGGGTTTTTACAACAATCGACAATTGTTTCGGTTTCATGGTCATCGTTAGACATTTAAATCCAAACATTTATTGGACTCAAATTTCACCATCTGTTGTGGTGGATTTGAACCCCAGAATATTACCCTTGGTCTCTGGATTACTAGACCAGTGACAATACCACTTCACCGCCGCAGGAATTCCTTGCAAGAATTGTGACTAGTGGATCAATTCTCTTTATTCCTTTGTGGGGTGTGTATGTGTATGTCACGGCAAGGTCAACAGTTATTGCCCATGCCCAATTGTGAGAAGGGTGTGGTTCGCTACCTTCTTGAACCTCTGCTATAAGAGGTTTAAAAACCAACCACCGGTGTTTCCTTCTGAAATTCAAGGAGATCAGAAATATTTATGACAAGATCTCTTATCAGCATGAATAAGTTTGCAATGACTCAGTTAGTCTATGCAATACATTTAGAAAACAAAGAGCGAGTCAGAATTAGTCATTTCACAATTCCAGTATTAAATTGCTTTGCAGATATTCATCATTATTTATTTAAGCTAAAAGGGCCAAGCCTGCTTTCTAAAAATAAGGTATAATCAGCTCAAACCAGATTATGAGAAGGTAAACTGTGAACCTTTTTTCAATCTTTTTTTCCCGGGATCCAGTTTTGCCAACTGGCCGACCTTCGCGACCCACATCAGCTGACCTTTGCGACCTACGCTGGCCAACCTTCCGTTACCTTAGGAACACAGGAATTAGGAGCAGCAATAGGCAATTCAGACCTTCGAGCCTGCCCCTCCATTCAATTAGATCATGCCTGATCTCTTCCTGGTCTCAAATCCATCTCCCTACCTGCTCCCCATATCCTTTTAACTTGTTTTTTAATCAGAAATATATCTATCTCCTTCTTGAAACCATTTAATAACTTAGATTCGACCGCACTATGGGGCAGCGAGTTCCACAAATTCACCACCCTCTGCGAGGTTCCTCCTCCTCTCAGTTCTAAATCTACCCCTTCTCAATGTATAGCTGTGACTTCTCGTTCTAGATTTCCCTACAAGGGGAACATTTGGTCTACGCTTCCTTTATCAATCAGATCCATTCTCATCCTTCTAAACCAGTGTTTTTCAAACTTTTTTTCCGGGCAAATTTTTACCAATCGGCCAACCTTCGGGACACACACAGGTCAACCTTCACGGCCCACGCCGGCCGACCTTCGCAAATCACACGAGCCGACCTTCATGACCCACGCCGGCCGACTTTCACGACCCATCATTTTCTCTTACCTTTAATGCGAGAGGTGAGCCTGCTTGTTTCTCATTTAATTGTTTGCTGCTGACAAAATGGAGGATTCACAATCACGCCCAAAGCACGTGACGTCAGCATTCGGGGTGCGTGACCTGTTCCCTGCCTCGCTTCAGGCAGGAAGATTACAATGAATTTGAAAAAAAATCTTCTCCTGCATCAGTGCGTTGACATCAGGAGGAGGCAGTGCTACTCGCGTGGTTCTGTGCATGCGCACTGATGAGCGGGCACGCATGCACAGTGCGCTCGCATTTTTTTATCTGGTCGCGGCCATCATTTTCAAAGCCGCTTGCAGTCAGTATTGTTACAAGTCGGCTACTGCGGCTGTTGTGCGCAAATGTGCGCGATCGGGGATGACGCAACAGCGGCTCCGGGACCTTCCCGACACCCACCCGCGGGTTGCAACCCTAACTTTGAAAATGCCTGTTCTAAATTCCAGCCGTTTAACCTCTCCTCATACGCCTTCATCCCCGGAATCAATCTGGTGAATCTCCTCTGAACTGTCTCCAATGCCACCACATCCTTCCTCAAATAAGGAGAACAAGACTGGACACAATACTCCAGATGTGGTCTCACCAACACACGAAACAATTGCAATAACACTTCTCTGCTTTTATACTCCAGTCCTTTTGCAATACTTATCTGATGTGACTCCAGGTCCATAGCAATGTGGTTAACTCTTAAATGCCCTCTAAAATGACTGAGCAAGCGACTCAGTTCAAAGGCAATTATGGAGAGGCAATTAATGCTGGTCTTGTCAGCAACACCGACATCCCATGAATGAATAAAATAAAATTTAGGGTGATAAGAGCACAGGCTGGGAGGCATCAGATCAGAGGCATTCTCTGCCTCCCAGTAAGATAACAAGGCATCTGCAGCCTGAATAATTCTGCTCATTAGGTATATAACTGGAGGTTTTACTGGGAAGTGAAATGTGATAATTAAAAGATATAAATATGTTGGGCAGCCTTTATATTAAAGAAACACCCTTTAGAATCAGGCTGTGTTCTCCCAGCATATGTTTATAAATAAAGTCCTTGATTACTCGACGCTTGCAGATTCGAGAGTGGTTTCTTTCCCCCCGCAAGGGATGAATCCAATTTGGTGGCACGGTGGTTAGCACTTTTGCCTCATAGCGCCAGGGACCCAGGATTTAGATGTTTCAGGCAGGGTAGAGGGGGATGTAAAAGGGATGGAGGAGTTGTGCTACTGGTTCGGGAGAATATCACAGCTGTACTGCAGGAGGACACCTCAGAGGGCAGCGAGGCTATATGGATAGAGATCAGGAATAAGAAGGGTGCAGTCACAATGTTGGGGGTTGGTTTACTGCAGGCCTCCCAACAGCCAGTGGGAGATAGAGGAACAGATAGGTAGACAGATTTTGGAAAGGAGTAAAAGCAACAAGGTTGTTGTGATGGGAGACTTTAACTTCCCCAATATTGCCCGGCCAGGTGGTAGAAGTTTCAGTCGGGGAGCATTTCGGGAACAGTGACCACATTTCAGTAAGTTTTAAAGTGCTGGTAGACAAGGATAAGAGTGGTCCGAGGGTGAATGTGCTAAATTGGGGGAAGGCTAATTATAACAATATTAGGCGGGAACTGAAGAACCTCGACTGGGGGTGGATGTTTGAGGGTAAATCAACATCTGACATGTGGGAGGCTTTCAAATATCAGTTGAAAGAAATTCATGACCGGCATGCTCCTGTGAGGAAGAAGGATAATATGTAAAATTTCAGGAACCTTGGATAACGAGGGATATTGTAGGCCTCGTCAAAAAGAAAAAAGGAGGCATTCATAAGGGCTAGAAGGCTGGGAACTGATGAAGCCTGTGTGGAATATAAGGAAAGTAGGAAGGAACTTAAACAAGGAGTCAGGGGGGCTAAAAGGGGTCACAAAATGTCATTGGCAAATAGGGTTAAGGAAAATCCCACGGCATTTTACACGTACATAAAAAGCAAGAGGGTAGCCAGGGAAAGGTTGGCCCACTGAAGGACAGGGGAGAGAATCTATGTGTGGAGCCAGAGGAAATGGGTGAGGTACTAAATGAATACTTTGCATCAGTATTCACCAAAGAGAAGGAATTGGTGGATGTTGAGTCTGGAGAAGGGTGTGTCGATAGCCTGGGTCACATTGAGATCCAAAAAGACAAGGTATTGGGCGTCTTGAAAAATATTAAGGTGGATAAGTCCCCAGAGCCTGATGGGATCTACCCCAGAATACTGAAGGAGGCAAGAGAGGAAATTGCTGAGGCCTTGACAGAAATCTTTGGATCCTCACTGTCTTCAGGTGATGTCCTGAAGGACTGGAGAATAGCCAATGTTGTTCCTTTGTTTAAGAAGAGTAGCAAGGATAATCCAGGGAACTACAGACCGGTGAGCCTTACGCAGTGGTAGGGAAATTACTGGAGAGAATTCTTCGAGACAGGATCTACTCCCATTTGGAAGCAAGTGGACGTATTAGCGAGAGGCAGCACGGTTTTGTGAAGGGGAGGTCGTGTCTCACTAACTTGAAAGAGTTTTTCGAGATCACAGTGATGATTAATGCAGGTAGGGCAGTGGATGTTGTCTAGATGAACTTCAGTAAGGCCTTTGACAAGGTCCCTCATGGCAGACTGGTACAAATGGTGAAGTCAATGGGACCAGAGGTGAGCTGGCAAGAAGGATACAGAACTGGCTAGGTCATAGAAGGCAGAGAGTAGCAATGGAAGGGTACTTTTCTGATTGGAGGGCTGTGATTAGTGGTGTTCCGCAGGTTTCAGTGCTAGGACCTTTGCTGTTCGTAGTACATATAAATGATTTGGAGGAAAATGTGACTGGTCCAATTAGTACGTTTGCAGACGTCACAAAGGTTGGTGGAATTGAGGATAGCGATGAGGACTGTCAGAGGATACAGCTGGATTTAGATAGTTTGGAGACTTGGGTGGGGAGATGGCAGATGGAGTTTAATCCAGACAAATGTGTGGTAATACATTTTGGAAGGTCTAATACACGTAGGGAATATACAGTGAATGATCAAAGCCTCAAGAGTATTGACAATCAGAGAGATCTAGGTGTACAGGTCCACAGGTCACTGAAAGGGGCAGCACAGGTGGAGAAGTTGGTCAAGAAGGCATACGGTATGCTTGTCTTCATTGGCCAGGGCATTGAGTATAAAAACTGGCAAGTCAAGTTGCAGCTGTATAGAATCTTAGTTAGGCCACACTTGGAGTATAGTGTTCAATTCTGGTCGCCACACTACCAGAAGGATGTGGAGGCTTTAGAGAGGGTGCAGAAGAGATTTACCAGGATGTTGCCTAGTATGGAGGGCATTAGCTCTGAGGAGAGGTTGAATAAACTTGGTTTATTCTCCCTGGAATGAAGGAGGTTGAAGGGCGACCTGATAGAGGTCTACAAAATTATGAGGGGCATAGACAGAGTGGATAGTCAGAGTGGGGTCAATTACTAAGGGGCATAGGTTTAAGGTACGAGGGGCAAGGTTTAGAGGAGATGTACAAGGCAAGTTTTTTTTACAGAGGGTAGTGGGTGCCTGGAACTCGCTGCCGGAGGAGGTGATGGAAGCAGGGACGATAAGTGGCGTTTAAGGGGCATCTTGACAAATACATGAATAGGATGGGAATAGAGGGATGATACGGACCCTGGAAGTGTAGAAGATTTTAGTTTAGACAGGCAGCATGGCCGGCGCAGGCTTGGAGGTCCGAAGGGCCTGTTCCTGTGCTGTCCGTTTCCTTGTTCTTTGTTCTAGATTTCAGCCTTGGGTGTCTGCTGTGTGGAATTTGCATGTTCTCCTTGTGTATGCGTGGGCTTCCTCCGTATGCTCCGGTTTCCTCCCACAGTCCAAAAAAGAGCAGTTAAGGTGGGGCTAATGCCATTCCCACGTCTTCTCATTGTAATTCTGCACATTATTCCTTCTCCAATTACAGTCTAATTCCTTTCGAGCGCCTCAATTGAACGTGCCTCCACCACTCTCAGGCAACACATTCCGGATCTTAACTAATTGCTGCCTGAAATTCTTTTCCCTCGTATTGCTTTTACGTCTTCAGCTAATTATTTTCACAAATGGGAACAGTTTCTCCCTATCAATTCTGTCCAGACCCCTCATGATTTAGAATACCTCTATCAAATCTCCTCTCAGCCTTCTTTTCTCCAAGGAAAACATTTCACCTTCTCCAATCTATCTTGGCAACTAAAGTTCCTCACCCTGGAATCATTCTTGTGAATCATTCCTGCACTCGCTCCAATGCTTTCACATCTTTCCGAACGTTTGGCACCCTGAACTGGACACAATACTCCAGCCGAGGTTTAACTACTGTCTTATACTAGTTGAACATAACCTCCTTGCTCTTGTACTTTATACCACTATTAAAAGCCCAGGTTTCTGTATGCTTTATTAACTGCTCTCACAACCTGTCCTGTGACCTTCAATGAGTTATGAATATATACACCCAGATCCCTCTAATGCTGCAGAGTTGTAGCCTGTGTTTTACACTAGGCGAGATTCTCCAATTCAACAGCTCCGTGATTCTTGGCCACGCGCGTTTGCTGGTGGCTGGATTCTATCATCTCGCCGCTTGTCAATGTGATTTCCCATTGAAACCACCCCACGTCACCAGGAAACCTGCTGGTGGGGGTGCGCTGCTGGCGGGTAAAGTGAATTGCAACGATTGGAGAATTTTGGCCACTGTCTCTCCATACTCTTCCCACATTCCTCACTTCAAACTTCAGCTGCCACTTGTTCCACCAACTTGTCTATGTTCTTTGGAAGTTCTACATTATCCTCCTCAGTTCACAACGCTTCCAAGTTTTGCATCATCCACAAATTTTGGAATTGCGCCCTGTACACCAAGTTCTAGGTCATTAGTATATGCCATGGAAGAGCAAGGATCCCAATGTTGATCTCCAGCTTAAAAATCATCCATTAATCACTACTCACTGATTCCTGTCACTCAGCCAATTTCATATTGATGCTGCCAGTTTTCCTTTTATTCCATGAGGTATAACTTTGCTGCATCTGGTTGACCAGGCTGTAAAGCCCAAAGAAATTTGCAAGGGTAAATCCAAACACGGCAAATTTCTGCACAAAGATTGCGAACTGAAACACTGACCGTACCCCTCAAACGGATTTTCATTGATAACAAATCCAATCACAAGAAGAGACAGTAGACTTCCGGTTGTGACCATGGAGTGAATGGTCACATACAGGGCTGCTCCTGCTTAAAGTCACAGAAAAGAGCTCTTTTTACACAGAACTGGGTGGAATTTTGATGAAAAGGTGTAGGTGAATGTTAGAGGAGTAGTTTACCCCTGGAGTGGTATGTCTTCTGATCACCAGGCCCAGCAGAAAACAGTGAGAGATTTGGCTAGAAAGTTGAAACAATCTTGTGCTGCACAGACAGTCTCTTCCAGCATGCAGGCGGGGGAGGGGCAAGCTGGAAAGCACAAGATACAGGAACTGATGGCTTTTATCAAGGAGGAATTCCATAAACAGAGGAAAGAAACGCGCGAGGATCATGCAAAGGCCATTGCAGAAGCTGGGGCACCCCTGAAGAGTTCTCTGGAATGGGTGGAGAAGTGTTTGGAGGTGCAGGGGTCACAGATTCGGGAGATTGAAGGAGTGATCTCGGACCACAGTGATCGTGTGGTGGCTCTGGAGGTGGAGGTGGGGCTCCTAGGAGACCTTTGTAAAACGTTGAGGGCAAAGGTGGAGGAGCATAGCTCGAGAAGACAGAACCTGTGAATAGTGGGCCTACCTGAAGGAGTGGAAGGTGTGAGTGCCACGAGGTATGTCTCGAGGATGCTGGTGGGGCTGGTGGCAGGAGGGGTGCTAGATAAGGCGCCTGAAGTGGAATGAGCGCATAGGTCCCTGAGGCAGGAGCCTAGAGCTCGGGATTGTTTTTTTTTTTTTTTTTTATAAATGTTTTATTGAAAATTTTTTCCCAAACAACAATTTTTCCCCTCTTACAAAGCAAATGCAACAATAACAATACAGAAATTTTAAACAATACACAAGTAACAAAACCCCTTTATCTTTGACCTAAACTAAACCCCCCCTCCCCCCCCCCCCCTCCCCCCCTGGGTTGCTGCTGCTGGTCATCTGTCTTCCCTCTAACGTTCCCCTAGGTAGTCGAGAAATGGCTGCCACCGCCTGGTGAACCCTTGAGCCGATCCTCTCAGGGCAAACTTTATCTGCTCCAGTTTAATGAACCCCGCCATATCATTTACCCAGGCCTCCAGTCCGGGGGGTTTCGCCTCCTTCCACATGAGTAGGATCCTGCGCCGGGCTACTAGGGACGCAAAGGCCACAACGTCGGCCTCTTTCGCCTCCTGCACTCCCGACTCTTCCGCAACTCCAAATAGAGCTAACCCCCAGCCTGGTTTGACCCGGGCCCTCACCACCCGCGAAATCACTCCCGTCACTCCCTTCCAATACCCTTCCAGTGCCGGGCATGCCCAAAACATATGTGCGTGGTTTGCCGGGCTCCCGCCACACCTCCCACATTTGTCCTCCACTCCAAAGAACCTGCTCAATCTTGCTCCCGTTATGTGTGCTCTATGTAGCACCTTAAATTGAATCAGGCTAAGCCTGGCGCATGAGGAAGAGGAATTTACCCTGCTTAGGGCATCAGCCCACATACCCTCCTCTATCTCCTCCCCTAGTTCTTCTTCCCACTTTCCTTTTAGTTCGCCCACCGACTCCTCCCCCTCTTCCCTCATCTCTCGGTAAATCTCTGACACCTTGCCCTCTCCGACCCACACCCCTGAAAGCACCCTGTCCTGTATCCCCTGTGTCGGGAGCAATGGAAATTCCCTCACCTGTTGTCTAGTAAATGCCCTCACCTGCATATATCTCAAGAAATTTCCCCGGGGCAACTTATACTTTTCCTCCAATGCTCCCAAGCTCGCAAAAGTCCCATCTATAAATAAATCTCCCACCCTCCTAATTCCCAACTGGAACCAGCTCTGAAATCCTCCATCCATTCTTCCTGGGGCGAACCTATGGTTGTTCCTGATTGGGGACCCCACCAGGGCTCCCCGCACCCCTCTCTGTCGCCTCCACTGTCCCCAGATATTCAATGTTGCCGCCACCACCAGGTTCGTGGTAAACATTTTAGGTGAGATCGGTAGCGGCGCCGTCACCAGCGCCTCTAAACTCGTCCCTTTACAGGACTTTCTCTCCAGTCTTTCCCACGCCGCTCCCTCACCCTCCATCATCCATTTACGTATCATTGCCACATTGGCGGCCCAATAGTAATCGCCCAAGTTCGGTAGTGCCAATCCTCCTCTGTCCCTACTACGCTGAAGGAACCCCCTCCTTACTCTCGGAACTTTCCCTGCCCACACGAAGCTCGTGATGCTCCTGTCTATTTTATTAAAAAAGGTCTTAGTGATTAGTATAGGGAGACATTGAAATACAAATAAGAACCTCGGGAGGACCATCATCTTAATTGCTTGCACCCTGCCCGCCAGCGATAGAGGCTGCATGTCCCACCTCTTGAAGTCCTCCTCCATTTGTTCTACCAACCGTGTCAGATTAAGTCTGTGCAAGGTTCCCCAGCTCCTAGCGATCTGAATCCCCAGGTATCGGAAGTTTCTTTCCACTTTCCTTAGAGGCAAGCCTTCTATCTCTCTACTCTGGTCCCCTGGATGTATCACAAATAATTCACTCTTCCCCATGTTTAGCCTATACCCCGAGAAATCCCCGAACCCCCTCAAAATTTGCATAACCTCTATCATTCCCCCCGCTGGGTCCGACACGTATAACAATAGGTCATCCGCATATAACGAGACTCGGTGTTCTTCTCCCCCTCTAATCACCCCTCTCCATTTCCTGGAGTCTCTCAACGCCATGGCCAGAGGTTCAATTGCCAACGCGAACAACAATGGAGACAGCGGGCATCCCTGTCTTGTTCCCCTATATAGTCGGAAATACTCCGATCTATGTCGACCTGTAACTACGCTTGCCGTTGGAGCCCCATAAAGAAGTCTAACCCAGCTAATAAACCCGTTCCCAAACCCAAACCTCCTTAACACTTCCCATAAATACTCCCACTCCACCCTATCAAATGCCTTCTCTGCGTCCATTGCCGCCACTATCTCTGCCTCCCCCGCCACTGGGGGCATCATTATCACCCCTAATAGTCGTCGCACGTTAACATTCAGTTGTCTCCCTTTTACGAACCCTGTCTGGTCTTCGTGCACCACCCCCGGGACACAGTCCTCTATCCTCGATGCCAGTACCTTTGCCAACAATTTGGCGTCCACGTTCAACAATGAAATGGGTCTATAGGACCCGCACTGCAACGGATCTTTATCCCTCTTCAAAATTAACGATATCGTCGCCTCCGACATCGTCGGGGGTAGAGTCCCCCCTTTCCTGGCCTCATTGAACGTCCTCACCATCAACGGGGCCAACAAGTCCACATATTTTCTGTAATACTCCACCGGGAACCCGTCTGGTCCTGGGGCCTTCCCTGCTTGCATGCTTCCCAGTCCCTTAATAACCTCGTCCACCCCAATCGGTGCCCCCAGGCCTACCACCCCCCGCTCCTCCACTTTCGGGAACCTCAATTGGTCCAGGAACTGCCGCATCCCCTCCTCTCCCTCTGGGGGTTGAGACCTATACAGTTCCTCATAGAAGGTCTTGAACACCTCATTTATCTTTCCTGCCCTTCGCACCGTGTCTCCCCTTTCGTCTCTAATTCCTCCTATTTCCCTCGCTGCTGCCCTCTTTCGCAATTGATGAGCCAACAGGCGACTCGCCTTTTCCCCATATTCATACCTCCTCCCCTGTGCCTTCCTCCACAGTACCTCCGCCTTTCTGGTGGTCAGAAGGTCAAATTCCGTCTGGAGTCGTCTCCTCTCCCTGTACAATTCCTCCTCCGGGGTCTCTGCAAATTCCCTATCCACCCTTAAAATCTCCCCCAGTAATCTTTCCCTTTCCTTGGCCTCTGTTTTCCTTTTGTGGGCCCCAATGGAGATCAGCTCTCCTCTGACCACCGCTTTTAGTGCTTCCCATACCACTCCCACAGGGACCTCGCCGTCGTCATTGACCTCCAGGTATCTCTCAATACACCCCCGCACTCTTGCACACACTCCCTCATCCGCCATCAGTCCCACATCTAATCGCCAGAGTGTTCTCTGCTCCCTTTCCTCTCCTAATTCCAGGTCCACCCAATGTGGGGCATGATCCGAAACCGCTATGGCTGAGTACTCAGCTTCTTCCACCCTAGAGATCAACGACCTTCCCAAAACAAAAAAATCTATCCGGGAGTACACTTTATGGACATGGGAGAAGAAGGAATACTCCCTAGCCCTAGGTCTAAGAAATCGCCATGGATCCACTCCCCCCATTTGGTCCATAAACCCCTTAAGTACCTTGGCCGCTGCCGGCCTTCTTCCGGTCCTTGAGCTGGATCTATCTAGCCCCGGGTCCAGCACCGTATTAAAGTCCCCTCCTAAAATCAAGTTTCCTACCTCCAGGTCCGGTATACGCCCCAGCATCCGTCTCATAAATCCCGCATCGTCCCAGTTTGGGGCATACACGTTAACCAACACGACCTCCATTCCCTCCAGCCTGCCACTCACCATTACATATCTACCTCCGCTATCTGCTACGATGTTCTTTGCTTCAAATGCGACCTGTTTCCCCACCAAAATGGCCACCCCTCTATTCTTTGCGTCCAGTCCTGAGTGGAACACCTGTCCCACCCATCCTTTCCTTAGCCTAACTTGGTCCGCCACCTTTAGGTGCGTCTCTTGGAGCATAACCACGTCTGCCCTTAGTCCTTTCAAATGCGCGAGCACTCGGGCCCTTTTTATCGGTCCGTTCAGGCCTCTCACGTTCCACGTGATCAGCCTCACTAGGGGGCTACCTGCCCCCCTCCCGTGTCGACTAGCCATTACCTTCTCTAGGCCAGTCCCATATCCCGCCTCCACGCTCCCGCTCGCTCCCCCAGCGTCGCACACCATCCCCGCCCACCCACTCTTTAGCCATTTCCTTTTGGATTTCCGCAGCAGCAACCCAGTTGTCCCCCCCCCCCCCTTCTCCCTCCCTCCTCCCCTCCCCGCTAGATCTCTTTCTAGCTTGATTGCTCCCCCCATATTACTTCCGTAAGTCAGCTGACTTCAACTGACCCCGGCTACTCCTGCTCACTCCTCGACCCCCCCCATGTGGGGAACTCCCATCCGCCTTGCGCCTGTCTTCCCGCCTTATTCTTTCTGGTGCGGGAACATCCCTTTACCTGACCCGCCTCTTATGGCGCAGCTCCCTTTCCCCTCCCCCTCCCCTTCCCCATTCTCCAACTATGTCCCGTCTTTCCCCCCTCACCGGCGCCCACATTTCCCCAATGTCTCCCCCCTTCCCTGTTTACTTCTCAATTAACTTCCACCGTAACATTAACAATAACATTTCCTGCAGCATCAGTCCCTCAGTTCCGATCCAATTTCTCTTCTTTGATGAAGGTCCATGCTTCCTCCGCCGTCTCGAAATAATGGTGTCTCTCCTGATACGTGACCCATAGTCTTGCCGGCTGCAGCATCCCGAACTTCACCTTCCTTTTATGCAACACCTCTTTGGCTCGGTTGAAGCTCGCCCTCCTTCTCGCCACCTCCGCACTCCAATCCTGGTATACCCGTACCACTGCATTCTCCCATCTGCTACTCCGCACCTTTTTAGCCCATCTCAGGACCTCTTCTCTATCCTTAAGGCGGTAAAATCGCACGATTATCGCCCTGGGTGGTTCTCCCGCTTTTGGTCTTCTCGCCGGAATCCGATTTGCCCACTCCACCTCCAAGGGGCCCGTAGGGGCCTCAGCACCCATCAGTGAGCTCAGCATCGTACTTGCGTACGCTCCACAGTCCACTCCTTCCACACCCTCAGGGAGACCCAGTATCCGAAGGTTCTTCCTTCGCGCTCCATTTTCTAGGGCTTCGATCCTTTCAGTACACTTTTTATGAAGTGCCTCGTGCGTCTGTGTCTTAACCGCCAGGCCCAGGATCTCGTCCTCAATATCTGTCACCTTCTGCTCCACCACACGGAGCTCTGTCTCCTGGGTCTTTAATGTCTCCTTGAGCCCCTCAATTGCCTGTAGCAACGGGGTCAGCACCTCCCTCTTCAGCAGCTCCACGCACCGTCTCACAATTTCATGCTCAGGCCCCCATGTCGCCTGCGCTTTCTCCGCCGCCATCTTGTACTTCTCTCTTTCTGACCCTTTGGTCGACGATTCCTCGCGCTGCAGCCGCCGCCGCCGGTTTTTTCCTCCTTCGTTTGGGGGGGACTCCCTTCTCACACGCCCCACACCGGGTTGCGTCGTCGAAAAATTCCCCGTTGAGGCTCTTAAAAGAGCCCGAAGGTCCGTCGGAGCTGGAGCCGCCGAAGCGTGCGGCTAGCTAGGCATCACCGCAACCGGAAGTCCCTTCAGTGGCCTTGATGAGGTCTTTTCACAGTTGTTCCCTCTGCTGCTAGAATTCACCTTTGATACAGGCCCTCAGGTCAGCTTGCAGCTTTAAGCTTGCCCTTCCCCCGCCTGCATGCTGGAAGAGGCCCTGTTTATCCTGTAGTTGCAGCCAAATCTTTCACTGTTTCTGCGTGTGTCTGGCAACCAAGAGACATACCCTTCCTGGGGGACACTGTCGGGGGAATATTGCCGCTTTCTTCCCACACCGGGAAATGTCAAACAAATGCCGTGGGGGCCCTGTAAAAGAGCCCAAAAGTCCGTTCCAAGCAGGAGCTGCCGAATATGCGACCTAGCTCTGCATAGCCGCACCCGGAAGTCGAGCTCGGGATTGTTACGGGTCAGGGTTTAGAGAATCCCAAAGTGTATCATGGAGTTCACCTGACCCACAACCTTTAATAAATTGTGGTATGGGAAGCACACGGATCACTCTACAGGTGTGGTACAGCAGAAATGGACGAGCATTTTTTAAAACAAAACATTGTTTATTCTATGAACTCAAGTTAACCTTTTTAAAACAAACAGTGAATATCTTAGCAACCATTAATTCAAATACAACCCCCAAAGAATACAACACTAAGTAATCCTTTAAGCTGTCCTTTTAACATCCAAGACTTAACAAACCTTCAAACAGGAGCACATTAGGTTTACATTCAATATTGAGACCTTTTACAATTCTGGGTTCACCAAATGATCCATAGATAGTTTTTGGATGGCAGACTTCAGATGTAGCTCACTGAAAAACACAGACACACCCAAGCTTTTTCTCAAACTGAAACTAAAAAGCAGAAGTGGAGCTCAGCTCCACCCACACTCTGACATCACTCCAGTAACATGAGCAGCTCCATTTCTTAAAGGTACATTTCTTAAACACCAATTTCTTAAAGGTACTTGCACATGACAGGCTGGAAAGTTGAAACAATCTTGTGCTGCACAGACAGTCTCTTCCAGCATGCAGGCAGGGGAGGGGCAAGCTGGAAAGCACAAGATACAGGAACTGATGGCTTTTATCAAGGAGGAATTCAATAAACAGAGGAAAGAAATGCATGAGGATCATGCAAAGGCCATTGCAGAAGCTGGAGCATCCCTGAAGAGTTCTCTGGAATGGGTGGAGAGGTGTTTGGAGGTGCAGGGGTCACAGATTCGGGAGATTGAAGGAGTGATCTCGGACCACAGTGATCGTGTGGTGGCTCTGGAGGTGGAGGTGGGGTTCCTAGGAGACCTTTGTAAAATGTTGAGGGCAAAGGTGGAGGAGCAGGAGAATAGCTCGAGAAGACAGAACCTGCGAATAGTGGGCCTACCTGAAGGAGTGGAAGGTGTGAGTGCCACGATGTAAGTCTCGAGGATGCTGGTGGGGCTGGTGGTAGAAGGGGTGCTAGATAAGGTGCCTGAAGCGGACCGAGCGCACAGATCCCTGAGGCAGAAGCCTAGAGCTGGGGTGCCGCCACGGGCGGTGATCGTGAGACTCTATAAATTTGTGGAGAACGAGAAAATTCTACAGTGGGCCAGGGAGAAGCGTACCTGCGACTGGGAAGGAAATAATGTCCGGATTTATCAGGACATCGGATCCCGAGTTGGCAAATCGGCGGGCAGGTTTCAACAAGGCCCAAGGCAGTGCTGTACTGGCGGCAGATCAGGTTTGGGGTGCTCTACCCGGTGAAGTTAAGGGTGACGTTCGGAGGCCGGGAGTATTATTTTGAGACACCAGAAGTGGCCGAAGACTTCATTAAGGAGCATATACTGGGGGAGAACTGAGTGGACAATGCCGAGGAGCATGTTTGTTTGAAGTGGGTGTAGGGATTGGGGGATTTTTGCCTTATGGGGTGGGGGGGGGTTCTGTTCAATGTTGAGATGTAAGGGGTTGTAGGGGTGAAATGTTTATGTGGGGATGGATGTTCCCATGCCCCCCTCCTGTTTTATGGGGCTGTTTGTGTTTAACATTTGTTTGTTTGCTTTTGGAGAAGGCTGCCTGGATTTCAGGAGAAGTCCTTGTTTGGGTGAGGGAGGGCAAGGTCAGCAGGAGGTGCCTTTGGGCAGGGGCAGCCGCGCTGGCAGGTTATGCTGGTGAACGGAAGAGGAGCGGACGGGGTGAGGGGGGGGGAAGAAGGGGAAGGGGAAAAGGGGGGGAGGTTTCTGCGACGTGGCAGGGGGTGAGAGATGACATGGTCAAGGGCGGAGAAAGGGACCATCTGGGATGGGCTAGGTACAGTGTGGAATTAAAGGGGCAGGAATAAAGTGGGGAGGATGACGGACAGTAGAGGGGACTGGAGGCGCAAGCCTCCGGTAAGGTTGGTAACGTGGAATGTCCGGGGACTGAATGGGCCGGTTAAAAGGCTGTTCGTGCACCTCAGGAGCTTGAAAGCGGGGGTTGTCGTTCTGCAGGAGACGCACCTCCATGTGAAGAACCAGGTTAGGTTAAGGAAGATTTTGTGAGGGCCACGAAGAATCCAGCACGAGTTGAAGGATAGGAAGAAATAACATTTATTTACAATAACATATATACACAACAGCAGCAGCAACTTCCTTGCTACTCTCTCTCCTCTAGCCGGTTCCAAACTGGCCAGCTTTATTTATGCAGGGAATCTGCTAATGATTTCTCCGCCCCCCTCATTGGGGAAGCTCATACTCCCAAAGGATTGTGGGATTGCCATTAATCCCCAGCCAGTGGTAAGCAGGCAGGTTATAACAGAGGGGTGTTTTTAGATCTGAACTTTCGTTAGTGTATCTTACATGTCGCCACACGATATACACTACTCGTCAGATTAGGAAACAGGGCTTCATGTATGAAGTAAATTGCTTTTATTCAGTTTGAATTTCAGATATCCCTTGATCAGTATTTTTTACTTGCAATACAGAGTCTCTTTAAAGTTCGTTTTGTCCAAGCAAATACAGAGTACTGAGTTGAATTCAATACAAAAAAAGAGTTCTTGATATTTCTTCTTGTTGAATACACAATACAGAAAGTTGAAAATAAAAACAAAATAGCTGTTCAAAGCGACAGAGCAGAAAAGTAGCTTGAGAGATTAAAGTCAGTGATTCCAGAATGGATTGTTCAAACCGGCACGTATATTTTTAAAGATTATTGCTGTCATAATGTCTCTCCCCTTTCTGGCTGTGATTGGGTTAAAGTTCTTTCATAGTTAATTCAATTCGATATGAATTTGTCCATCAAAGTTTGAGTATGGGGTGATTTGAAATATGTCCTTCTTTTGGACCATATCGGTTGCTATGATAACAGTTTCTGGGAGTGTTGCCCAAAATCTTTGACTTGGCTAAATATGTCCTTGGTCTGTCTAGGTTTATTATCTTGTTTATTCTCATGGGAAACAGCATCTCTCACTGTCTGGTGTATTTTACAAGAAGCCATTTAAAATCTTGGGCCATTTATTGCTTTAATTTGTTATATGCTAAAAGGTAGATTCTTTACAAAAAAGGTAGATTCTATCAGTCCCCCCTTTTTGATTATTCGAAAGGTGAATAAGATGAATCAAAAATGAAATAGAATCAAAGAAGGAAAGGAATAAATGCAATAGGGCAGTGATAGGCGTAGAGCGAGAGAGACTCATTCACATTGCCTTTAATGGTTCACTTATTTGATAACAGTCTTCAACAATGGAGTGGGAAAAGCCTTGCAAGCGTTAAACATCTTAATAATTCAATAAAACAATCAAATGATAATATCGTAAAATATTTAGACATTAATAATTGAACTTAATAGAACATTGATTAAAGGACTTAGTAAAAATCGATTAAAAATGGATTAATGATTAAAATTTATTACATGATTACATAATTCAGTAATAAAAGGTTAATAATAATAATTTCATGTTGACAAATAAATTGATTATACAGTAAAATAACTGATGTTAAGTATATGATTTAGTAATAATTGGTATATGATTCAAAATTGATTATGTAATTCAGTAATAAAATTACTAATAAATGATCAATATGCAGTAATAATGCAGTAAATAGTTCAACAGAAAGTTTCCATGTCAAAGCTATTGGGTAGTGGTGCATTGGGTGTGGACTGAACCACTTGAATCCTTTGGGTGTTACGGGCTGCCATGCAGATCTGATGAGCATGATGATTATGTCTTGACGAACACTGCCTCGGCGGGAATGAGGCAGTGGCCTCCTTCAAGCGGTTCACCCCAGGCTGCAGAAACCTGTTGAGAAGCAGAACTAACAGCATTTGTCAGATTTTGACAATAGCTAAGTAATGCTTCACTCATTAAATGACAGTCTGCTTTTCGTAAGTCAATAGTTCCTGGCAGGGACATGGGTCTGCCTGTAATGACCTCAAATGGGCTTAGGTCTGTTGTTCTGTTTGGGGCAGCTCTGATACTGCACAGTACTAGGGGCAAAGCTTGAATCCAGTTCATGCCTTCTTGGCTATATTTGGACAGTCTTTCTTTAAGGTCCGGTTCATGCGTTCCACTAGTCCTGATGATTCTGGATGACAAGGACAATGCAAATTCCAATCAATGTTCAGTAACCTGCACACCTCCTGACATATAGCACCCGTAAAATGGGTTCCATTATCTGAACCAATGCTAGCTGGTACTCCCCATCTGGGAATATAGTCTTTGCATAGGATTTTGGCCGTATATGTGGCTGTAGCCTTCGTGACTGGAATAGCTTCTATCCATCAAGAAAATTTATCTACTATCACAAGGACCTCAGTGTTACTTTGGCATGGAGGAAGGGTGATGTAATCGACCTGTATGTTCTGAAATCGTGCTGCAGGAGCAGGAGCTCTTAGCTGGGGCATTTTCAGGATAGGTCCCAAGTTGTTCTTTTGACATGTCACACAACGATCCGATACCAATTGTGCATGTTTTTTGAATCCTTTGCCACACCAACTTCTGTGGAATCGAAGCAATCATCTGTAGAGGGGCTAGATGTCCCCATGAATGGATGGGGACATAGTAAAAGTTTCTACAAATACATAAAACAAAAAAGAGTGGCTAAGGTAAATATTGGTCCTTTAGAGGATGAGAAGGGAGATTTAATAATGGGAGATGAGGAAATGGCTGAGGAACTGAACAGGTTTTTTGGGTCGGTCTTTACAGCGGAAGACACAAATAACATGCCAGTGACTGATGGAAATGAGGCTATGACAGGTGAGGACCTTGAGAGGATTGTTATCACCAAGGAGGTAGTGATGGGCAAGCTAATGGGGCTAAAGGTAGACAAGTCTCCTGGACCTGATGGAATGCATCCCAGAGTGCTAAAAGAGATGGTTAGGGAAATTGCAAATGCACTAGTGATAATTTACCAAAATTCACTAGACTCTGGGGTGGTCCCGGCGGATTGGAAATTAGCAAACGTGACACCACTGTTCAAAAAAGGAGGTAGGCAGAAAGCGGCTAATTATAGGCCAGTGAGCTTAACTTCGGTAGTAGGGAAGATGCTGGAATCTATCATCAAGGAAGAAATAGCGAGGCATCTGGATGGAAATTGTCCCATTGGGCAGACGCAGCATGGGTTCATAAAGGGCAGGCCGTGCCTAACTAATTTAGTGTAATTTTTTGAGGACATTAACAGTGCGGTAGATAACGGGGAGCCAATGGATGTGGTATATCTGGATTTCCAGAAAGCCTTTGACAAGGTGCCACACAAAAGGTTGTTGCATAAGATAAAGATGCATGGCATTAAGGGGAAAGTAGTAGCATGGATAGAAGATTGGTTAATTAATAGAAAGCAAAGAGTGGGGATTAATGGGTGTTTCTCTGGTTGGCAATCAGTAGCTAGTGGTGTCCCTCAGGGATCAGTGTTGGGCCCACAACTGTTCACAATTTACATAGATGATTTGGAGTTGGGGACCAAGGGCAATGTGTCCAAGTTTGCAGACGACACTAAGATAAGTGGTAAAGCAAAAAGTGCAGAGGATACTGGAAGTCTGCAGAGGGATTTGGATAGGCTAAGTGAATGGGCTAGGGTCTGGCAGATGGAATACAATGTTGACAAATGTGAGGTTATCCATTTTGGTAGGAATAACAGCAAAAGGGATTATTATTTAAATGATAAAATATTAAAACATGCTGCTGTGCAGAGAGACCTGGGTGTGCTAGTGCATGAGTCGCAAAAAGTTGGTTTTCAGGTGCAACAGGTGATTAAGAAGGCAAATGGAATTTTGTCCTTCATTGCTAGAGGGATGGAGTTTAAGACTAGGGAGGTTCTGCTGCAATTGTATAAGGTGTTAGTGAGGCCATACCTGGAGTATTGTGTTCAGTTTTGGTCTCCTTACTTGAGAAAGGACGTACTGGCACTGGAGGGTGTGCAGAGGAGATTCACTAGGTTAATCCCAGAGCTGAAGGGGTTGGATTACGAGGAGAGGTTGAGTAGACTGGGACTGTACTCGTTGGAATTTAGAAGGATGAGGGGGGATCTTATAGAAACATACAAGATGGGAATAGATAGGATAGATGCGGGCAGGTTGTTTCCACTGGCGGGTGAAAGCAGAACTAGGGGGCATAGCCTCAAAATAAGGGGAAGTAGATTTAGGACTGAGATTAGGAGGAACTTCTTCACCCAAAGGGTTGTGAATCTATGGAATTCCTTGCCCAGTGAAGCAGTAGAGGCTCCTTCATTAAATGTTTTTAAGATAAAGATAGATAGTTTTTTGAAGAATAAAGGGATTAAGGGTTATGGTGTTCGGGCCGGAAAGTGGAGCCGAGTCCACAAAAGATCAGCCATGATCTCATTGAATGGTGGAGCAGGCTCGAGGGGCCAGATGGCCTACTCCTGCTCCTAGTTCTTATGTTCTTATGATCTGTTGTGCCAGAAATGGCATCAGTGCCTGTGGTGCCACTGATTTATCAGTCTGAACTTGTCTCCAGATATCATCATCATATTCCTCAATACCTGAATCTAGCCATGACCATTTTTCTTGTGTAGAGTTTTGTTGCATTTCACGTAGATCTTGTAATAACTTGGTCACTTCTAATTTGTAGATGTGTCTTGGTGGTGCTGAAGGATGCCACTTAGAGGAGGCTTTCTTTGCTGCTTGGTCTGGTAAGGCATTTCCTTTAGCTTCCATAGTATCTTCTTCAGTATGAGCCTTACATTTGAGAATAGATAGTTCTTCTGGTAAAGCCATAGCTTCTAGAAGGTCTTGTACTTCTTTCCCATTTTGTGTACGTGTCCCTGCTGTGGTAAGGTATCCTCTTTTCTTCCATAAATAACTCCAAAACCGGATCTGGAGTCCGTATAGATGTTTGCTGATTGATCTTTTGCGACATGGCATGCTTCTGTTAGAGCCTTCAGTTCAGCCAGTTGAGCTGATGTTCCTTGGGGCAAACTTCCTTCCGTCATTAGTTCATAGAGGCTAGGTGACTGCCCATCCAGCTTTTCTGACACCTTTATCAATAAAGGAGGAACCGTCTGTAAATAGAATCAAATCTGGGTTCTGTAGTGGCTCTTCTTCTACCAGGTGTGCCTCTTCCATTTCTTTTGTTACTTCCACAGTCATGTCCTTCTTCCTCTCCCCCCTTTTGCACCTCAGGAAGTGGGAGCAAAGTTGATGGATTGATTGGACTTGCTTGGTGGAAGCAAAGATTAGCTGCTTCCAACACTGCTGTCCATCTGGCTGATGTGACTTGTGATACTCTGTTCATGGAAAGTAGGGAATAGACTGCATGGGGACATTTAATAGTCAACTGCTGGTCTAAGACAAGGCCTGCTGTAGTCATTACAGCTCGACCGGTTGCTTCCATGGCTCTGAGGCAGCTGCCATATGCCAGTGCTACATTGTCAAGTTTGGCAGAGTAATATCTTACAGATCTTAACTGGTCACCATGTTCTTGGGCTAGTACTGCTGTCATGTAGCCATCTTTTTCATGAACAAACATAGTGAAAGGCCTTCCATTGTATGGAATGCCAAGTGCAGGTGCTGTGCACAAAGCACGTTTCAGGTTCAAGAATGACTCTTTCTATTCCAATGTGAGGTTAACTGAGTCGTTTGATTTCAAGTTGCCTTTTAGGAGATAATTTAATGGTTGAGCTAGCTGACTAAAGGAATCAATCCAATATCTGGTAAAATTGCAAAGTCCCAAAAATGACCTCACCTCCTGGACAATTGTAGGTTCTCTGGCATCTAGGTGGTCTAAGAGGGAAGACAAGTCTTTTTCATGATCATCCTCATTAATGGAGGCTAGCAAAACATCATCCACGTATTGGATAATGGTGGAGGGCATATCAGGTAGTTCCCTCAGGTGGTCCTGTAAAGCCATGTGAAAAACAGTGGGGCTGTTGTGAAATCCTTGTGGGAGTCTGGTCCATGTGTATTGTTGTTGGTTAACTGTGAAAGCAAACCATGGTTGCACTTCCTTAGCTAGTGGTACTGACCAAAAGCCATTTGCCATGTCTATAACTGGAAACCATTCAAGGTCTGGTGTTAAGGCATTAAAGATTGTAGAAGGATCAGCTACCAAAGGAGCTTTTCTGTCAACGTATTCATTGGCTTTCTGATAATCAATAGTCAGGCGCCATGTGCCATTAGCCTTTTTGACAGGCCACACTGGACTGTTTGATGAACTGTGAATTTTAATTAAAACTCCTCTTTCTTCCAATTGCTGTACTACAGGCAGAATTCCCTCAATTGAGGAAGCATTAATGGGATATTGTAAGGTACATGGTGGTGGCACTCCAGTGAAGGATGCTGGTGCCATTTTCAAAAGGCCAGTCTTTTTTGTCCTTTGCCCAAATTGGGTGTTGAGTAAGATCACTCCTTTTAAAGCGTCTGAGTGACCATGTAACTTTGCCATTATCAAAGGTAAGGGTGAATTTAATGTACAGAGGATATCCATTCCCAAAAGAGCTTCTGTAATGGGACCAATCCAGATTGAAGTAATTAGTTGATATAGGCCAAATTCAAGCAGTAAAGGCGGTGTCCGTTGAAGGGTTACTGGATATGCTTCAATCGCCTTGTCATTTAAAGGGACAAATGTAGCATATTTATTAGGGACAGGTTAATTGTGCCCCAGTATCAAAAAGAAAATCAATGTCTTGTCCTCCCACTCTCAATGATATATACAGTCCATCCAAATTGTTTTTAATTAAAGCATGTAATGCTGTTTGAATGGACTCACGGAGTGGGGTCCACTAGTTTTTGACCTCTCAAGTTGTGGTTGCCATTGTTGTCTGTGAAACCCGTGCCATTTATTCCTTTAATTTGTTATATACTAAAAGGTAGATTCATTACTAAAAAGGTAGATTCTATCAGGGTGGGTCGGGCAGGTTTTTCACTTGGGGTTTGATTTGAAATCGAGGGGTGTGGAGATTTTAATGAGCAAAGAAAATGGGATTTGAGAGTGCGAAGGAGGTGAGGGATCCGGGTGGGAGATATGTGATTGTGAGTGGGGTATTGGAAGGGGCACCGGTAGTGTTAGTAAATGTGTATGCCCCAGATTGGGATGATATGGGTTTCATGAGGGGGTTGCTGGCAGCAATCCCGGATTTGGTCACACACCAGTTGATAGTAGGAGGAGATTTTAACTGTGTCCTGGAGCCGAGGTGGATAGGTCGAGCTCCAGGTTGATGGGCCAGGTGCGAATGGCGAGGGAGCTGGAGGGGGGGGGTTTATGAAGAGGATGGGTATGGTGGACCCATGGCGTTTTCAGAACCCAGGGGAAGGGAGTATTCCTTCTTTTCACACGTCTATAAGGTGAATTTGAGGATTGACTAAGGTGAATTCGAGGATTGACTACTTTGTAGTGAGCCGGGAAATTTTGGTTGGGGTGAAGGGGGCAGAGTATGCGGAGATAGGTATCTTGGACCATGCACCCCACTGGCTGGAGATTCGGTTTAGAACGGGACGAGAGCAGAGACCGGCATGGAGGTCTGACTCAGGGTTGTTGGCGGATGGAGGTTTTTGTGATAAGGTGCGGTTAGCGATTAGGGATTATGTGGAGTTGAATCAGAATGGGAAGGTGTCGGCAGGCATTTTTTTGGAAGCACTGAAGGCAGTGGTCCGAGGAGAAATTATTTTGTTTACAGTTCGTGCGAATAAGGAAAGGAGGACAGAACATGACCAGGGAATATTCGAGGGTGCCCACCGTGGAGGGATTGGCGAGGAGCAAAAGGTTGTAGGGGCAATTTGACAGGCTGACAACGGGGAGGGCGGTAGGGCAACTGCTTAGGGCAAGAGGGGTGCAATACGTATATGGGGAGAAGGTGATCCGCATGCTGGCGCACCAGCTGCGGAAGCAGGCTGCATCCAGGGAAATATTGAAGATACCGGCTGGGGATGTGGTGTCGGAGCCAGGGAAGATAAACAAGGCATTTAGGGAGTATCAACAGGGACTTTATGAGGTGGATCCGGGGGGAGAGGAGGGGGACACGGGGCAGTTTCTGGACGAGCTGGAATTTCAACAGGTGGAGGAAGCAAAGAGGCAGGCGTTGGAGGAGCCCCTGAGGCTGAGGGAGGTGCTGGATAGTATCAGGATTATGAGGTCGGGGAAGGCCCCTGGGTACCTGGCAGAATTTTATGAAGAACTTGCGACGGACCTGGCACCACATCTGTTGGGGCGTTTAATGAAGCACTGGAGAAGGGGGAGTTGCCAGAGACGATGACGCAGGCAGTAATCACACTAATCCCAAAAGGGAAGTATCCGGTGGAATGTGGGTCGGAAAGACCCATATCATTATTGAACACGGATAAGTATTGGCTAAGATGTTGGCGGGGAGGATGGAGGACTGTGTTCCGGGAGTGGTTGCAGAAGATCAAACAGTCACCTTAAAGGGCAGGCAGCTCGCGAGTAATATAAGACGGCTGTTGAATGTGGTGATAAATCCGTCGGAGGCTCTGGTACCGGAGGTGATGGTGTCCATGGACAGGAGAAGGCATTTGATCAGGTGGAGTGGCGATACTTGTTTGACGTTTTGGGACGGTTTGGGCCGAGATATGTGGCATGGGTGCAGTTGCTGTATGTGGCGCCAAGTGCGAGGGTGAGGACGAATGATATGAGCTCATGAAGCTTTGACTTACACAGGGGTACGAGGCAGCAGTGCTCGCTGTCGCCGCTGCTGCTTGCGCTGGCCATAGAGCCATTAGCAATGGCTCTCAGGGGGTCGGCAGAGGATAATGAGGGGACAGAGGGAGCATCGGGTGTCGCTCTATGCCGATGACCACTTGCTGTATGTTTCGGATCCGTTGGAGAGTATGGCATGGATTATGGGCCTGTTGGGGAGGTTTGGTGGGTTCTCGGGTACAAGCTGAATGTCGGGAAAAGCGAGGTATTCCCGGTGAATGAGCTGGCACAGCGGGCTAATTTAGGGGGGATGCCTTATGGTAGCGAGGGATAGGTTTAGGTATTTGGGGATTCGGGTAGCGAGGGAATGGACGGGGCTCCATAAGTGGAACTTAATGAAGCTGGTGGATGGGGCCAGGGAGGATCTTAGGAGGTGGGATACACTGCACTTAAGGTTGGTGGGGAGGGTCCAAGTGGTGAAAAAGTATATTCTGACGAGGTTCTTGTTTATCTTTCACGCTCTCCCGATCTTTATATCAAAGGCCTTTTTTCGGAAAGTGGATACGATCATCTCGGACTTTGTATGGGAGGGCAAGGTGCCGAGGGTGGGGAGGACCCTGCTACAGAGGCAGAGGCAGCAGGGGGGTTGGCATTGCCAAACTTGCTTCATTATTATTGGGCAGCGAATGTGGACAAGATGCAGCGGTGGTGGGAAGGAGAAGGGGTACTGTGGGTTAGGATGGAGGAGGAATCTTGTCAGGAGTCTAGTTTAAAGGCTATGGTGACAGCAGTATTGCCAATGGCTCCGAGTAGGTAATCAGGGAGCCCAGTGGTGCAGTCCATGGTGAAGCTATGGAATCAGCTGAGGAGGCATTTTAGGGTGGAAGGGATGTCGGTGGTATCGCCGCTGTGCGAGAATCATGGGTTTGAGCAGGGGGGGTGTATACAGGAGGTGGGGCTGGTCAAGGAGAGGGATTTGTATTTGGAGGAAGGGTTCCCAGTCTGGAGGAGGTCACGGAGAGGGTAGAGCTGCCGAGCGGTAGTGAGTTCAGGTATCTGCAGGTTAGGGACATTGCACGAAATGTATGGAAGGGGTTCCTTAGGTTGCCAAGATACACCCTGCTGGAGCGACTGCTGCTTCCGGATGTGAAAGGGGAGGGAAGAATTGGGGATATATACCAGTGGCTGGGGGAGCAGGGAGACGAGCGGATGGTGAAAATCAAGGAGAAATGGGAAGCAGAGTAGGGAATGGAGATCAATCGGGGAGTATGGAGTGAGGCACTGCGAAGGGTAAATGGGACCTCCTCTTGTGCAAGGATAATTCTGATACAGTTTAAGGTGGTGCACAGGGTGCATATGACTCGGGCGAGAATGAGTGGGTTCTTTCAGGGGGTAGCAGATGAGTGTGAGAGGTGTGGGCGGGGGCCAGCGAATCACGCGCACATGTTTTGACGTTGCAAAAAGTTGGGAAGATTCTGGGCGGGAGTGTTCGCGGTCATAGCCAGGATAGTGGAGCAGCGGACCTTTTGGTAGCGATATTTGGGGTTTCTGAGAAGCCGGAGCTCATGCAGAGGAGGAAGGCCGATGTCGTGGCCTTCGCTTCTCTGATTGCAAGATGACGAATTTTGCTGGAGTGGCGGACGGCATTGCCACTGGGGGTAGCAGCTTGGTTGGGTGACCTGTACGACTTCCTGCAGTTAGAAAACGGTATTCCTGCGGTATAAAGTATGAGTTAAGGGTCTCAGCAGGGGAGTTTGAGAAAAGGTGGGGGATGTTTGTGACCGTGTTTGAGGAGCTATTTATTGCTGGGGGGGGGGGGGAGATGGGGAAGGGTGGGTGGGCGGTGAAAAAGGAGAAAAATAGTTGATTGTTGGGAAGTATGTTTCCCGGGGTGTTTACTTGCTGTAACCTGCTTTGATACAAGTTTGTAATAAAATAAGTTTTAAAAAAAAAAAGAGGAGACAGTATAAAGCAATAGTTTTGGGATACGGGGGTGGTTGGGGGGGGGGGGGGGGGCGCGGAAACGGTGGAGACTGGGGATGTAAACGATCTGAAAAGTTGGCTAAAGATGACCCTGAGGCACAGTGGTTAGCACCGCTGCTTCACAGCGCCGATGACCAGGGTTCAATCCCAGCCCCGGGTCACTGTCCTTGGAGTTTGCACATTCTCCTTGTGTCTGCGGGGTCTCACTCCCACAACCAAAAATGTTGTGTGGGGTAGATGAATTGGCCACGCTAAATTGCCCCTCAATTGGAAAAAGGTTTTTAACAAGTTGGCTAAATGATACTGGTGCTAACTAACAACTGGGACTCACATCGGCTTTTCTGATGAGTCCCAATTAAATTACCAGTTAATCGGTTACCTCCTGTCGAGTTCTGCTAAAACCAGTTCAAAACTGTAGTCTCAAACCTGGGAAGCACCTTAAATCTAAAAAAGCTTCAATGACTCTGTACTAATAGTTCAGTAATCCTTATTTGGTATTCTCTTATCCTATGGCTATTTCTTTCATAGTTTATATCAGCAGCAAAGACCAAAAGGGAGAGTTCTCGGTAGAGATCGTTAGAATCATAGAATTTATAGTGCAGGCAGAGGCCATTCAGCCCATTGAGTGCACTGGCCGGTAGAAAGAGCAACCTACTTAAGCCCACACTTCCACCCTATCCCTGCAGCCCAGTAACCCCACCTAACCTTTTTGGACACTCCGGTCGTGGAACCAGCTGCGACAGCACTTCGGGCTAACCAAAATGTCTGATAAGGCCCCCATCTGCAACAACCACAGTTCACGCCCGCAGCAACGGACGTCACTGTCACAAGGTGGCGACAGGACGGGGGGGACGCTGACAGAGACTTCAACACTGACAACAGATTGACAACGCTCAAGGAACTAACAGAGATGTTCCAGGGGGAACAAAATGTGGCGACTAGGGGCTTTTCACAGTAACTTCATACTTGTGACAATAAAAGATTATTATTATTACATGTAGGTCAAAAACTTCTTATGTGGGGAAACAAGGACATACCCACGATCCCGCAAGTCATTGTTAGAGGACCTCTTATTTAAACTCCACATACACTATATAGGTTGCACTCAAATCCTGAGTGCTTAGATAGCAATAACTCCTAATTAACTTTCAATGTTTAACTGAAACTTTCCTCCAAAGACTAAAATTCTCACACCTTGTGAGAGGTTCTCCCCATGCATTAATGAGCAATCTTCACATAATAAAGTGCTCTGGGAACGTATGAGGAGTGTAATTTCGGGTATGTAGTTGCTGAAGTCTCAGAGACTATGGAAAAGATGAGGCATAGCCCTAATTTTCACAGTACAACAAAACTGAGACTTGCACTGCCTCTGGTATTAGTATCAGGAGTGATACAGCTTTATATTCAATTGGATATATTTTTATCATTACTTCCTGGGCATTAAACATTGCCTGAAGAGAACAAAGGGTTAGTATCGGTGAGAAGGAATGCACCCCAATTAATGGAACTTACTTGATTTGCCTTCTGCTCAGGTAAATGTTTGGTTTAAGTGCTCCTGTTGCAAGGCTGGAGTCAATCTTCCACTCCAGAGAACATATTAGGGATTACGCCAAAGGTTCTGCCAAGATTTTGTCAAAATTTTTAATAGGCAACATATCATTGCAGGGTTAGTAGAATGTTTGTATCCAGATTCTCAATGCAATTGATTTTTGGGGTTGAGTGTCAGGATAGCAGGGATGTAAAATCTAGCCACTGGGTTGAATTGAGCGCTCAAGACAATAGAATTTACAGTGCAGGAGGCCATTCAGCTCATCGAGTCGGCACCAGCCCTTGGAAAGAGCACCCGACTTAAGCCCACACCTCCACCCTGTCCCCGTAACCTCACCCAACCTTTTTTAGACACCAAGGGCAATTTAGCATGACCAATCTACCTAACCTGCACATATTTGGACTGTGGGAGCAAACCGGAGCACCCGGAGCAAACCCACGCAGACAAGGGGAGGAGTGCAGACTCCACACAGTGTTTCAAGCCGGGAATCGAACCCAGGTCCTGGTGCTCTGAAGCAACAATGGGAATCATTTCTCCCTATTTACCTTGGCCATACCCCTCAGGATCTTACATACCTCTTAAATCTGTGCCCTATTGTTCTCAATCCTTTCATGAGTGAGTAGTTTCTTCCTATCTACTGTCTTGCCCCTCTATCAAATCTCCTAGATGTCCTTTCTCCAAGGAAAACAATCCTAACTTCTCCAATTTATCTCATAACTTTCACATTGTGCTACCGTGTCGCCCTATAATAATGATTTATCATGAGAAAATTATAGGCAATGATAGAAAATGAGACATGACCTGAAGAGCTCAGATGGGCTTAGTTTGAAGAAACAGAGCCAAACTAAATCAGGCTAATTTAACATTCAGTAATAGTAGCAGAATACTATTGGAAATTCCCAGCCAGTCGTTAGCACTGCTGCCTCACGGCGCCAAGTACCCAGGTTCGAGACCGGCCCCAGTCATTGTCTATGTGGAGTTTGCACTTTCTCCCCGTGTCTCGTGGATCTCACCCCCACAACCCAAAAATATGCAGGGTAAGTGGATTGGCCACGCTAAATTGCCCCCAATTGGAAAAAAGAAAAGAATTGGGTACTCTAAATTTAACAAAAAAGTAAATTCCCAACCTAATAGCTAGGGATTTCTTAATTACTACTCTGGATATAACTGCACAATACCAGCCAAGGCAAATAAAAGTTAATGAATATATCTGCTGTCAATCATGAGGACTTCCACCAAACAAAAATGAATTTAAGCTGTTTGAGGTTAATTGGATTCGATTTTACCTTTAGTTCATTTCACAGAATCTTTACAGTGCAAAAGAAGGCTGTTCGGACCATCAAGTCTGCTTGGCTCTTTGAAAGAGCATCCTACCTAGTCCCACAACCCTGTCTTATCCCCATTACCTTGCAAATTTTATCTTTTCAGAAAGCAATCCATTTTTTTTTTCATACATTAATTGAACATGTCTCCATCACCCTCTCAGGAAGTTCATTTCAAGACCCTAACCACTCTCAAGTGATTCCCCACCCCCCCCCCCCCCCTCATTACTTCTGCTCCTTTTGCCCATTATTTTGAATGCGTGTCCTTTAGTTCCTGATTTACTTTTGAGGGGGAATCATTTCTCCCTATTTACCTTGGCCATACCCCTCAGGATCTTACATACCTCTTAAATCTGTGCCCTATTGTTCTCAATCCTTTCATGAGTGAGTAGTTTCTTCCTATCTACTGTCTTGCCCCTCTATCAAATCTCCTAGTTGTCCTTTCTCCACGGAAAACAATCCTAACTTCTCCAATTTATCTCATAACTTAAGTTCCCGAGCCCTAAAACCATTCTCATGTTTTTTTTCTTCAATTTCTCCAATGCTTTCACATCTTTCCTAAAGTATGGCATCCAGAACATGACAAGGTTGAGGCTCATGGAATAGGAGAATCAATACTCAATTGGATGAAAAATACTGGCTTTAAGGACAGAAAACAATGAGTCATAGTAAATGATTGTTTTTCCAGATTGGAGGTTGGTAGACAGTATGCTGTTCCCCAAGTGTCAGTGTCAGGACCACTTTTTTCTGATATCTATAAATAATATTAGTAATACTATTACAAAATATGCAAGCGATACCAAGCTTGATGTGGCAGACATTAAGGATAATTAATACCAATCCATTGCTATAGGACATTAACAGGCCAACAAAATGGGCAGACATATGACAGATGGAATTTAATACAGAGAAGTGTAATGTTATATATTTTGGTAAAAGGGATAGTGGAAAGGCAATATAAACTAAATGGCAGAGGTTTGAACAGTGTAGGGAGAGACTGGGGTTCAGGTGCACAGATCTTTGATGGGTGCAGTACATATTCAGAGGCTCGATAGCATGCATATGGGATCTTGGACTTCACAAATAGAGGTAGGGTACAAAGTAGGAAGCTATGCTGAATCTTTATACAGCTCTAATTAGACCATACCTAGGATATTTTGTTCAGTTATAGAACATAAAACGATACAGCGCAGTACAGGCCCTTCGGCCCACGATGTTGCACCGAAACAAAAGCCATCTAACCTACACTATGCCATTATCATCCATATGCTTATCCAATAAACTTTTAAATGCCCTCAATGTTGGCGAGTTCACTACTGTTGCAGGTAGGGCACTCTTTGCGTAAAGAGCCTACCTCTGACCTCGGTCCTATATCTATTACCCCTCAGTTTAAAGCTATGTCCCCTCGTGCTAGCCATTTCCATCCGTGGGAGAAGGCTCTCACTGTCCACTCTATCTAACCCCGGTTATTTTGTATGCCTCTATTAAGTCTCCTCTTAACCTTCTTCTCTCTAACGAAAACAACCTCAAGTCCATCAGCCTTTCCTCATAAGATTTTCCCTCCATACCAGGCAACATCCTGGTAAATCTCCTCTGCACCCGCTCCAAAGCTTCCACGTCCTTCCTATAATGCGGTGACCAGAACTGTACGCAATACTCCAAATGCGGCCGTACCAGAGTTTTGTACAGCTGCAACATGACCTCATGACTCCGGAACTCAATCCCTCTACCAATAAAGGCCAACACTCCATAGGCCTTCTTCACAACCATATCAACCTGGGTGGCAACTTTCAGGGATCTATGTACATGGCCACCTAGATCCCTCTGCTCATCCACACTTCCAAGAACTTTACCATTAGCCAAATATTCCGCATTCCTGTTATTCCTTCCAAAGTGAATCACCTCACACTTCTCTACATTAAACTCCATTTGCCACCTCTCAGCCCAGCTCTGCAGCTTATCTATGTCCCTCTGTAACCTGCTACATCCTTCCGCACTGTCGACAACACCACCGACTTCAGTGTCGTCTGCAAATTTACTCACCCACCCTTCTGCGCCCTCCTCTAGGTCGTTGATAAAAATGACAAACAGCAACGGCCCCAGAACAGATCCTTGTGGTACGCCACTTGTAACTGAACATTCTGAACATTTCCCATCAACCACCACCCTTTGTCTTCTTTCAGCTAGCCAATTTCTGATCCACATCTCTAAATCACCCTCAATCCACAGCCTCCGTATTTTCTGCAATAGCCTATCGTGGGGAACCTTATCAAACGCTTTACTGAAATCCATATACACCACATCAACTGCTCTACCCTCGTCTACCTGTTCAGTTATCTTCTCAAAGAACTCGATAAGGTTTGTGAGGCATGACCGGCCCTTCACAAAGCCATGCTGACTATCCCTGATCATATTATTCCTATCTAGATGATTATAAATCTTGTCTTTTATAATCCCCTCCAAGATTTTACCCACAACAGACGTGAGGCTCACCGGTCTATAGTTGCCGGGGTTGTCTCTACTCCCCTTTTTGAACAAAGGGACCACATTTGCTATCCTCCAGTCCTCTGGCACAATACCTGTAGCCAATGATGACATAAAAATCAAAGCCAAAGGCCCAGCAATCTCTTCCCTGGCTTCCCAGAGAATCCTAGGATAAATTCCATCAGGCCCCGGGGACTTATCTATTTTCAGGCTGTCCAGAATTGCCAACACCTCTTCCCTACGTACCTCAATGCCATCTATTCTAATAGCCTGGGTCTCAGCATTCTCCACCACAACATTATCTTTTTCCTGAGTGAATACTGACGAAAAATATTCATTTAGTATCTCGCCTATCTCTTCAGACTCCACACACAACTTCCCATCCCTGTCCTTGACTGGCCCTACTCTTACCCTAGTCATTCTTTTATTCCTGACATACCTATAGAAAACTTTTGGGTTTTCCTTGATCCTACCTGCCAAATACTTCTCATGTCCCCTCCTTGCTCGTCTTAGCTCTCTCTTTAGATCCTTCCTCGCTACCTTGTAACTATCAATCGCCCCAACTGAAACTTCACACCTCATCTTCACATAGGCCTCCTTCTTCCTCTTAACAAGAGATTCCACTTCTTTGGTAAACCACGGTTCCCTCGCTCGGCGCCTTCCTCCCTGCCTGACCGGTACGTACTTATCAAGAACACGCAGTAGCTGTTCCTTGAACAAGCTCCACTTATCCAGTGTGCCCAACACTTGCAGCCTACTTCTCCAACCTATCCCCCCCCAAGTCATGTCTAATGGCATCATAATTGCCCTTCCCCCAGCTATAACTCTTGCCCTGCGGTGTATACTTATCCCTTTCCATCACTAACGTAAACGTCACCGAATTGTGGTCACTGTCCCCAAAGTGCTCTCCTACCTCCAAATCCAACACCTGGCCTGGTTCATTACCCAAAACCAAATCCAATGTGGCCTCGCCTCTTGTTGGCCTGTCAACATATTGTGTCAGGAAACCCTCCTGCACACATTGTACAAAAAACGACCCATCTAATGTACTCGAACTATATCTTTTCCAGTCAACATTTGGAAAGTTAAAGTCTCCCATAACTACCCTGTTACTTTCGCTCTTATCCAGAATCATCTTCGCCATCCTTTCCTCTACATCCCTAGAACTATTTGGAGGCCTATAGAAAACTCCCAACAGGGTGACCTCTCCTTTCCTGTTTCTAACTTCAGCCCATACTACCTCGGAAGAAGAGTCCCCATCTAGCATCCTCTCCGCCACCGTAATACTGCTCTTGACTAGCAGCGCCACACCTCCCCCTCTTTTGCCTCCTTCTCTGAGCTTACTAAAACACCTAAACCCCGGAACCTGCAACATCCATTCCTGTCCCTGCTCTATCCATGTCTCCGAAATGGCCACAACATCGAAGTCCCACGTACCAACCCATGCTGCCAGTTCCCCTACCTTATTTCGTATACTCCTGGCATTGAAGTAGACACACTTCAAACCAACTACCTGAACACTGGCCCCCTCCTGCGAAGTCAAATCTGTGCTCCTGACCTCTATACTCTCTTTCTTCCGTACCCTAAAACTACAATCCAGGTTCCCATGCCCCTGCTGCATTAGTTTAAACCCCCCAAAGAGCACTAACAAATCTCCCCCCCCAGGATATTTGTGCCCCTCAGGTTCAGATGTAGACCATCCTGTCTGAAGAGGTCCCACCTTCCCCAGAAAGAGCCCCAGTTATCCAGAAATCTGAATCCCTCCCGCCTGCACCATCCCTGTAGCCACTCCCTTGCTCTCTCTCCCTATTCCTCGTCTCATTATCACGTGGCACAGGCAACAACCCAGAGATAACAACTCTGTTTGTTCTCGTTCTGAGCTTCCATCCTAGCTCCCTGAAAGCCTGCCTGACATCCTTGTCCCCTTTCCTACCTATGTCGTTTTAGTGCCAATGTGGACCACGACTTGGGGCTGCTCCCCCTCCCCCTTAAGGACCCGGAAAACACAATCCGAGACATCACGTACCCTTGCACCTGGGAGGCAACATACCAAACATGAGTCTCTCTCGCTCCCGCAAAATCTCCTATCTGTGCCCCTGACTATGGAGTCCCCAATTACTAATGCTCTGCTCCTCTCCCCCTTCCCTTCTGAGCAACAGGGACAGACTCCGTGCCAGAGGCCCGTACCCCATGGCTTACCCCTGGTAAGTCCCCCCCCCCCCCACAAGTATCTAAAGCGGTATACTTGTTACGCAGGGGAACGACTGCAGGGGATCCCTGCACGGACTGCTTCTTCCCAGTTCCTCTTACAGTTACCCATCGATCTCCAATCTTTGGTGTAACTAATTCCCTGAAGCTGCTATCTATGACCCCCTCTGCCTCCCGAATGATCCGAAGTTCATCCAACTCCAGCTCCAGTTCCCTAACTCGGTCTTGGAGGAGCTGGAGATGGCTGCACTTCCTGCAGGTAAAATCAGCAGGGACACTAATGGCATCCCTCACCTCAAACATCCTGCAGGAGGAACATTGCACTCCCTTCCCTGCCTAAATGTGCTAAATTGGGGGAAGGCTAATTATAACAATATTAGGCGGGAACTGAAGAACATAGATTGGGGGCGGATGTTTGAGGGCAAATCAACATCTGACATGTGGGAGGCTTTCAAGTGTCAGTTGAAAGGAATACAGGACAGGCATGTTCCTGTGAGGAAGAAAGATAAATACGGCAATTTTCGGGAACCTTGGATGAGGAGTGATATTGTAGGCCTCGTCAAAAAGAAAAAGGAGGCATTTGTCAGGGCTAAAAGGTTGGGTACAGACGAAGCCTGTGTGGCATATAAGGAAAGTAGGAAGGAACTTAAGCAAGGAGTCAGGAGGGCTAGAAGGGGTCATGAAAAGTCATTGGCAAATAGGGTTAAGGAAAATCCCAAGGCTTTTTACACGTACATAAAAAGCAAGAGGGTAGCCAGGGAAAGGGTTGGCCCACTGAAGGATAGGCAAGTGAATCTATGTGTGGAGCCAGAGGAAATGGGCGAGGTACTAAATGAATACTTTGCATCAGTATTCACCAAAGAGAAGGAATTGGTAGATGTTGAGTGTGGAGAAGGGGGTGTAGATAGCCTGGGTCACATTGTGATCCAAAAAGACGAGGTGTTGGGTGTCTTAAAAAATATTAAGGTAGATAAGTCCCCAGGGCCTGATGGGATCTACCCCAGAATACTGAAGGAGGCTGGAGAGGAAATTGCTGAGGCCTTGACAGAAATCTTTGGATCCTCGCTGTCTTCAGGGGATGTCCCGGAGGACTGGAGAATAGCCAATGTTGTTCCTCTGTTTAAGAAGGGTAGCAAGGATAATCCCGGGAACTACAGGCTGGTGAGCCTTACTTCAGTGGTAGGGAAATTACTGGAGAGAATTCTTCGAGACAGGATCTACTCCCATTTGGAAGCAAATGGACGTATTAGTGAGAGGCAGCACGGTTTTGTGAAGGGGAGGTCGTGTCTCACTAACTTGATAGAGTTTTTCGAGGAGGTCACTAAGATGATTGATGCAGGTAGGGCAGTAGATGTTGTCTATATGGACTTCAGTAAGGCCTTTGACAAGGTCCCTCATGGTAGACTAGTACAAAAGGTGAAGTCACACGGGATCAGGGGTGAACTGGCAAGGTGGATACAGAACTGGCTAGGCCATAGAAGGCAGAGGGTAGCAATGGAGGGATGCTTTTCTAATTGGAGGGCTGTGACCAGTGGTGTTCCACAGGGATCAGTGTTGGGACCTTTGCTGTTTGTAGTATATATAAATGATTTGTAGGAAAATGTAACTGGTCTGATTAGTAAGTTTGCAGACGACACAAAGGTTGGTGGAATTGCGGATAGCGATGAGGACTGTCTGAGGATACAGCAGGATTTAGATTGTCTGGAGACTTGGGCGGAGAGATGGCAGATGGAGTTTAATCCGGACAAATGTGAGGTAATGCATTTTGGAAGGGCTAATGCAGGTAGGGAATATACAGTGAATGGTAGAACCCTCAAGAGTATTGAAAGTCAAAGAGATCTAGGAGTACAGGTCCACAGGTCATTGAAAGGGGCAACACAGGTGGAGAAGGTAGTCAAGAAGGCATACGGCATGCTTGCCTTCATTGGCCGGGGCATTGAGTATAAGAATTGGCAAGTCATGTTGCAGCTGTATAGAACCTCAGTTAGGCCACACTTGGAGTATAGTGTTCAATTCTGGTCGCCACACTACCAGAAGGATGTGGAGGCTTTAGAGAGGGTGCAGAAGAGATTTACCAGAATGTTGCCTGGTATGGAGGGCATAAGCTATGAGGAGCGATTGAATAAACTCGGTTTGTTCTCACTGGAACGAAGGAGGTTGAGGGGCGACCTGATAGAGGTATACAAAATTATGAGGGGCATAGACAGAGTGGATAGTCAGAGGCTTTTCCCCAGGGTAGAGGGGTCAATTACTAGGGGGCATAGGTTTAAGGTGAGAGGGGCAAGGTTTAGAGTAGATGTACGAGGCAAGTTTTTTACGCAGAGGGTAGTGGGTGCCTGGAACTCACTACCGGAGGAGGTAGTGGAAGCAGGGACGATAGGGACATTCAAGGGGCATCTTGACAAATATATGAATAGGATGGGAATAGAAGGATACGGACCCAGGAAGTGTAGAAGATTGTAGTTTAGTCGGGCAGTATGGTCGGCACGGGCTTGGAGGGCCGAAGGGCCTGTTCCTGTGCTGTACATTTCTTTGTTCTTTGCCATCCCTCTAACTTCCAACCAAGATCTGGCTAATCAGTAAATTAAAAAAAGATAATATGGCACTTATCTCACACCAATGGATCTTATTATTAGGTTAGAGGAGGAGGGTGGGTGGGAGACACTACACGTGTAGTGTCTCGGGTTTCCTCTCCACCAGAATTTATTGGTTGTGGGGGGGGGGGCCTTCCCAGAAGTCCGCGGGTCGAAAAAAAATAATACAGAAAAGAAGTGCTTTAGTGTTTTTAAAGGAGAAACTTACCTCCCAGAAATCACTTGCGCACCGCTCCCGCCGAAATCCAAAATTACCCCTTTTAGGAAGAATGGCAAAGTCCTTGACAGGGTATAGAAGAGACTTAACAGAATGAGTTCAGAGATGACAGAATTTAATGATAAGGTTTGGTTGGAGAATCTGAGGTTATTCTCCTTGGAGTAAAGGAGGTCGAGAGAGGTTTGATTGAGGTGTACTAGAATATGAACGGTTTAGATAAGGTAGACAAAGAAAAGATGTCCCAGTTAGTTGATGGTATAAGGGAGTACAGATTTATAGTTTTGAGTTAGAGATGCATGGTGAATGTGAGGAAGAACTTATTTTCATAGCAGATAGTAATGACCTGGAACTTGCTGCCCTTGAGGGTGGTGTAGAAACAATGATTTCAAAAGAAAATTGGATGGGCACTCAAAAGCTAGTAAACATGCAGGACTATAGGTATTGAGCAGGAGAAAGAGACTGCATTCCTCTACAGAGATCTAGCATGGACTTAATTGCTTCCTGTATCATAATGACTATGATATGCTCGTTCTTGCCACATGGACTTATCGGTGTGAAGATGGGAGCCATACAAGGGAAATTATGATGGGGACAAGGAAGGAATGATGAAAGTGAGGGAATGGTTGAGCACACAGACAATGGCAGAAGTATTGTGGTAGAGGACCAAAGGCTAGCCAACCCAGAGTTTAAAAGTGAAGTTGTAAATGACTTGGAGAAGATACTTCATTCCAGGAAAGAACACAGAAGAAAGTAGATTTGGAAATGGGTGAAGAGATATAAAGGATTGATTAACTAACAGGAAACAGAGTAGGGATGAATGGATCATTTTTGGGTTGGCAAGCTGTAACTAGTGGAGTGCCACAGGAATCAGTGCTGGGACCTCAACTATTTACAATCAACATCACAACTCAGGTGAAGGGACCAAATGTTAACTTTGCCGATGACACCAAGAAAGGTAGGAAAGTACCTGCAAAGGGATATAGGCAAGTTAAGTGAGTGGGCAAACAATCTGGTAGATGGAGTATAATGTGGGAAAATGGGAACATTTCCACTTTGGCAGGAATAGAAAAACAGCATGCTATTTAAATGGCGAGAGATTGCAAAACACAAAGGTTCAGTCTTGTTGAAGGGAAATGGAATGTTGGCATGTATTGCAAGGTGGATGGAATATAAAAGTAGGGAAGTTTTACTGAAGCTTTCCAGGGCCCTGGTGAGACCTCATCTGGAATACTGTGCAGTTGTGATCTCTAATTGAAAAAAGGTTCACTCAACCTTTCCTGGAATATCTTATGAAGAAAAGTTGAGCTGTTTGAGCCTATAACAATTGGAGTTTAGAAGTATGAGGGGTGATTTTATTAAACTATATAAGATCCTGAAAAACTTGATAGGGTGGATACCAGAAGGTTGTTTCCTCTTCTGTGTGTTATGATACCCTGGGGGTAGTGCACGGTCAATTTCAGTCCCACAGGCCCCGGAGTCCCAAAACAAGTGAATTAACCAATAGTTTGTCTATATTTTGTGAGATTTTCAGCCCTTGACTGCTCCAATGATTTACAGGCACCAGATTTGTAAGTGAAACACAACAACTGTTTATTTATCACAAAAATAGACATAAGACATGCAATACAATAACAGCCAGCTAATCTACTACTCCCCCCACCCCCCATTTATCGTCCCACTCTCTGCCCAAACACACACAAGACAGTCACACACAGAAGGGAAAGGGGTAAAATGATAGGGATTAAAATGGAAAAAAGAGAGATGAGTGTCCTTGTTTCTGATATTGAAGTAGTTGTAGGCGGCTATCCTCTCTGGACACAGAGTAAGAAACATAGAAAATAGGAGCAGAAGGAGGCCATTCTCCCTGCTCCGCCATTCATTGTGATCATGGCTGATCATCGAACTCAATAGCCTAATCCTGTTTTCCCCCCATATCATTTGATGCCCAAAGTGCTACATCTAGCTACTTGTGAAAACATACAACATACAATATTTTGCCCTCAACTACTTCCTGTGGTAACGAATTCCACAGGCTCACCACTCTCTGGGCAAAGAAATTTCTCCTCATCTCTATCCTAAACAGTATACCCCGTATCCTCAGACTGTGACCCCTGCTTCTGGAAAAAAACACCATCGGGAACATCCCTCCTGCATTTACCCTGTCTAGTCCTGTTAGAATTTTATAGATTTCTATGGGATCTCCCCTCATTCTTTGAACTCCAGCAAATACTATCCTAATCGATTTGAAACTACCTGGATTGCTAACAAGGATCTTCTGGCAGTTGCATTCAGTCAGAACTCCCAGGCTGTAGGATTTCCTCTGGGGAGTCACTTTTATTAACCTGGGCCTTCACTCAAAAGAACAGCCTTAGGTTTGTTTAATTCTTATTTGCTTCCATCTCCACCAGAATAACCAACAAGTCTAGATAAGAACAGAGTTCCCCACATGAGGGTTCAAAGGGGTTTTTAAAAAAATTGACCCGGCCTGCAGCTGCTGCAATCTGGCTATGCAGAGGAATGTTTTTACTTTGGAACTTTAGATGGAGACCATCAGGTAAGAGAGAGAAAGATAAGAGATTTGACCCTCCAGCTTCTGACCAAACTGAAACTAAAAGCCAGATTAAATCTTCCTGCCTTGCCAGAACATTCCAGAACGGTCAGCACCAATCTGCATAGATTATCAGCTAAGAGCCCGACAATGTAAACAGCTCATTGGCCGCTGCTGGCCAAGTCCATCAAGTTGTATCATCACTGATGTCAGACCAAACAGCACATCCGGTTGGAGTTTCTTTTTAAATTAAAGGTGAAGTCCATCTTAACGACATAGGCAAATCCTTGTCCATGTACAAAAATTGAAATATCAGAATAACAGAAATTAAAAGGAAAGGGGAGGGACAATAGGGATTAACAGTAGGATCCTTACATCTGAAACACTAGAACTAGCAAACATAGTTCAAGAATAAAGGGAGGAATGAGGAGAATTCCTTTCTCAAGAGAGTCTTTAGCATGTAGAATTCTCTTCCTCAGAAAGCTGTGACGGCTGGGGTCATTGAATTTATTTAAGGCGGAGTTAGATAGATTTCTGATATGACAAGGGAGTCAAGTGTTATGGGCGAGAGCCAGAAAAGTGGAGCTGAGAGCACAAGATCAGCCATGATCTTATTGAATGGCACAGTAGACTCGAAGGGCCAAATGGCCTACTCTTGCTCCTGAGTCCTATGCCTTCTATGGGTATTGACAGGTACAATAATTTGGTCAGAGGTGATCTTGGCAAGAATCATTAACGCACACACAAGATAAGAAAGCTGTTAGTTTAGGTGTATTGTATGTATTTAAAAAAACATGCAGGAACTAATTAATTAGTCTCCTAACATAGATCCAGTGCCCCAGTGAATTACTAGGTATCATAGAATCATAGAAGTTTACAGCATGGAAACAGGCCCTTCGGCCCCTTAGACTCAAGCAATTTCACAAGAAACAGCTCAAATTCTCCATTTTTTAAATCCAAGGATCCGTGCTTTGAGAGAAACAATTTTACCAATCTCAATGCAATACATCTGTTGATTGAGAACAGACTGTTTTACTGCACAGTTTAAAACCAGTCAGCAGAATAGTACCGTTTCTTCTCTAACTCACAAATGAGAGTTCTTCCATGGAACAGATCAAGCGACCAATAATATCGCTCTCTCTTTAATTCATCCGTGCTCTCTACCTCCATTCAACTTATCTTAGAAGTCCTTCTTTACTTTTATCAAGAACCTCAGATGAGATTCTGGCTTGGTACAAAGTCTAATACTCTTAAGGACTGGCAAGATGTAAGGAATTCCTCTCATTTAGAAGAGGAGTGAATATGTATGGATATATTTTCACTGGATCGGAGAAATGTATTGAAGGCCACCCTTACATAGTACTCTTGAAACTCTGGATTTTGTTTACAACAGCCAATCTATCTGTACCTTGAAACGGCACCAGCTGGAGATAGCAATGTGAACTTGATTGAGATGTACCTATGTATAAGCAAAACTTCCATGATGCCTCTATCAGCAAGTCATAGGATGGGTGATTTTACAAGCATAACAACTTTATACAATGTATTAGTTGTATATTGTTTATACAGTTGCTAAAGTGCAGGTGCCTTGTTAAGGCTGCAGAATATAATTGTTCCATCATCTTGAAATAGTTAATATGAGGGTCAATTATGAAACTGTGAAATTAAATGTGTTGCAGAAATATGCTTGGGCAGTATATGATGTACTTATTTCCAAAATATTTCAGCTGTCCTGTTTGGAGCTGGATCTAAAAAATTTCTTTCCACTGTTCAGGAGTGTAAAATATAGTTGTACTGGTGTAACCAAACCCTTACTATTCCCAAGTTCAGTTTAAAAGGATTATATTTGAACATTTAAGTCCTTCTATTCTAGTGCCTCTGACTGATATTATCCCTCCTCTTGATTCCTTCTGAAGGTTATGTTTCTCTATATCCTGTATTAAAATTATCCTAGAGAAGTTTGAGTCTGCCTTTTTTGGTTGGAGACATAATGAAGTTTTAAAGATGTAAAATCAGAATTAAACATTAATTACAAGTATACATAAATCTCACCTTCTACTTTACCAATACCATTCTGCCCTGCCAACAATAGTGATAAAATCAGTAGAAATGTTTAAAAGCTAATGTTTAGGGAAAACAATTATTTTGCCATTCGATATTGCGGTTATGAAAGCAAAGTGTGAACTGAGATGAACAGGATTGCAATAATTTATGATTTGGTGATAAAAATTGAAATTACTGAAGTGGAGTAACAATTTTAAAGTTATTTCCTTGCATGATTTTACCTGAAGGTGAAAGTTTTTCAAATTTGAACACGGATAATAGGATATTAAGTACAAAACTGATATCTTGAGAGTAACTGGCAATGTTGACTTTTTTTGTAGATCTATCACAATTGCACACCTATTACATGTAGCTACCATTCATGGAATTGACAAGAAATTCTTCCAGAAAAATAGCAAATAAACATATTTGAGTGGGGAAAACAAATGGCGCTAGCAGACTGCATCAAGCTTCATTAACGCATTGTTTTATGGATCACACTGATATTATTTAAAGTGAACAAACTAAGCCATATTCTTGACATCTTGGCCCAAGCCATAAGGCATTGTCGATCAAAATTTTAACAAGTAAATGAAAACATTGTGAGTCACACCCAAAACCAAATTATGATAGTTTTCCTTTTCTTACCATTTAACATTCTTTAAATTAACTGAGACTGAAGAATTGGACCTGACCACATCATCTTCGACACATTGTGTATTACAGAAAGTAAAGCTGACTGTGAAAAAATCTCCAATTACGTGCTATAAGTTTGCTTTTAAAATTTGAGCTGATCAAAATTTGGAATTATGAAAAACTACTTTGAGGGAGTTGAAAGGAGAGAGGATCAAAATAATGGTTACAACTCACTTCCTTTGCTTAGTCTCGTTTGTTTTGATGCTGCATTGTGTCAGAAAATGATATTCCAAAAAGAGAACCATACCGAAAATAGCAAGAGCTTAATTTACATGACATTAAAATACACAAATCATGGGCACCTTTACAATTATCACGAATATTTCTTGTGATTTTTAAAATGAACTGTTTACCACTTCAGGAATTTAATCTTAATAAGTGCATTTGATTACAGTGCTTCTAACATGCACTACAAAGATTCATAACATGAACTATTTGCAATAACATGACAGTCAAACTCCTGGATTAGGTAGCGTTTTGCAACAAAGTAGAATATATAATTCTAGTAATCTGTAGCACAGCAGCATGCAATGTGTATTGTACAAGAACTGCTCCAAAACCTTTATAGAAACCAAAGATACCTTCTTCTTTCTTGATTACATTAATGCAGTCCCTCATTCCTTCATACTGCGTGTTAATAGGAAGTACTTCAAACCCATGGTCTGTGTTGTCAATGATGGTGCGGGTTCCTTGAATATGAAGACGATGAAGTACTGTTTCTAATGGGTAAACCAAAACGTCAGCACAAAGATTTGCAACAAAACTAGCAATAAGTTCAGGCAAGTAAGCATCCAGCAAAGTCTGTACAGAATTAGAAGCATCAGCTGGGTGCTGGTGTGGTGTCTTTTTCCGAAGAAGAAAGAGAATACATTTCTGGATGATTGCACTGATGATATAATGGAGCACTCCATGTAAGACAGTTGGAACGACTAAAACTCCAAGAGGAAGCAGGCGCTTGCTATGAGGGACACCCATTCCCACCAGTCTGCATATACCTTCCTTTACACAATCTAATATTCCTGGATTGTCTTTTATAATTTCACTCTGGAAATAGAACAGACAATAAGTTAGTAATTATTAAAATATTGCACATACGTATATTTCTTCCTAAATGAACCAATATCATTAGTTATCTTCTAAGTATTTCATTGTAATTCACTATATTTTAATAATTGTATTTGGATAAGCAGTGTAAAGGGAGGAGGGGGCAATTTCTAGAACCAACAGTAAATAAAATCATGAGGTAATTTAGAAAGGTTTGTGCTTTCATGCATTACTTTTCTTATAATGGTATCTTGTTTGGCATGCATACATACAAAGCCATACCAAATTTCCTATGGTCAATCAGCAGCTAGACAAAGTTGAGGAGAATAGCACGTGGGTGACCTTTACAAAATAGGAAGAGGCACCAGTGTAGGAATACTAAGAATATGACACTCAAACAGAGTGCTTCATACTGGCAACATATTGGGGAAATTAAAACAGATCCACAGCACTATGAAACAAATTACTATATTGGCACATCAAGGTATAGAAATGCAGTAGTCAGAGAGAATTTGATAGTTGAGCTTGCAACTGCCAACTGTGAGTTCTGTTGGTATGTTGCCTCAGAGCATCACTAAGCGTGTGGAACATTTTGGAAGGTGGGGAAAGAACAGAATTCATAGTCCACATATGACATGTAAACTAAAAGGGCTGGTCGGTCCCACAGTCATAGTTTCAGGAGCTATGGAGAAAATTAAAGAGTAGAACCTCAAAAACGTAGTCATCTCTGGATCACTTCCAGGGTTGTGCGCTGGTGTGTATAGGAATAGCAGCATTCAATACGTTAGCAGAATGGCTGAAGAAATGGCACGTGAGGGAACACTTCAGATTTCTGCCGCATTGAGACCAGAAGGGTATAAAATGCCCAAGCAAAAGAGGAGTTTTGGTGAGCTTCATTGGGCATGTAGTAGTCGAGGTGAGAGAAGTTAGGGTGGGACTATGTGAAGAATTAATCTTTCAACTAGGCACTTTACACTCTTCAGAGCTCAGCATAGAGTTCAACAATTTCAGAACCCAGCAATCCTGGAGGCAATTTAAACTAAGCAGATATAATTGACCAAATGACCTCCTTTGTACCTTATTCTTCAACAGATTCATGGTTATAATAATAAACAATCACTGTATCACCATTCCTCAAAATTTTAACAACTGACTATTAAGAAGGCAGTTATTTAATTAATTCAATGTGACCAATGAATTTTGTTAACACAGAATGAAAATGTACCTGCACGGTCTCGATTAAACTAGCCGAATAAAAAGGCAATGCCACTGCACAGGTCAACCTGTAGGAAGTAAGTTTTCTTTTTTAAAAGTTGTTTTTTTAAAAAACAATCTAACTAAAATTACTAAAGTTCATGACTATGTTTAAATTCACTAAAAATTACAACACATTTCAAATTATTCACTGCAATTTCAAGGGCAGGATTCTAAGATAGCAAGGGAAACACAACAGCTTTAATTTATCTATTAAATCCATAGCACCAACAACTTTAAAAAGGATTAAAATAATAAAATCTTTATTAGTGTCACAAGTAGGCTTACAATGCAATGAAGTTACTGTGAAAATCCCCTAGTCGCCACACTCCGTCACTTGTTCGGGTACACGGAGGGAGAATTCAGAATGTCCAATTCACCTAACAAGCACATCTTTCGGGATTTGTGGGAGAAAACTGTAGCACCTGGGTGAAGCATACATGGGGAGAATGTACAGACTCCGCACAGGCCGTAACTCAAGCAGGGAATCAAAACCGGGTCCCTGGCGCTGTGAGGCAACGGTGCTAACCACTCTGCTACCGTGCTGCCCTCACTCTGGACACCCCATCGATGGTATTGGGAGAACTCAGTTTCTAATTTACACTGGGGAGGCAGTGGCGTAGTGTAATATCACTGGACTAGTAATCCAGAGACTCAGTCACGATCTGGGGACACTGGTTCGAATCTCACCATGGCAAATTATGAAATTTGAATTCAATAAAAAAAAGTCTGGAATTAAACGCCCAAAAGGTGACCATGAAACCATTGTTGATTGTCGCAAAACCCCATCTGGTTCACTAATGTCCTTTAGGGAAGGAAATCTGCCATCCTTACCTCGTCTGGCCTACATGTGACTCCACATCCACAGCAACGTGGTTGACTCTTAAATGCCCTCAGTAACGGGCAATAAATGCTGGTCCAGCTAGCGACGGCCACATCCCGTGAACAAAAAAAACAAACTAATGGCAGATTTAGAAGCTCATGCAAACAAGCCACGTTTGCAGAAAATTGTGAACAAGGAAGAGCTATTGAATCTTAGGATTCTGCTCATTTTGTCTGTTATTTGCCAACTCCTGTGTAAACGAGTAAGACAAATTAAATCTATTCCATAATTGTATGTCACAAGGGGGAAAATATTAAGTAATGCGTGCACTCTTTAAAACAGCTAAAGAAGATAAAAGAGATTTAAGAGTTTTCATATTATTGATGGTTATTATGTCAATTGCTATGAAACAACAACAAACAAAGCAAATGGAAATGGAATACTAAATGATATATCTAAAACAATATGGTACAAGTCAGAGGGAGTCATGGCTCAAACAATTTGAACTTGCATCCAATGCTGATGTCTGAGACACAAGGGACATTCTACCGCAAGAGACAGTTCAGAATCATGAAAATGTTATGAAGGAAAGCTAGCAAACCAAGAACTTTTGTTTCAGAAGGAAGTGAAATTATTGAGTTGCGGAAGAAGGTAAATGGTCGCCGTCTGTCCCTCAATTTGAGGATTATGTCTACTCAGGATTGCGAGTATCTGCTATGGGTCTTCGTGTTGATTCTCGATCTGCGGATCTTTGGGGACATGGAGGCAAGACATTCCACGAGCTGGTGGCATCCGCAGTGCTGGATTTGCTTTCATTTCTTTCCTTCTCTGCTGCTTTGCCTTATTCTTAAGGTGTTTGGTTGAGGCATGATGCAACTCGATGAACAAGTTATCATTTTGAACAAGTGGTGATCCGGACATGGTGTCCAGCTCATTGTAGTCAATTTTGTTATCACACAGCCTTGCCCGTCATCAATTCAGATAATGAAGGAGCCTGCTTGTCTCTTACTCAAAACAGCACAATCATATAGTCATGACGTAGTTGCAGAACCACAAAAAAGTTTCTTGGGCATGTAAATCTTTGGAGCACAACCAATAGAGCCTCACAATTTACTGAGGCAACTGAATTTGGCAAGGCAAACAAAAGTGGAGTTCATGGTGTTCTAGACATTTTTTTTGGATATATCAGGGAACAGGACCATATCAAAGGTTCCTCTGGAAAGTGTGAAGCTACATGGTCTCTGGGAGGATTTCCTCAGCCACAAGCAGGCAATTAAGGAAAATGTGCATCAGAATTTTCCCTACTATGGACAAGAGAAAAATATCTTGATACTTTGCACAGCATGATTTATCTCTCTTCTTGAAGATGGTTACAATTGTTCTGAAGTACTTGAGCACCTTATGGAAAACGCCAATTAAGCCCAGAATTAATGCTGAGGAGTCTGAGGAGTTTTAATTTAGCACACCAGCAACAGTTACACAACATCATTGTCCCCCGCTTGCTCTGAAGTTGGGGAAAGCATTATTTTCCCTCCCAATCCATAGGATGAGTTTATGGAGTCTTGACGTGAGCAAAACCCAACCAGTTTTGGAGATCTCAGCTGGAATACCATCAGGGCCAGAAACCTTATTGTTTTTCAGCTTCTGTTTGCTTGTTGTAACTCTCCCATCGATGGTGGTTCATCTCACCACAGCGTACTTGGGGAGTATCAATTGCTGTTGTGGATTAATAATTGAACAGTTGTTGAAAACGTTCTTTCCAGCATTGACAAATGGCATTGCCGTCATCCTTAAGTCTAGAAACACCACCCTGTGAATGAAGGGGATTTTATCCAATTGACCTTGGGTATATAGAGAAGCTTTGTATGTCATGATGGGTGCTAAACCGGATTTACTTTGTTTTTTGGTAAATGATTTTTAAAAAAGTAAATCTACGACTTTACATGAAATTTGATAGTGATAGTAAGGCAAGGGGAATAGGTTTAAATCAGTATTTCAAGCAAGTTTTCACACGAAGGATATCAATACATGGGAATACAGACAAAAATCTTGAAATTATTGAATACAAGCTGTTCATATCGTCAAAGGGTGTAGGAGGTAAGACAGGAAGTAGAGCTGAGGCCACAAGAAGTTCAGTCATGGTTAGCACTGCTGCCTCACAACGCCGAGGACCCGGGTTCAATCCCGGCCCATTGTCCAAGTGGAGTTTGCACATTCTCCCCGTGTCTGCGTGGGTCTCACCCCCACAACCCAAAGATGTGCAGGGTAGGTGGATTAGCCATGCTAAATTGCCCCTTAATTGGAAAAATTAAAATAAGAAAGTTTTAAAAATAAAGTTCAGACAGGATCTTACCAAAGAGGTGAGCAGGTTTGAGGGGGAAAATGGCCTGCACCCGCTCCTAATTTTTATATTTGTGATAACACCAATTATAAAGTCTGGACAGGCGAGTTAAGTGGGCCTAAAGAGCCTGTCTAATCTCTTACTTTATGATCATTAGAGTTGAGCAGTCTTAGGAAGACTTTTTTTAACTGTTTCTATGCAGTTACAGTCAAGGGATTCTGGGAGCAAACATAATTATTAAATTCCACTTTTAAAAAAAACAATGTCGGACTTCCGGTTGCGGCGATGTCTTGCTAGCCGCACGTTTCGGCGGCTCCAGCTCCGACGGACCTTCGGGCTCTTTTAAGAGCCCCAACGGGAAATGTTTGGGCGACGCAACCCGGTGTGGGGTGAGTGAGTAGGGAGTCCCCCCCCCCCCAACGAAGGAGGAAAATATCGGCGGCGGCAGCGCGAGGAATCGTCGACGAAAGGGACAGAAAGGGAGAAGACACAAGATGGCGGCGGAGAAAGCTCAGGCGACATGGGGGCCTGAGCAAGACGAATTTTTGAGACGGTGTGTGGAGCTCCTAAAGAGGGAGGTGCTGACCCCGATGCTACAGGCAATTGAGGGGCTCAAGGAGGCACAAAGGACCCAGGAGACAGAGCTCCGCGTGGTGGAGCAGAAGGTGACGAATAATGAGGACGAGATCCTGGGCCTGGCGGTCAAAACACAGACGCACGAGGCACTCCATAAAAAGTGTATTGAAAGGATCGAGGCCCTAGAAAACAGAGCGCGAAGGAAGAACTTTTGGATACTGGGTCTCCCTGAGGGAGTGGAAGGAGCGGACTGTGGAGCTTATGTAAGTACAATGCTAAGCTCATTGATGGGTGCTGAGGCCCCTGCGGGCCCCTTGGAGGTGGAGTGGGCACATCGGATCCCGGCGAGAAGACCAAAAGTGGGAGAACCACCCAGGGCGACAATCGTGCGATTTCACCGCCTTGAAGATAGAGAAGTGGTCCTGAGATGGGCTAAAAAGGTGCGGAGTAGCAGATGGGAGAATGCAGTGGTACGGGTGTACCAGGATTGGAGTGCGGAGGTGGCGAGAAGGAGGGCGAGTTTTAACCGAGCCAAGGAGGTGTTACACAAAAAGGTGAAGTTCGGGATGCTGCAGCCGGCACGACTATGGGTCACGTACCAGGAGAGACACCATTATTTCGATACGGCGGAAGAAGCATGGACCTTTATTAAAGAGGCTAAATTGGATCGGAACTGAGGGACTGATACTGCAGGGAATGTTATTGTTAATGTTATGGCTGATGTAAATAGAGAAGTAAATTGGGATGGGGGGAGACACTAGGAAATGTGGGCGCCGGTGAGGGGGGAAAGAAGGGACATAGGCGGAGAATGAGGAATGGGAGGGGGAGGGTAAAGGGAGCTGCGCCACAAGAGGCGGGTCAGATAAAGGGATGTTCCCGCGCCAGAAAGATTATGGCGGGAAGACAGGCGCAAGGCGGATGGGAGTTCCCCACACGGGGGGGTCAAGGAGTGAGCAGGAGTAGCCGGGGTCAGTTGAAGTCAGCTGACTTACGGAAGTAATATGGGGGGAGCAATCACGCTAGAAAGGGATCTAGCCGGGGGGGGGGACCAACTGGGTTGCTGCTGCGGAAATCAAAAAGGAAATGGCTAAAGAGTGGGTGGACGGGGATGGAATGCGACGCTTGGGGAGCGAGTGGGAGCGCGGAGGCGGGATATGGGACTGGCCTAGAGAAGGTGATGACTAGTCGACACGGGAGGGGGGCAGGTAGCCCCCTAGTGAGGCTGATCACGTGGAACGTGAGAGGCCTGAACGGACCGATTAAAAGGGCCCGAGTGCTCGCGCATTTGAAAGGACTAAGGGCAGACGTGGCTATGCTCCAAGAGACGCACCTGAAGGTGGCGGACCAAGTTAGGTTAAGGAAAGGATGGGTGGGACAGGTGTTCCACTCAGGACTAGATGCAAAGAATAGAGGGGTGGCCATATTGGTGGGGAAACAGGTAGCATTTGAAGCAAAGAACATCGTAGCAGATAGCGGAGGTAGATATGTAATGGTGAGTGGCAGGCTGGAGGGAATGGAGGTCGTGTTGGTTAATGTATATGCCCCGAATTGGGACGATGCGGGATTTATGAGACGGATGCTGGGTCGTATACCAGACCTGGAGGTAGGAAACTTGATATTGGGAGGGGACTTCAATACCGTGCTGGACGCAGGGCTAGATAGATCCAGCTCAAAGACCGGAAGAAGGCCGGCAGCGGCCAAGGTGCTCAAGGGGTTTATGGACCAAATGGGGGGAGTGGATCCATGCCGATTTCTTAGACCGAGGGCCAGGGAGTTCTCCTTCTTCTCCCATGTCCATAAAGTGTACTCCCGGATAGATTTTTTTGTTTTGGGAAGGTCGTTGATCTCAAGGGTGGAAGAAGCGGAGTATTCAGCCAAAGCGGTTTCGGACCATGCCCCACACTGGGTGGACCTGGAACTAGGAGAGGAAAGGGAACAGAGAGCACTCTGGCGATTAGATGTGGGATTGATGGCGGACGAGGGAGTGTGTGGAAGAGTGCGGGGGTGTATTGAGAGATACCTGGAGGTCAATGACGACGGGGAGGTCCGTGTGGGAGTGGTATGGGAAGCACTAAAAGCGGTGGTCAGAGGAGAGCTGATCTCCATTGGGGCCCACAAGGGAAAACAGAGGCCAAGGAAAGGGAAAGATTACTGGGGGAGATTTTAAGGGTAGATAGGGAATTTGCAGAGACCCCGGAGGAGGGACTGTACAGGGAGAGGAGACGACTCCAGACGGAGTTTGACCTCCTGACCACCAGAAAGGCGGAGGTGCTGTGGAGGAAGGCACAGGGGAGGAGGTATGAATATGGGGAAAAGGCTAGTCGCCTGCTGGCTCATCAGTTGCGAAAGAGGACAGCGGCGAGGGAGATAGGGGGAATTAGAGACGAAAAGGGAGCCACGGTGCGAAGAGCAGGGAAGATAAATGAGGTGTTCAAGACCTTTTATGAGGGACTGTATAGGTCCCAACCCCCAGAGGGAGAGGAGGGGATGCGGCAGTTCCTGGATCAATTGAGGTTCCCGAGGGTGGAGGAGCAGGAGGTGGAAGGCCTGGGGGCACCGATTGGGGTGGACGAGGTTATTAAGGGGCTGGGGAACATGCAAGCAGGGAAGGCTCCGGGACCAGACGGGTTCCCGGTGGAATTTTATAGAAAATATGTGGACTTGTTGGCCCCGTTGTTGGTGAGGAAGTTCAATGAGGCCAGGGAAGGAGGGACTTTACCCCCGACAATGTCAGAGGCGACGATAACGCTAATTTTGAAGAGGGATAAAGATCCGTTGCAGTGCGGGTCCTATAGACCTATTTCATTATTGAATGTGGATGCCAAATTGCTGGCAAAGGTACTGGCATCGAGGATAGAGGACTGTGTCCCGGGGGTGGTGCACGAAGACCAGACAGGGTTCGTAAAAGGGAGACAACTGAATGTTAACGTGCGACGACTATCAGGGGTGATAATGATGCCCCCAGTGGAGGGGGAGGCAGAGATAGTGGCGGCAATGGATGCAGAGAAGGCATTTGATAGGGCGGAGTGGGAGCATTTATGGGAGGTGTTAAGGAGGTTTGGGTTCGGGAACGGGTTTATTAGCTGGGTCAAACTTCTTTATGGGGCCCCAACGGCAAGTGTAGTCACGGGTCGGCAAAGATCGGAGTATTTCCGATTATATAGGGGAACAAGACAGGGATGCCCGCTGTCTCCACTGTTGTTCGCGTTGGCAATTGAACCTTTGGCCATGGCGTTGAGTGACTCCAGGAAATGGAGAGGGGTGATTAGAGGGGGAGAAGAACACCGAGTCTCGCTATACGCGGATGACCTACTGTTGTATGTGTCGGACCCAGCGGGGGGGATGATAGAGGTTATGCGGATGTTGAGGGAGTTCGGAGATTTCTCGGGATGTAGGCTTAACATGGGGAAGAGTGAACTATTTGTGATACACCCAGGGGACCAGAGTAGAGAGATAGAAGGCCTGCCTCTAAGGAAAGTGGAAAGAAACTTCCGTTACTTGGGGATTCAGATCGCTAGGAGCTGGGGAACCTTGCACAGACTTAATCTGACACGATTGGTGGAACAAATGGAGGAGGACTTCAAGAGGTGGGACATGCAGCCTCTGTCGTTGGCGGGCAGAGTGCAGGCAATTAAGATGATGGTCCTCCCGAGGTTCTTATTTGTATTTCAATGTCTCCCTATACTAATCACTAAGACCTTTTTCAAAAAAATAGACAGGAGCATCACGAGCTTCGTGTGGGCAGGGAAAGTCCCGAGGGTAAGGAGGGAGTTTCTACAACGTAGCAGGGACAGAGGAGGATTGGCGCTACCGAATTTGGGCGACTACTATTGGGCCGCCAATGTGGCGATGATTCGTAAATGGATGATGGAGGGAGAGGGAGCGGCGTGGAAAAGACTGGAGAGAAAGTCCTGTAAAGGGACGAGCTTAGAGGCGCTGGTGACGGCGCCGCTACTGTTCTCACCAAAAAAGTTTACCACGAACCCGGTGGTGGCGGCAACATTGAATATCTGGGGACAATGGAGGCGACAGAGAGGTGTGCGGGGAGCCCTGGTGGGGTCCCCAATCAGGAACAACCATAGGTTTGCCTCAGGAAGAATGGATGGAGGATTTCAGAGCTGGCACCAGTTGGGAATTAGGAGGGTGGGAGATTTATTTATAGATGGGACGTTTGCGAGCTTGGGAGCATTGGAGGAAAAGTATAAGATGCCCTGGGGAAACTTCCTTAGATATATGCAGGTGAGGGCGTTCACTAGACAACAGGTGAGGGAATTTCCGCTGCTCCCGGTACAGGGGATTCAGGACAGAGTGCTTTCGGGGGTGTGGGTCGGAGAGGGCAAGGTGTCAGAGATATACCGAGAGATGAGGGAAGAGGGTGAGGAGTTGGTGGGCGAATTAAAAGGAAAGTGGGAAGAAGAGCTAGGGGAGGAGATAGAGGAAGATATGTGGGCTGATGCCCTAAGCAGGGTAAACTCCTCTTCCTCATGCGCCAGGCTTAGCCTGATTCAATTCAAGGTGCTACATAGAGCACACATAACGGGAGCAAGACTGAGCAGGTTCTTTGGAGTGGAGGACAAGTGTGGGAGGTGCAGCGGAAGCCCGGCAAACCACGCACATATGTTTTGGTTGTGCCCGGCACTGGAGGGGTATTGGAAGGGAGTGACGGGAGTGATTTCTAAGGTGGTGAAGGCCCGGGTCAAACCAGGCTGGGGGCTAGCTCTATTTGGAGTTGCGGATGAGCCGGGAGTGCAGGAGGCGAAAGAGGCCGACATTGTGGCCTTTGCGTCCCTAGTAGCCCGGCGTAGGATCCTACTCATGTGGAAGGAGGCGAAACCCCCCGGACTGGAGGCCTGGGAAAACGATATGACGGGGTTCATTAAACTGGAGCGGATAAAGCTTGCCCTGAGAGGATCGGCTCAAGGGTTCACCAGGCGGTGGCAGCCATTCCTCGACTACCTAGAGGAACGTTAGAGGGAAGACAGATGACCAGCAGCAGCAACCCAGGGGGGAGGGGGGGGGTGGAAGTTTTAGTTTATGTTAAATGACTATGTTGATTAGCCATTTGTTTATTGTTAAACTTTCTTTACTGTTATGTTTGTTCTGCAAGGGGAAAAGATTTTGTTCGAAAAAATTTCAATAAAACATATTTTTTTTTAAAAAACAATGTCAATTGTGAGCACATTAGAGCTAAAGACTAGTGGTTCAGAGTACAAACCTATTGTTACTAGACAAAAATTAGCACGCCTGGTCATATATGCCTTAGCCAGACTGGAATTAGAGTCGGTAATAGTCACGATAACCCATAGCCATCAATAGTTTCAAGAGATAAAATTCAAATCAAATAAGAAATCACACGACTCTTGTTGCGACTTACCCTTTCAGTATAAGGTGCCCAGCTATTTGCTTTGGACTCCATTTATGGGAAACCTCTCTGCAACACAATAAAACCGCACAATAAAAACCATAAAAGTAAGACTTCCAAGCAGCATCTTGTGTAAAGAGGAGTGATGGCTAATCAGAAGTTCAGCTGCTGGTAAACTAAATGCAATCGTCTCCCCAATATAAACTCATAATATTGCAATTTCTAGTTGAACAACCCAATCTTTAAGTTATAACTCATGGAATAAAAGTGAAAGTAGCAACATGGATATGAAATTGGCTAAATGACAGGAACCAGCAAGTAGCGCTTAATAGATTATTTTTGGGCTGAAGGAAGGTTTAGTACAATTCACCAGGGGTCAATATTGGAACATTCACTTTTCCTGATTTTTCTGAATGACCTAGATCTTGGTGTACAGGGTACAATTTCAAAGTTTGCAGATGATATAAACCTTGGAAGCATTGTGAACTGTGAGGAAGATGGTGTAAAAGTTAATGACAAAGACAAGTTGGAATAGGCAAAAAGGAGTTCAATGTGAGGTGATTTAATTGGTAGGAGGAACATGGTGAGACAACATAAAATAAAGGATACAATTCTAAAAGGGATGCAGGAACATGGGTGTCCAAGGTGTACATGTGCATACATCATGGAAGGTGGTAGGATGGGTTGAGAGAACAGTTCATAAGCATACAGTATCCTGGGCTTCATTGATAGGGGTATAAGGTACAAGAGCAAGGAGGTTAGACACTTGTTTGGTCTCATTGGAGTACTGTGTCTAGTCTTGGGCACTGCACTTAGGAATGTGAAGGCATTGGAGTGTGCAAAAAAGATGCACAAAGTTTTTCCAGGTGTGAGGATCTTCAGTGATCAAGATAGATTGAAGAGGTTAGGATGGTTTACCTTGGAGGAAAAAGGCCAAAAGGAGATTTTAGAGACATATTGAAAATCATGAGGGGTGTGGACAGAGTAGATAGAGAGAAACTTTTCCCACTCATGAAACGTTCAAGAACGAGAGAGCACAAATTTAAAGTAACTTGCAAAAGAAGCAACACCAATGTGAGAATGCTTTTCATGCGGTGATGGTTCAGATCTAGAATGCACCATCTGATGTCAATGTCTTATTAATTACATTAAGTTTTAATGGCAATTACATTGTTACGGTTTAATGGCAATTACATTGAACAGGTGTTGGGTATTTGTACACCTATAAATGGAGGAAGTTGGGACAATGGGTGTTTTGATAGTGTTAACTGTGAACCAAGTTAATAAACTTTCTCCAGCAAAGAAAACAGATGTGTCTTTGCTTTATTTCCTCAACCCGCATGGATCCAGTTAACACCCAAGTGTGTATGGTGGATGCAGGTTCAATCATGGCATTCAAAAGGAATGAGACTGTTATTTGAAAAGGAACAACATGCAGGGTTATTGGGAGAAGGCGGGAGAATGGCACTAAGTGAATTGCTCATTCACAATGAATGTAAACACAATGGGCTTGGTGAGCTCCATCTGTACTGTAAAATGTTATATTGCAAAATAAGTAAGAAACATTTCCTTATAATTACATTGGTTTTCCGCTTGGGCACATAAAAGGAGAGAAACAATCATTTTCCCATATATATACCAGCAACATGTTTTCCAATAAAGATTACTGACTATGTAGTAATAATAATAATAATCTTTATTTGTTTCACAAGTAGGCTTACATTAACATTAGCAATGAAGTTACTGTGAAAATCCCCTAGTCGCCACACTCCGGCACCTGTTTAGGTGCACTGAGGGAGAATTCAGAATGTCCAATTCACCTAACAAGCATGTCTTTCGGGACTTGTGGAAGAAAACCGTAGCACCAGGAGGAAACCCACGCAGACACAAGTGGGTCACATATATATAAATAAATAAATATACACACACAAATATATATACATATTCAATTTAAAAATAATCAGCCAATGATTCCGTAGAAATAGAATCTGTTTTCAGAAAGCACACACAGATGGGGCCTACCTGGGAAGTGGTGTGAGTTCGCTGATGATGCCTTCAGTACCCAGTGCTATTCCTTGAACAATAAATGTACTTCCCATCCCTTTCCATAATCCTTTTAGGCCCTGCAAGTGTGAAATAGAAACAGACTGATTGCACTTCCTAGGTATTTACATTACTAATATTATTTATAATATAAATAGGATTGTATAAAAAATAAAATATGGATGTTAATCAAAAGCCAATAAGGGAAATGAAGAATTTTTACAAATGATAAACATTATTAGTACATTTCCTAAAACTCACTAATTTTCTATTGTGCTGCCAGGCATTCATCACTTAGTGGCTGCAGGGTAATAGAAAGAGAACTAGAAAGGCTTACAAACAGAAGTTGGTATGGAAACAATCCAAGTCTTCAAGAATTCAAGGTATTTTTAAACCAGAACACACCATGGCTTCCTACTTTTAAGCTCTGCTTCAATGTGCATTACACCCATGATTTGTAACTCTGTTTCTCTCCCCACAGGAAAAATGTTTATGAAAAATGTAAGCTGCAGAATACAATTGAAGGGGGCACTGAAAAATCAAAGAGAAAGGAAACAAAACAAGATAACATAAAATGGAACCCATAAATCTTTTAAACTTATAAAAGGATAGTGGAGACGATGGTGCTGATTAGCAACAAAAATGGAAATCTTCTTGTGAAGGCAGAAGGTATGACTTGGGTATTGCATCTGTCTCCATAGGAGGTTACATTTAATGCCAGAGTAAAGGAGATGAAATAACACAGAAAAAGATAATAAGAAGTTGCTAAATAGATTGGAATGACTCAAAGTTAACTGGTCCAGCTGGAATGCATCCAAGGATGGAGATCGAAGAAATTGTGTTCATGACTTTCAATCCTCCTTGAATATTAGAATGGTGTCAGAGGACAGGAAGATTGCAAATGTTACACCCCTGTCCAAACTAGGGGAGAGAGATAAATATTGTCATGCACGTGGTCTAAAACCAGTAGTGGGAAACTACAAGAACACCATTGTCAAAGAAAAAATAAATTTTCATTTGTAGAAGTATGGAGTAATAAAGACATAAGTAGCATGGCTCTCTTGTCCAATTGATAGATTATCTAATCTGATCGAGTTTTCTGATGAAGTAACAGAGCTAGTTGATGACAGTAGTGAACATGTATATACATTTTCAAAAGGCATTTGATAATGTACCAGATAATAGACATGGGCTTCCCAAACCAACAGGAGTCAGTATTAGGACCACTGCTTGTTAACTATATCTTGAGCAAAGATGGGAACAAATTCTTGAAATATGTACCACAGAACCTTCTTGATCAATATATGTCAGCCCAGGAAGGAGGAAGTGATACTAGATTTAGTTCTGGGAAATGAAATGAGGTTAAATGGAGCATGTTTCAGTGGGAGAACATTTTAGTAATCTGGGCTAACTTCAGCGAGTTAAAAAGGAATCCAACCCAAGTGTATTTGAATAAAAAAATGTGTTAGCAAAGCAGTAATTGAACAATGAGAGATGGTTCATGTACAGTGTAATCATATTCCTGTGAGGGGGAATGCAAGAATTGCCAAAGTTCCACAGATGAATAAAGATAGAGGTTCAAATGACAGAGAAAAGGAAATTTATAACAATCTTAATACATGAGAGAACCAAGCTCAATATAGAAAGTACAGAGACCGAAAAAAGGGATAAGAGGGGGAAACAACAAGGATATGATAAAAGATCAGCAACTAACATTAAAGGGAATACAAAAGTATTTTAGAAATATAAATAATAAAAGAATAGTCAAAATAATGATGGATCTGACTGGGGACCAGTAAGAAGATATTGGACTGGCAGAAGGTAACATTCCAATGAAAGCTGGAATATATGTTTGTAAGAATTTGGCTTGGGGAAAAAAAAGTGGGAAAAGCAGCAGAAGCAAGACGGCGTGTCAATTTGGGAGTGGAAGAGGGGCATGTACAAAAATATGAATTCCATTTCTACCTAATTGTAAAGACTTACCTGGGTTTTGCTGAAATGGTACATAATATTGACAACGGTGAAAGGTGTGAGGTGATAATTTTTTGCATGATAATTGACCTAGAACAAAAAATAAGAGGTTAAAAATAATCAACCATAGTTTAAACCCAAGATAACGAATCTTAAAAATTGTACAAACACAAACACTTAGATTCTCAAAAATAGCTTTGTGTTGTCAGTTTGCCAACACTTTCTCATTATAAACTTCGATGTCCACGTTCATAATGAAAATCTACCAAGTAAAAGTGTCAATCCTATATGCGCACAACTTGGCCACCAGATGATTTTACTCAACAACAAAAATCACTCAAATTGTTTTTATATTGTTGACCTGCCATTTCCCCTGCAGGAACTTAAATTTCCAATGTTGAAAATAAGGGTTTGAATTAAAAAAAACAATGCATATTTCACAACAAGCTAAAACAGTTCATTTTAAATCTGAGAGAAATAGATGTTTGTTAAACAAAGATATTGAGGGACATGGGCCAAAGGGATATAGAGTTAGGCCACAGATCAGCCATGATCTCATGGCTGGAGGGAGAATGGTGGGAGGGCCTCAATCCTACTAAAATGGACAATTTCACATTTGCCAGATGTTTGCCCACTCACTTAACCTATGTCCCTCGGTAGACTCCTATGTTTTTAAAATATTCATTCATGGGATGTGGGCGTCACTGGCTTGGCCAGCATTTGTTGTCCATCCCTGAGGGCATTCAGAGTCAACCACATCGCAGTGAATCTGGAATCACATGTAGGCCAGACCAAGTAAGGGTGGCAGATTTTCTTCCCCAAAGGACATTAGTGAACCAGATGGGTTTTTACGACAATCGACAATGGTTTCATGGTTTTTTATTTACCAACTGCCTGGTGGGATTCGAACCCGGGTCCCCAGAGCATTACCCTGGGTCTCTGGATTCTTAGTCCAGTGACAATACCACTAGACTACTGCCCCCCCAGTCCTCTTCACAATTTTCTTTCCTACCTACCTTTGTATTGTCAGCAATACTTTCATTCAAGTCATTTATATAAATTGTAAAAAGTGGAGGGTCCAGCATTAATCCCTGAGGCACACCACTCACCATATCTTGCCAATCAGAAAAAGACCCATTTACACCAACCGTTTCCTGTTAGCTCACCTATCTTCAGTCCATATCAATATATTACTCCCTACACCATGAGCTTTCATTTTCCACAATAATCTTAGATGTGGTCCGTTATCAACTGTCTTCTGTAAATCCAAGTGCAGTACATCCATCGATTCCCCTTTATCCACAGAACATTTGACTCCTTCAAAGAACTCCAATAAATTGGTTATTTGTGATTTCCCTTTCACAAAACCATGATGACTCTTACTGATTGCCTTGAATTTACAGCCAAGTGCCCTGCTGTAACATTTTTAATACTGGCTTTGAATATTTTCCCAATGACAGATTATTAGGCTAACTGGTTTGTCTTATGCAGTCTAACTGTTATGCACCCAATATTCGAAGATTCATCATTCCTGCAGTTAGGACATCCGCTGGTGGGGATGTGGTGATCAGTCGCACAAAAGATGGCTCCCGCCACGGTACTTAGTTTTTCGCCATTTCTGTCCAATATTTGGCGGTTTTCTGGAGGAAATTGACGTAATTTGATAAAATAAGGCCCTCTCATTTGAGCCATGTCCAGCAGAAGTAGTTCAAAGCAGACGTTGGGCGAGAGATCGTTGATGGAATCAAGTGTTCCTAAATCCCCATCTGGGGGAACATGGCAGCAACGACTGCTGAGTTTGTGGCCCCTCCATTGGATGCCTGAGAAGTTGATTAGCTTCCTGGCGAATTTAGGAAGCAGCGGCAGGCAGTCCCTGATGATCTGGAGAAGACAATGGAGGGGGCTTTGGCCCCAATTTGGGCGACTGTGGACAAGCTGGACTGGCGTATAGAAGTACATGGAGCAACGATTCAGAAGGTTGAGGCAGCGCTCTCCAACCACGGTGATCAGATTGCCTCCTTGGAGGCAGAGAGGGCGGTGCTGGCAAAGGAGCAGAACACGCTAAAAGCCAAAGTTGACGATCTAGAGAACCGCTCCAGATGGCAAAACTTGAGATTGGGCTGTCGGAGGACCTGGAGACTCCAATCACATTGGATTGGATTTATTGTCACGTGTTACAAGATACAGTGAAAAGTATTGTTCTGCGTACAGTCCAGACAAGATTGTTCCATACATGTAAAAACATAGGACATACATAAATACACAATGTAAATACAGAGGCACAGTCATCAGGTGAGCATACTGAGTGTAGTACTACTCAGTAAAGACGATGCGAGAGGAAATCAGTTCAATCCATAAGAGGGTCATTCAGAAGTTTGGCAACAGCGGGGAAGAAGGTGTTAGTGTGGGTCGGAAATTTTTATATCTCCTGCCCGATGGGAGAAGTTGGAAGAGTGAATAAGCCGGGTGGGCGGGGTCCCGCTTTCCCAAGGCAGCGGGAGGTGTTGACCGAGTCAATGGATGGGAGGCGGGTTCACGTGATGGACTGGGCTGTGTTCACGACTCTGTAGATTCTTAGTCTTGGGCTGATTCTGTAAAAATCGGTAAGAGTCAATGTCGGCATGCCAAATTCCTTAGTTTTCTGAGGAAGTATAGGCGCTGTTGTGATTTCTTGGTTCTAGCGATAACGTGGGTGGACCAGGACAGATTGTTGGTGAAATGCACCCAACTTTGTATCATCTGCAAATATGGAGATCGTACATTTAGTTCCCTCGTCCAAATCATTGATATATAATGTGAACAATTGGGGACCAAGCACAGATCAATGCTGTACCCCACTAGTCACTGCCTGCCAATCGGAAAAAGAGCTATTTTCTCGAACCTTTTGCTTCCTGTCTGCTAACCAGCTTTCTATCCCTCTCAAGACACTACCTGTAATCCCATGTATTTTAACTTTACATTGTAATCTGCTGGCGAAAAGGGTGTAACGTTTTATAAGTACAAGGCCGTGCTGCACAGGAGAACGTGAGGTTTGGTTTTTTGAGGACAGGAATATACGCCGGAGGATACAAATGAGTTTGCACAGTCTGGGGGTCAACTAAAGTGCTTGAGGACTATGGAGTTTTGTTGTTCATTGTTTGGTGTGAGGTGCCCCGGAGAGTGAACGCCTCCACCTCATGTGCGAGGTTGGGGCTGATGCAGCTGAAGGTGGTATATAGAGCACACCTCACAAGGGCGAGGATGAGCCGGCTCTTTGAGGGGGTAGAAGATGTGTGTGAATGTTGCGGAGAAGCTGGAGGATTACTGGAAGGAGGTTTTTAGGGTCATCTCTAAAGTGGTGCACGTGAAAATGGACCCGGGCCCTCGGGAGGACATATTCAGGATGTCGGACCAGCCGGGGTTGGAAACGGGTGCGGAGGCAAATGTTGTAGCCTTCGCCTCGTTGATTGCCTGATGGCAGATCCTGTTGGGATGGAGAGCAACCTCTCCATCCTGTGCCCTGGCATGGCGGGGCGACCTGTTGGAATTCTTAACTCTTGAGACGGTGAAGTTTGAACTGAGGGGAAGGATGGAGGAGTTCTACAATTCATGGGCTTTATTCATTATGCATTTTCAAGAATTGGATAACATCGAACATTGGGGATGGACGGTCTGGGAGGGTTTTGGGGAGGGGGACTGCATGTGTTAATGGTGACTATGGGTGATTACTGATTCCTTTTTGTTATTTATGTTAACATGCGGGCAGTTGTTTAGGGGTTGGTGAGAGGATGGGTTTGTTGCTGATATTGGAATTGACATTATATTCGTTACTGCTTATTGTTTATTGTTGGTGCAAATTTGGGAGAAAATGTGAAAAAGGAGCAAAATAAAAATATTTATATAAAAAAAAATGTTATGTTGACTTTGATTTTTACCCTGTGCGGGGCCACCATGCCAGAATACAAGTAGTTAACGGGAGCGGAGAAGGGGAGATGTCCCCGATCCCGTTTATACCCTGGAATGTGAGGGGGTTAAATGGACCAGTAAAATGGTCTTGGGTATTTTCACACTTGAGAAATTTGTAGGCGGATGTTTACAGAAGACCCATTTAAGAATTAAGGATCAAATGAGGCTGCAAAATGCGGAAAGGATGGGTGGAGCAGGTATATCACTCGGGAGGGCGTGGTGGTCTGCGGTGTTGATTAATAAGAGGGTGGCTTTTTCTGCATATTGATGGATCCAAGTGGAATCTACCTAATAGTCAGTGTGTTGTCGGCGGGCACACCAGTGATGCTGCTCAATGTGTATGCACAGAGCTAGGATGACACAGCTTTCATTAACAAGGTGCTGGGGTCTCTCCCAGATCTTGATTCTGATCAGCTAACTATGGGTGGGGACTTCAATTGTGTTTTGGATCCTTACATAGATATTACATAGAACATAGAGTGCAGAAGGAGGCTATTCGGCCCCCCGATCCACTTAAGCCCTCACTTCCACCTTAACCCCGTAACCCAATAACCCCTCCTAACCTTTTTGGACACCAAGGGCAATTTATCATGGCCAATCCACCTAACCTGCACGTCTTTGGATTGTGGGAGGACCCCAGAGCACATCCACGCAGACACGGGGAGAATGTGCAGACTCCGCACAGACAGTGACCCAGATGGGAATCGAACCTGGGACCCTGGTGCTGTGAAGTCACAGTGCTATCCACTTGTGCTACCGTGCTGCCCTTGACTAGATAAATACCGTGATCCTTGACTAGATAGTCTCCAAGGCTTGGGACTCAATCTACCTGAGGTGGCGAAGGAGTTATTGGTGTTCATGGAACAGATGGGGGGGGGGGGGCAGACCAGTGGAGATTTAAGTTTCCGAGGGATAATGAGCTTTATTTTTTTTCATGTCCACTGGGTTTACTCCCCAACAGACATCTTTGTGATGGCTAGGTCACTTTTCACTGGGGTGAAGGGGGTGGGTTACTTGGAAATCATGATATAGGATCATGCTCTGCATTTTGTGGACCTGTTGCTGGAGCCAGGCTGCTCGCAGAGACTCTCTCGGAGACTGGATGCACCGTTCCTCACAGGTACAAGTTATTGTGAGCGGTATCCTCTGCCACTGGGGAGTATGTAGAGTTCAATAGGGATAGGTGGTCTTGCCATCCACGCTTTTAGTTGGCGAACCCGGAGGATATTAGAACATCCCGTGCGCGTCAGCCCTGGCGCACACATGGTGCGGCATCCTGTGCATGCCTGGCCCCCTGGTCTGCCCATTCTTGCTATCTCTTGCACCCTCCTTGCCGGACGAGGCCTGGAATCCATCCTCCTCCTCCAGCACATCGCCCTCTGCTGTGAGATGTTGTGGAGGATGCAGCAGGCCACCACGATGTGGGAGACTCTCCTAGCACTATACTGGAAGGCCCCTCCAGAGCGGTCCAGGCACCTGAACCGCATCTTCAGGATGCCAATTCACCCCTCGATCATGTCCCTGGTCACATGGGCATTGTTGTAGCGGGTCTTGGCGTCATTCTGTGGCCTCCGGATAGGCGGCATCAGCCACCACTGCAGCAGTTAACCCCCATCGCCAAGGAGCCAACCCCTCAGCTGGGGTTACGCAAAGAGGTCAGGAACAGTTGAGTGTGCCAGGATGAAGGCGTTGTGCACATTGCCCGGATATTGGGCGCAAACGTGTATGACGTGCATCTCATGGTCACACACCAGTTGCATATTTATCGAGTGGAATCCTTTTCTGTTTGTGTAGACCGGCCTGTCATGGGCCGGTGCTTTTAGGGCGACATGCAGCCCATTGATCATCCTCTGGACCTGGGATATCTCAGCGATGACAGCGAACCCCGCTGTCTGGTAATCCCGGTGGACTCGGTCCACATGGAATTTGATGTATTGTACTGACCGGTCACATAGAGTCTCCTTGACGGTGCGGATGAACCTGTGCATCGAGGTCTGTGAGATTACACAAAGGTCCCCACTTGGAGTTGTATAAAACACTGGTGATGCTATAACTGGAGAATTGTGTGCGGCTCTATTCATCACATTATAGGAAGGACAGAATTGCTCTGGAGAGCGCAGAGGAGGTTTACAAAAATGTTGCCAGGGCTAGGAAAGTTTAGCTACGAGGCAAGGCTGGATAGTTTGGGGTTATTTTCCTTGGAACAAAGAAGGCTGAGGGGGTGACTTGATTGAGGTGTACAAAATTGTGAGGACAAGAGATACAGCGGACAGGATAAAATTGCTTCCCTTGGCAGAGAATTCTAGAAACAGGGCCATAAGAATCAAGTTAAGTGGCAGAACGTGTAGAGAGGACATGAGGAAGAACTATTTTTACACAGGGGTAGTGGGTATCTGGAATTCTCTGCCTGACTTGGTGGTGGAGGTAGAACCCCAAAACTCTTTTTTGAACAATACCTGGATCTGCACCTTAAGTGCTATGGAGCAGGTGCAGGAAGGTGAGATTAGAAAGAGCACCTGGGTGTCCTTGGGCTGGCATGGGCAAAATGGGCGAATGGCCTCCTTCTGTGCTGTAACTTTTCTATGGTTCTATTTAAAAAATTTGGTGAGGTGGGGAGGCTTATAAACAATGATATTTGTTGCATAGAAAGGGAAGTAACAAATGTTGTTGAAAAGATTAATGAGTGGCACTAACTAAATGGTACAATTTTAAAGAGAGTGTAGGAGTTGTATGAACAGAGCGGTTGACAGCCATGGTTCAGCTGGTAATACTCATGCCTTGAGTCACAAGGTTGTGAGTTTGTTGTCACTCCAGGATTTGGGCACAAACATCAATACTCCATTACATTAGTGAGGTATTGCTGCACTGTCAGATGACAGTTGGGTGACCTGTTAAACCATCTGCCCCTCTCCAGTAAACAAAAAACATTCCATGGTACTATTTTCAAGAAGATGACTTCATTAAAAAAAATCAGTCAGACAGTTTTCAAATTGTTGACCCAGGCATGGCTAATACATTTCCCTCGATCAACATCAGAAAAATAGATAACCTGGTGATCATCATGTAGTTGTGCTCAAATTGGCTGCTGTTTGCCTGAATGAATGCACTTTAGTGACGACACTTCAAAAGAACTTAAAGCGCTTTGGGACATCCTGAGGTTGTAAAAGACACCCTACAAATGTAAATAAAAACCAAAACACTGGAAAAACTCAGCAGTCTGATGTTTGACAGAATCTGTGAAAAGACAAACAGAGTTAATGTTGCAAATCCAACAAGACTCTCCTTCAACTGCAGTCTTTTTCTCTTTGAAACTGGCAAGACACATTGAAAAGGGAAGACACATTGAAAAGGGAAGACACATTGAAAAGTCAGTTAAATAAGCATAAGGGGCTGGATTCTCCCAAAATGATGCTATGTCCCCCACGCCGGCCTAAAAACGCTGGAATTGAACTCTCCAGTTTCCTGCAAAAAATAAAAGTCCATTCACTTACCTTCTGGGGGCTTGCAGAGACCTGGGGAGCTTCACGCAGCTTTGGCTGGGGATATGGGACCCCACACTTCCGGTTCAGAGTCTGCGCACGGCAGCGGCCTCCAGAGCCCATGCCGAGCGCCATGGCAGACTCAGACCGTGGATAATACCAACAAATTAGGCCCCCCCCAAATCAGCCGCGTGCCCGATCGCTGCCCCGGCCCTCATCCGTGCTCAATCCGCCCGCTCCCCCACCAGGGCGGCTGTGGACCGAGTCCACAGCCGCCACGTGAGAGTCCCGACCGGCCATATCACATTAGTTAGAACATAGAACATTACAGCGCAGTACAGGCCCTTTGGCCCTCGATGTTGCGCCGACCTGTGAAACCGCTGTAAAGCCCATCTACACTATTCCCTTATCGTCCATATGTCTATCCAATGACCATTTGAATTGGCGAGTCCACTACTGTTGCAGGCAGGGCATTCCACGCCCTTACTACTCTCCGAGTAAAGAACCTACCTCTGACATCTGTCTTATATCTATCTCCCCTCAATTTAAAGCTATGTCCACTCGTGCTAGGCATCACCATCTGAGGAAAAAGGCTCTTACTGTCCACCCTATCCAATCCTCTGATCATCTTGTATGCTTCAATTAAGTCACCTCTTAACCTTCTTCTCTCTAACGAAAACAGCCTCAAGTCCCTCAACCTTTCCTCATAAGATCGTCCCTCCATACCAGGCAACATTCTGGTAAATCTCCTCTGCACCCTTTCCAATACTTCCACATCCTTCCTATAATGCGGCGACCAGAATTGCACGCAATACTCCAAATGCAGCCGCACCAGAGTGTTGTACAGCTGCAACATGACCTCATGGCTCCGAAACCCAATCCCTCCACGAATAAAAGCTAACACACCGTACGCCTTCTTAACAACCCTCTCAACCTGGGTGGCAACTTTCAGGGATCTAAGTACATGGACACCGAGATCACTCTGCTCATCCACACTGCCAAGAATCTTACCATTAGCCCAGTACTCTGTCTTCCTGTTATTCCTTCCAAAATGAATCACCTCACACTTTTCTGCATTAAACTCCATTTGCCACCTCTCAGCCCAGCGCTGCAGCTTATCTATGTCCCTCTGTAACTTGTAACATCCTTCCGCACTGTCCACAACTCCACCGACTTTAGTGTCATCTGCAAATTTACTCACCCATCCTTCTACGCCCACCTCCAGGTCATTTATAAAAATGACAAACAGCAGTGGCCCCAAAACAGATCCTTGTGGTACACCACTAGTAACTGGACTCCAGTCTGAACATTTCCCATCAACCACCACCCTTTGTCTTCTTCCAGCTAGCCAATTTCTGATCCAAACTGCTCAATCACCCTGAATCCCATGCCTCAGTATTTTTTGCAGTAGTCTACCATGGGGAACCTTATCAAACACTTTACTGAAATCCATATACACCACATCAACTGCTTTACCCTGATCCACCTGTTTGGTCACCTTCTCAAGAACTCAATAAGGTTTGTGAGGCACGACCTACCCGTCACAAACCATGTTGACTATCTCTAATCAAATTATTCCTTTCCAGTTGATTATACTCCTATCTCTTATAAACCTTTCCAATATTTTGCCCACAGCAGAAGTAAGGCTCACTGGTCTATAGTTACCGGGGTTGTCTCTACTCCCCTTCTTGAACAAGGGGACAACATTTGCTGTCCTCCAGTCTTCTGGCACTATTCCTGTAGACAAAGCTGACTTAAAGATCAATGCCAAAGGCTTAGCAATCTCCTCCCTAGCTTCCCAGAGAATCTTAGGAGAAATCCCACCCGGCCCAGGGGACTTATCTATTTTCACACTTTCCAGAATTGTTAACACCTCCTCCTTATAAACCTCAAGCCCTTCTAGTCTAGTATCCTGAATCTCAGTATTCTCCTCGACAACACTGTCTTTTTCCTGTGGGAATACTGATGAAAAATATTCATTTAGCACCTCTCCTATCTCCTCTGACTCCAAGCACAACTTCCCACTACTGTCCTTGACTGGCCCTACTCTTACCCTAGTCATTCGTTTATTCCTGATATATCTATAGAAAGCTTTGGGGTTATCCTTGATCCTACCTGCCAAAGACTTCTCATGTCCCCTCCTGGCTCTTCTTAGCTCTCTCTTTAGGTCCTTCCTAGCTAACTTGTAACTCTTGAGCGCCCGAACTGAACCTTCATGTCTCATCTTTACATAAGCCTCCTTCTTCCTCTTGACAAGTGTTTCGACTGCTTTAGTAAACCACGGTTCCCTTGCTCGACCACGTCCTCCCTGCCTGACAGGTACATACTTATCAAGGACACGTAGTAGCTTTTCCTTGAACAAGCTCCACATTTCCATTGTGCCCATCCCCTGCAGTTTTCCTCTCCATCCGGTGCATCCTAAATCTTGCCTCATCGCATCATAATTGCCTTTCCTCCAGATATAACTCTTGCCCTGCGGTATATACCTATCCCTTTCCATCACTAAAGTAAACGTAATCGAATTGTGGTCACTATCACCAAAGTGCTCACCTACCTCCAAATCTAACACCTGTCCTGGTTCATTACCCAGTACCAAATCCAATATGGCCTCGCCTCTCATTGGCCATCTACATAGTGTCAGGAAAACCTCCTGCACACATTGGACAAAAACGGACCCATCTAAAGTATCGAACTACAGCGTTTCCAGTCAATATTTGGGAAGTTAAAGTCCCCCATAACATCTACCCTGTTGCTTCTCGCTCCTATCCAAAATCATCTTTGCAATCCTTTCCTCTACATCTCTGGAACTTTTCGGAGGCCTATAGAAAACCCCTAACAGGGTGACCTCTCCTTTCCTGTTTCTAACCTCAGCCCATACTACCTCAGTAGACGAGTCCTCATCAAACGTCCTTTCTGCCACCGTAATACTGTCCTTGACTAACAATGCCACCCCTCCCCTTCTTTTACCACCTTCCGAGTTTACTGAAATATCTAAACCCCAGCACCTGCAACAACCATTCCTGTCCCTGCTCTATCCATGTCTCCGAAATGGCCACAACATCGAAGTCCCAGATACCAACCCATGCCGCAAGTTCACCCACCTTATTCCAGATGCTCCTGGCATTGAAGAAGACACACTTTAACCCACCTTCCTGCCTGCCGGTACACACCTGCAACTTTGAAGCCTTACTCATGGCCTCACTACTCTCAACCTCCTGTATATTGGAGCTACAATTCAAGTTCCCAAGCCCCTGCTGAACTAATTTAAACCCTCCCGAAGAGCATTAGCAAATTTCCCCCCCAGGATATTGGTAACCCTCGGGTCCAGGTGTAGACCATCCCTTTTGTAGAGGTCCCACCGACCCCAGAATGAGCCCCAATTATCCAGAAATCTGAAACCCTCCCTCCTGCACTATCCCTGTAGCCACGTGTTCAACTCCTCTCTCTCCCTATTCCTCATCTCGCTATCACGTGGCACGTGTAACAACCCAGAGATAAGAACTCTGCTTGTCCTAGATCTAAGTTTCCACCCTAGCTTGCTGAATTCCTGCCTTACATCCCTATCCCTTTTCCTACCGATCCCTTTTCCTACCTCTGTCGTTGGTACCTACGTGGACCATGACTTGGGGCTGCTCCCCCTCCCCCTTAAGGATCCCGAAAACACGATCCGAGACATCACGCACCCTGGCACCTGGGAGGCAACACACCAACCTCGAGTCTCTCTCGTTACCACAGAATATCCTATCTATCCCCCTAACTATGGATTCTCCAACGACTAATGCTCTACTCCTCTCCCCCCTTCCCTTCTGAGCAACAGGACAGACTCTGACCCAGAGACCTGTACCCCACGGCTTACCCCTGGTAAGTCCCCCCCCCCCCCCCAACAGTATCCAAAGCAGTATACTTGTTACTAAGGGGAATGACCACAGGGGATCCCTGTACTGACTGCTTCCTCCCAGGCCCTCTCACCGTCACCCATCTATCTTTATTCTTCGGAGTAACTACATCCCTGAAGCTTCTATCTATGACCACCTCTGCCTCCTGAATGATCCGAAGTTCATCCAGCTCCAGTTCCCTAACACGGTTTCTGAGGAGCTGGAGATGGGTGCACTTCCCACAGATGAAATCAGCAGGGACACTGACGGGGTCCCTCATCTCAAACATTCTGCAGGAGGAACATTGCACTACCTTCCCTGCCATCCCCTCTAGATAAAAAAAGAAAGAAAGAGCTTATCTGTTATTCACTCCCCTTCTCAGCAAGCACTCACTCAGCAACATCTGCGCCCCGCACGAAAACACCTGAGAGAAAATAAAATAAAAACCTCTTACCAGTCACCAGCCAATCCCTTACCTGCAGGCTGTGATGTCACGGTTCAACTTCTTTCTACTTCTACCTGCCCTCGAGCCTTCCTCTTGATCTTTACAGCGGTTGGTTTTGTTTGGTTAGAGGAGGGGGTAGGGAGGGAAACACTGAAGAAGTGTTTCGGGTTTAAGTGTCACTTAACAACAGCTCGTCCACAAACCACCTTCAGGTTAGGGTGAGCACACGGACGTATACAAATTTCCCCCGCAACAGCCAATCAGCAGCTCCGCTCTACTGCCCTCTGCTGGATGCTTGTCTTCACTTGAACAGCTAGGGTCTCTTGCTCAGGTACACCTTCAAGGTCGGGTGAGCACACGGACGTATGTAAATTTCCCCCGCAATAGCCAATCAGCAGTGCCGCTCTACTGCCCTCTGCTGAATGCTTGTCTTCACTTGAACAGCTAGGGTCTCTTGCTCAGGTACATCTTCAAGTTAGGGTGAGCACACGGACATATGCAAATTTCCCCCGCAACAGCGAATCAGCAGCTCCGCTCTACTGCCCTCAGCTGGATCTACGCCGTCGGGAACTCGGCCGGACGGGAGTGGAGTATCGCTGGGCGGGCCTCTGTCAATAGCCCCCCAGCCGCGCAGCATAATTTGTGGACGAGCGAATATTCGGGGTCCGGAGAATCGCCGGAGTGGCACCGGGCCCGATTTCATCGGGAACTTTGATTTTCACCCCCCGCACGATACGCGATTTTGACGCGGGGCTGCAGAGAATCCAGCCCACGATCATTAGCTTTATTTATTTATTTTATAAATTTAGAATACCCAATTTATTTTTTCCAATTAAGGGGCAATTCTGTGTGGCATATCCACCTAACCTGCGCATCTTTTTTTGTGTTGTGGGGGCGAAACCCACAGAAACATGGGAAGAATGTGCAAATTCCACATGGACAGTGACCCAGAGCCAGGATCGAACCTGGGACCTCTGCACAGTGAGTCTGCAGTGCTAACCACAGCGCCACCGTCCTGCCCTTCATTAGCTTTATTAACAGGGGGATATAGGCGGGATAACTGAGTAGGCAAAAATGTGGCCTGTGGAATATAGTGTAGGAAAATGTGAAGTTGCACCTTGGTTTCAAAACACTTACCTTCACAGGAGCAGGCCCTTGGATTTCGGCGGGAGCGGTGTGCAAGGGCTTTCTGGGAGGTAAGTTTTTCCTTTAAAAACACTTACCTTCACAGGAGCAGGCCTTTGGATTTCGGCGGGAGCGGTGCGCAAGTGATTTCATAGATTTCATAGAATTTACAGTGCAGAAGGAGGCCATTCAGCCCATCGAGTCTGCACCGGCTCTTGGAAAGAGCACCCCACCCAAGGTCAACACCTCCACCCTATCCCCATAACCCAGTAACCCCACCCAACACTAAGGGCAATTTTGGACACTAAGGGCAATTTATCATGGCCAATCCACCTAACCTGCACATCTTTGGACTGTGGGAGGAAACCGGAGCACCCGGAGGAAACCCACGCACACACGGGGAGGATGTGCAGACTCCGCACAGACAGTGACCCAAGCCGGAATCGAACCTGGGACCCTGGAGCTGTGAAGCAATTATGCTATCCACAATGCTACCGTGCTGCCCTTGATGCCAGTGATTTCTGGGAAGTAGGTTTTTCCTTTAAAAACATTTACCTTCACAGGAGCAGGCCCTTGGATTTCGGCGGGAGCGGTGCGTAAGGGCTTTCTGGGAGGTAAGTTTTTCCTTTAAAAACACTTACCTTCACAGGAGCAGGCCCTTGGATTTCGGCGGGAGCGCTGCGCAAGGGCTTTCTGGGAGGTAAGTTTTTCCTTTAAAAACACTTACCTTCACAGGAGCAGGCCTTTGGATTTCGGCGGGAGCGGTGCGCAAGTGATTTCTGGGAGGTAAGTTTTTCCTTTAAAAACACTTACCTTCACAGGAGCAGGCCCTTGGATTTCGGCGGGAGCGCTGCGCAAGTGATTTCTGGGAGGTAAGTTTTTCCTTTAAAAACACTTACCTTCACAGGAGCAGGCCCTAGGGTGCGGGACATCTCTGACCGGCGTGAAAGGATACTGGAGAGGGAGGGGGAGGATCCAGTTGTTGTGGTCCATGTCGGTACCAACAACATAGGCAAGTCTAGGAAAGAGGACCTGTTTAGAGATTATAAAGAGCTAGGATTCAAATTAAAAAACAGGTCCTCAAGGGTCATAATCTCCGGATTACTGCCCGAGCCACGTGCAAATTGGCATATGGAGGCAAGAATAAGGGAAGTTAACACGTGGCTGAAAGAGTGGTGTGGGAATGAGGGGTTCCTTTTCATGGGACACTGGCATCAGTTTTGGGACGGGGGGACCTATACCGTTGGGATGGTCTCCACCTGAACCGAGCTGGGACCAGTGTTCTGGCAAAAAGAGTAAATAGGGTGGTCAATAGGACTTTAAACTAAAGATTGCTGGGGAAGGGAAAGTCAGGGAACCAAGAGGCGAAGTAATCAGCGGGGAGCGTAGCTGCTTAGGAATACAAAAAAACACGAACAGACAAAACTCAAGAGTGGTTACGATTGACCCCATCCCACAAAATATGACACAGTGTATGGAAAGGCTCAGTAAACCAAGGTCCACCACACTAAGAAAACAAAAAGGGACGGTCAATAGAGAATTAAAGGTGCTATATTTAAATGCGCGCAGTGTACGGAACAAGGTAGTTGAGCTTGTGGCCCAGATTGTGACTGGCAGGTATGATGTGGTAGGCATCACAGAGACATGGTTGCAGGGGGTTCAGGACTGGCATTTAAACATCCAGGGATTCACAACCTATCGAAAAGAGAGAGAGGTGGGCAGAGGGGCGGGGTTGCCTTGTTAATTAGGAATGAAATTAAATCAATAGCACTAAACGACATAGGGTCAGATGATGTGGAGTCTGTGTGGGTAGAGTTGAGGAACCACAAAGGCAAAAAAATCATAATGGGAGTTATGTACAGGCCTCCTAACAGTGGTCAGGACCGGGGGCACAAAATGCACCACAAAATAGAAAATGCATGTCAGAAAGGCAAGGTCACAGTGATCATGGGGGACTTTAATATGCAAGTGGACTGGGTAAATAATGCTGCTAGTGGACCCTAGGAAAGGGAATTTATTGAATGTTTACAGGAGGGCTTTTTGGAACAGCTTGTGATGGAGCCCACGAGGGAACAGGCCATTCTGGACTTAGTGTTATGTAATGAGCCAGACTTGATTAAAGATCTTAAAGTAAGGGAGCACTTAGGAGGCAGTGATCATAATATGGTCGAATTCAATCTCCAATTTGAAAGAAAGAAGGTAGAATCAGATGTAAAGGTGTTACAGTTAAATAAAGGTAACTACAGGGGCATGAGAGAGGAACTGACGAAAATCAACTGGGAGCAGAGCCTAGTGGGAAAGACAGTAGAACAGCAATGGCAGGAGTTTCTGGGAGTAATTGAGGACACAGTACAGAGGTTCATCCCAAAGAAAAGAAAGGTTGTCAGAGGGGGGATTAGGCAGCCATGGCTGACAAAGGAAGTTAGGGAATGCATCAAAGCAAAAGAGAAAGCCTATAATGTGGCAAAGAGTAGTGGGAAGTCAGAAGATTGGGAAGACTACAAAAACAAACCGAGGATAACAAAGAGAGAAATAAGGAAAGAGAGGATCAAATTTGAAGGTAGGCTAGCCAGTAACATTAGGAATGATAGTAAAAGTTTCTTTAAATACATTAAAAACAAACGGGAGGCAAAAGTTGACATTGGGCCGCTCCAAAATGACGCTGGTAATTTTGTGATGGGAGACAAGGAAATAGCTGAGGAACTGAATAAGTACTTTGCGTCAGTCTTCACAGTAGAAGACATGAGTAATATCCCAACAATTCCGGAGAGTCAGGGGACAGAGTTGAATATGGTAGCCATCACAGACTTCCGGGTGCGGCGATGACCAGCTGAGTCGCACGTTTCGGCAGCTCCCTGTGAAACGGACTTTGGGGCTCTTGATAGGAGCCCCAACGGCAATTTTAACGGCTGAAAACACCGTGCGGTAAACCAGAAGGGTGTTCCCCCTGGACACGGATGGAAAAAGGAGAGGAAAGTGGCCGGATTGCAGCGGATCCTTTGGAACAACGGCAAGGAAGGCAAGCAGAAACCAAGATGGCGTCGGAAGGTGGCAGTTTCATATGGGGCCCTGAACAACAAGAGTTTTTGAAACGCTGCGTGGAGGAGATAAAAAAGGAAATGAAGAAAGAGTTGTTGGCCCCGATACTACAGGCGATTGAAGGGCTGAAAGAGGAACAAAAGACCCAGGAGCAGGAGCTTCGGGTCGTGAAGGCGAAAGCAGCAGAGAATGAAAACGACATACAGGGCCTGGTGGTGAAGTCGGAGATACAGGAGGCACACCAGAAACGATCTGTGGAGAGGTTGGAGGCACTGGAAAATAACACAAGGAGGAACAACTTGAGGATTCTTGGCCTTCCTGAAGGTGTGGAGGGGGCGGACGTCGGGGCATATGTGAGCACGATGCTGCACTCGTTAATGGGAGTGGAGGCCCCGACGGGTCCGTTGGAGGTGGAGGGAGCATACCGAGTTATGGTGCGAGGACCGAGAGCAGGAGAAGCTCCCAGAGCCATAGTGGTGAGATTTCTCCGTTTTAAGGATAGAGAAATGGTCCTTAGATGGGCGAAGAAAACTCGGTGTAGTAAATGGGAGAACGCGGTGATCCGCGTCTATCAAGATTGGAGTGCGGAGGTGGCGAGAAGGAGGGCGAGCTTTAATCGGGCCAAAGCGGTACTTCACAAAAAAAAGATAAAGTTTGGAATGCTGCAACCGGCAAGACTGTGGGTCACATATCAAGGGAGGCACCACTACTTTGAGACGGCGGATGAAGCGTGGACTTTTATTGTAGAAGAAAAATTGGAATGATTGGACTACGAAAATGAACGTTTGGACAAAGTGGTGGGACGAGTGGGGGGGGGGGGGGCGAAGAGGGATTGTATGATTAATCCTGCGGTATGGTAACTTTTCTTTCTCCCACAGGTGGTGATGGGGGGAGGTGGGGAGGGAGAGGAGATGGGGCGTTGGCCATGGGAGGCGGGGCAGAGGGAGAGGCGCGGGCTTGGTTCCCGCGCTATGATAATTATGGCGGGAATAGAGAAGCAGGAAGGAGGGGGCGCCGCACGGGGCGAGCCGTGATCACGGGGGGAAGCCGAGGTCAGCCAGAGTTTGCTGACTTCTGGGAGCAACATGGGGGGAGTAATTACGCTAGCGGGGGGTCTAGCGGGGGGGGGGGGGGGGGGAATTACTGGGTTGCTGCTGCTGGGGAAAGGGGGGAGTGGGTGCGGGAAAGGATGGGCACCGTCTGGGAGAAATACAGCCGCGTGGGAACTGGGCGAGAAGCTGGAAAAAGATGATGGCTAACCGGCAAGGGGGGGGGGGGGGCGGGAAGCCCCCCAACTCGGCTGATCACGTGGAACGTGAGGGGGCTTAACGGGCCGATAAAGAGGGCACGAGTACTCGCACACCTTAAGAAACTTAAAGCAGATGTGGTCATGTTACAGGAAACGCACCTGAAACTGATAGATCAGGTTAGGTTGCGCAAAGGATGGGTAGGGCAGATGTTCCATTCGGGGCTGGATGCGAAAAACAGGGGGGTGGCTATATTAGTGGGGAAGCGGGTAATGTTCGAGGCAAAGACTATAGTGGCGGATAACGGGGGCAGATACGTGATGGTGAGTGGCAAATTACAGGGAGAGATGGTGGTGTTGGTAAACGTGTATGCCCCGAATTGGGACGATGCCAATTTTATGAGGCGAATGCTAGGACGCATCCCAGACCTAGAGACCGGAAAGCTGATAATGGGGGGAGACTTTAACACGGTGTTGGAACCAAGGCTGGATAGGTCGAAGTCCAGGACTGGTAGGAGGCCGGCAGCAGCCAAGGTGCTTAAGGATTTTATGGAGCAGATGGGAGGGGTGGACCCGTGGAGATTCAGTAGACCTAGGAGTAAGGAGTTCTCGTTTTTCTCCTATGTCCATAAAGTCTATTCACGCATAGACTTTTTTGTGTTGGGTAGGGCATTGATCCCGAGGGTGAGGGGAACGGAATATACGGCTATAGCCATTTCGGATCATGCCCCACACTGGGTAGACTTGGAGATAGGGGAGGAAACAAGAGGGCGTCCACCCTGGAGAATGGATATGGGACTAATGGCGGATGAGGGGGTGTGCTTAAGGGTGAGGGGATGCATTGAAAAGTACTTGGAACTCAATGACAATGGGGAGGTTCAGGTGGGAGTGGTCTGGGAGGCGTTGAAGGCGGTGGTTAGGGGGGAGCTGATATCAATAAGGACACATAAAAGGAAGCAGGAGAGTAAGGAACGGGAGCGGTTGTTGCAATAACTTTTGAGGGTGGACAGACAGTATGCGGAAGCACCGGAGGAGGGACTGTATAGGGAAAGGCAAAGGCTGCATGTGGAATTTGACTTGCTGACCACAGGCACTGCAGAGGCACAATGGAGGAAGGCGCAGGGTGTACAGTATGAATATGGAGAGAAGGCGAGCAGATTGCTGGCACACCAATTGAGGAAAAGGGGAGCAGCGAGGGAAATAGGGGGGGTGAGAGACGAAGATGGAGAGACGGAGCGGGGAGCGTGAATGAAGTGTTTAAGACATTTTATAAAAAATTGTATGAAGCTCAACCCCCGGATGGGAGGGAGAGAATGATGGAGTTTTTGGATCGGCTGGTAATTCCCAAGGTGGAAGAGCAGGAAAGGATGGGATTGGGAGCACAGATCACGGTAGAAGAAGTGGTGAAAGGAATTAGGAACATGCAGACGGGAAAGGCCCCGGGACCGGACGGATTCCCAGTTGAATTTTACAGAAAATATTTGGACTTGCTCGCCCCGCTACTGACGAGGACCTTCAACGAGGCAAAGGAAAGGGGACAACTGCCCCCGACTATGTCAGAAGCAACGATATCGCTTCTTTTAAAGAAGGAAAAGGACCCGCTACAATGCGGGTCCTACAGACCAATCTCCCTCCTCAATGTAGATGCCAAGGTCTTGGCCAAGGTAATGGCAATGAGAATAGAGGAATGTGTCCCGGGGGTGGTTCATGAGGACCAAACTGGGTTTGTGAAGGGGAGACAGCTGAACACGAACATACGGAGGTTGTTAGGGGTAATGATGATGGCCCCACCAGAGGGTGAAACGGAGATAGTAGTGGCGATGGATGCCGAGAAAGCATTTGATAGAGTGGAGTGGGATTATCTGTGGGAGGTGTTGAGGAGATTTGGGTTCGGAGAGGGGTATGTTAGATGGGTGCAGCTGTTGTATAGGGCCCCAGTGGCGAGTGTGGTCGCGAATGGACGGGGATCGGCATATTTTCGGCTCCATAGAGGGACAAGGCAGGGATGTCCTCTGTCCCCATTACTGTTTGCACTGGCGATTGAGCCCCTGGCGATAGCGCTGAGAGGTTCCAAGGGATGGAGGGGAATACTTAGGGGAGGAGAAGAACACCGGGTATCTTTATATGCGGATGATCTGCTACTATATGTGGCGGATCCAGCGGAGGGGATGCCAGAAATAATGCGGATACTTGGGGAGTTTGGGGATTTTTCAGGGTATAAATTGAACATGGGAAAGAGTGAGTTGTTTGTGGTGCATCCAGGGGAGCAGAGTAGAGAAATAGAAGACCTACCGTTGAGGAAGGTAACAAGAGACTTTCGTTACCTGGGGATCCAGATAGCTAAGAATTGGGGCACATTGCACAGGCTAAATTTGACGCGGTTGGTGGAACAGATGGAGGAAGATTTCAAGAGATGGGACATGGTAGCATTGTCAATGGCAGGGAGGGTGCAGGCAGTTAAGATGGTGGTCCTCCCGAGATTCCTTTTTGTGTTTCAGTGTCTCCCGGTGGTGATCACGAAGGCTTTTTTCAAAAGGATAGAAAAGAGTATTATGGGTTTTGTTTGGGCCGGGAAGACTCCGAGAGTGAGGAAGGGATTCTTACAGCGTAGTAGGGATAGGGGGGGGCTGGCACTACCGAGCCTAAGTGAGTATTATTGGGCCGCTAATATTTCAATGGTGAGTAAGTGGATGGGAGAGGAGGAAGGAGCGGCGTGGAAGAGATTAGAGAGGGCGTCCTGTAGGGGGACCAGCCTGCAGGCTATGGTGACAGCCCCATTGCCGTTCTCACCAAGGAACTATACCACGAGTCCGGTGGTGGTAGCTACACTGAAGATTTGGGGACAGTGGAGACGACATAGGGGAAAGACCGGAGCACTGGGGGGGTCCCCGATAAGAAACAACCATAGGTTTGCCCCGGGGGGAATGGATGGGGGATATGGAATGTGGCAAAGAGCAGGTATAACGCAATTGAAAGATCTATTTGTGGATGGGAAGTTTGCGAGTCTGGGAGCGCTGACCGAGAAATATGGGTTGCCCCAAGGGAATGCATTCAGGTACATGCAATTGAGGGCTTTTGCGAGGCAGCAGGTGAGGGAGTTCCCGCAGCTCCCGACACAAGAGGTGCAGGACAGAGTCATCTCAAAGAAATGGGTGGGGGACGGTAAGGTGTCGGATATATATAGGGAAATGAGAGACGAAGGGGAGACTATGATGGACGAACTAAAAGGGAAATGGGAAGAAGAGCGAGGGGAGGAGATTGAGGAGGGGATGTGGGCAGATGCCCTAAACAAGGTAAACTCGTCGTCCTCGTGCGCCAGGCTAAGCCTGATTCAGTTTAAGGTATTACACAGGGCATATATGACTGGAACACGGCTCAGTAAATTTTTTGGGGTGGAGGATAGGTGTGCGAGGTGCTCGAGAAGCCCAGCGAATCATACCCATATGGTTTGGTCATGCCCGGCACTACAGGGGTTTTGGATGGGGGTGACAAAGGTGCTTTCGAAAGTAGTAGGAGTCCGGGTCGAACCAAGCTGGGGGTTGGCTATATTTGGGGTTGCACAAGAGCCGGGAGTGCAGGAGGCGAAAGAGGCCGATGCTTTGGCCTTTGCGTCCCTAGTAGCCCGGCGCAGAATATTGCTAATGTGGAAAGAAGCCAAGCCCCCGGGGGTGGAGACCTGGATAAATGATATGGCGGGGTTCATAAAGTTAGAGCGGATTCAGTTCGTCCTAAGGGGGTCGGCTCAAGGGTTTACTAGGCGGTGGCAACCGTTCGTCGAATATCTTGCGGAAAGATAGATAGGGGAGAACAAAGAAGGCAGCAGCAGCGGCCCAGGACTTGGGGGGGGGGGGGGGGAGGGATGGGGGGGGATGGGGGGGGGGGGGGTGGCCTGAGACAAGGCAGTTGCCAATTAGGGCTAGTTTTTATTTTTTGTTATTTAATATCTATTTATTTGTTGTTGTTTTTGTTTAAATTTAAAAAAGGTCATTATTATCTGTATTGTTACAATGTTGTGTAAAGGATGCACAATGTACTGTGTTGGTTGACCAAAAATTTTCAATAAAATATTATTTTAAAAAAAAAATGGTAGCCATCACAAAGGAGAAAGTGCTAGAGAAACTAAGAGGTCTAAAAATTGATAAATCCCCGGGCCCAGATGGGCTACATCCTATAGTTCTAAAGGAGATAGGTGAAGAAATAGTGGAGGCGTTAGTTATGATCTTTCAAAAATCACTGGAGTCAGGGAAAGTCCCAGAGGATTGGAAAATCGCTGTTGTAACCCCCCTGTTCAAGAAGGGAACAAGGAAAAAGATGGAAAATTATAGGCCAATTAGCCTAACCTCGGTTGTTGGCAAGATTCTAGAATCCATTGTTAAGGATGAGATTTCTAAATTCTTGGAAGTGCAGGGTCGGATTAGGACAATTCAGCATGGATTTAGTAAGGGGGAGGTCGTGCCTGACAAAAGTTCTTTGAAGAGATAACAAATAGGTTAGACCAAGGAGAGCCAATGGATGTTATCTATCTTGACTTCCAAAAGGCCTTTGATAAGGTGCGTCACGGGAGACTGCTGAGTAAAATACGGGCCCATGGTATTCGAGGCAAGGTACTAACATGGATTGACGATTGGCTGTCAGGCAGAAGGCAAAGAGTTGGGATAAAAGGTTCTTTTTCGGAATGGCAACCGGTGACGAGTGGTGTCCCGCAGGGTTCAGTGTTGGGGCTACAGCTGTTCTCTTTATATATTAACAATCTAGATGACGGGACTGGGGGCATTCTGGCTAAGTTTGCCGATGATACAAAGATAGGTGGAGGGGCAGGTAGTATGGAGGAGGTGGGGAGGCTGCAGAAAGATTTAGACAGTTTAGGAGAGTGGTCCTAGAAATGGCTGATTAAATTCAACGTGGGCAAGTGCGAGGTCTTGCACTTTGGAAAAAAGAATAGAGGCATGGACTATTTTCTAAACGGTGACAAAATTCATAATGCTGAAGTGCAAAGGGACTTGGGAGTCCTAGTCCAGGATTCTCTAAAGGTAAACTTGCAGGTTGAGTCCGTAATTAAGAAAGCAAATGCAATGTTGTCATTCATCTCAAGAGGCTTGGAATATAAAAGCAGGGATGTACTTCTGAAGCTTTATAAAGCATTAGTTAGGTCCCATTTAGAATACTGTGCGCAATTTTGGGCCCCACACCTCAGGAAGGACATACTGGCACTGGAGCGGGTCCAGCGGAGATTCACACGGATGATCCCAGGAATGGTAGGCCTAACATACGATGAACGTCTGAGGATCCTGGGATTATATTCATTGGAGTTTAGGAGGTTGAGAGGAGATCTAATCGAAACTTACAAGATAATGAATGGCTTAGATAGGGTGGACGTAGGGAAGTTGTTTCCATTAGCAGGGGAGACTAGGACCCAGGGGCACAGCCTTAGAATAAAAGAGAGTCACTTTAGAACAGAGATGAGGAGAAATTTCTTCAGCTAGAGAGTGGTGGGTCTGTGGAATTCATTGCCACAGAGGGCGGGGGAGGCCGGGACGTTGAGTGCCTTTAAGACAGAAGTTGATAAATTCTTGATTTCTCAAGGAATTAAGGGCTATGGAGAGAGAGCGGGTAAATGGAGTTGAAATCAGCCATGATTGAATGGTGGAGTGGACTCGATGGGCCGAATGGCCTTACTTCCACTCCTATGTCTTATGGTCTTATGGTCTTAATATTATTTAAATGGAGAATCGGGGGTCCTCGTTCATAAATCACACGTAAAATGCAAGCTCAGCAGATAACAGGAAGGCAAATTGAATGTTGGCCTTTGTATCAAAGAGAATGGAGTATAAAATAGAGAAGTCTTGCTGGAACTCTACAAGGCACTAATCAGACCATACCTGGAATAATGTGAACAGTTTTGGTCCCCTTATCTTCGGAAAGATATACTGGTATTGGAGGCAGTCCAGGGAAGGTTCACTAGGTTGATCCCAGGTATGGAGGGATTTTCTTATGAGAGGTTGAGTAGGTTAGGCCTGTACTCATTGGTTTAGCTCACTGGGCTAAATCGCTGGCTTTTAAAGCAGACCAAGGCAGGCCAGCAGCACGGTTCAATTCCTGTACCAGCCTCCCCGAACAGGCGCCGGAATGTGGCGACTAGGGGCTTTTCACACTAACTTCATTTGAAGCCTACTTGTGACAATAAGCAATTTTCATTTCATTTCCTTGGAGTTTAGAAGAATGAGGTGACCTCATTTAGACATACTGGATTCTCAGGGGGATTGACAGTAGACGCTGAGAGATTGTTTCCCCTGGTGGAAGACTCTAGGACCAGAGGACATACTCTCAGAGCAAGGGGTCGCCCATTTAAGACAGAGGTGAGGAGGAATTTCTTCTCTCAGAGGGTAGTGAATCTGTGGAATTCTTTATTGTTGAGAGCTGTCGATGCTGGGTTGTTCAGTATGTTCAAGGCTAAGACAGACAGATTTTTTTTGAAAATTATTTTTTTGGAGGCATTTTCAAATATATACATAACAATGAAGAAAAACAAAAAACAACCGGGCAATAGCAAATAGCCACAACATCCTGCAGCAAATAGCCACAACATCCTTACATACCCCCAAAAAATCTCCCCACCCCCACTCTAACCGCTGCCACTCCAGCAACTGCTGCCCCTTTTTTAAACTTTTAACGCAGACACCCGGTCCAAACAGAAAAAGAAACCCCCACCCCGCCCACAACTCAATACCCCTTAAAGAAGTCGATGAACAGCTTCCACCTTGAGGAGAACCCCTCCACTGCATCTCTGATGGCAAACTTGATTTTCTCAGTGCAGAAACTCCTCCAGATCGCTCACCCATACAAATGCACTCGATGGCTCTGGGTCCCGCCAGCACAACAAAATCATTTTCCTGGATATCAGGGAGATAAAGGCCAACACATCGACCTCTCTCCCCATCTGCACTCCCAGATCCTCCGACACTCCAAATATTGCCACCTCCGGACTCAGAGCTACTGTTAGCTCCAAACTCTTTGACATGATATCTGCAAATCCTGTCCAAAAACCCCTCCAACCTCGGACACACCCAAAGCATGTGGACAGGGTTCGCCGGCCTCCTCACACATCGCCAACACCCATCCTCTACCCCGGAAAGAACCAACTCACCCTGGATACCGTCATGTGGGCCCTATGTACCACTTTGAACTGGATGAGACTTAGTTTTGCGCACAACGAGGATGCAATAACCCTCTGCAAAGTCTCACTCCAGTCCCAAAGCCCCACCCAGCTCTTCCGCCTAATTTCCTCCACCGGGGCTCTATCCCTCTTCAACAACTCCCCATATATAGGGGCTGGTTTCACACAGGGCAAAAGACCTGGCTTTTAAAGCAGGCCAGCAGCACAGTTCAATTCCCGTACCAGCCTCCCCGAACAGGTGTCGGAATGTGGCGACTAGGGGCTTTTCACAGTAACTTAATTTGAAGCCTACTTGTGACAATAAGCGATTTTCATTTTCATATATGTCCAAGACCTTGCCCTCACCTATTCCCGCCTCAGACAGGAGTTTGTCCTGCAGCGACGAGGGTGGCAGCATTGGAAACAAAGCCATCTCCCTCCTCATAAAGTCCTTAAATTTAAGATACCTGAACCAATTCCCCTTCGGCAACTGGCATGTCCCCTCCAGCTGCTCCTCCAAGCCTGCAACAAACAATCCCTAAAATATTTTATCGCCATCCTCGGAACCTCGCATCCAACCCCGCCGGGCAAACCAAGATTGTCACAAATCGGCGTCCACATGGACATATCGTCCATTCCAAAATGTTGCCGACAATGGTTCCACAACCTCAATGCTGATACTATCACCGGGCTCGTGGAGTATCTGGCCGGTGAGAATGGAAAGGTGCCAGCAATAGTGCCCTCAAACTGGTTCCTTTACACGAGGCCGACTCCATCCACCCCCACACCAACCGCTCCTCCACTGTCCATTTCCTAACCATTGCAATATTTGCTGCCTGATAATAGTTTTGCTAGTTCGGCAATGCTATACCACCATCCATTCCCCCTGGTGCTGATCCCGCTCCAAGAATACCCTCCCAGCCCGCAGAGCCTTATCCGCCCACATGAATCTCCAAATCATCCCATTAACCTTCCTAAATTTCAGGGCACAAAGATCGAGAGACACTGAAACACAAACAAAAACTTCAGCAACACCGTCATCTTAACGGTGCCAGGAAGGCCCGGCCAACCACACCCACATGTTCTGGGCATGCCCCAGACTTGTCAGGTTCTGGGCAGCCTTCTTCAAGGCAATGACCAAGATTACGGGGATGAGGCTGGACCCGTGCCCAAAAGTAACAGTCTTCGGGGTATTGGACCAGCCAGAACTTCTCATGGGGAAGAGGGCTGAAGCGTTTGCCTTTGCTTGTCTAATCGCCCGCCGGAAAATCCTGGCTCAGCTGGCAATCAGCTACAGACTGGCTGGCAGACCTACCAAAATTTCTGCACCTGGAGAAGATCAAGTTCACCATCCAAGGGTCAGGGAGGGCTTCCACAAATCATGGAGGCCATTCACCAACTTGTTCCAGGACCTGTTCTAAGCCAACCGCCAATAGAGACGGAGGGGGGTGTGAAAATGTCAAAATGTGGTTCAGGGGTGGGGCACCGACCACATGTACATAGCAGATGACTGCCCAGTGTACAGTGAAGGGCGCAGGAAAGGACCCTGAAACAAATGAGGGGGGGGGGGGTGATATCGGCACAGAGGAAAATAACATGTACTAACCGATAGAAGTCAGAGAGTGGTGGTGGATGGCAAATATTCAGTCTGGATCCCAGTTACCAGTGGCATATTGCAGGGATCAGTTCTGGGTCCTCTGCTGTTTGTGATTTTCATTAATGACTTGGATGAGGGACTTCAAGGGTGGGTCAGTAAATTTGCAGACGATACGAAGATTGGTGGAGTTGTGGGTAGTGAGGAGGGCTGTTGTTGGCTGCAAAAAGACATAGATAGGATGCAGAGCTGGACTGAGAAGTGGCAGATGGAGTTTAACCCTGAAAAGTGTGAGGTTGTCCATTTTGGAAGGACAAATATGAATGCGGAATACAGGGTTAACGGTAGAGTTCTTGGCAATGTGGAGGAGCAGAGAGATCTTGGGGTCTATGTTCATACATCTTTGAAAGTTGTCACTCAAGTGGATAGAGCTGTGAAGAAGGCCTATGGTGGGCCTTTCATTAACAGAGGGATTGAATTTAAGAGCCGTGAGGTGATGATGCAGCTGTACAAAACCTTGGTAAGGCCACATTTGGAGTACTTTGTACAGTTCTGGTCGCCTCCTTTTAGGAAGGATGTGGAAGCTGTGGAAAAGATGCAAAGGAGATTTACCAGGATGTTGCCTGGAATGGAGAGTAGGTCTTAAGAGGAAAGGTTGAGGGTGCTAGGCCTTTTCTCGTTAGAACGGAGAAGGATGAGGGGGCGACTTGATAGAGGTTTATAAGATGATCAGGCGAATAGATAGACAGTCAGAGACTTTTTCCCGGGTGGAACAAACCATGACAAGGGGACAAAAGTTTAAGGTGAATGGTGGAAGATATAGGGGGGATGTCAGGGGTAGGTTCTTTAAGACTTCCGGTGACGGCGGGCGGGAGGCGGCCGCACAATGGAGGGCTCCCGTTCGGGAACGGCATTTTCGGGGCTTTAAGCCCGGTCCCAGGGTCCGCGGAGGCGGCAGAAGCAGGGAGAAGGCACGGAGGAGGCACAGTGAAGACACAGGAGGAAAAAAAACCCAAAGAAAAGTGTCGAGGGTGAGCAAGAAAACGTCCGGAAAAAAAAAACAGCTGAAGGTCCGTCGGGGAGTGGAAAGGTCACCGCGGGGTCATCAAGGAAAATGGAGGCTGGAGCACCAGGGAAGGCCGCACTGCTTACGGCTGAAGAAATAACTAAGGTGATGGCTGCGGAATTTGAAAAGCAGTTGGCGCAGATTGCGAAATGCATGGAGACGGTGAGGAAGAAAATGAGGGAGGTTGAGAGTGTGCTGGCGGAGGAGGCGGTTTCCCCGGTGAGGATGGAGGTGGCGAGCGCAGTGGCAGTTGTGCGAGAGCAAGGGGAGGCGCTGAAGGAAGTGGAGGAGACGTTATTGCAGCACGGTGATCAACTTGCCTCGATGGGGAAAGAGATGCGGAAGGCGATGGATACTAACAAGGATCTGCGAGGAAAAATGGAAGACCTGGAAAACAGATCCAGGCGACAGAATTTGAGGATCGTGGGGCTGCCCGAAGGAGTTGAAGGACCGAAGCCGACTGAGTATTTTGCCACGATGCTGGCAAAACTATTGGGGGAGGGGGAGGATCCCTCCCGATATGAACTGGATCGGGCTCATCGGTCGTGGAGGCCTGTACCAAAGGCACGTGAGCCGCCAAGGGCAGCGACTCTGTGCTTCCGTAGGTACAGGGTGAAGGAGAAGGAGAAGGTCCTGAGCTGGGCCAAGCAGAAGCGGGTGGTGCAGTGGGCTGGGGCTGGTATAAGTGTATACCAGGACTTTACGGTGGAGCTGGCAAGGAGGCGGGCTGCCTTCAACCGGGTGAAGAGGGCACTGTACATTAGCAAGGTGCGGCATTGTATATCCAGCGAAGCTGAGGGTGACTTACAAGCTCAGGGACTTTTATTTTGGAACGGCGGAAGAGTTTGCGAAAGCAGAAGGACTGTGGCAGAACTGACAAATTGAGGAATGGCCATGTGCCGATGTAACCTCATGACTGTATTTTCTTCTTTTTTGTATCACTGCGCGCGGGTGTAGAGATTAAAGGAGCCAATGTGGTATATATGTGGACAAGGGAAGGGACGAGACTTTCACTCAAAATGAGAGTTCTTTGGGGTGTAGGTGGATATGCGGGGTTTGTGTGCTAAAAGGGGATCTTTGGGCTTTCCTAGGGCCGGGCAAGTGGGAAAGGGACCCGGGCAGGGGCCTCCACGCTGGCCGGTTTAAGCCGGCCAGTGAACGGGAGTGAGGTGGGGGGGGAGGGGGTGCGGCCATCGGAGCCTGGCAGAACAGGGTCCGAGTGGTCTAGTCGGAGTGGAAAGTTGGGGGGGAAGGAACCGAGGTTGGGAGGAGGAGTTTTACAAGAGGCAGAGGACGGGAGGAGCTGGAGACCTGGGGTGGGGGGAGGGGGGAGGAGCTGTGTAACATTAAGGGTGACTACGGGTAATCCCTGATTCCTTTTTGTCATTTGTTTGTGTAAACATGCGGGTTGAGGTTTGGGGGTTGGTGGGTAGATGGGATCGTTGTTGTTATTATGGGGACTGACATATCTTGCTGATTATTGTTTATTGTTGATGAATGTAAATGTGGGAGAAAATGTGAAAAAGGAGAATTAAAAAATTTTTTTTTTTTTTTTTTAAAAAGAGGTAGGTTCTTTACCCAGAGTAGTGGGGGCATGGAATGCACTGCCTGTGGAAGTAGTTGAGTCGGAAACATGAGGGACCTTCAAGCAGCTATTAGATAGGTACATGGATTACGGTAGAATGATATAGTGTAGATTAATTTGTTCTTAAGGGCAGCACGGTAGCATTGTGGATAGCACAATTGCTTCACAGCTCCAGGGTCCCAGGTTTGATTCCGACTTGGGTCACTGTCTGTGTGGAGTCTGCACGTCCTCCCCGTGTGTGTGTGGGTTTCCTCCGGGTGCTCCAGTTTCCTCCCACGGTCCAGAGATGTGCGGGTTGGGTGGATTGGCCATGATAAATTGCCCTTAGTGTCCAAAATTGCCCTTAGTGTTGGGTGGGGTTACTGGGTTATGGGGATAGGGTGGAGGTGTTGACCTTGGGTAGGGTGCTCTTTCCAAGAGCCGGTGCGGACTCGATGGGCCAAATGGCCTCCTTCTGCACTGTAAATTCTATGATAATCTATGATTAATCTAGGACAAAGGTTCGGCACAACATCGTGGGCCGAAGGGCCTGTTCTGTGCTGTATGTTTCTATGTTCTATGTACATTGTAACCAGCACAGTTATCCTTACCGAATGGTTAGTGTATAAAGTTAAAAACTTGAATAAAACATTTTTTAAAAATCTTTACTGTATGGACCCAACCAGCCAATGACAACACATCCCACCTCAAAGTCTGCCTTCATTCCTTCCACAAACCGTACCATAAGACATAGGAGCAGAATTAGGCCACTCGGCCAATCGAGTCCGCTCCGCCATTCAATCATGGCTGATATTTTCCCATCCCCATTCTCCTGCCTTCTCCCCATAACCCCTGATCCCCTTATTCAATTTATGAAGCTGGGCCCAACACCACGCCATTTGTATCCCGCGATAACGAAAACTCGGCCCTACCAGATGAAGCGGCAGCCTCCCCAAACTCCTCCCCTGTCCCTGGGCATTAATTAGGGATATCTCGCTTTTTCCCCCCATGTTGAGCTTATACCCCAAAAAGTGTCTAAACTCCCCCAAAATCCCCATGATCGTGTCGAAGCTCCCGACAAGGTCAGAAAAATACTGCAGGGTATCAAACTCAGTGCTGCACCCCCCCATACCCCTGCTCAATACGCCTCCACCCCCTCGAAAACCTAATCGCCATTGCCAGCGGCTCAATCGCTAGGACAAAGAGCAGCGGGGAGGACAGACAACCCTGCCTCATCCCCTGATGCAACCCAAAATACTCCAAGCTGACCTTGTTAGCCCAAACAGTCGCCTTAGGCGTCTTATACAACAGCCAAACCAAGTCCACAAATCCCTTCTGGCCCTCCGCCACGAACACCATCTCGCCCTCCAAGAGGCCAGCTGGTCCTCATGATCCACCACTGATTTCTGTGCCTCCAGTCTTTGCTCCATTCACTCAATAGACACCTTAATCAGGTCCTCAGAGGCCTCTTGCCTCTGCTGTTCGAATTTGGCACACAGAAACTCCATCAATTGCCCAGTAGACTACTGGGCAGGCAACAATGCCCTATGTGACAATAAGCGATTATTATTATAGCTCCCCATCATCTTTCCCTCTGTTGCACTTCGAAATCCTCCCTGCCAGGCTGCTGCCCCTTGATCGTTGCACTCCTCATTTGATAACCATAAACGGGCCCTACCGGAAGAGAATTTCTGTCTCTCACTGTTCATGTACTTTGCACCAGCAAACACCGCCTATAACGGGTGAAAAGGACCAAATAGAGGGCAGCACGGTGGCACAGTGGTTAGAACTGCTAACTCACAGCACCGAGGTCCCAGGTTCGATCCCGGCCCAGGTCACTGTCCGTGTGGAGTTTGAACATTCTTCTCGTGTCTGCCTGGGTCTCAGCCCCACAACCCAAAGATATGCAGATGGGTGGAGTGGTCATGCTAAATTGCCCCTTAATTGGATAAAATAGAATTGGGTATTCTAAATTTATTTTAAAAAACTGAAAAGAATCAAATAGTTCCACCTGGAGGAGCCACCAAATGTACAACTACTCACTCCATGGCCACCACCGGAAGTCCCCAAGATAGACAGATTTTTAATCGGTAAAGGATTTAAGGGTTATGGAGATAGTGGAGCAGGGGAGCTGAGGATCATATCAGATTAGTCATAATCTCATTGAATGCCAGAGCAGACTCAATGGGCTGAATGGTCTACTCCTCTGCTCCCATGTCTTATGGTCAAGAGAGTACAAAAGCAAGGAACCTTGATAGAACACTACTTAATCCTCGGCTAGAATATTGGGCCGCATTTTTGTTTTGGGGATGGGACCCTAATAATGATACCCTTTTCAGATCCCAACCCCCAATCATGTTGGCGCCCGAGGCCCAACATGACTTTTAAACAGCTGACCAATCAGTGACCAGGGTGCATGCTTGCTGAGGATGGAATGAGGACATCCATGGTTGAAGAGACAATAGGAGACCTGTGGCCCAGAGTGTTTGGCAGTCCCATCATGGGAGCTGCCGATGTGACCCCCAGCTATGGTCATCCAACAGACACAGCCATGGGGATTGGGGGGAATAAACGTTCTTTGCAGAACTGGTTTCCCCGAGTCTGCTGTGGATAGGCCGCCATGATGTATTACTCAGGAATCTGCCCCCGACCCTCCCAACTAAAAATTGCAGTCAGCATTTCACCAATGCCCTTAACCCTTAGCATCCCCTGTAGGGGCTTATTTTTCACCAAAATCCATGGTTTTTAAAATGGTCTGAAAGTGGGAACTTTTAAAATGGTCTGAGGGTGGGAACATGCCAGCAAACTAGCACACCGCTCTTCAAGGTCAATTTTCCAGACCCCCGTGGGTTGCCTCCAACACAGATCAAAAGTTCTGTCCATTGTGTTCAACTTTGAACCTCACACTTCAGAAAAGGTGTCCAGGCCTTGGAGAGGATGCAGTGGAGACTTATTAGAATCTAACCAAAGGTGATTGGCAAATAAAAGCAGAAATATGAGAATTTAAAAAGAAATTACAGCAAGTTGTTGAGATCTAGAATGCATTTCCTGAAAAGATGGGAGTGGCAGATACAATAGTAGCATTCAGAAGAGAATTAGATGTATATTTGATATGAAAACATTTACAATGCTCTAGAAAAGAGCAAGAGTGGGATTATGCAATAGCTGAAACAAAGAGCCAGCACAGGCATGATGGCCAAATAGAATTTCATACAATTTACAGTGCAGAAGGAGGCCATTCGGCCCATCGAGCCTGCAGCGGCTCTTGGAAAGAGCACCCTACCCAAGGTCCTCCAAGGAGATCAAATGGCCTCCATTTGTGCTGCATTATTCAACCAACAATATTATAAATTCACTGCCTTTATAATACACAATCTCACCACGAACCACCATGTCGACTTTAGCCTGCTTTTTGGTTTGTCCCCGGTCTCAATATTAAAAGAGCCTCAAAGAAATTTCAAGATTTAAGAATTGATGATATTTACAAGCAAAAAGCTAGAAGCAAAATAAGTCAATAGAGTCTAAAAGGAGTTAATATAACATGAAAAAGCAGTTGGAGAATCATTTTGATCTTGTAACAACAAATTACACTATTTGCTGCTTTTAATGTGGTGTCCCTAGCGTTCCATTGCTCCCCAGACCTAGAATACCTAACCGTAAGCGTCGCCACTTCTACCTCCCACGTGAATTCACCTCTGTACTCATCACAGCAGTCTACATCCCACCCCAGACTAAAGTGAAGAAAGCACTTGATGAACTACATTCCACCATCAACAACCAAGAAACAAATCACCCCGAAGCCCTGACAATCGTGGCTGGAGACTTCAACCAGGCCAAGGTCCTCAGGAAGGTCCTACCCAAACTCCATCAACATAGCTCCTGCTCCACCAGAGGTGCAAACACCCTCGACCACTGCTCCACGAGCATCAAAGGTGCCTACCGCTCCATTCCCCGACCACACTTTGGCAAATCCGACCACAAAGTTGGTATTCCTACTTCCGGCTTACAAACAGCAACTCAAGCATGCTGAGCCAGTCAAGAACACCGTGCAGTGCTGGTCCGAGGAATCTGAGGACATCCTCCGCAACTGCTTGGAGACTGTGGACTGGTCCATATTCAAGGCCACGGCAGCTAACCTGGACGAGTACGCAACCACCGTCACAGACTTCATCACTGTGTCGAGAACTGTGTACCAAAGAAGACAATACGGGTATTCCCCAATCGGAAACCCTGCCTCAACCAAAGGGTTCACTCCCTGCTACAGTTTCGGATGGAGGCGTTCAAGTCTGACGACCCTGACCTATATAAGAAATCCAGGTACGACGCACAGAAAGTCATCAGGGATGCAAAAAGACAATGCCGCATTAAACTGGAGTCCCAGGCCAACGACACTAACCCACAACGACTATGGCAGGGCTTACACAAGATCACAGGCTATAAAGCAAGGTCAGACGGAATATCTGGGGCTGGAGCATCCTTACCCGATGATCTATGCCCACTTTGAGCAGTCAGCCAATGTATCAGTGCCACCCGCCCCAACAGCCCTGAACAACCCATTCCCACTATTACAGCCTCAGAGGTAAAAGTTGCCTTCTTGAAAGTGAATCCACGGAAAGCGACGGACCCCGACGAAGTCTCTAGGTGAGCACTCAGAGCCTGCGCATACCAGCTGGCGAGTCTATTCGCAAATATCTTCAACACCTCACTCCTCCACTCTTGAGGTCCCCAACTCCTTCAAGAAGACCACCATAATACCAGTACCAAAGAAGAACAAGGTAGCCTACCTCAACGACTACCAATCGGTGGCCTTGGTGCCTGTTATCATGAAATGCTTCGAGTGGCTAGTCATGAGACGGATCACTGCCATCCTCCCAACGGTCTCGATCCACTGCAGTTTGCCTATCACCGCAACCGGTCCACAGCAGATGCCATCTCCCTGGCTCTACAATCAACACTCGAACACCTCGACAACAAGGACACCTATGTAAGATTGCTGTTCATCGACTACAGCTCCGCCTTCAACACCTATATCCCGACAAGACTAATAACAGAACTCTACAATCTCGAACTTGACCCCTCCCTGTGCAGCTGGATCCTCGACTTCCTCACCAACAGACCGCAATCTGTCAGAATAGGCAACAGCGCCTCCTCCACAATAGTCCTCAACACCGGAGTCCCGCAAGGATGTGTGCTCAGTCCTCTACTGTACTCCCTACACACACACACACACATGATTGTGTGGCAAGATATAACTCCGACTCAATCTATAAGTTTGCGGATGATACGACTGTGGTGAGTCGTATCGCAGACAACGACGAATCAGACTACAGGAGGGAGATAAATCACTTGGTTGCATGGTATACTGAAAACAACCTCTTTCTAAATGTTGGAAAGACCAAGGAACTGATCATCGACTTCAGGAGGCATAGCACGACACACACCCCAGTCTGCATCAATGACTTCGAAGTGGAGATGGTCGATAGCTTTAAGGTCTGGGGGGGTCACCATCACCAACAGTCTGTCCTGGCCCACTCACGTTGATGCAACAGTCAAGAAAGCCCAACAACGTCTTCCTACAGAAGCTAAAGAAACTTGGCATGTCTGCATCGACTCTCACAAACTTCTACAGATGTGCCATAGAGAGCATCCTATTCGGCTGCATCACAGCCTGGTATGGTAACTGCTCGGTCCAAGATCATAAGAAACTGCAGTGTGGTGAACTCAGCCCAACGCATCACACAAGCTTGGCACCCCCACATTGATTCTGTATACACCTCCCGCTGCCTCAGGAAGGCAGACAGCATTATCAGAGACCCCTCCCACCCAGGCATTGCCTTCCTCCAGACCCTTCCATCAGGCAAAAGGTGCAGAAGTCTGAAGACATCCAGACAAAGGAACAGCTTCTTCCCCACAGCTACTAGACTCCTCAACCCCTCGGGCTGATCTGTTTCCTGTAAGAACTCTATTCACAACGCCCTATTCTGCTCTTGTTCATTGAATTTGCTTTGTTTGGCCCCTTGTTCCGCTCTGTAACCAATCACCGTTTGTCGATGTACCGGAGGGCAGCACGGTAGCATTGTGGATAGCACAATTGCTTCACAGCTCCAGGGTCCCAGGTTTGATTCCGGCTTGGGTCACTGTCTGTGCGGAGTCTGCACATCCTCCCAGTGTGTGCGTGGGTTTCCTCCGGGTGCTCCGGTTTCCTCCCACAGCCCAAAGATGTGCATGTTAGGTGGATTGGCCATGATAAATTGCCCTTAGTGTCCAAAATTGCCCTTAGTGTTGGGTAGGGTTACTGGGTTATGGGGATCGGGTGGAGGTGTTGACCTTGGGTAGGGTGCTCTTTGTAAGAGCCGGTGCAGACTCGATGGGCCGAATGGCCTCCTTCTGCACTGTAAATTCTATGATACTCTATGATTTGTCAATATTCTGTTGATTATTCTTTTGTCTACTGTGTATGTACTGTGTACGTTTCCTCGGCCGTAGAAAAATACTTTTCACTGTACTTCGTACATGTGACAATAAATCAAATCAAACGTAACAAGATGGCCGAAGGCACTTCACAAGTTTTCATTGTGCAAATCACTTTGGGGCATTTTGATAGGTGATAGAAGAAAGAATTTCCCAATTTTTTGCTCTGCTGATGTCAAAGTGCAGAAAGATTTCAGGCAACAAAAAGCCACTAATACTTTGCCAAAGTGACCTTTCTTTAATTGAGAATCTAGATAACAGGTCTTTGCTAATCATAACAGGCATCCTGAAGAATGAATCACTTGGTAGCAATCAGATGTGGGAAGCATTGGTTTGATTACACTTCCCGAGAGTGGGAAGCCTGCGAGCAGCAGTACACCTATTATTAACTCGGTTACGGTCATCTAATTTAGCATGAACTGGGAATCAAACTTAGAAATTCCTGATCTTGAGGAATCAGAGCCATACCCAGGTGGTGTCCCTTAGCTTTTAAGCATTGCAGAGGTCAGAGTATGTACAGATCCCTCCAAATGATATTGTCAAATACATCAGAAATCTGATCGTATACTTTGAACAATTTTGCAATACTATAGAGACAACATTTAGCAACTGTATAAAGAATGACTGATAGAAATCTACATTTCTTATAGGTAATAAAAGTTTAACGGAAGAAATGATTTAGTGACATTATACTATTAAAAATCATATATTAGCCATGACAGCAGAAAAGGCTGAGAGCATGGGAAAAGATCAGATAAGGAAGTCAGTTTGAAAATTGACCATGCACTACAAGGCTATGTTGCAGAGTAAACTCATTGTTATCATCACTGGGCAAAAGGTCCCAGTTCTAGAAAACATGGTGGGAAACAGGTGGTTTGATCACACCATATTATGGAAACATATAGAAATTCTCCCATGCCACATTATCTCTTAAAACTTGATAGACAGGCATTTTGGTCGAATTAGATGAATTATAATTATTTTAACCCAATCACAGTCAGAAAGGGGACAGAACCTTAAAGATTATGATTTCCTTATGAGACCGGGAGAGAACCTTTTTTGCTCTCTCCAAAATCATCTTTAACCTAACCTTTGAAACCTATTCTTTACTTTGTAAACTATTTCCTTTCGTTTCATTTTTTGTGCATTTTGATCTGAAGAAATTACCACAAACTGAATTGTATTTTGAATTCAACTCAACCATCTGTATTTGCGTTGGACATACGAACTTTCTAGATTCTGTACTCGCAAAAAATTTGACTTGATCAGTAGACTTTAAAACTGACACAAATAAAGCTATACTTTACTTCACCCAAGAAGCTCAGTCTCAAGTTCTGTTGATTAATATATAGTGCAGCGACACATAAATATATTAACAAAGTACAGATCTATCAATGACCCAAAACTTCTAGTTGCAGTAGGGTACTTGAAGCAGGTCCTCAAAACTCAAGTGCCGTGGTATAAAAACCTTTTTGTACTTTAAAATACATTTACATTACATGAATAAGGGGGGGGGAATTCTGCTAGGGCAGAGGTCGATACCATCACTGAAGGTGTCGGCATGACTGGGGAACATGGGGGAATTCCTGCAATTGGAGAAAAGTAAGCTTGCTCTTCGAGGGTCAGAGGAGGGATTTTGTCTGAGATGGAGGCGGTCATATCTGTGTTTAAAGATTTGTTTGTCGCCATTAAGGGGGGGGGGGGAGTAAAAGGGGGAAATTGCTAAGCTGTTTGTACTTTAGCTGTTTTTTGGATGGTTGTGTAATTTGTTATGTTTGGAATAAAATATATTTTTTTAAATGAGTCTTCCCCTCATCAAAATTTCATACCTGACACTGTCGCCGAAAAACAATACAGGGATGAGCCAATACATTTTCTGTGAAGAGACTTTAAATGAAAAAAGTAGAATTAGACAAAAATACTGAGCACAGAAAACATTTCAACAATGTTCTAACAGACTAGTCCAGGCAAAAGCTAAGAAATTAAACATGATCAATTTATATTTAAATACTGTTCGAATTTGATCCAAATTATGTTCCGCAGTATTGTTATAATTTCCTTACTGGAAAATTAATCATTCCAGATGAGTACTTTAACGAAGAAGAATAACTATAGACCCGAGAGCTCACATTTTTCACTGAAATGATAAAAAGTTAATTTAAATTTAATATGGCTTTGTATTTTTACTTTTTCAGTTAATTCACTTTAGTTTTATGCATTTGGTAGTGCACACCTCAATATTTTAAATCTATTTTCCCTCTTCCAATCACAGACTTTTTAAAAGAGTCAGCTTTCCCTTGCATACCTCTTATCAGAAGACTGACATCAAGCAGAGCACATTTAAGTGCCTGTTTCTTTTTTTCCCAATTAAGGGGCAACTTAGAGTGGCCAGTCCTACCCTGCACATCTTTGGGTTGTGGGGCTGAGACCCACGCAGACAGGGGGAGAATGTGCAAATTCCACATGGACAGTGACCTGGGACTGGCTGAGGCAGCAGCGCTAACCATTGCACCACCCTGCTGCCGCTAAATGTATGTTTTTAAAGATATAAACATCCTTAGTTAATTTAAATGAAGCGCAATGTTAGGTTTATGGAGCAGTAGCCCTGAACATCAGCTCTTGTCAGTTTGAATAAAAGCATAAATACTGTACCTTGCAAGACCAACACCAAACCCTGCAAATCTATTTAACTGATCTGTAACAAAGGAAAACAGAGGAGAAGATTTTACCATAATTGACTTTTCAAACTACATACAACACAGAACCCCTCCAGCCCAGGAGGCCATTCAGCCCATTGAGTCTGCACAGATCTTCTAAAAGAGCACCCTACCAAGGCCAACTCCCCAGCTCTACCCCCACAACCTCACCTAACCTACACATCTCAACTTAGCATGGCCAATCCATCTAACCTGCACTTCTTTGGACTGTGGGAGGAAACCGGAGCACCAGGAGGAAACCCACGCAGACACGGGGAGAAAATGCAAACTCTACACAGCCACCCAAGGCCGGGATTGAACCCGAGTCTCTGGCGCTGTGAGGCAGCAGTGCTAACCACTGCGTCACCCTATTAATTACCTTTACCAATTCCTTCTCTAACCTTATCCAGTACACTAACTTTGTTCTGGAATAAAAGCCTCGAATAAGTATTTTGAAATGTGACAATACTGGTCTGAAGCCAACAATACATATTCAAAATCATGGAGACTTTTGCAATTGCATCAATACTGATTCAACATCAAACAATTTTAAATGTGTTGTATCCTGCTTGTGTTCGTACTATTTCATATGATTAAATAGTTCAGTTACTATTGAAATTTCTGACTCAAATGCGCATTTTACATGCCTTGACATTCCATGCACATGAAATTCAATTAATGCAAGCAGATACTGATGGCGCTACAACAACTAGGCTCAGATCATTCTTGCATAGAGACCGTATGTGGCAAAAGCACAGATGCCAGTTGAAGTACATATACTATCAAAAATGCAGCTCCTTGTAAGGAAAAGGAAGGGGAATTACTCTGATCCTTTTATTAAAATGAACCCGATTTCAGTTTTTTGCCCACAAACTAAACAACATGTATGCACATCTTGAATAAAGCAGTGAAAATTTAACAGGTTATAAAAACATGTTGCAAATTTAAAAATATGCAATGTAGAAAATACATATTGCTCGCACTAATATATATTCTTCATAGGATATAGAGCACAGAAGGATTATAAGGCGCAGAAACAGGCCTTTGGCCTAAGCAGTCCATGCCAGTGTTCATGCCCCACTCATGCCTCCACCTTTCTCATCTAAATCTACCGTCTATTCCTATTTATTATAGCCATTCATTTCCTTCTCCCTCATATGTTTGTCTAGCTTCCCCTAAAATTCAAATATGCTTTTTTTCAACCAATCCCTGTGAGAGTGAGTTCCATATTCTTATCACTTTTTTAGTGAAGTAGAATTTTCTGAATTCCCTTTAGTTTTATTGGTGACTATCTTCTGTAGATGGCCTCTAGTTATGCTCTTCCTCACAAGAGGAAATATTTGCTCTGTATACATTCTATCAAAACCTTTCATGGTTTTGAAAGCCTCCAAGAGGTCACCTTTTGTTCAAGAGAAAAGAGATCCAGTTTGTCAATCTTTTCTTTTCTTTTTAAACAAACATTTTATTAAGGCATTTATGGTTTTATAATAACAAAAGATACAAGTACAAATATAAACATAGTTCAGTGCGTGACACACCCCTCCATCTCCCACTGATCCCGTCTAAGCTTGACAAAGATAGCCTAACTACCCCCACCCCCTCTTACTCCCTAACCCCCCCCCCCTTATTGAATTTATTGTTTTCTCCAAAGAAGTTGATAAACGGCTGCCAACTCCGAACGAACCCCAATGTTGATCCTCTCAAGGGAAACTTAATTTTCTCAAGTCTGAGAAACCCAGCCATGTCGCTAACCCATACCCCTGATTTTGGGGGCTTCGAGTCCCTCCACACTAGTCAGATCCGTCTCCTGGCTACCAAGGAGTCAAAGGCCAAAACGTCAGCCTCTCTCGCTCCCTGGACTCCCGGGTCTTCCAACACTCCAAAGATCGCCACCTCTGGACTCGGCGCCACCCTCGTTTTTGGCACCATGGACATGACATCCGCAAATCCCTGCCAGATTCCAAGCTTCGGACATGCCTATAACATGTGGACATGGTTTGCGGCCCTCCTGCACATCGCCCACATCTGTCCTCTACCCCAAATAACCTGCTCAACCGGGCCGCTTTCATGTGCACCCGGTGAACCATCTTGAATTGTATCAGGCTAAGCCTGGCACATGATGAGGACATGTCGACTCTGCACAGGGCCTCTTCCCACAGACCCGCCTCTAACTCCTTTCCCAACTCATCTTCCCATTTGCGGTTTGTCTCCCCTATCTGGGTTTCCTCCCACTCCATAAGTTCTTTGTAAATTTCTGATACCTTCCCTAGGAGGTTCTGTGGTCGCAAGCGAGACTCCCGGCAGGTATGTTGCCTCCCGGGTGCCAGGGCCAGGGATGTCTCGGATTGTGTCTTCAGGATCCTTAAGGGGGAGGGGGAGCAGCCAGAAGTCGTGGTGCACATTGGTACCAACGACGTAGGTAGGAAAAGGGGTGTGGAGGTAATAAATGAGTTTAGGGAGTTAGGCTGGAAGTTAAAAGCCAGGACAGACAGAGTTGTCATCTCTGGTTTGTTGCCGGTGCCACGTGATAGCGAGGCTAGGAATAGGGAGAGAGTGCAGCTGAACATGTGGCTGCAGGAATGGTGTAGGAGAGAGGGCTTCAGGTATTTGGATAATTGGAGCGCATTCTGGGGAAGGTGGGACCTGTACAAGCAGGACGGGTTGCATCTGAACCAGAGGGGCACCAATATCCTGGGAGGGAGGTTTTCTAGTACTCTTCGGGAGGGTTTAAACTAATTTGGCAGGGGAATGGGAACCGGATTTGTAGTCCAGCAACTAAGGTAGCCGATATTCAGGACGCCAAAGCGTGTAATGAGGCAGTGGGGAAGGGAACACTGACAAAGGAGAGTACTTGCAGGCACAGAGATGGGTTGAAGTGTGTATACTTCAACGCAGGAAGCATCAGGAATAAGGTGGGTGAACTTAAGGCATGGATCGGTACTTGGGACTACGGTGTGGTGGCCATCACGGAAACTTGGATAAAAGAGGGGCAGAAATGGTTGTTGGAGGTCCCTGGTTATAGATGTTTCAATAAGATTAGGGAGGGTGGTAAAAGAGGTGGGGGGGGGGGGGGGGTGGCATTGTTAATTAGAGATAGTATAACAGCTGCAGAAAGGCAGGTCGAGGAGTATCAGCCTACTGAGGTAGTATGGGTTGAAGTCAGAAATAGGAAAGGAGCAGTCACCTTGTTAGGAGTTTTCTATAGGCCCCCCAATAGTAGCAGAGATGTGGAGGAACAGATTGGGAAACAGATTTTGGAATGGTGCAGAAGTCGTAGTAGTCATGGGTGACTTTAACTTCCCAAACATGGAGTGGACACTCTTTAGATCAAATAGTTTGGATGGGGTGGTGTTTGTGCAGTGTGTCCAGGAAGCTTTTCTAACACAGTATGTAGATTGTCCGACCAGAGGAGGGGCAATATTGGATTTAGTACTTGGTAATGAACCAGGGCAAGTGATAGATTTGTTAGTGGGGGAGCATTTTGGAGATAGTGACCACAATTCTGTGACTTTCACTTTAGTAATGGAGAGGGATAGGTGCGTGCAACAGGGCAAGGTTTACAATTGGGGGAAGGGTAAATACGATGTTGTCAGACAAGAATTGAAGTACATAAGTTGGGAACATAGGCTGTCAGGGAAGGACACAAGTGAAATGTGGAACTTGTTCAAGAAACAGGTACTACGTGTCCTTGATATGTATGTCCCTGTCAGGCAGGGAAGAGATGGTCGAGTGAGGGAACCATGGTTGACAAGAGAGGTTGAATGTCTTAAGAGGAAAAAGGAGACTTATGTAAGGCTGAGGAAACAAGGTTCCCTCCAAGGTTGGAGGGATACAAGACAGCCAGGAGGGAACTGAAGAAAGGGATTTGGAGAGCTAAGAGAGGGCATGAACAATCTTTGGCGGGTAGGATCAAGGAAAACCCCAAGGCCTTTTACACGTGAGAAATATGAGAATGACTAGAGCGACGGTAGGTCCGATCAAGGACAGTAGCGGGAGATTGTGTATTGAGTCTGAAGAGATTGGAGGGGTCTTAAACGAGTACTTTTCTTCTGTATTTACAAATAAGAGGGGCCATATTGTTGGAGAGGACAGTGTGAAACAGACTGGTAAGCTCGAGGAAATTATTGTTAGGAAGGAAGATGTGTTGGGCATTTTGAAAAACTTGAGGATAGACAAGTCCCCCGGGCCTGACGGGATATATCCAAGGATTCTATGGGAAGCAAGAGATGAAATTGCAGAGCCGTTGGCAATGATCTTTTCATCATCACTGTCAACAGGGGTGGTACCAGGGGATTGGAGAGTGGCGAATGTCGTGCCCCTGTTCAAAAAAGGGAATAGGGATAACCCTGGGAACTACAGGTCAGTTAGTCTTACTTCGGTGGTAGGCAAAGTCATGGAAAGGGTACTGAAGGATAGGATTTCTGAGCATCTGGAAAGACACTGCTTGATTAGGGATAGTCATCACGGATGTGTGAGGGGTAGGTCTTGCCTTACAAGTCTTATTGAATTCTTTGAGGAGGTGACCAAGCATGTGGATGAAGGTGAAGCAGTGGATGTAGTGTACATGGATTTTAGTAAGGCATTTGATAAGTTCCCCATGGTAGGCTTCTGCAGAAAGTAAGGAGGCATGGGATAGTGGAAAATTTGGCCAGTTGGATAACGAACTGGCTAACCGATAGAAGTCAGAGAGTGGTGGTGGATGGCAAATATTCAGTCTGGATCCCAGTTACCAGTGGCGTACCACAGGGATCAGTTCTGGGTCCTCTGCTGTTTGTGATTTTCATTAATGACTTGGATGAGGGAGTTCAAGGGTGGGTCAGTAAATTTGCAGATGATAAGAAGATTGGTGGAGTTGTGGATAGTGAGGAGGGCTGTTGTCGGCTGCAAAGAGACATAGATAGGATGCAGAGCTGGGCTGGAAGTGGCAGATGGAGTTTAACCCTGAAAAGTGTGAGGTTGTCCATTTTGGAAGGACAAATATGAATGCGGAATACAGGGTTAACGGTAGAGTTCTTGGCAATGTGGAGGAGCAGAGAGAACTTGGGGTCTATGTTCATACATCTTTGAAAGTTGCCACTCAAGTGGATAGAGCTGTGAAGAAGGCCTATGGTGTGCTAGCGTTCGTTAACAGAGGGATTGAATTTAAGAGCCGTGAGGTGATGATGCAGCTGTACAAAACTTTGGTACGGTCACATTTGGAGCACTGTGTACAGTTCTGGTCGCGTCGTTTTAGGAAGGATGTGGAAGCTTTGGAAAAGGTGCAAAGGAGATTTACCAGGATGTTGCCTGGAATGGAGAGTAGGTCTTACGAGGAAAGGTTGAGGGTGCTAGGCCTTTTCTCATTAGAACGGAGAAGGATAAGGGGCGACTTGATAGAGGTTTATAAGAGGATCAGGGGAATAGATAGAGTAGACAGTCAGAGACTTTTTACCCAGGTGGAACAAACCATTACAAGGGGACATAAATTTAAGGTGAATGGTGGAAGATATAGGGGGGATGCCGGAGGTAGGTTCTTTACCAAGAGTAGTGGGGGCATGGAATGCACTGCCTGTGGAAGTAGTTGAGTCGGAAACATTAGGGACCTTCAAGCAGCCATTGGATAGGTACATGGATTACGGTAAAATGATATAGTGTAGATTAATTTGTTCTTAAGGGCAGCACGGTAGCATTGTGGATAGCACAATTCTTCACAGCTCCAGGGTCCCAGGTTCGATTCCGGCTTGGGTCACTGTCTGTACGGAGTTTGCACATCCTCCCCGTATCTGCGTGGGTTTCCTCCGGGTGCTCCGGTTTCCTCCCACAGTCTAAAGATGTGCAGGGTAGGTGGATTGGCCATGATAAATTGCCCTTAGTGTCCAAAATTGCCCTTGGTGTTGGGTGGAGGTGTTGACTTTGGGTAGGGTGCTCTTTCCAAGAGCCGGTGCAGACTCAATGGGCCGAATGGCCTCCTTCTGCACTGTAAATTCAATGATAATCTATGATTAATCTAGGACAAAGGTTCGGCACAACATAGTGAGCCGAAGGGCCTGTTCTGTGCTGTATTTTTCTATGTTCTTCCTCTGCCCCACCCCCATTCTACCTTCCCTTCCTCTCCCCATCCCCGTTCTAGAAACTACCTTGACCTGTATCCCCTGAGGCGATAGAAGCAGAAAGGCCTTTGGTATAAAAATAGGGGGGCACTGGAAAGCAAACAGCAATCTCAGGAGAACAATCATTTTTACGGTCTGTACCCTCCCCGCCACTGACAACGGGAGCATGTCCCACCTCCGGAGGTCCTCCTTCATTTGTTCCACTAATCGAAACCTGCCTTCGCACAAAATCCCTTACGTGAAGATATCGAAACCCATTCCCTCCCGGAAGTTCAAACTTCACTTCCAGGTCCTCCAAACAGGGAAAGCTCTCCTCAATAACCAGATCCCCCAGCCTCTCATTCCCTGCTCTCTGCCACCTCCGAAATCCCCCATCCATCCTTCCTGGTATAAACCGGTGATTACCACAAATTGGAGCCCACACCGCCGCTTCCTCTACTCCCATATGCTTCCGCCGCTGCCCCCAAACTCCTAGGGCCGCCATTACCATTGGGTTTTGACAAAGGGTCATCTGGACTCGAAACGTTAGCTCTTTTCACTCCCTGCAGATGCTGCCAGACCTGTTGAGATTTTCCAGCATTTTCTCTTTGGCTTCAGATTCCAGCATCCTCAGTAATTTGCTTTTAACCACTGGGCTTGTGGAGTACCAGGCCGGTGAAAACAGCAGAGGAGCCGTTACCAAGCCCGCAAACTCATGCCCTTACATGAGGCCACCTCCACCCGCTCCCACACCGACCCCTTTCCTACTACCCATTTCCTAATCATGGCTATATTGCCACCCATTAGTAGTTCCTACCCTCCCATACAAACCCAGATATCACCCTATTCACCTGCTTAAAAAAGGCCTTTGGTATAAAAATAGGGGGGCACTGGAAAGCAAGCAAAAATCTCGGGAGATCCATCATTTTTATGGTCTGTAGCCTCCCCACCAATGACAACGGAAGCATATCCCACCTCCGGAAGTCCTCCTTCATTTGTTCCATTAATCGGCCCAGATTTAATTTATGTAGCTGCTCCCATCTCCGTGTCGCCTGAATTCCCAAATAACGAAAACTCCCTCCTACAACTTTAAATGGCAACTTCTCCAGTCTCCTCTCCTGCCCCCTCGCTTGGATCACAAAAACCTCGCTCTTACCCATATTCAATTTGTACCCCGAGAACCGGCCAAATTCCCCTAAGATCCGCATAATCTCCTCCATCCCCCCTAACAGGTCAGCAATATATAGGGGCAATATATCCAGTCCTTTGACGCTCTCAGCACCATCGCCAATGGCTCTATAGCTAAGGCAAACAACAGTGGGGAGAGGGGGACATCCTTGCCTCGTCCCCTGGTGCAGTCTAAAGTCGTCCAAACTCACCCGGTTCGGCTGCACACTTGCCACCGGTGCCTGGTACAGCAACCAAATCCAGTCAATGAAGCCCTGCCCGAACCAAAACAGTCCCAGGACCTCCCACAAATAATTCCATTCCACCCGGTCGAAGGCATTCTCTATGTCCATAACGATCATCAACCCCCCCCCCTCCTCCTCCCCCCCCTCCTCAGAGGGCATCATGATCACATTCAGAAGCCTTTTAACATTGGCCGTTAGCTGCCTGCCTTTGACAAACCCCGTCTGATCTTCCCCTATCACCCCCGGAACACAATCCTCTATCCTCGAGGCTAGAATTTTGGCATCGACATTTAATAAGGAGATTGGTCTCTATGACCCACATTGCTCTGGGTCCTTCGCCCGCTTCAGGATCAATGAGATCAAGGCCTGTGACATTGTTGGGGGAAGAACACCTCGCTCCCTTGCCTCATTAAATGCCCTCACCAGCAGCAGGCCCACCATCCCAGAAAACTTCTTCTAAAATTCCACTGGGTACCCATCCAGCCCCAGGGCCTTACCCAACTGCATGGTCTCCAATCCCTCTGCTACTTCTACAATCCCGATCGGGGCTCGCAACCCCTCCACCAACCCTTCCTCCACCTTCGGAAACTTCAACCCTTCCAAAAACTGCCTCATCCCCTCCACCCCAGCTGGGGGCTCCGACGTGTACAGCCAACTATAAAACTCCTTGAAAATGAAATGAAATGAAAATCGCTTATTGTCACAAGTAGGCTTCAAATGAAGTTACTGTGAAAAGCCCCTAGTCGCCACATTCCGGCGCCTGTTTGGGGAGGCTGGTATGGAAATTGCTGCTGGCCTGCCTTGGTCGGCTTTAAAAGCCAGCTATTTAGCCCAGTGTGCTAAACCAGCCCCCATTCACCCCTGCTGGGTCCAATACCGTATTTCCCCCCTCTGTCCTTCACTCTTACTATCTCCCTGGCTGCCTCCCTTTCCTAAGCTGGTGTGCTAACATTCTGCTAGCCTTCTCACCATACTCATATACCACCCCCCTCACTTTCCTCAACTGCCCCATTGGCTTCCCTGTGGATATCAGACCAAACTCCATCTGCAGCATCTGCCGCTTCTTCAACAGCCCCGCCTTCGGGGCTTCAGAATATCTTCTACCACCTGGAGTATCTCGCTAACCAGCCTATCCATCTCTGCCCGCTCCACCTTCTCCCTGAGCCCGTATCGAAATTAGCTATGCCCGAACCACCACCTTCAGCGCTCCCCACACCGTTGCTGCAGAAACTGCTCCCGTATCATTTATCTCCAAATAATTCTGCATGGCCTCCCTCACCCGCCTGCACACTGCACACCCCCTCATCCGCTAATAGTTCTACATCCAAACTCCATTGCAGACGCTGACCCCCCCCCCTCCTTGCTCAGCCGTAAATCCACCCAGTGTGGGGTGTGATCTGACACAACAATTGCCGAATACTCGGCATCTACCACCCCTGCCAGCAGAGCCTTGATAAAAACGAAAAAAATCAATCCTTGAGCACACTTTGTGAACATGGGAGAGAAATGAAAACTCCTTCACTCTTGGCAGTCCAAACCACCACGGTTCTAACCCACCCACCCCAATCTTTTCCATAATCCCCTTTAGCTCCTTCGCCGTAGCTGGCACCCTCCCTGTCCTTGAACTCGACCGATCCAACCTTGGATCAATGACTGTATTAAAGTCCCCACCCATGACCAACCTATGAGAGCCCAGGTCCGGAATCCTCCCCAAAACCCACCTCATAAACTCTGCGCCTTCCCAGTTTGGTGACTAAATATTCACTAAAACCACCTGCATGCCCTCCAGCTTCCCGCTTACCATAACACACCTACCACCCCCCCCCCCCCCCCGGGTCCGCCACTATGTTCCCGACCTCAAATGAAACCCGCTTATTGATCAAGATCGCAACCCCCCTAGTTTTAGAGTCTAGCCCCGAATGGAATACCTGCCCAACCCAACCCTTCCTCAGCCTAGTCTGATCCACTACCCTCAGGTGTCTCCTGTAGCACTGCTTTATTCGCCTTTAGCCTCTTCAAATGCATAAACACGCAAGCCCTCTTGACCGGCCCATTCAACACTCTCCCGTTCCATGTGATCAGCTTGGTTGGGGGGCACCCTCTCGAACATACGGGCCACTTATGCCCTTGCATCCGATCCCTCGCAGCTGTCCAGAAGTCCAACGATCCTCAGGTTCTGGCTGCGTGACCTGTTCTCCAGATCCTCCACCTACTCTTGCAGCCTTTTCTGGTAGTTCCTCATCAGCCCTATCTCTGCCGCCATCGCGGTTAGCTGGTCTTCGTGCTCAGCCACCGCCTCTTCCACCTTCTGGATCGCCTGGCCCGGGGCTTCCAGTCTATGCTCCACCCAATCAATCCCCGTCTTAATCGGGTCCAGGTACTCTTGCCTTTGCTTAGCAAAGCTCTCCTTGAGGAAGTTCACCAGCTGCTCCATTGACCACAGGGCCCACACAGTCCCTGAGCCTCCGCCATATTTTCCTGTGCTGCTGGCTCCACTCCCTTCTTTGCCCAATGATCTCTCCTTTGCAGACCACTTCTGGTCCACAAATTCATAAACTGGTGGGGAATTATTTTCCTCTATCTCACCAGTCTCCACTTTTACTGATCAAATCCCCCATAAGTCAGGGAAAAGGTCCACCACGTGCGGGAGCTACCAAATGAGCCTCCGGAAGTCAGTCAATCTTTTCTTGATATGTATACTCATGCATCTCTGTTATCACCCTTGTAAATAACCTGTGCACCCCTTCCTTCCATTGTCTTTAAGTCTCCTTTATAATATGGCAACAGGAACTGAACCAAGGACTATTCATGGCAACAGCTGGAGAGTTTGACCCAATACAGGATTAGATGAAGAGAATTTCATCAGTGGCCTATGCTCCGATAAGGAATGTAAAGGCTAAGAAGAGAAGAACCAGGACAAATACATGAATAGGATGGGAATAGAGGGATAAGGACCCCGGAAGTGTAGAAGATTTTAGTTTAGACGGGCAGCATGGTCGGCGCAGGCTTGGAGGGCCGATAGGCCTGTTCCTGTGCTGTACTTTTCTTTGTTCTTTGACTGCACCCAGTACATTAAGCGTAGTCTAAATAAAATTCGCGGTTTAGGATAATTTCCTTACTTTTCAATTCTGTCCCTCTAGAAATGAAGCCTCATGCTTAGTTTGCTTTTTGTTTTGATCTTGCTAACTTGTGACAAATCTTTTAGTGATTGGTGTATTGCACTCCAGTATGCCTTTGTTCCTCTACCCCAACCAGACTTGCATCTTCCAAGTAATAATTGACCACCCTACTCTTCCTACCAAAATGTATTATCTCACATTTATCAATGTTGAACTTTGTTTGCCAATTATTTGCTCATTCTGCAGGTTTATTAATGTCCTCCTGCAATTTGTTGCAAACTGACTGGATTGGTGGCATGGACTCAATGGGCGGAATGGTCTTCTTCTGTGCTGCAAATGACTGACTCCTCAGTATTAGCTCACATCACCTGCCCCAAAAAATTTGGTGTCATCGGGAAAGTAAAAAATTGTATTTGTGACGCCAAAGTCCAAATCGTTAATGTAAATTGTAAACATCCTTGCAGTCAGAAAATAAATTGATTTTGCAAGGACTGGAAATAGCTATCTGAAGGCATTAGTACATTAAAGACATGTCCGGAAACAAAAACAACTAATCAACTGGGCAGTATACATCAAAAGGAAAATTACAAAGTGATGATAAGAGAATTATCGGGAGAAAGTCATCTACAGTGTATTTTCAATATTGGAAATAATTTGTAAAGAATCATTAATCATTCTAAAGGAATAATGTTATCCGATCTACTGATGCATAGTGCACATAATTGAACAGGTGCAGGATAACTATTTGAGAATATGCTGATTAGAATTAGTGAAACATTAATTTCCTCGACCAAGATTAGATTTTAAACACAACATAATATTGGTCTGTAACCTCAGAGCTTCCGGGAGTCATAACAGGGATGAGTACCCAAAGGAAGTGCTGGGCAACACCACCTCTCCTCCAACCGGAAGACCTCAGGTAAGGATTGCCTAGCAAGCTGAAGCTTCCATTGATTGAGCAATTGCCTTGCAATGAAAAATGCAAACTCAGGATGGTTCCAACTGTCATGCAGTAGTCACACAGAAAATGTTAGAAGAATTAAAGCCACTTCTGACACCTCCCCCCTCCCAACCGCACTCCCTCCATCAGACTCCCCTGAACACCTGACACCCCATCACCAATCACCCATTTCCCCCTCCAATGATTACCAGGAACCACTTCCCCAACAATCGACCACCCAACCCCCACCGTCCCCCATTCATCTATCGACTACCCCCAACCCAAGTTGGAAGGTTGAGCGACAAAGAAAAAGTTGAATTTCCAGGTAACTAACTTGGTGCCGAGTGACAATCCAACTCTGAGGCCCAATATATTCTTTTTATTCCAAGTATTTTTATTCCAAATGTTCAACATTTTTACAATTTATAAATGTCAAAATCCACTCAACACATTAAAGCCCCAACCCCCCATCCCTCCCTTGCCCCCTGCTCCACCCTCAGCAGTCAAACAACTCTACAAAATGCAAAAAATGCGAGCAATCAACGAGGCGAAGGCTAAAACATCTGCTCCCTCCTGCAACTCGGGCCGGTCCGACACCCCGAATATGGCTTCCAGGGGACCGTGTTCCACATTGACATGCAAAAACCCCCAAATGGTGCTGAAAACCGCTTTTCAAAACCTATCCAGCTTCAAGCAAGACCAAAACATGGTTTGCAGGTCCCCTCCCACATCGGTCGTAGACATCCTCCACTCCTTCAAACAGCCAGCTCATCCTTGGCTTTGTCAAGTATGCCCGGTACAATGCCTTCAGCTGTATCAGACCCAGCCTCGCATACAAATTTGAGGCATTTACCCGCCGCAGCACCTCACACCACAATCCCTCCTTCAGCCCCGCCCCCAGCTCTTCCTTACACCGAACCCCCTCCATAGACACCTGTATACTCCTCCAAAATCCTCCCTTAAAAGCGTCCAGACAGTCCCCCTCTCCAACACCCCCCTCCCCCAACAGCACCGCCTCCAACAACGACGAGGCAGATGCTATCGGGAAGGTCTTCCTCACAAAGTCCTGTACCTGTATGTACCAGAAACTCATCGTCCACGCCAACCCAAACTTCTCATTCAGTTGCTCCAAGCTCACAAAACGCCCTCCGAGAAACAAATTCTTCATCTCCCTAATTCCCTTCTCTTCCCATCCCCAGAACCTCGCATCCATTCTCCCCAGCTCAAACCGGTGATTTCCCCTGATCGGCATCCCCCTGACCACGCTCCCAACCTAACATATTGCTGAAACTGCCTCCAAATGTTCAGCATCGGGAACAGCGCCGTTGCCAGCGCCCACACCCCAACCCCCTATATGAGCCTGCCTCTATCATCACCCACAAAATCCCCACCTCCCCATTCCATCCCTTAAACTTCTCTGCATTCGATGCCCAGTAATGGAAGAATAATACAGAACAGGAACAGGCCCTTCGGCCCTCCAAGCCTGTACTGGTCATGATACCAACCTTTGCCAAAACCCTCAGCACTTCCTTGCGCCGTATCCCTCCATACCCATCCTACCCATATGTTTATCAAGATGCCTTTTGAATGCCGTTTATGTATCTGGTTCCACAACCTCCCCTGGCAATGCATTCCAGACACTCACCACCCTCTGCGTAAAAAACCTGCCTTGCACACCTCCTCTAAACTTTGCCCCACGGATCTTAAGCCGATGCTCCCTGGTGACTGACCCCTCCACCCTGGGAAAGAGTGCCTGCCCATCCATTCTATCCATGCCCCCATAATCTTGTAGACCTCTATCAGATCACCCCTCAACCTCCGCCTTTCTAATGAACACAGTCTGAGTCTATTCAGCCTCTCCACATAGCGAACACCCTCCAGACCAGGCAACATCCTGGTAAACCTCCTCTGCACCCTCTCCAAAGCCTCCACATTCTTCTGGTAGTGTGGCAACCAGAATTGTGCACAATATTCCAAGTGTGGCCGTACCAAGGTTCTATACAACTGTAGCATGACTTGCCAGTTTTTATACTTGATGCCCCGTCCAATGAAGGCAAGCATTCCGTATGCTTTCTTGACTACCTTGTCCATTGTGTTGCTACCTGCAAAGATCTGTGGATCTGCACGCCCAGATCTCTCAGACTTTCTATATTCCTAAGAGTTTTACAATTAAGAACATAGAACATACTGTGCAGAAGGAGGCCATTCGGCCCATCGAGTCTGCACCGACCCACTTAAGCCCTCACTTCCACCCTATCCCCATAACCCAATAACCCCTCCTAACCTTTTTGGACACTAAGGGCAATTTATCATGGCCAATCCACCTAACCTGCACATCTTTGGACTGTGGGAGGAAACCGGAGCACCCGGAGGAAACCCACGCAGACACGGGGAGAATGTGCAGACTCCGCACAGACAGTAACCCAGCCGAGAAGCGAACCTGGGACCCTGGCACTGTGAAGCTACAGTGCTATCCACTTGTGCTACGGTATATTTCCCCTCGTTAGACCTACCAAAATGCATTATCTCACATTTGTCCGGATTAAACTCCATTTGCCATTTCTCTGCCGAAGTCTCCAACCTATCTATGCCCTGCTGTATCTTCTGACAATCCTCAACACTATCTTCCACTTCACCAACCTTGGTGTCATCCGCAAACTTACTAATCAGACCAGCTACATTTTCCTCCAAATCGTTTATGTACAACACAAACAACAGAGGCCAAAGCACCAATCCCTGTGGAACACCACTAGTCACAATCTTCCATTCAAAAAAACACATTTCTACCGCTACCCTTCGTCTTCCGTGACCGAGCCAGTTCTGTATCCATCTTACAACCTCACCTCTGACTTCACCTTTTGTACCAGTCTGCCATGAGGAACCTTGTCAAAGGTAATAATACATATAATAATACACCAAATTCGGTAGGCCTAATCCCTCAGACAGCCGTCCTTCTGCAGTACCATCTTCCTTACCCTGGCTACCTTCCCCGCCCAGACAAACAAAGAAATAAGCCTATCCACCCCCCTGAAAAATACCTTTGGCAAAAAGAGTGGCCGGCACTGAAACAGAAACAAAAATCAGAGTAAAATATTCATCTTCACTGTCTGTACCCAGCCCACCAACAGCAGAGGATTAGCCCACCTCAACAAATCCACCTTCACCACCAAGCTAGTGAAATTGAACTCGGAAGGCCTGCCCAATTCCGGGCCACCTACAGTGAGATGCTGCCAGCACCCCCACCCCAGCTCCCACTCCTGGAGAGAAAACCACAAAGTAGTCACTTTTCCTAGAATTTAGCTTATACCCAGAGAACATCCCAAATCTTTGAAGCAAACCCATTATTTGCCCCTTCTAAGAGCCTGGCTCCGAAATATATAACAAGTCACCTTATACAAGGACACCGTATGCTGTACGCCGCCCCCCTCACTATCCACATCCCCGACCCCCTCAGCGCAATGGCCAAGGGCTTATAGCCAATGCAAACAGAAGGGGGGACTTGTGGCATCCCTGCCTCATTCCCTGGTGCAATCCAAAACACCCTGAATTCATAGCATTTGTGCGCCCACACGCCATTGGCTCCTATTACAGCAACTGTGCCCATTCCACAAACATCAGCTCAGTCACAAATTTCTCTACCAACGCCAACAAATAACTCCATCTGATCAAACGCCTTCTCCGCATCCAATGGCACCACCACCTCCAACTCCTTTCCATCTGCCGGAGAAAGCACCACATTCAGCAGGCACCTCACGTTTGATGACAACTGTCTGCCCTTAACAAGCCCCGTCTGATCCTCCACAATCACCCTCTGAAGGCACAACTCCAACCTTAACGCCAGCACCTTTGACAATATCTTGGCGTCCACATTCATCAGAGAGATGGACCTGAATGACCCACACTCCACCGGTCCTTGTCCCTCTTAAGCAACAAAATGGAGGTCTTCCCCCATTGTTTTCAGCAAGATCCCTGACCATCACGTCCTTGAACATTTCCACAACAACAGCGCCAGCTTATCCTTATACCGTTACAAAATTCAACCGAGAACCCATCCGGCCCTGGTGGCTCCAACTTATACAAGTCCCTATAAAACTCCTCAAACACCTTGTGAATCTGCTCTGGAGCCACCACCAACACCCCCGCCCTATCCCGAACTATCTCCCTCGCTGCAGCTTGCCTGCGAAGCAGACCCACCAACACACGCAACGCTTTCTCCGTACTGTAACAGCTCCCCCCGCGCCCTTCTCAACTGACGCACGGCTTTCCCCATGGACAGCAGGTCGAACCTCACCTGCAACTCCTTCCTTTTTGCCAGGAGCCCCGGACCCAGGTCCCCCACATACCTCCCATCCTCCTCCACAATCTCTTCTAACAACCATTGGCGTTCTTCTCTCTCCTCCCCATCCTACCCTAGCCTTAAACAAGATCACCTCCCCTCTCACTATTACCTTCAGAGCCTTCCAAACCACCGACGGCGAGACCACCCCCATGCAATTGAACCCCAAATACTCCTCAAATCACCATCCACATCTTGTCAGAGAACCTTCGATCTGCAAAAATCCCACATCCATTCTCCACCCTGGCTTCTGGACTGTTCCCTCATCCAATACCACATCCATCCAGTGCGAAGCGTTATCCAAGATCACAATTGTCGACTACTCTGCCCTTTTAAATCCAGCCAACAGCCTTCCCCATCTCAAAAAAGTCGATCCTTGAGAACACCTTGTGCAGGAAAAAGAATACTCTGTCCTTCGGGCGTAACAATCTCCACGGGTCAACCCCCATCTCCCTCGTGAGCTCGGCCAACGCCTTCTCTCCCCCCTCACCTCCCCAGGTGGGGTCAGTGAGCGCAGCTGGGATCTGTCCACCCTCGGCTCCAGCACTGTGTTCCAACCACCATCTCCCCAAATAAACATAGAACATTACAGCGCAGAACAGGCCCTTCGGCCCTCAATGTTGCGCCGACCTGCAAAACCATTCTAAAGCCCATCTACACTATTCCCTTATCACCCATATGTCTATCCAATGACCATTTGAATGCCCTTAGTGTTGGCGAGTCCACTACTGTTGCAGGCAGGGAATTCCACGCCCTTACTACTCTCTGAGTAAAGAACCTACCTCTGACATCTGTCTTATATCTATCTCCCCTCAATTTAAAGCTATGTCCCCTCGTGCTAGACATCACCATCCGAGGAAAAAGGCTCTCACTGTCCACCCTATCCAATCCTCTGATCATCTTGTACGCTTCAATTAAGTCACCTCTTAACCTTCTTCTCTCTAACGAAAACAGCCTCAAGTCCCTCAGCCTTTCCTCATAAGATCTTCCCTCCATACCAGGCAACATTCTGGTAAATCGCCTCTGCACCCTTTCCAATGCTTCCACATCCTTCCTACAATGCGGCGACCAGAATCGCACGCAATACTCCATGGGTATCCAGATTTGGAATGGCAGCCAATGCTCTCTTCACAGGACCTTGCATCATCCCAACTGGGGGTACATATATATATATATATATGTATTTACCAACACCACCAACCTCCCCTCCAGGGCACCCGTTATGATCACGTACATGCCCCCTGATCAGTCACCATCTTTTCCACCTGGAACCTCACGCTTTTGCCCACCAAAATCACCACCCCACGACTGTCAAACCCTGAATGAACTGAATGAAACACCTGGCTCACCAACCCTTCCCAAACCTCAACTGGCCCTTCACTCTCAGATTAGGTCTCTTGCAGCATCACCACATCAACTTTTAAACTTTTCAAATGAGCAAAATCTCCTGTTCTCTTCATCGGTTCCCCTAACCCCCTCATGTTCCACGTCACTATTCAGACCAAGGATTTCTCACCCCCCCCCCGCCATCCAGCCCAGGCCGCACCCCTCCCAGAATCCCCTCAGCCACTTCCTCTTGCAAACACCTCACCTAGTATCGATCCCCTCCCCCCACCATTCACAACCCAGGTCCATCGAAACCTGCTCGACCAGGCTCCAACGACCACAGCACCCCGCCCCCCCCCCCCCCCCCCCCCCCACACACACTCACGTTCACTAGCCAATCTTTGTTTGCTAGCGCGGTGACACCTGCCAGACCTCGCTCCCCCTCCTCCCCACTCCATCCTCGTTGGCCCCTCATGCTAGAAACCCACATCCCCCAAACCAAGAAAAAAAAACACACCCATGAGGAGAAACAAGAACACATGTAAACCACGTCCGTCCGTCCCCCCCACCCCCATAAGGAGACACAAGAAAAAAAACAATCCAAGAAAGAAACTCAATAAGAAAAACATTCAGAGTTTCCACCAAAATTCAAATTCCAACTCTCATCTCAGTTTGAGTCCTTCAGCCTTAACGAACGCCTCCGCAGTCTCAAAATAAAATCCTTTAAATTGTGAGTCACTCTCAGCTTTGCTGGGTAGGACACTCCGAATCTCACTCCGCTGCCGTCCAGTGCCGCCTTCACACATCCAAATGCCACCCGACGTCTCGCCAACTCCGCCATCAGATCTCGGTATAGGCGTACATCAACACCCTCCCACTTCACATCCCGCCTCTGCTTTGCCCAGATCAAAACCTTCTCCTTCACATGGAAGCTCTGGAATCAGACTATGACTGTCCTTGGTAGTTCATTTGTTTTAGGCTTTGGCCGGAGTGACCGATGCACCCTGTCCAGCTCAGAGGGAGTGCTCTTCCCCCTCCCCCATCACCTTGGTGTACATGTTCGCAAAATACTCGGTTGATTCAGGGCCCTCCACCCCCTCGGGCAGACCCACAATCCTCAGGTTTTGCCTCCTTGACCAGTTCTCCAGGTCCTTCACCTTGGCTCTGAGCCCTTTATTGACTTCCGTCACCCTCCGCAGCTCCTCGCCCATTGAGGTGAACTGGTTGCTGTGTTGCGACAGTGTCTCTTCCACCGCCTTCATCTTCTCTCCTTGTTCCCACACCTCGACCGATGTCTTCACCAATGCACCCTTTATCGGGGCAATCACCTCCTCCACAAATCTTTAAGCTAAGCCATCATCTCCCTCTGAAGCATCTCTAGATATTTGGCGAACAGCCTTTCAAACTCCACCGACACCACCTCAGTTAGAGTCTCAACCATAATGGGAGAGGCCCCACCCGACGACCCAGCCGCCGCCATCTTTCCTCCTGCTGGACTCGCCGGTGGACCTTTGCTTGCCCCCTTCTTTTCAAGACCTTTCTTCTGGGACTCTGACATTCCCCCAACTCCTTATGACTTCCCACAACGGCTCATCAGAAACTACATCGGAGATCAGGCATACAAGTCCAAAAATCGAAGACTCGAGCAGGAGCCACCTAATGTGCAGATCCATATTCACGTGTACACTACACAACGACAGCTTGCAATTATTTAGTAAAGTAGTAAAACAGGACTGTTAACAAGCGATATTACACTAAGCCACATAAGGAGCTATTACTACCAATGATCAAAAGCTTGGTCAAAAAGGTAGGTTTTAATCTGAAAGGAGGTAAGAGAGGCAGAGATATTTAGAAAAGGACAGAACTTTCTCAGATGTGGAAAGATTAAAATCAGGGGTGGTTGAGAGGCCAGCATTAGAGGGGCAAAGATATCTTAAAGGATTATAGGGCTATCGCAGACATTGTACAAGGGCATGGTTATGGAGGGATTTGAAAATAAGGATGAAGATTTTAAAATCAAGGCGCAGAAATATTCCTATGCACACATTTTACAAACTGCCTTTAATCAAAACACCTACATGTATCCATTTCTTCCATCAGTAGTTATGACATGTTCAAATTTAAATTCTGCCAAGGTCTGTCAGATCTGCAAACACTGGATTTCATACAGTTTCTAGTTCTTTTTTAAAAAAATGTTTATTCAAAGTTTTTCCAACAAAAATTTTCAACCAATTAAACCCCCCCTCCGTAACAGAAAAGAAAAAGAGAAAAGAACAGAACAGAACAGAAACATATCAATCAAACATAACACAGAACTTATACAATGGGTTTCTCCCGCACACATCAACCCTCGCATATGCTTTCTTTTTTTTTTTTACAAGTACCCCTAGGAAAAAACCCTCCTCCGCCCGCCTAAACCCCCCCCCCTCCCTGGGTTGCTGCTGCTGGCCGACCTGATTCTAACGCTCCGCGCAATAGTCTAGGAACGGTTGCCACCGCCTGAAGAACCCCTGCGCAGACCCTCTCAAGGCAAACTTTATCCTCTCCAGCTTAATGAACCCTGCCATGTCATTTATCCAGGCTTCCGCACTGGGGGGCTTCACGTCCTTCCACATGAGCAAGATCCTCCGCCGGGCTACCAGGGACGCAAAGGCCAGAATACCGGCCTCTTTCGCCTCCTGCACTCCCGGCTCGTCCGCCACCCCAAATAATGCCAGCCCCCAACTTGACTTGACCTGGACTTTCACCACCTTGGACATAGTCTTCGCGAAACCCCTCCAGAACCCATCCAGTGCCGGGCACGACCAGAACATGTGGGCGTGATTCGCCGAGCACCTCCCGCATCTGTCCTCCATCCCAAAGAACCTACTCAGCCTCGCCCCTGTCATATGCGCTCTGTGAATAACCTTAAACTGTATCAGGCTGAGCCTGGCACATGAGGAAGAGGAATTAACCCTACTCAGGGCATCAGCCCACAGACCCTCTTCAATCTCCTCACCCAACTCCTCCGCCCACTTGCCCTTCAGTTCCTCTACCGAAGCCTCCTCCTCTTCTTCCATCTCCTGATATATCGCCGAAACGTTGCCTTCTCCGACCCATACACCCAAAATCACCCTGTCCTGAATCCCCTGTGCCGGGAGCAACGGGAATCCCCTCACCTGCCGCCTCACTTGTATATACCTGAACGCATTTCCCGGGGGTAACCCAAACTTCTCCTCCAGTGCCCCTAGGCTCGCAAACGTCCAGTCTATAAACAGGTCCCCCATCCTTCTGATCCCTGCCCGATGCCAGCTCCGAAACCCCCCGTCCATCCTTCCTGGGACGAACCGATGGTTCTCCCGGATCGGGGACCACACCGAGGCTCCCATCTCACCCCTATGTCATCTCCACTGCCCCCAGATCTTTAGCGTTGCCGCCACCACCGGACTCGTGGTGTACCTTGTCGGCGAGAGCGGCAGCGGTGCCGTCACCAGCGCCCTCAGGCCCGTTCCTTTGCAGGACGCCATCTCCAGCCTCTTCCATGCCGCCCCCTCTCCCTCTATTACCCACTTATGGATCATCGCCACGTTGGCTGCCCAATAATAGCCACCCAGATTCGGCAACGCCAGCCCTCCCTGTCCCTACTACGCTCTAGAAACCCCCTCCTTACCCTCGGGGTCTTGTTTGTCCACACAAAACCCATGATGCTCCTACCTACCCGCTTAAAAAAGGCCATGGTAATGTTGCTCTTATTAGCCTTAGTTTTATTAGCTCTAATTATGTCACCTTTGCTCACGAGTCGCCAGGTATCTTTCTGATACCGCCACGTGGTTCAAGCTCTAGGTATGATTAATAAGACAGCACACCGCTTAGTAAGATTTAAATCAACGGTCATTTATTATGTACAGCAATAAATACTTACACAATAATCCTACTTTCTAGACTACTACCTACCACTACTGGCCAATACTTAACTTTTGGGAATGGTCCACCAGGTCAGGGAAACGAATGGTTTATCGAATTGGGTCTGGCCTGCGGGATTCAAAGGGCTGATACAGGTCGATGGCTAGGAGTCTCTATCGGGTAGCGATCGCTGGAGTCAAACTTACGGTTGCTGGTCGATGGTTCTTGCGAAGGTTGCGAGCAGGAGAAGAAGGGAGAGAAGAGTCGATCTGAACTTGGCCCCCATCTTTTATAGGTCCCAGGGGCTTCCCGCCTCTCGGGCGGACCTTGACCCTGGTCCCAAGTGATCGGACTTGTTCCCAGTCACTGGGTTCGATATGCTTCAATAATGGGGCGATTCCTTGATCGGGGGGTGGTCGTTCACCTTTCTTTGTCTCGGCCACTGCTGGCGCCGCGAGGTCTGGATCGGCATTCAATTGCTAATATGTTGCAATTGTTCCCGGGGATAGCCGATTAAACTGCAGATGTCTGTGTTGATGTGCAGGTATCGATCTGGGCCGACTCCCCAGAGCCAAATACGCTGTTCTGTCTGCAGCTGTCCGTTTGTGCCCTGTTGGCTGCTTTTCCCATCAGCCTTTTCGGTTAGCCATTTTACATCGGGTTTTGGCCAAATTAATCGGGAATCAGCCATTTTAGGTGGCTACATTCCCTACTTGTGATCCTAACGCAAAGCGTGAAGGATCACCTAAATGTTGTCCTTTCCGTTCCCTGACCCGGGGGGGGGGGGGGGGGGGGGGCACCTCCTACATGGCCACTACTCTGACCCTAGCTATGCACAAAAATTTTTACCTAAACAATTCTAAGGGCGCTATGTCAGGCAGGGGCATGCATCTACAAAATAAAAACTTGGAACCTCTAATTTTACCTAAATACACTATACTCATCAAACATTGCATTATGCTATCTTCCTAAAACATACAACAACAATCATAACATTGATATACTCTTTCCTGGCTTGGCAGTCAAGCTCAGGATCATACATTTTTTTGTATATGGAGGTTTGTACATTTTTTTATTTACAGAAAAATGCAAGTGCATGTTCTTTATTATAGGTTGCGGGGGGGTCGGGGGTCTGGTCATACCCAAATATAGGGGATCGGATCAGATATACCGGGGTTCGAGCGCGGTTCGCTCTCCTTCTCCATTTGCGGAGGCGCATAGTCTGCACTGCACAGCAGAGTATCGCTAACGCTAACAGTGCTTCAATTACGTAAGACATGGGTTACCAGGTTATGAACCTGTCACACCAGGAAGATGCAGTGTCACTGGTGACTGGGCTTTGGGTACTGCGGAGCAGTGAAACATTAACGGCAGGGAGGTTTGGCGCAATGGGGTCCGCATTCCCGCACAACCAAATGTTCGTAGAAAAGATGTTGAGCACGATGAAAGAAGTCCTCATGGCTGTCCTCTTTCTTTTTCTTTCTTTGTGTTCTCTGTTTTCTCCGGTCCTGGAGCTTCTGGAGTTCTGTAAAACAAGCATAGTATCTGTAACTACCTTGGTATAATATCTGGTATGTTAGTGTGTCTGTCCTTTTTTGGGGGCCAATTATACCCTTATAATTGGTCACTATGTGTGGCTCCCTAATTTGTTTTTTTCCAAAACAAATTTTAGGACACGGCACACTTCCCAGTGAGGGGCCAGTGCTGATTTACCATCCCAATGTTCTAGGATGTAAATAGCATATGGCAGCAACGTAAAGGTCACCAAAAAAAAAAAAAACTTTTTGAAATGAAAATGTCAAATGAGGTGCGTTTGGGCTGCGACGGGTAAGATTTGGATGGAGTCCCCGGGTAGGATGGCTACCAATGCCGTATCAACCCTACCCAAGCGTGTTTGACCAATGGGGGGGGGGGGGGTCCCCAGGCAGGGCGGGTCTCACGCCGTTTCTCCACTGCCTGAGCAACCGACAAGAACGGGCAAAAATGTAGTCATCATGGTGAGGTTGCTGCTGTGATTCTACCCTCAAATCAGAACGGGCGTCTGATACCCGAACCAGTACCAGCTGAAAAGCTAGTCCCTCTGAACGAGCGTGTGGTCTGTTGACCAGGTATCTGCGGATAAGCTAGTTCCATTGAACAAGCGTCTGGTCTGGTGACCAGGTATCTGTGGACAAGTTGGTACCGCTGAACAAGCGGGTGGAAAAAAATTCTCCTGTCGGACGAACAACACTTAAACAAACATACGAACAACATAAAACATCCTGCAGGTTCCATCAGGAAGGACAACACTTCTCCCAAGTGTCTCCTTTAAATCATCATGTGGACACCTCAGTTCTCTGTTGCGAACAGGGTCGCAAAGGGGTTGGCGGATTGGGGGTCCGACTCAAGGTCGTCCCCCTCTCCCGGGTGCCAAACTCTGGAGTGAATTAATGCTGAGAGGGCTGCGTGGTGTGAGTTGGGGTTGCTTTCGTCGTTGCGGACGAGTCTGCAGGAGTTGTCGCGGTGCCAATGAGTTTCGTCGAGTTGCGTGGGGACAAAGTCGGGGTCGTCCGTGTGGTTCGGTGGTCGGTGGTGTGGTTTGTTTAGAAAAGTGATAATGACGGGATCACTGGAGTCGAAATCGGAGTCGCTGGGTGTGGGTCCGGTTGCATGGGGATAGTAGGGAGGCGTGCTGTGGCTATTGTCAGAGTCACAGTCGCTGTCTCTGCTGCTGCAGTCTGTGGGCGTTCCGGGGCGGAGTGTAGATTTTGGAGGTGGAGTCGGGGGCGAGTCCGTGTCTGGGCTGGACGTGGTGGGGGTTGGTCTGGTTACTTTGGCTGTGGGCGGGGTGTGGTCTGCTGCGTCAAGCATGACGTGGTGGGCGTGGTTTGACTGGACTCCATAAGCCTTTAACTGGTTTATGTGAAACCACGCAATCTTTCCATTTGGGTATTTGATTTTGTATACCGATGGGCTTACTTTATCCGTAATGGAGTACGGACCCTAGTATTTCGGAGACAGGAATGTGCTGGGGTTATACACAGACAACATCACTTGTTGTCCTATATCATACTCCGTTGCATGTACTGCCTTATCAAAACAGGCCTTGCGCCGTTTCTTTTTGGTGCCCAATTTAACTGCGGCTGCTAACTGAGCCGTTTTTACATTCGCAACTAATTGCTCAACGGCTTTCTCGTGGGTGAGGGCCGTAACTTCAGGGCTGGTCAGGTCTAGACCTAACAAGTATTCTGTCCCTTTCATGGGGCGTCCGGTCATGAGGGTGTGTGGGGTGTAACCTGTGGAGGTGGAAACAGTGTTACGCAAAAACATCAGCGCAAAGGGGAGGACAGAATCCCAAGTGGTGTTGTTCTGCTGGACCATTTTTCTGAGGGTAGTTTTTAGGGTCCGATTCATGCGCTCTACTATACCACTCGACTGTGGGTGGTACGCAATGTGAAATTTTTGGGTTATGCCAAATATCGTGAGGACGTTCTGCATGACCCGTCCCGTAAAGTGAGTACCTTGGTCCGATTCAATACTGCGGGGGAGTCCCCATCTTGTAAAGATGTGGTGGGTTAGGATTTTGGCTGTGGTTTTCGCGGTGTTGGTGCGGGCTGGAAATGCTTCCACCCACTTTGTAAAAATGTCTATGACCACCAGAACATATTTATAGCCATTCCTGCAAGGGGACAATGGACCTATAAAATCGATCTGGAGGTTAGTCCAGTGGCCGTTAACGGGTCGGGTGTGGCTGAGTTGTGCCTTTTTGGCATATCTATCTGGGTTGTTCTGTGCGCAGATGAGGCAATTCTCAATGTAATGGGATACATCTTCCTTGAGACTTGACCACCAACAAAGCTGTTTGAGGTGGGCTGCGGTGGGATCGATTCCCTGGTGTCCATGACCATCATGGAATAAACAGATTAACTGGTTCCTATCCTGCTCAGGAACTACATAAAAGGGTGTCCTTTAACACCACACCGTCATGTGTGGTCATCGTATTTCTGTACCTCTCGTATGAGGCTGGAAACTTCCCTTTCACGATCAGTGAGTGCGCTATCCTGCTTCTGGGCCTCTACTAGACCTTTGATCCTAGTCTGCGTGACCTGAACTGCACTCACTGGCGCACTCACTGGGGCGCTTTCCAAAAGTACCCATGTCTGGATCCTGCCTTAGCCAGTGCGTCGGATTTTACATTTCGCGGGGGGGGGGGGGGGAGCGATGGTGGCTGCGGACTTTTATAATGTCAAAAGTCCTGTCCTTGGCTTTTTGCAAAATATGGCAGAGTAATGGGGCTGAGGGGAGGGGTTTCCCATCCGCGGAAACAAATCCTCTCGTTTCCCAGAGGGGCAGAAATTCGGTGAGGCTGTTGCACACGTATAGGCTGTCTGAATATATGACTGCTGGGCTGGGGAAGGAATCTGGGTGCTCTACAACGTAGGCGATGGCCGCAAGCTCTGCTGCCTGCGCGCCTAAGTGTCCGGGTAATTTTAATGCGATTTCCTCGAGGGCGCGTCCTCCACATAAATCCCCCAACCTGTTATGCGTTGCCCATCCAGGACTGTGGAAGATCCATCCACATAGATCCTAATAGGGTCACACGTGTCCGGGTGAGGGGGGCTCTGAGATGGAGTGGCTAGTTTTCTGGGGGATGTTTTAGCTATAAAGGGACCTGTATTATGGTGGGGTGAGATGATTTCACACTCATGGAGGGTTCCGGGGTACTGTTAATTGTCCGCTAAGTATGTGTGAGTCTTGGTCCGTTTGACTGTGATGTCCCGTCCTTGTAAGAGAAGGGTCCACCTAGCAGCGCGTATTTGGCTGACGGTACCATCTTTAAGTCGTCCGTCCAGTAAAAGTTGGGTGGGGGTGTGCTCGGTCAAAATGGTGATGGGGTTCAGTCCGGTAATGTATGAAAAGTACTGGACTGCCCAGAAAACTGCGAGCAGGTGCCTCTCACAGGCTGAAAATCCCTGCTCCACAGCATCTAAAATTCGGAAGGCATAAGCCACGGGTCTTAGCTGGTCGTGCCGTTCCTGCAGGAGCACGGCTGAAAGGGTGTGGTCTGTGGTCGCTACCTCTATGGCGTAAGGGGCAAGCGGGTCTGGAACTTGTAGTGCGGGGGCGGCTATGAATGCCTGTTTTAATGATTCCACAGCATCCGTATGCTGCGGAAGCCATTCCCAGGGGGCTCCCTTCCTTAGGAGGTCTGAGAGGGGCGCTGCCTTGCTGGCGAAACCGTCGAAGTGGTTTCGGCAGTAGCCAACCAGTCCTAAAAACGACCGGAGGGCTGAAACGTTCTGGGGAAGGGGCAATTTAGCGATCGAGTCAATTCTTTTATGCTCGATCTCACGTTTGCCGTGTGTGATAATTGTACCCAAATATACCACTTTTTCTTCCAATATCTGGGCCTTTTTGGGGTTTACTTTACAATCAATGGAATGTAACAATTCCAGGAGTTCGGACAGAAGCTCAATGTGCTCTTCCTTTGTGTCTGTCTGCAGTAGTAGATCATCTACATACTGTACCAGACAATCGGGGTGAGAAAATTTTGCTAGTCCATTTGCCAGCTGTCGGTGGAAAATGGAGGGGGAGTTCTGGAAGCCTTGAGCCAGGCATGTCCACGTGTACTGCTGCTCTCTGAAAGTGAAGGCAAATTTATACTGGCGCGCCTCTGCCAATGGAATGGACCAGAATCCATTACTGACGTCCAAAACCGTGAAATATCGGGCATGGAGTCCCTGTTTGAGCATGGTCTCGGGACTTGTTGCTACGGGGGGGTGACTTTATTGAGTTCCCGATAATCAATGGTCAAGTGGCATGATCCGTCGGGCTTTCTTACTGGCCAAATCGGGGCATTATTAGTTGAGGCTACCGATCTTAGGACGCTCTGCTCTAATAAGCTCTCTATAACCTTTAGGATTTCTCCCTCTGCTTCTAGGGGGAATCCGTACTGCTTTTGGGGTCTAGAGTCCGGTCCTGTTATTTGTACGGAGCCAGTCATCCGTCCACAGTCGAGCTTGTGGGTCGCGAATGCTGCCCCGTTTTTTTTTTTTTTTTTGCAGAACTGCCCTAACCTGTCGGTCCGTGCTGTGTGGTGGGGTTGAACCAAAACTCACCGACTGCGCTAATTTTGTTCATGTAGTCCCCAATGTTGAGCGTTGCGGGGGCTCTAGCGGATTTCGCCATCTTCCAGACACACTGGTTGACTGGATCGAAAGATAGATGGTGGGAATTCATAAAGTCGATTCCCAAAATGTGTTCGCTGTTTGGGGCAGGTCGACTAAAACTACGGGGTGTTTTGTGGTAATGTTACCTATTTGAATGGGTACAGGGGCTGTGATGTGTCCCTGCTGTGAGTGGCCTGTGAAGTCGCTGAGGGTGATAGTGGCTGTAGTGGGCCACGTGTCCCGACCAAGGGTGGAGGAACTTAAGGTGGTGCGGGACCCTCCTGTGTCCCAGAGAAACTCGATAGGCTGTCCTCTAATTTTCGCTGCGACTAGGGGTCGTCCTGACCTATCCCAAAGGGTACCGCAGACCCAACTGGGGGAGCCTGTACACCGTCAGTCCATTCCGGTCAAGTCTGTCTGATCCGACCGGGCGCTAACGCTATGTATGGGCTCTGCTTTTTTCTTACTGAGTGCCTGTCTGTTGGGCTCTCTGTGGCTTTTTAGGGGCATTGCACTCTTTGACAAAATGTCCCAACTGTCCGCAGTTGTAGCATTCTTGCGGTTTTGCTGGGGGGCTGCTCTTTCCCTTGTTTACCCAGGCGGGGTTGTGAAGAGTGGTTCTTACTGCCTGCACGTCTGCGGCGGCTTGCTTTTCCTCGAGGGTTTTAGCGGCAGGTTTATTGTGAGCAGACTGTTCCCAAACGCGGGACAATCTTTTTACCACCCACTTCTCGTTATGAGCCTCCTCCGAGGGGTCATAATTACTACACGCATTCTGTCCTGCTTCTGTGGCATGGGAGATAAGGGTGCGGGTCCATTTGGCCATATTGTTTGGGGACAAATGGGCACGGTCTACGTTTCCGAAAACGGCTTCAAAGTTAATCCACAAGCGTCCTGCGAACGCTGTGGGGTGTTCAGACTTCTTCTGTCTGCACTTATTTAGGCCATCCACGGGGTCACCCGGTTATACCCGATCGCATCTAGGATTGCGGTATGCATTTCTGCAAGGGTGCCTCCTCCTACGTTCTGTGGGTCGGGAAGGGCTGCTGCTACCGATAGGTCTAAGCTTAGGACCATGAGCTTTACCTGCTCTTTCTCATCCAGGCCGTACAAGGTCGCCTGGTGTTTGACGGTGGCAAAGAAATGGTGTGGGTCTGAAGCGGGGAGGAACGGTGTGATTTTCGCACACGCGTCCCGTAATTGGGTCACTGTGAGGGGGATGGAATATAGAAATTCCGCCTTGTCTGATGTGGCTGTGCGGTGGGTCGTTACAGGGTTCATGGGAGCCTGAACTACCTGCTGTGTGGGGGGTGGGGGTGCTTTCCTCCTTTGGGGCTTTCCCTGCGCACATGTTCCCTGAACATATCTCTGCGCTGTCTCCTGCAATTCTTCCCAATCAGGGCCGTCTTCCTGTTCTAAACTTTCCCCAAAGATTTCTTGGAATCCCTTTTGGACAGAAAGCAGTGATTGCAGGTCTGCAATTTGCTTTCAGCACTTCGCATGGTCTATGGTACTCTGCCTTTGTTCCGTGGTTGCAGCGTGGAGCGCTCTCAAGGCTGCCTTGAGATCACTACATTGCTTCTGTAGCGTCTCCTCCTGCTTCTCTGTCTCTTTCTTCACCAGGACTGCACGCTGCATGTCCTGATAAGCCTTCTCATACTGGGACTGGAAACTACTCAAATGCACCAGACAAGACTGGTGACCCCGTTTGGCGTCAGCAACCTCTTCGTCCTTTGCCGCTAATTTCCTTTTTAATTCCAGGTTCTCTTTCTCAACCTCGCATACATCGATTTTACTCGTACAACGTATGCCTTCTATTTCTTTCCGGAGCGTCCTGACCACCTCCTCTGTGCCTCGCAATTGTGCCAGACAGGACACAATTGCCATCGGCTTGCGCGCTTTTGCTAAGCTCTTTTTATGGATCTCACTCAGGTTCTCCCACCAAGTATGCCCTATACTTCCAGGACCTGAGTCGTCATTACTGCAGAAATCATCCCACATGGGCCATCCTTTGCCCTTGAGCTATTTCCGAATCTCCTCTTCCCAAATGGGACACTGTCCCACTCTACTGCTGCTGGTCGCTGCGACCGCAAATTCCTCAGGGTTCATGAGGCGTTGCATTGCCTGCATGGCCATCTCTCCTATCTGCTTGCTTCGGTTAAATTTGGAACAGGGGGCTAAGGTGGTGTCGTAGATGCGGGTACGGCTTGCGCTAATTTCCGAAAATACAGACTTCCGACAATTTTGACGCAACAAAAATCTATCAGTTTTACCTTATAGGCCTGTTAGTTACGCATGCATACACACACTTCCGAATTATGAATTATTAACCAGAACCGCTTGAACACTTGTGGTTTTTTGTTTTTGTTTCCAATTGGACTTCTAATTCAAATTTCTTGGGTTCTCCCGGAGTGGTTTTCCACTTCTATATCGGGTCCCACCAGAGTCGCCAATTTGTTGCTCTTATAAGCCTTAGTTTTATTAGCTCTAATTATGTCACCTTTGCTCACGAGTCGCCAGGTATCTTTCTGATACCGCCACGTGGTTCAAGCTCTAGGTATGATTAATAAGACAGCACACCGCTTAGTAAGATTTAAATCAACGGTCATTTATTATGTACAGCAATAAATACTTACACAATAATCCTACTTTCTAGACTACTACCTACCACTACTGGCCAATACTTAACTTTTGGGAATGGTCCACCAGGTCAGGGAAACGAATGGTTTATCGAATTGGGTCTGGCCTGCGGGATTCAAAGGGCTGATACAGGTCGATGGCTAGGAGTCTCTATCGGGTAGCGATCGCTGGAGTCAAACTTACGGTTGCTGGTCGATGGTTCTTGCGAAGGTTGCGAGCAGGAGAAGGGAGAGAAGGGTCGATCTGAACTTGGCCCCTATCTTTTATAGGTCCCAGGGGCTTCCCGCCTCTCGGGGCGGACCTTGACCCTGGTCCCAAGTGATTGGTCTTGTTCCCAATCACTGGGTTCGATATGCTCCAATAATGGAGCGATTCCTTGATCGGGGGGTGGTCATTCACCTCTTTGTCTCGGCCACTGCTGGCGCCGAGAGGTCTGGATCGGCATTCAATTGCTAATATGTTGCAATTGTTCCCGGGGATAGCCGATTAAACTGCAGATGTCTGGGTTGATGTGCGGCTAATGGTCGCAGGCATCGATCTGGGCCGACTTCCCCAGAGCCGAATACGCTGTTCTGTCTGCAGCTGTCCATTTGTGCCCCGTTGGCTGCTTTTCCCATCAGCCTTTTCGGTTAGCCATTTTACATCGGGTTTTGGCCAAATTAATCGGGAATCAGCCATTTTAGGTGGCTACAGTAATCATAATAGGAAGGCACTGGAACACAAAAAGAAACCTCGGGAGGACCATCATTTTAATCAACTGTACCCTGCCCGCTAGCGAGAGTGGCAACACATCCCATCTTTTAAAGTCCTCCTCCATCTGCTCCACCAGGCGCGTCAAATTAAGTTTGTGCAGGGCCCCCCAGCTCCTAGCTACCTGGATCCCCAAGTACCGAAAGCTCCTTTCCGCCCTCCTCAACGGTAGGTCGTCTATCCCTCTTCCCTGGTCCCCTGGATGCACCACAAAGAGCTCACTTTTCCCTACATTGAGCTTATAGCCCGAGAAGTCCCCAAACTCCCTTAGGACCCGCATGACCTCCACCATCCCCTCCACTGGATCTGCCACATACAGCAACAGGTCGTCCGCATACAGCGACACCCGATGCTCCTCTCCCCCTCGGACCACTCCCCTCCATTTCCTGGACTCCCTTAATGTCATGGCCAAAGGCTCAATTGCTAATGCAAACAGGGGGGACAGGTGGCACCCCTGCCTCGTCCCTCGATACAGCCTAAAATACTCCGACCTCCGCTGATTCGTAGCCACACTCGCCATCGGGACTCTATATAGGAGCTTAACCCAACTGATAAACCCCTCCCCAAACCCCCGTAACACTTCCCAGAGATACTCCCACTCCACCTGGTCAAAGGCCTTCTCCGCGTCCATAGCTGCCACTATCTTCGCCTCTCCCTCCACCGATGGCATCATAATCACGTTTAGGAGCCTCCGCACATTGGTGTTATTTGCCTGCCCTTTACAAATCCCGTCTGGTCCTCATGAATCACCCCTGGGACACAGTCCTCAATTCTCGTAGTCAGCACTTTTGCCAGCAACTTAGCATCCACCTTGAGGAGCGAGATCGGTCTATACGACCCACATTGCAGTGGGTCCTTGCCCCGCTTCAGGATCAGAGAGATCAGCGCCCCGGACATTGTCGGGGGCAGGGTCCCCCCCTCCCTTGCCTCATTGAAAGTCCTCACTAGCAACGGGGCTAACAGGTCCGCATACTTCCTGTAAAACTCAACCGGGAACCCATCTGGCCCCGGGGCCTTCCCCGCCTGCATGCTCCCCAGTCCTTTAACCACCTCTTCTCACCCAATTGGCACCCCCAAGCCAGCCACCTCCTGCTCCTCCACCCTCGGGAACCTCAGTTGATCTAGAAATCGTCGCATCCCCTCTTTCCCCCACTGGTGGCTGAGATCGGTACAGCTCCTCAGAAAAGTCCTTAAATGCCTCATTTACTTTCACCGCACTCCGCACCGTAGTACCCCTGCTATCCTGGACTCCACCTATCTCCCTCGCTGCCATCCTCTTACGGAGCTGATGTGCCAGCATCCGGCTCGCCTTCTCCCCATACTCGTACGTCGCCCCCTGTGCTTTCCTCCACTGTGCCTCTGCCTTCCCTGTGGTCAACAGGTCAATTCCGTCTGGAGACTTCGCCTCTCCCTAAGTAGTCCCTCTTCAGGGGCCTCTGCATATCTCCTGTCCACCCTTAAGATCTCCCCCACTAACCTCTCCCTTTCCCTGCCCTCTCTCTTCTCCCTGTGAGCCCTGATGGAGATTAACTCTCCCCTGACCACCGCCTTCAGCGCCTCCCATACTACCCCCACCTGCACTTCCCCGTTGTCGTTGGCCTCCAAATACCTTTCAATGCACCCCCGCACCCCTCCTCATCCGCCAGGAATCCCACATCCAGACGCCACAGCGGACGTTGGTCCCTCTCCTCTCCTAACTCCAGCTCCACCCAGTGCGGGGCGCGGTCTGAGATGGCTATGGCCGAGTACTCCGTTCCCTCCACTTTCGGGATCAGCACCCGACTCAAAACAAAAAAGTCTATCCGGGAGTAGGCCGTGTACGTGAGAAAAGAATGAAAATCCCCTGGCCAGGGGTCTAGCAAATCTCCACAGATCTACTCCTCCCATCTGGTCCATAAACCCCCTAAGCACCTTGGCCGCAGCCGGCCTCTTCCCCGACCTAGATCTGGAGCGATCTAATGCTGGGTCCAACACCGTGTTGAAACCCCCCCCCCATTATCAAGCTTCCTGTCTCCAGATCCGGAATCCGCCCCAACATGCGCTTCATAAATCCAGCATCATCCCAGTTCAGGGCGTATACATTTACCAATACCACCCACGTCCCCTGCAACCTACCGCTCACCATCACGTATCGACCTCCATTGTCCACTACAATATTCTTGGCCTCAAACGACACCCGCTTCCCCACCAGTATTGCCACCCCTCTGTTCTTCGCATCCAGCCCCGAATGGAATACCTGTCCTACCCATCCCTTTCTTAACCTGACCTGGTCTGCCACCTTCAAATGTGTCTCCTGGAGCATGACCACGTCTGCCTTCAGTCCCTTTAAGTGCGCGAACACTCGGGCCCTCTTAACCGGCCCATTCAGGCCCCTCACATTTCAAGTTATCAGCCGGATTGGGCTTGGGTCTCCTCGCCAGGACCCGATGAGCCCCATCTAGCTCCAGGGGACTCGGAGAGGCCTCCGCAACAATCAGCGAGTTGAGCATCGTGCTCACATATGCCCCGGTATCGGCCCCCTCCACTCCTTCAGGGAGACCCAAAATCCAAAGATTCTTCCTCCTCGACCTGTTCTCCAGGTCCTCGCATCTTTCCGCCCCTCTTATGCAGCGCCTCGTGTGCCTCCAGCTTCACCGCCAGGCCCAAGATCTCATCCTCGTTCTCCGAGGCTTTTTCCCCGCACCTCCTGGATCGCTGCCCCTTGGGCCTTCTGGGTCTCCACTAACCCCTCGATCGCCGTCAGCACTGGCGCCAGCACCTCTTTCTTCAGCTCCTCAAAGCAGCGCCTGAGAAACTCCTGCTGCTCCTGCACCCATGCCGCTTGATCTGCACCCGCCGCCGTCTTGTTTTTTCTCCCTCGCACTTTTCGCTGCTCCAAAAACACTTTTTTGACCGCTCCACTCCTGGTCAACTCCATATACTATGTGGGGGGGGGGGGGGGAGACGACACCTTGCCATCCCAAAGTGCACCCAACTGCAGCTCCTCACAGACCGCATGGTTCGGTTGGAGCAGCAATTGGATGCACTTAGGAGCATGCAGGTGGCGGAAAGCGTCATAGATCGCAGTTATGTAAATGTGGTCACACCCAAGGTGCAGGCAGGGAAATGGGTGACCACCAGAAAGGGCAGGCAGTCAGTGCAGGAATCCCCTGTGGTTGTCCCCCTCTCGAACAGATATACCCCTTTGGATACTGTCGGGGGGGATAGCCTATCAGGGGAAAACAGCAGCAGCCAGAGCAGTGGCACCACGGCTGGCTCTGATGTTCAGAAGGGAGGGTCAAAGCGCAGAAGAGTAATAGTAATAGGGGACTCTATAGTCAGGGGCACAGATAGGCGCTTCTGTGGACGTGAAAGAGACTCCAGGATGGTATGTTGCCTCCCTGGTGCCAGGGTCCAGGATGTCTCCGAACGGGTAGAGGGAATCCTGAAGGGGGAGGGCAAACAGGCAGAGGTCGTTGTACATATTGGTACTAACGACATAGGCAGGAAGGGGCAGGAGGTCCTGCAGCAGGAGTTCAGGGAGCTAGGCAGAAAGTTAAAAGACAGGACCTCGAGGGTTGTAATCTCGGGATTACTCCCTGTGCCATGTGCCAGTGAGGCTAGAAATAGGAAGATAGAGCAGACAAACACGTGGCTAAACAGCTGGTGTAGGAGGGAGGGTTTCCGTTATCTGGACCACTGGGAGCTCTTCCGGGGCAGGTGTGACCTGTATAAGATGGACGGGTTGCATCTAAACCGGAGAGGCATAAATATCCTGGCCGCGAGGTTTGCTAGTGTCACACGGGAGGGTTTAAACTAGTATGGCAGGGGGGTGGGCACGGGAGCAATAGGTCAGAAGGTGAGAGCATTGAGGGAGAACTAGGGAATAGGGACAGTGTGGCTCTGAGGCAGAGCAGACGGGGAGAAGTTGCTGAACACAGCGGGTCTGGTGGCCTGAAGTGCATATGTTTTAATGCAAGGAGCATTACGGGTAAGGCAGATGAACTTAGAGCTTGGATTACTACTTGGAACTATGATGTTGTTGCCATTACAGAGACCTGGTTGAGGGAAGGGCAGGATTGGCAGCTAAACGTTCCAGGATTTAGATGTTTCAGGCGGGATAGAGGGGGATGTAAAAGGGGAGGCGGAGTTGCACTACTTGTTCGGGAGAATATCACAGCTATACTGCGAGAGGACACCTCAGAGGGCAGTGAGGCTATATGGGTAGAGATCAGGAATAAGAAGGGTGCAGTCACAATGTTGGGGGTATACTACAGGCCTCCCAACAGCCAGCGGGAGATAGAGGAGCAGATAGGTAGACAGATTTTGGAAAAGAGTAAAAACAACAGGGTTGTGGTGATGGGAGACTTCAACTTCCCCAATATTGACTGGGACTCACTTAGTGCCAGGGGCTGAGACGGGGCGGAGTTTGTAAGGAGCATCCAGGAGGGCTTCTTAAAACAATATGTAAACAGTCCAACTAGGGAAGGGGCGGTACTGGACCTGGTATTGGGGAATGAGCCCGGCCAGGTGGTAGATGTTTCAGTAGGGGAGCATTTCGGTAACAGTGACCACAATTCAGTAAGTTTTAAAGTACTGGTGGACAAGGATAAGAGTGGTCCGAGGATGAATGTGCTAAATTGGGGGAAGGCTAATTATAACAATATTAGGCGGGAACTGAAGAACATAGATTGGGGGCGGATGTTTGAGGGCAAATCAACATCTGACATGTGGGAGGCTTTCAAGTGTCAGTTGAAAGGAATACAGGACAGGCATGTTCCTGTGAGGAAGAAAGATAAATACGGCAATTTTCGGGAACCTTGGATGACGAGTGATATTGTAGGCCTCGTCAAAAAGAAAAAGGAGGCATTTGTCAGGGCTAAAAGGCTGGGAACAGACGAAGCCTGTGTGGCATATAAGGAAAGTAGGAAGTAACTTAAGCAAGGAGTCAGGAGGGCTAGAAGGGGTCATGAAAAGTCATTGGCAAATAGGGTTAAGGAAAATCCCAAGGCTTTTTACACGTACATAAAAAGCAAGAGGGTAGCCAGGGAAAGGGTTGGCCCACTGAAGGATAGGCAAGGGAATCTATGTGTGGAGCCAGAGGAAATGGGCGAGGTACTAAATGAATACTTTGCATCAGTATTCACCAAAGAGAAGGAATTGGTAGATGTTGAGTCTGGAGAAGGGGGTGTAGATAGCCTGGGTCACATTGTGATCCAAAAAGACGAGGTGTTGGGTGTCTTAAAAAATATTAAGGTAGATAAGTCCCCAGGGCCTGATGGGATCTACCCCAGAATACTGAAGGAGGCTGGAGAGGAAATTGCTGAGGCCTTGACAGAAATCTTTGGATCCTCGCTGTCTTCAGGGGATGTCCCGGAGGACTGGAGAATAGCCAATGTTGTTCCTCTGTTTAAGAAGGGTAGCAAGGATAATCCCGGGAACTACAGGCCGGTGAGCCTTACTTCAGTGGTAGGGAAATTACTGGAGAGAATTCTTCGAGACAGGATATACTCCCATTTGGAAGCAAATGGACGTATTAGTGAGAGGCAGCACGGTTTTGTGAAGGGGAGGTCGTGTCTCACTAACTTGATAGAGTTTTTCGAGGAGGTCACTAAGATGATTGATGCAGGTAGGGCAGTAGATGTTGTCTATATGGACTTCAGTAAGGCCTTTGACAAGGTCCCTCATGGTAGACTAGTACAAAAGGTGAAGTCACACGGGATCAGGGGTGAACTGGCAAGGTGGATACAGAACTGGCTAGGCCATAGAAGGCAGAGGGTAGCAATGGAGGGATGCTTTTCTAATTGGAGGGCTGTGACCAGTGGTGTTCCACAGGGATCAGTGTTGGGACCTTTGCTGTTTGTAGTATATATAAATGATTTGTAGGAAAATGTAACTGGTCTGATTAGTAAGTTTGCAGACGACACAAAGGTTGGTGGAATTGCGGATAGCGATGAGGACTGTCTGAGGATACAGCAGGATTTAGATTGTCTGGAGACTTGGGCGGAGAGATGGCAGATGGAGTTTAATCCGGACAAATGTGAGGTAATGCATTTTGGAAGGGCTAATGCAGGTAGGGAATATACAGTGAATGGTAGAACCCTCAAGAGTATTGAAAGTCAAAGAGATCTAGGAGTACAGGTCCACAGGTCATTGAAAGGGGCAACACAGGTGGAGAAGGTAGTCAAGAAGGCATACGGCATGCTTGCCTTCATTGGCCGGGGCATTGAGTATAAGAATTGGCAAGTCATGTTGCAGCTGTATAGAACCTTAGTTAGGCCACACTTGGAGTATAGTGTTCAATTCTGGTCGCCACACTACCAGAAGGATGTGGAGGCTTTAGAGAGGGTGCAGAAGAGATTTACCAGAATGTTGCCTGGTATGGAGGGCATAAGCTATGAGGAGCGATTGAATAAACTCGGTTTGTTCTCACTGGAACGAAGGAGGTTGAGGGGCGACCTGATAGAGGTATACAAAATTATGAGGGGCATAGACAGAGTGGATAGTCAGAGGCTTTTCCCCAGGGTAGAGGGGTCAATTACTAGGGGGCATAGGTTTAAGGTGAGAGGGGCAAGGTTTAGAGTAGATGTACGAGGCAAGTTTTTTACGCAGAGGGTAGTGGGTGCCTGGAACTCACTACCGGAGGAGGTAGTGGAAGCAGGGACGATAGGGACATTTAAGGGGCATCTTGACAAATATATGAATAGGATGGGAATAGAAGGATACGGACCCAGGAAGTGTAGAAGATTGTAGTTTAGTCGGGCAGTATGGTCGGCACGGGCTTGGAGGGCCGAAGGGCCTGTTCCTGTGCTGTACATTTCTTTGTTCTTTGTTCTTTGTTCTACCCCCTTCCCACACTGGAAGTCGTCGAAAAAAATTGCCGTTGGGGCTCCTCTGGAGAGTCTAAAAGTCCGTTTTAGCGGGAGCCGCCGAATGTGCGGCTTAGCTCCGCATAGCCGCAACTGGAAGTCCACAGTTTCTAATGACATCTGATATCTTGCACCCTCAAACTAATTTCCTTCTATCCGTATCTTCAATTGCTTTCAAGCCATCTTTCTTGCCCTTTGAAAATTTGCTCATGATCGCCATAACCCAATAAAATGTTTGAGTCTTATTTATCATCAAACATTATGTAGTAATTGATGGAAGCTGCTAACTCTCAATTTTTTTTCCTCTGAATATGCAGGCTCAGTCCATGATAGTATAGATTTCACCATAATAGTATCGTTTTTGTGCAAGCTCAATCCATGATCGTATAGTTTTTGCCAGGATCATGTCTATGTTGTGTTCTTGAAGAACTCTGTTCTTGAAAATTAAAGAATCATTAGCCATTTCCTAATATTTCTCCAAACATATCTGCTAAATAATCTACAACTATATGTGGTCTCGCATTAAAGCTATGCTCAAGACTAGCTAGACTTTCTTCAAATTGTTCTAAGTTTGTATTGGTTGTTCAATCTGATTCTTGTCCCAGAATTCGGTTCTCATCTACTTTGTGCTATTTTCAAAATAATGACCTCCTCATATCATCCAAAATAACAAAATCCACCATTTTGGTGACGATCCATCAGTTTTCTTTGGAATGCACATCCTCAAACTTCTAATGCTCTCAATTTAATGTCTGAATTATCAAATCATGATCTTGTATATGCCAATAAATGGAGTAATAAAAATGTTGTTTCTTTCATTTCCTCCAGGACATGGTCTGAGCTCCAGTCTCCAATTACTACCTTTGAAGGCACCATTATTTGCCCCCCCCCACCCCAATCACAGACTTCTTGGCATGACCTTAGACTTTAATGACTAAAGTTGACTCCAAAAAGGTCCACTTCCTACCCTTCTAGGTTTTAAAGTTAAATCCCGACCAAAAGGATAATATCCAAGTGCAAGATCAAGGTTTGGTCACCTCTAGTCGCCATTCTGTCACGGCTTTCCTTTGTCTATTCTATTGATACTATAGTTAGCAGCTCTCAAATATTTCCACCTTTTAAACACTAATTTTTGCCCTACGCATCATCCACTATTTTGAAATGGCAGCACCCTGCAATTTCTAAGAACTTAGCAATAGAACTAATTTTTCTTAATTTTCCGACACACTTGTTTTTTTAAAAACCAAGACTAGGTATCATCTAATCAGTGATTCAAGTTTTACTTTGCCATTTTGTATATCATTATGAAAATCCTTCACAATAGCCACTGGTTATTTACTATGATTTTTGAATTTAGTTTTCAACGGAGGTAAATGACTGTGCAGTTTCTGTCCAAGATCATGTGTGCTGAATACAAAGCTGATTCTTCTGTCTTGATGGAAACATACTTCAAAATACTTTCAAAGCTGTCTTATTACTTACTTATAGAAACCACTGACTGTATCTTTATAGATGAGGATTCTATGTAAGGTGTCAACCCCATTTAGCCAGGTACTTGCATCTGTCAAAACTGTTGACATCTTAATTTCCTGATCAAATAACAGAAGCACAGCAACTGACATTTATAAGGCTCCTTTATGGAGAGGATTTCACAGCTGAAGGCATGGCAACCAAAGATAGAAATGCACAAGAGCGCAGAATTGGAGGGTTTTGAGAAAGTTTGTACGGCTGCAGGGGCTGGCAAAGGACCTAGAAAGATTTCAACACAAGGATGAGAAGTTTTAAAGTTGAGGCATTTAGCAACTGCGAGCCAATGACAACCAGGAAACACAGAATCGATAGGCAAATGGGACTTGGTGCAAGGTAAGATATGGGCAGCAGAGTTTTAGACAAATCAATCCAATGGATAGCACAGAACTGTTACAATGCAAAAGGAGGACATTTGGCTCATCGTCTCTGTTTTGGTTCTCCAAATGAGCATTCTGACTTAGTGCCAATACCCTGCCTTTCCCAGTACCTCTGCATATTGTTTCTATTCAAATAATCATCTGATGCCCTCTTGAATTTCTCGATACTGCCTTCACCTCACTTCCAAGTAGTACATTCCAGATCCAAACCACTCAATGTGTGAAAAGGTTTTTTTCTCACATCGCATTTGATTCTTTTGCAAATCACTTTAAATCTATGCCCTCTTGTTCTTGATTCTTTTACGAGCAGGAACAGTTTATCCCTATCTACTCTGTCCAGTCGCCTCACAATTTTGAACAGCGCTATCAAATTTCCCCTTGGTCGTCTCCTCTCCATGTAGAGTATTCCCAACTTCTCCAATCTATCCTCAGAACTGAAGTTTCTCATCCTGAAATCATTCTTGTAAACCTCTTCTGCACTCTCTCCAATAAGTTCACATCCTTCCTATAGTGTGGCACCCAAAACCGCAGCTGAGATCTAACTAGTGTCTTGTATAAGTTCAGCATAACCTACTTGCTCTTGTATTCGATGCCTCTATTCATAAAGCCCAAGATACTATATGCTTTATTAACTGCTCTCTCCACATGCCCTGCCACCTTCAATGATCTATGCATATATACACCCAGATCCTGCTGCTCCAGCGTCTCTCCTACCAAAATTCATCACCTCACACTTCTCCACATTGAACTTCATCTGGTTTCCTTCTCCTCACTTCGATTTGTTTATGTCCTTCTGAAGTTCCACACTGCCCTCCTCACTGTTTACAATATTCCAAGTTTCTTATCATCTACAAACTTTGAAACTGTCCCCTGCACACCAAGATCTAATCATTTTATCACGAAAAGCAAGGGTCCCAATACTGACCCCTGGGGAACTCCACTATAAACCTTCCTCCAGCGCAAAAAATATCCATTGACCATTACGCTCTGCCTCCGATTATCCACCCAATTTTGTATCATGTTGCTACTATCCTTTTTAATGTATGAGCCATAACTTCTCTCAGGTTTATTGTGTGGCATTGTATTGAATACATTCTAAAAGTCCAAGTACACCACGTAAACAGTATTATCCTCATCGATCCTTTGTTACTTCTTCTAACTCTTCTTCTAACTCCAGCAATTCAATTAAACACGAGTTCCCTTTAGAAATGCTTAATCTTCCTAATCAACATACATTTTTCCATGTGACTGTTAATTCTATCCTGAATAACTGTTTCTAGAAGCTTGCTCACCACTGAAACTAAATTGACTGGTATGTAATTGCTGGGCTTATCTTTAAAAGCTTTTTTTGAACAAGGGCATATTGTTTGCAATTCTCCAGTCCTCCAGCACCTCCCCTGAGTCTAGGGAAGACTGAAAGGTTATGGCCAAGACCCCTGAAATTTTCACTCTCACTTCCTTCAGTGCATCTCATCTGATCCTGGTGCCTTGTCAATACTTCCTCCCCATCAACTTTGAACTCCTACAGGTGACAGAATTTCCCAGTTTGCCACTGTGGCCTGGGTAGCATCTACCTCCTTGGTAAAGATGGATGCAAAGTATTCATTTAATACCTCAGTCATGCCCCCTGCCTCCATGTGTAAATTCCCTTTTAGGTCCCTAATAAGCCCTAATCCTCCTTTACCACCTTTTTACTAATGGAGTACCAAGATTAGGATTCACCTTTTAGATTCCAGCCAGGAAAGCACTTGAATAGTTGGATCTGGAAGTATCAAAGGCACAGAGGAGTGTTTCAGCACCAGACCAGGATGAAGCAGAAACATAATAGGCTGGATTCTATGGTTTCCCAGCCTCATGTTTCTCGGCAGTGGGAGACGGCGTGCCATTCACTGGTGGTGGGGATTCTGTTCCCACTGCTGTAAATGGAATTTCCCATTGAAGCCGCTCAACGCCGCCAGGAAACCCACGCTTTGGGGTGCTCTGCCAATGGAACAGGGAATCGCGCCAACAGCGAATGGTGGAGAATTCTAGCTAATATTACAGGGATCACATAGGTGGTAATAAAGATGAGAAAGAATATGGGGATCAGAAACTCAGTTCTGGGTCAAATTGAACACTGTTCAAGTTTGGTTCAGCCAGAGACAGTGGCCAGGGAGGGGGGTGGAATTGTGAGTTACGAAACATAGTTTTTTGGTGGAGGCTGAAGAAAATGGCCTCAGTCTTCCCAATTTTCATCCAGCACTGTTAGCAAAACAAACAGGTCAGCAGTCAGTTTGCCAACACAGAGGTAGTGGAGGGGTCAAGAGAGGTTGCGGTGAGAAGATAGGTATCTTAGCACATGTGGAAGCTGATGTGTTATGGAAGATATTACCAAAGGGCAGCATGCAAATAAAATATAATGGAGGGGGCCAAGAATAGATCCTTGAAGGACACCATGAACAACCGGTCAGGAGTAGGATGTGAAGTCAATGCAGGCCATTCTCCGACTAGTTACGACAGGATATACAAGAACCACGCAAGGGCAGTCCATTCAACTGGATAACAAAAGTAGATGCATTGAGGAAGTATGGTGCAGCAAACTTTGTCAATGACTGCACACTGATCAAAGCAGTTGAGGAAGGATAATGCAGACATACAGGATGCAATTTCAAAATTTTGTTTAGGGACAGTTTAAGTTCACCTACGAATATCTGTTAACAGAGATTACAATCAGAAATTCTAAATCAGTGTTCAAGGGTTGTCATCCTTTGCATTGTGAATAAAATAAATTGCAAGGAGGGCAGAATGGGAAAGGCTGGCATCACATCATTGAAATAACTGGGAAACAGGGTGGTATTTACAAACTCAAACTTTGCCAGCCTAAAAGTTGCCAAATATGAAAACATCAGCCAGACAATGCAGACCCTTGCTCATCCTTCAGCAGCCTCAGCTGAGCAGAAAGCAGCTAGCCCTCAGGTGAGGCAGTCAGGGCACTCTATTGCTCCTTATGAAGATTGCAAGCTCAGTGACAGCAGCATCCCAGAGCTTGGTCCAAGAGTGAGATACTAATGGCTGTCAGGGCCCAAATACTGCCTGGATCTGGAGTTGTCAGGAACATTAAAAAAGCAAAATGCTGAGGATGCTGGAAATTTGAAATAGAAACAGAAAATGCTGCAGACACCACGTTAACACAGCATTTTCTGTTTGTACCCTAAACACCTTTGTGCAATCTTTCCTAGCTCACACTAATCACTGACCTTCTATTTAGCTCCAACTGCTCCACCACCTGATAAAATCCATCACATTTCTCACTCTCTTTAGCTCTGAAGAGCCATGTGAATAAGGGTATCAGGGCTTATGGGGAGAAGGCAGGAAAATGGGAATGTGAATCATATGGGCCATGATTGAATGGCGGAGCAGACTCGATGGGCCGAATGGCCTAATTCTGCTCCTGTGTCTTATGGCAATCTTTAACCCTGTTTCTCTCTCTCCACAAATGCAGCCAGATCTGAGTTTTTCCAGCATTTTCTGTTTTTATTTTCCAGAACCTTATTGTAAACACTCACCAGTGGATCCGGCCGCCGTTTCTGGGGCAGCCGCCCCCGCGCTGTCGGCTGGTGTTGTCGCCGCTGGCGCCTGTCTCTCTCCCCAAGGCCCCGGTTCCGGCGCCCGGTACCGGCTCTCAGCCAGCCAGGGGTCGGTACACTCCCATGACCTTGTCGGGAGCGCATATCCGCCCCCCGCCGCCGCATCCTCGCAGCTCCGGACATTCAGCCCTTCGTTAAAACTCTGCGGCCGCCGGGAATACATGGAAACCAAGAGGGTAACGACAAAACTGCCAAAAACAACAGCTCGGCGACTCCCGGAAGGCCGAGTGACACCGCTGAACAACAGGAAGATACCTCACCGCCGGAAATAACGTCGCGGCGCAATGAATGCTGGGGATTGTAGTCCAAAACGCAAGACTTTGCTGGAAATTGTCGGTAGGTTATTGCAGTCTCTGCCAGTATTTCCAGCGTTAACGTCTCAGGTCAGTGACCTTTGGGGTTCAGTATCATCCAGGTGAATCTATGCTGCACTCTGTCCTTCCTCGGGTGTAATGCCAGAATTGCTCACAGCACGCTCCACCAAGGTTTTGTATAGCCGAAGCAAGATTTCTACCTCCTTGCATTTTATTCTTCCAGCTGTAAAGACCAGCATTCTGTCAACCTTTTTGATTATTTTCTATGTTTGTTCATGAAATTTCAATAATTTATACACAGTGCTGAAACTGCCCCATTCGGACCGCCACTGTTTCCAACTTTTCAAACTAGATAATACTGTTTCATCCTTTCTAGATCCAAAGTGGAAGACCTCACATTTGCCAACATTGAAAAACATTTGCTACAGATTTGCCCATTCACTTAATTTCACTCGTCAGAACAAGATACACCTAACACTAAAGGGAAAAACAGACACTGTGCTGCACACTGTGCTTGGTCTGAGGTGCACAAGGTCATTTTAATTCTTTCATTTGATTGCTTGTGCTGCTATTTTCCTTCAATAGATGACCGCACCACAAACAGTACCTACTTGAAACATGCCACACTCTAAACTCACTTGAGTGGAAGCGTTTGGACAGCACAATTAATGACGCCACCAAGCATGCAGAACTTGACCATGACCTCTCTGAAAGCGAGGAGTGTGTCCTTGTGCGGCTGTACCGTCTGCTCCTAGTGGCGACGGGTTTGCAATCAGGGGTGAGGTTCGCAAACAAGGACGGGGGTTGCACCTTGAGGGTAGCGAGGCCGCAGATAGTGCGTGGGGGTATGGGGCCGCCGAATTTGAACGTAAGGCTCTGTAGATTGCATTGGAAATCTAATCCCAGCAAGGTGGGGGCACAGAGTTGGGGAAGGACGTTTAGTTTGTAGTTTTTGAACTCCCTCCCCTGCACCGTTAGGGTAACTATGCAGAATCCCTGGATCTGTACGGAGTGGGATCCTGCAGCTAGGCAAATCTTTTGTGCGCTGAGATAGGTGGTTAAGGAACAGCGTCTTACCGTGTCGGGGTGTATAAAGATTTCCGTGCTCCCGGAGTCGACTAGGCATGGCGTCTCGTGGCCGTTTATTTGTACCGTTGTCGTCGTCGTCTGGAGTGTCCGGGGCCGAGCTTGATCGAGCGTAATCGAAGCGAGCCGTGGTTGTAGTAGTGGAGTGGGGTCCGTTGTTGCCGTCCAAGATGGCGTCGGGGATGAACAAAATGGCCGCCCCCGTACATCGCACGTGGCTGGGGGGTCACAAGATGGCGGCGGGGGTGGATAAAATGGCCGCCCCCACACGTCGTACAGGTCTGGGGCGGTCCAAGATGGCGGCGCCCCTCCCCTCGTGGTGGCCGGGACTCAAAATGGCGGCGTCTGCGGGTCGCACATCGGCGCCCCTCGTGGTGGCCGGGACCCAAAATGGCGGCGTCTGCGGGTCGCACATGGTGTGCTGGGGGGGCTGGGGAGCGCTAGGACCGTGAGCGCTAGGACCGCGAGTGCTAGGACCGCGCGGAGCTCCCTCACCGCGAGCGCTAGGGCCGCGAGCGCTAGGACCGCGCGGAGCTCCCTCACCGGGGACAGCGGTGGTCGGGGCCCAAGTCGGCGGCGCCGGCGGGTCAGGCGTGAGGCCACGAGCGATAGGACCGCGCGGAGCTCCCTCACCGGGGACAGTGGTGGTTGGGGCCCAAGTCGGCGGCGCCGGCGGGTCAGGCGTGGGGCCGCGAGCGCTAGGACCGCGCGGAGCTCCCTCACCGGGGACAGCGGTGGTCGGGGCCCAAGTCGGCGGCGCTGGCGAGTCAGGCGTGGGGCCGCGAGCGCTAGGACCACGCAGAGCTCCCTCACCGGGGACAGCGGTGGTCGGGGCCCAAGTAGGTGGCGCCGGCGGGTCAGACGTGGGGCGCGCGGTGGGTGTTAGGGTGGCGTTAGGGACGCGGAAAACTCCCTCCTCTCCGTGGAGAGTGTTGGCCGGGACCCAAAGCGGTAGCGGCGGGTCATGGGCTGCGGGGAGGGGGGTTGGGGGGCGTAGGCGGCGTGCAGGGCTCCCAGTTCTCCCAGGACCGCGGTGGTCGGGACCCAGAGCGGCTGCGCCTGCGGGTCGCACATGGCGTGCTGGGGGGGTTGGGGAGCGTAAACTGCTTGCAGGGCTCCCTGTGCTCCCGGGACAGCGGCGACCTCGCGGGACGGCACACAACCGCATAATGGCCCTTTTTCCCGCAGCTTTTGCAGATAGCTGCGCGGGCCGGGCAGCGCTGCCAGGGGTGTTTCGCCTGGCTGCAGAAATAACAGCGGGCGCCCCCAGTGCGACTCGGCGTTTGGACCGCGCAAGCCTGTGGGGGGGGGTAGGGGGTTTGCCGCGACGGGTACGTACGGGGCCCAATGGGTTGCCGCGCGGTCGGGGCCATAGGCACGGGTATTACGCGCGGCCACGTCCAGGGAGGCTGCTAGGGGCCGTGCCTCTGAGAGTCCTAGCGACTCTTTTTCTAGAAGTCTTTGGGAGGATTGCATACCTGCCACAAAAGCGTCGCGCATTAACATGTCCGTGTGTTTGTTTGCGTTTACCGACGGGCAGCTGCAGGCTCGTCCCAAAATCAGCAGTGCGGCGTAGAACTCGTCCATCGATTCTCCAGGAGCTTGCCTTCTCGTAGCGAGCTGGTAGCGAGCGTAGATTTGGTTAACTGGGTGAACGTAGAGACTTTTCAGTGATGCGAAGGCCGTCTGGAAATCGTCCGAGTCTTCGATGAGGGAGAAAATCTCCGTGCTCACCCTCGAGTGCAGGACCTGCAGTTTTTGGTCTTCTGAGACTCGGCCGGTGGTCGTTCTGAGGTAGGCCTCGAAGCAAGTCTGCCAGTGCTTGAAGGCTGCTGCCGCGTTCACTGCTTGGGGGCTGATCCTCAGGCATTCCGGAATGATCCTGAGCTCCATAGTCTTTTTTTTTTTAGGCACGCTTAATAAATTGTCGCGCACAAAGACTCCATGAGACGAATAGAGTGAAGTCGATGAGGCTTTATTAAGCGTGTCTGTTCCCCCGCAGCTCGATAGTAAACTGGCCTGCGGGGGAAGACTCCGGCTTCTTATACTCCGCCTTCAGGGCGGAGCTTGAGGTCAACGGCCAACCAGGACCCGGGATCTGTCAGCCAATGACATTAGGGCTTCCAGTCCCACATGACCCCCAATACATACTACCACAGTGTGCCATCAAACGTCAAGAGATATTTGCTGAGTTTGAACTCCTCTACTCCCAGATAGCCCACCATAAACCAGCATCCACTGAAGAGGCTGAAAAAGCCCACCGAGCTAGCACACGCATGTTGCAGGATTCCAAACCACTTGGCTGATTTTCGCATGCACGCGAATGTCTGGTAATGTTGCGAGGCCTCAAGGTCAACTCTGACATACGCATCTGTAAACCTGACAAAGGGATTGGAATAGTGATCCCCAGCAAATGTGACTAAATCAACAAAATGAACACCATTCTTAATGACGGGTATATATGTTCCTTGCTTCCAGATATGTATGGGCTGCCCAAGGTACATAAAAGTGATGCCCCTTTATGCCTTGTCTTAGCTATGACTCATTTTTAAAAAATTGTTCATGGGATGTGGGCATCGCTGGCTGGGCCAGCATTTATTGCCCATCCCTGAGAGCATTGAAGAGTCAACCACATAGCTGTGGATTTGCAGTCACATGTAGGCCAGACCAAGTTAGGATACTAGATTTTCCTCCCTAAAGGACATTAGTGAACCAGATAGGTTTTTATGACAATCAACAATAGTTTTATGGAAACGTTTAGACTTTTTAATTCCAGATTTTTATTGAATTCAAATTTCACCATCTGCCATTGTGGGATTCAAATCCAGGTCCCGAGAACATGACTCTGGGTCTCTGGATTACTAGTCCAGCAACAATACCACTACGCCACTGCCTCCTCCTGCCTCACCACATGAATTAGCTGGATGGTGGGTGAGTTGCAACATCAGTTCTGAGAAAGGTTTGTCAGGGATTAGGGCAGAGAGTACCCTCCTCCATTTGGTTCGACATTGAAACAGGCCAGTCCGTATTCTACTTACTGTTGTTTTTCAGGGATTTCAAGGCTGGATCTGCCAAGTGTGAGATTCCTAAAATTATCAACACTCTTACAGCATGGAGAAAGACCTGTCAGCTGGAAGGGAGATCAAAATTCATTTCTGCTCTCTCTCTCATTCAGGGTAACCCGGATTTCCCACCAAATTTTATAGACCATGGATTTGATATCTGGTAAGAGGTAGTTGTAGGCTGGAAGATATGTTCAATGGCACTTCCTTGTCATCTTCTGAGCAGCTATGTCAACAATTTGATATCCCAAAATATTCCTTTTTTAAAATATCTGCAACTTAGAGACTTTATCCTTAATAAAATAACTATGCGTCTTGACATTTCAGTCTTCCCAGTGGAAAACTATCCTGATTTCTGTGGAACCTAAGCAATTAATCAGCAAGTTTTATGACACTTTGTGTTCAAGATCCTTTGTGAGTATATTAGAAACACTGCAGCCTGGGAAAAAGACTTTGCAGTCAGTGTTGATGAAGAAACCAGGAGTAATATATAGAAAATGCCAATAAAATTTCAGTCTGTAATAGAACAAAGGAGATTCAGTTCAAAATATTACACCGTCTGCATATCATACCAAACTTGAGACACAGATTGACCCTGCTATCTCCTCATTGTGCCAAATGCATACACTGTAAGAATCCAGAGCAGTGCAGGTCGAACCACCCAATATCATTATTGAACATGGACACCCAAGTTATTGCCGAAGATGTTGGCATCGCGAATTGAGGATAGTGTCCCTGGGGTGATATGCGAAGATCAAAGCGTATGTGAGGAGGCTACTCAATGTAATCATGATGACTTTGTAGGGGCAGGAGGTGGCGATGGACGCGGAGAAGATGTTAGATCGGGTAGAGTGGATCTACTTGTTGGAGGTGCTGGGGCGGTTCGAGCAGTGGTTCATAGATTGGATCCAGCTGTATAAGACGGTAGTCGCGAGTGTGTGGACGAACTGAGTGAGTTTGGGATACTTCAGGCTGCATTGTGGAACGAGGCATGGGGCCCCCTCTCCCTGTTGCTCTTCCCCTTGGCCATAGAGCCGCTGGCAATGGCGCTTAGGGCATCGAGGGACTTGCGAGGGATTGAGCCGAGGGGGGGGGGGCTTCAGCTTCGAGCTTCATTGTATGCAGATGACCTGCTGATGTATATTTTGGACCTGGTGGACAGTATCGGAGCATCATGGGGATCCTGGGGGCATTTGGCCAGTTCATGGGATACAAATTGAACATGGGAAAAAGCGAGGTGTTCCCCCTTTAGACCAGAGGGCAGAAAAAGAGGCTAGTGGAGTTGCTGTTTAGGGTGGTGGGGGCAAGCTTAAGATATTTGGGTATCCAGGTGGCGCAGAGCTGGGCGCAGTTGCACAAGCTGAACCTGGCTCAGTTGGTGGAGCAGATGAAAGCGGATTTTACGAGGTGGGAACTGCTGCCACTGTCGCTGGCAGTGTGGGTGCAGAGTGAAAATGACAGTGCTGCCAAGGTTTCTGTTCGCTTTTCAGAACCTCCCAATCTTCGAGCCCAAGTCGTTTTTTTTTAGAAAACATTTCATTGAAGCATTTATAATTTTAACATTTAAACATTCTAAACAACAGAGCCGTCCAACACACGCAACAACATCACAATAACATACCCAACTTCCCCCCCGCCCTACCTTCTGACTGCCCATATATTAGATATCCTTATTGTACAATGTCATGCCTCCCTTTATATCACCCCCCCCCCCCCCCCCCCCCCGGCCCCCTTCTGCTGACGGTCAGTTGTCCTTAAAGAAGTCGATGAACGGCTGCCACCTCTGAGCGAACCCTGAATTGAACCTCTTAAGGCGAACTTAATCTTCTCCAGCCTGAGAAACCCTGCCATGTCACTGACCCACACTCCTGACTTTGGAGGCTCCGAGTCCTTCCATCCCAGCAAAATGCGTCTCCGGGCCACCAGGGAGGCAAAGACCAAAACGTTGGCCTCTCTCCCCTCCTGGGCCCCCGGATATTCCGAACCCCCAAATATTGCCATCTCTGGACTCGGAGTAACCCTCCCTTCCAGGATCTCTGACATGACGTCTGCGAATCCCTGCCAGAAACCTTTCAGCTTCGGATATGCCCAAAACATGTGTACGTGATTCGCCGGGCTTCCCCTGCACTTCCCACATCTGTCCTCCACCTCCTCAAAAAACCTACTCATCCGGGCCACAGTCATATGAGCCCTGTGGACAATTTTGAACTGGATCAGGCTAAGCCTGGCACACGATGAGGATGAATTGATTCCTCAAGACCATTTCCCATAGTCCAACTTCCAACTCCCCTCCCAACTCTTACTCCCACTTCTTCTTCACCTCCTCGATTGGGACCCCCTCCCACTCCATCAATTCCTTATATATTCCCGAGACCCTCCCCTCCCCAACCCCTGTTTTTGACATCACCTTATCCTCCCTTAGAGGGAGGCGAGGGAAGTGTGGTGATATGCATCACTGTAAATAAAGAAGGGGTTAATGTAAATACACTACGACTAAGTAAACGCTAGAGGGAGCACCAGAGACATCATGACATGCAGACATACAGCTAATGAACACATAGAATAGGACACGACCAATGGGCAGTCAAGACACTAGAGGTGACACTACCACAAGGGGACATTACACAACCCATATATAAGGACAGGGCACACATGCTCTGTCTCTTTCCACAGGCGACGCTTAGCGAGTAGGACCGGGGCAGATCAGAAGCATCACACCTACCACGTGGCTTAGAGCAGACTGGTTAGTTAGACTGAGTTACTATAGCAAGATTAGCAGGAGAGTCGAACTCATAGAGAACTGTGCTAATGGTTCAATAAATCACATTGAACTTACTTCAAAGTCTGGAGTATCTTGGTCAAAGCTGCATTGAGTTGCAGCCTGTGTTATCCCAGAGTACATAACATAGCATGGTACCCAGGAGTGCCTGTTGACCCTATATAGTTCAACTCAACAAGATCCGTGACTACCAGCAACAGCACCCAGGCAAGATGATCGAGATTCCGGTTCCTCAGCAGCTCAGGTACCACGGCAATCTCAATGGCAACTGGCGTGCATTCAAGCAGAGTTTTGAGATTTACACGGTAGCTTCCGACCTAGATGGCGTGGCCGATGCTGAGAAGATAGATCTTCTACTCACCATTGCGGATGAAAGCGCAACAGGAATCTTCAACTCCTTCAAGTATTCCAAAGGGTAGGACAAGAGAGACTTCCAGACAGTCCTGGACAAGTTTGAAAACTACTGCGAGGTGAACACAACAGAAATCGGTAAGACTGGCACCTATACTCACCACGAGGCAAAAGTAGGCTTGCAACAGAAGCAAACAGCAATTTTGATTGGCAGCCATCTTGCGCAAGGGGCCGCATATGCGCAGTTCCTGAGAAGACGCAAACCGGTGATAGTGTTTTGCGCATGCGCGAGAAACCGCGCATGCACAGTTGCGAAAAGAGCGCACAGTGAAGGAAAAGCAATCTGCGCATGAGCAATCCATTCCTACGCTCTACGTCACAAGCGTCATGACATCAGAGGCCCTGGACCACGCCCACTTAAAGGGGAAATGTCTGAAAATGGTGAAAAAAAAATTGAAAGCCAGAAAACAGAATTCTTTCACCTGGAACGTCAGCACAATGCCTGAACTTCGACCAGTAGCAGAAAGTAACCTCCGCAGAACCCTGCAACAAGCAGTTAGCACCGCCCTAAAAGATGATTTAGTCCTTGAAGACTACGACTCAGACGATGATTTCATCATTGGACGTGGCGACCTCAGTACCAAATCCGAACCGCAACGAGATATGTTGTACATTGAAGAATCCAACACAGTCATGGATGAGTTCTTCGGATTTGAGGATCCTCAGCCCAGCATAGACGACATCCCGACCCATGAGTACAGGATTCTGCTGCGGCCTGACTCCAAGAGACAGAGAGCGGTACAAGCTCACAGAGAGCGGCCTGACGCCAAGAGAGTGGTCCACGCACCACAAAGAGTCCCCGACTCCACACTGAGAGTGGTCCATGCACCACAAAGAGTCCCCGACTCCATACTGAGAGTGGTCCATGCACCACGAAGAGTCCCCGACTCCGCACAGAAAGCGATGACAGACTCCACAGAAAGACCACTGCACGTCTCCACACAGAGAACACAGAAAGACTCCACAGTGAGACCACTGCACAACTCCATTGAGAGCGCATAGATTGACTCCACAGCGAGACCACTGCATGACTCCACACAGGGAACGATGCCAGACTCCACAGAGAAAGAGGTACAAGCCTCCACAGCGAGCTCATTGACAGATTCCAGGATGGAAGCAACGCAAGACTCCAGAGCGCAGTCCTTGTATGAACAAGACCATGAAGGTCTAGCAACCTTATCTGAGCAACCAGCATCAGACGATGCAAGTCTGCCATGTTCATGTGCACAGCAAGACGACTATGACAGTCTACCACGCTCACGTGAACAACAAAAAGACTATGACAGTCTACCCAGATTATTTGAGCCACCAGAAGAAGACGGACAATCTACCTAGCTCATCTAACCGACAGGAAGACACTGAAGGTCTACCCATTGTATGTGCGACAAGTGACAAAGGCTTCACAATTCCCATACAAGAGTGTGACATCTCAGCGAGACTGATAGATCTCAGCTAGTATGTACAGAGGCACTCGACAATCAAAGTGAGGTTACTAGTGTCTCCAGTGACACCACGTTAATTCAAACCTCATCTACTCGAGCCTCTCCACAAGAACCTGAAATGACTCCAAACGGGGAGCATCAGAAACCAAAGGTGATTCAGGTGAACCAGAAAGGGCTCCAGACGGGGAGCATCGACAAGCCAAAGATGATTCAAGTGAACCGGACATGACTCCAGACAGGGAGTGCCGAGGAATCAGAGACGGCATGCTCAATGAAACAGCAGATGCCACAAAGGACACTGACAGATGCCACAAAGGACACAAAATACACTACAACTAAGCAAACACTAGAGGGAGTATCAGAGATGTCATGACATGCAGACGTACAGCTAATGAACACATAGAATAGGACATGACCAATGGGCAGTCAAGACACCCAGAGGTGACACTACCACAAGGGGGCATTACACAACCCATATATAAGGACAGGGCACATATGCTCTGTCTCTTTCCACAGGGGACACTTAGAGAGTAGGACCGGGGCAATCAGAATCATCACACCCACCACGTGGCTTAGAGCAGACTGGTTAGTTAGACTGAGTTACTATAGCAAGATTAGCAGGAGAGTCAAACTCATAGAGAACTGTGCTAATGGTTCAATAAATCACATTGAACTTACTTCAAAGTCTGGAGTATCTTTTGGTCAAAGCTGCATTGAGTTGCAGCCTGTGTTATCCCAGAGTACATAACACAAAAGGAAGCTTGGAACCTGCCTTGGGTCAAAGTCCCGTACCTGTAGGTACCGAAATCCGTTCCCACCCGGTAACTCAAACTCCTCCTCTAATCTCTCCAGACTCAGAGAACCCTCTTCAATGAAGAGATCACCAAATCTCTCAATCCCTGCCCACTGCCACCTCCTAAAGCCCCCGTCCAGTCCTCCAGGAACAAAACGGTGGTTAAAACAGATCGGTGACCACACCGGCGCCCCCTCCAGTCTCATGTGCTGCCTCCATTGCCCCCACACCCTCAGGGCTGCCACCACCACTGGGCTTATGGAGTACCGAGCCGGCAAGAATGGCAGAGGTGCCGTTAACAAAGCCTCCGAACCTTACAGGACATCGCCTCCACTCGCTCACACACCAACCCCTCCCCCACTACCCACTTCCTAATATATTCGCCGCCCAGTAATAATTAATCAAATTCGGAAGGGCCAAGCCCCCTACCCCGCGTCTCCGTTCCAGAAGGACCTTCTTCACCCTCGGGGCCTTACCAGCCCATACAAAACCCAAGATCACCGCGTTCACCTTCCTGAAAAATGCCTTAGGGATAAACATTGGAAAACACTGAAACACAAATAGCAATCTCGGGAGGACTGTCATCTTCACTGTCTGTACCCTCCCCGCCAATGACAGCGGAAGCATGTCCCACGTGCGGATGTCCCCTTTCATTTGCTCAACTGCCCTGCCCAAATTTAACTTATGGAGCTGACCCCAGTCCCTGGCCACCTGAATCCCCAAGTACCTAAAACTCCTTCCCACCACTTTAAACGGTAACTCCCTCAGTCTCCTCCCCTGTCCCCGTGCCTGGATCGCAAACACCTCGCTCTTACCCATGTTTAATTTGTAGCCCGAGAACCGACCAAATTCCTCCAATATCTCCATGATCCCAGCCATTCCCCCCAACGAGTCTGTTATGTAAAGGAGCAAGTCGTCCGCATAGCGAGAAACCCTATGATCCACCCCCCCCCCCCCCTCTCACTATCCCCCGTCAGATGTTTGATGACCTAAGCGCTCTATGGCCAGGGCAAACAGTAGTGGAATGAGTGGACACCCCTGTCTCGTCCCCTACACAAACTAAAATATTCTGACCGGACCCAGTTGGTCCTTACATTCGCCACCGGTGCCTGATATAACAGCTGGACCCAGTCAGTGAATCCCTGCCCAAACCCAAACCTTCCCAGGACATCCCACAGGTACTTCCACTTTACCTGATCAAAGGCCTTTTCTGCATCCATGCCTACCACCACCTCAACCTCGCGCCCCTCCGCTGGCATCATTATCACATTTAAGAGGTGACTAATGTTGGGCGTCAGGTGACGTCCCTTCACAAACCCCGTCTGGTCCTCCCCTATCACCTCCGGGACACAGTCCTCTATGCGCGTGGCCAAGATCTTTGCCAACAATTTTGCATCCACATTTAAAAGAGAGATCGGCCTATACGATCCACAGTCCTCTGGGTCCTTATCCCGCTTCAGAATAAGGGAAATCGATGCCGGCGATAACGTTGGGGGGGCAACTCCCAGCTGCTTGGACTCATTAAAAGCCTTTACCAGGAGCGGCCCCAGCAGCCCGGAAATTTTCTTGTAGAACTCGACTCGCCCATCAGGTCCCGGAGCCTTACCCGATTGCATCATCCCCAGTCATCTATAATCTGCCTAAGCCCGGGACTTCCAGGTGTGGCGATGACCAGCTGAGTCGCACGTTTCGGCAGCTCCCGGTGGAACGGACTTTTGGGCTCTTAATAGGAGCCCCATCGGCAATTTTAACGGCAAATAACACTGTGCGGTAATCCAGAAGGGAATCCTCCCTGGACAAGGATGGAAAAAAGAGAGGAAAGTAGCCGGATTGCGGTGGATCCTCTAGAGCAGCGGCCAGGAAGGCAGGCACAAAGCAAGATGGCGTTGGAAGGAGGCAGTTTAATATGGGGCCCTGACCAACAAGAGTTCCTGCGGCGTTGCGTAGATGAACTCAAAAAGGAGATGAAGAAGGAGCTGTTGGCCCCGATATTACAAGCGATTGAGGGGCTAAAGGAGGAGCAAAAGACCCAGGAACAGGAGCTTTGGGTCGTGAAGGCAAAGGCTGCTGAGAATGAGGACGACATACAGGGCCTGGTGGTGAAAACGGAGATCCACGAGGCACAACACAAAAGATGTGTGGAAAGGCTGGAGGTGCTGGAGAATAATGCGAGGAGGAAGAACCTAAGGATTCTTGGTCTTCCCGAAGGTGCAGAAGGGGCGGACGTCGGGGCATATGTGAGCACGATGCTGCACTCGTTAATGGGATCGGAGGCCCCGACGGGTCCGCTGGAGGTGGAAGGAGCCTATCGAGTTATGGCGCGAAGACCGAGGGCTGGAGAAATTCCTCGAGCAATAGTGGTGAGATTTCTCCGATATAAGGACAGAGAGATGGTCCTCAGATGGGCAAAGAAAACTCGGAGCAGTAGGTGGGAGAATGCGGTGATCCGCGTATATCAAGATTGGAGTGCGGAGGTGGCGAGAAAGAGGGCAAGCTTTAATCGGGCCAAGGCGGTGTTGCATAAAAGGAAGGTCAAATTCGGAATGCTGCAACCGGCAAGACTGTGGGTCACACATCTAGGGAAACACCACTACTTTGAAACGGCAGATGAGGCGTGGACATTTATTGTCGAGGAGAAGCTGGAGTGAGCGGGCCAGAAAAAGAACGTTTGGGACAAAAGTGGGGGGGTGAATTTGTGGGATGAAGCGGGGGAAAGGGGGAAGAGAGGACTTCCCAAGTTGTTAAACCTGCGACTCTGTAACTTCTCTCTCTTCCCCATGTCGTGGGGGAGGGGGTGAGGGAGGATGAGGAGCTGAGGGCGCCGGCCATTGGGGGCGGGGCCAAAAGGGAAGCGCGGGCTTTGTTCCCGCGCTATGGTAATCATGGCGGGAACAGGGAAGCAGGAAGGAGGGGGCCTCGGAGTGTGAGCTGAGGTCACTGGGGGGAAGCCGAGGTCGGCCAGAGTTTGCTGACTTCTGGGAGCTTGGGATCTAGCGGGGGGGGGGGGGTCAGCTGGGTTGCTGCTGGGGAGAAGGGGGAGCTGGTATGGGAGGGGGGGGTCGGGGCGGGGGGGGCGCCGCCTGGGGGGGATACAGCTACGTGGGAACTGGGTGAGGAGCTGGATTGAAAAAGGAAATGGCTAGTCGTCAAGGGGGGGGTAAAGAGCCCCCCAACCCGGTTGATCACGTGGAATGTGAGAGGGCTGAACGGGCCGATTAAGAGGGCACGGGTACTCGCACACCTAAAGAAACTTAAGGCAGATGTGGTTATGCTTCAGGAGACGCATCTGAAGCTGATAGACCAGGTTAGACTTCGCAAAGGATGGGTGGGGCAGGTGTTTCATTCGGGGCTAGATGCAAAAAACAGGGGGGTGGCCATACTAGTGGGGAAGCGGGTAATGTTTGAGGCAAAGACTATAGTGGCGGATAGTGGGGGCAGATACGTGATGGTGAGTGGAAAACTGCAAGGGGAGGCGGTGGTATTAGTGAACGTGTATGCCCCGAACTGGGATGATGCCAATTTTATGAGGCGTATGTTAGGACGAATCCCGGACCTAGAAGTGGGGAAGTTGGTAATGGGTGGAGACTTTAATACGGTGCTGGACCCGGGGCTGGACAGATCGAGGTCCAGGACCGGAAGGAGGCCGGCTGCAGCTAGGGTGCTTAAGGATTTTATGGAGCAGATGGGAGGAGTAGATCCCTGGAGATTTAGTAGACCTAGGAGTAAGGAGTTTTCGTTTTTCTCCTATGTACACAAAGTATTTTCACAAATAGATTTTTTTGTTTTGGGAAGGGCACTGATCCCAAAGGTGACGGGGACGGAGTACACGGCTATAGCCATCTCGGATCATGCTCCACACTGGGTGGACCTGGAGATAGGGGAAGAAAAACAACAGCTTCCACCCTGGAGAATGGACATGGGATTATTGGCAGATGAGGGGGTGGTGTTTAAGGGTGAGGGGGTGTATTGAAAGGTACTTGGAACTTAATGATAATGGGGAGGTACAGGTGGGAGTGGTCTGGGAGGCACTGAAGGCAGTGGTTAGAGGGGAGCTGATATCTATTAGGGCACACAAAGGAAAGCAGGAGGGTAGGGAAAGGAAGCGGTTGTTGAAAGAACTTCTGAGGGTGGACAGACAATACGCGGAGGCACCGGAGGAGGGACTGTACAGGGAAAGGCAAAGGCTACATGTAGAATTTGACTTGTTGACTACGGGTAATGCAGAGGCACAATGGAGGAAGGCACAGGGTGTACAGTACGAATATGGGGAGAAGGAGAGTAGGTTGTTGGCCCACCAACTGAGGAAAAGGGGAGCAGCGAGGGAGATAGGGGGGTGAGAGATGAGGAGGGAGAGATGGAACGGGGAGCGGAGAGAGTGAATGGAGTGTTCAAGGCATTTTATGAAAGATTATATGAAGCGCAGCCCCCGGATGGGAAGGAGAGAATGATGTGCTTTCTGGATCAGCTGGATTTCCTAAGGTGGAGGAGCAGGAGAGAGTGGGGCTGGGAGCACAGATTGAGACGGAGGAAGTAGTGAAAGGGATTGGGAGCATGAAGGCGGGGAAGGCCCCGGGACCAGACGGATTCCCAGTTGAATTCTATAAGAAATATTTGGACTTGCTGGCCCCACTACTGATGAGAACCTTTAATGAGGCGAGGGAAAGGGGGCAGCTGCCCCCGACTATGTCAGAGGCAACGATATCGCTCCTCCTAAAGAAGGAAAATGACCCGCTGCAATGCGGGTCATAAAGGCCCATTTCCCTCCTGAATGTAGATGCTAAGATTCTGGCCAAGGTAATGGCAATGAGGATAGAGGATTGTGTCCCGGGGGTGGTCCATGAGGACCAAACTGGGATGTGAAGGGGAGACAGCTAAATACAAATATACGGAGGCTGCTAGGGGTAATGATGATGCCCCCACCAGAGGGGGAAGCGGAGATAGTGGTGGCGATGGATGCCGAGAAAGCATTTGATAGAGTGGAGTGGGATTATTTGTGGGAGGCGTTGAGGAGATTTGGCTTTGGGGACGGGTATATCAAGTGGGTACAGTTGCTGTATAGGGCCCCGATGGCGAGCGTGGTCACGAATGGACGGGGGTCTGACTATTTTTGGCTCCATAGAGGGACGAGGCAGGGATGTCCTCTGTCCCCGTTATTGTTTGCATTGGCGATTGAACCCCTGGCCATAGCACTGAGGGGTTCCAGGAAGTGGAGGGCAATACTTAGGGGGGGGAGAAGAACACTGGGTATCTCTGTATGCGGATGATTTGTTGCTATATGTGGCGGACCCGGCGGAGGGGATGCCAGAGATAATGCGGATACTTGGGGAGTTTGGGGATTTTTCAGGGTATAAACTGAACATGGGGAAAAGTGAGTTATTTGTGGTGCACCCGGGGGAGCAGAGCAGAGAGATAGAGGATTTACCGTTGAGGAAGGTAACAAGGGACTTCCGGTACCTGGGGATCCAGATAGCCAAGAATTGGGGTACATTACATAGGCTTAATTTAACACGGTTGGTGGAACAGATGGAGGAGGATTTCAAGAGATGGGACATGGTGTCCCTGTGTTAAATCCTCAGTTTCTTTACCCGTCAGTCTGGCCTCAATAAAAGTCGAGATGGATTTGCAGGTACAGCATTAGTTATTTTATTAGACTTGCAAGTCTTTCTCAGTTCACAGTAGTACAGATCACCTCTGCTCTCTGTACCTCCGGAATCAAGTGAGGCTTTAAGACAAAGAGCTCTGTACTGATACATTCAAATGGCATCAAGTTTCACATACTCGACGCCCATAGGTCATCCTATGTCCCTCCTGACCTGTTTGATCGATTCTGATTGGCTCACTTCCAATCCCTTCCTCTGGCCCCTATTACTCAGCATCACTTTGGTGGACACACCTCTTCCTGCTTTTCCATGCGGTCTGAAATCCTTTGTCTGTGAACTAACCAGAATTAAACTGGCCTATCTTCTACATTACATTAACTAATATCTCTAAAGTAACTATTTTATATCACATTCGTCACCTGTCATTGGCAGGTAGGGTGCAGGCGGTTAAAATGGTGGTCCTCCCGAGATTCCTTTTTGTGTTCCAGTGCCTCCCGGTGGTGATCACGAAGGCTTTTTTTAAAAGAATTGAGAAGAGCATTATGAGTTTTGTGTGGGCTGGGAAGACCCCGAGAGTGAGGCGGGGATTCTTGCAGCGTAGTAGGGACAGGGGGGGGGGGCTGGCACTACCGAGCCTAAGTGAGCACTACTGGGCCGCCAATGTTTCAATGGTGTGTAAGTGGATGGGAGAAGGGGAGGGAGCGGCGTGGAAGAGATTGGAGAGGGCGTCCTGCAGGGGGACTAGCCTGCAAGCAATGGTGACGGCGCCGTTGCCGTTCTCACCAAAGAAATACACCACAAGCCCGGTGGTGGTGGCTACATTGAAAATGTGGGGGCAGTGGAGACGGCATAGGGGAGGGACGGGAGCTTCGGTGCGGTCCCCGATAAGAAACAATCATAGGTTCGTTCCGGGGAGAATGGATGGGGGATTTGGAGCATGGCAAAGAGCTGGTGTAGTACAACTAAGAGATCTATTTGTAGATGGGACATTTGCGAGTCTGGGAGCGCTGACGGAGAAATATGGGTTGCCCCAAGGGAATGCATTTCGGTATATGCAATTGAGGGCTTTTGCGAGGCAACAGGTGAGGGAATTCCCGCAGCTCCCGACGCCGGAAGTGCAGGATAGAGTGATCTCAGCGACATGGGTGGGGGACGGTAAGGTGGCGGACAAATACAGGGAGATGAGGGACGAGGGGGAGATCATGGTAGATGAGCTGAAAGGGAAATGAGAAGAAGAACTGGGGGAGGAGATTGAGGAGGGGCTGTGGGCTGATGCCCTACTTAGGGTAAACTCATCATCCTCGTGTGCCAGGCTAAGCCTGATACAATTTAAGGTGCTACACAGGGCGCATATGACTGGAGCACGGCTTAGTAAATCTTTTGGGGTAGAGGATAGGTGTGTGAGATGCTCGAGAGGCCCAGCGAATCACACCCACATGTTCTGATCATGCCCGGCACTACAGGGGTTCTGGGTGGGGGTGGCAAAGGTGCTTTCGAAGGTGGTGGGGGTCCGGGTCGAACCAAGCTGGGGGTTGGCTATATTTGGGGTTGCAGAAGAGCCGGGAGTGCAGGAGGCGAGAGAGGCTGACGTGTTGGCCTTTGCGTCCCTTGTAGCCCGGCGCAGGATATTGTTAATGTGGAAGGAAGCCAAACCCCCGGGTGTGGAGCCCTGGATGAACGATATGGCAGTGTTTATAAAGTTAGAACGGATTAAGTTCGTGTTAAGGGGTTCGGCTCAGGGGTTCACCAGGCGGTGGCAACCGTTCGTCGACTTCCTCACAGAAAGATAGAGGGAATGGAAAAGAAGTAGACAACAGCAGCAACCCAGGGTGGGGGGGGGGGGGGGGGGGGGAGGAATCGGATGGACTCTCAGGGATGTTATTGTATAGGTATTTGGTATATGTAACTGTATATTGGATTGTTGGATTGTATTTTTGGAGAGTATTTATTTTGGACAAGGCAGTTGCCATTTAGTTTTGTTGTTTTTTGTTTTTGTTTATATATTACTTATTTATTTGTTTAAAACTGGCCACGGTTATTTATATTGCTTTATTGTTGTGTAAAAGAAACACTACGTATTGTTATGTTTGGCCAAAAAACTTGAATAAAATATATTTTAAAAAATATATAATCTGCCAAGCCCGATTGAGCCTCCCAAACCTTCCACCAACTCCTCATCTATCCTCAGGAACTCCAGCCCCCCCCCTCCCCCCAAATCGCTTCATACCCTCCTGCCCGGCTGGGGATTCCGATTTGTATAGTCTACTATAAAATTCCCAAAACACATCGTTCATCCCCGCCAGATCCACAGCCACCTTCCCCGCTATCTCCTTTACTGTCCCAATTTCTCTCGCCGCCTCCTGCTTCCTCAGCTGATGCGCCAACATCCTGCTGGCTTTTTTCCCATATTCATACACCGCCCCCTTTACCGTCCTCGGCTGTCCCTCCGCCTGACCTGTGGACAGGAGCCCAAATTCAATTTGGAGTCTCTGACGCTCCTTCAGAAGCCCGTCATCCGGTGACTCTGCATACCTCCTGTCCACATGTAAAAGTTCACCTACCAGCCTGTCCAACTCCGCCCGCTCAGTCTTCTCCTTATGGGCCTGAATCAAAATGAGTTCCGCCCTGATAACCACCTTCAGTGCTTCCCATACCGTCCCTGCCGAGATCCCACCCATATCATTGATCCTTATGTATTCCCGAATGGCCTCCCCCATCCGCTCACACACCTCGTCCTCCGCTAGCAGCCCTACATCTAACCTCCATTGCGGCCGCTGGTCCTTTCCTTTGCTCACTTTCAGGTCTACCCAGTGTGGGACATGGTCTGACACCACAATTGCTGAATATTCAGTATCCACCACCTCAACCAGCAGCGTTTTGTCCAGCACAAAGAAATCTATTCGGGAGTACACCTTATGCACATGGGAGTAGAATGAAAACTCCTTACTCCTTGGCCTCCCAAATCTCCACGAGTCCACCCCTCCCATGTGTTCCATAAACCCCCGTAGCTCTTTTGCCATAGCTGACACCTTTCCAACCTGGGACTCGATCGGTCCAGTCTCGAATCCAGGACCTTGTTAAAGTCTAACCCCATAATCAGTCAATGTGAATCCAGGTCCGGGATCTTCCCTAGCACCCTCCCAACGGACTCAACATCATCCCAGTTTGGGGCATTATATATTCACCAATACCACGCCCATTCCCTCCAGCTTCCCACTAACCATGATGAATCTATCCCCCGGGTCCGCCTCTATCATCCCCACCTCGAATACCACCCTTTTATTGACCAGGATTGCCACACCCCTCGTTTTAAAGTCCAATCTCGAATGGACCACCTGTCCGACCCATCCATTCTTCAACATAACCTGATCTCCGACCTTCAAGTGTGTCTCCTGCAACGTGGCAACATCCGCCTTCAGTGGCCTCAAATTGCAAACACACGAGTCCTTTTGACCGGCCCATTTAGCCTGCAAACGTTCCACGTGACCAGCCTAGTCTGGGGGCACCCCACTCCCCTCCCCTGCCGGCCAGCCATAACCTCTCCTAGGCCAGTCCTTGGCCCATGTCCTACACCTCATCTGGCCCGCCCCCAAGCAGCTACCGCCATCAACCCTCCTCCTCCACCAACTTAAAAGTCCCCTCCCCGTCAACAGTCTAAAGCCCCTGCACCCAATCCCCCCTCCCCCCAATCCCCCCTCCCCCTCACATCCCCCCCCCCCCCCAAATTGGTCTTCAGCTCACCCCCCCCCACTTTGCTTCCATGAACTAGCCCTCCCAGCTAGCCTGGCAGCCCCCGCCCCTGGCACCTAGCATCTTACTGCTGGTTTCCCCCCCCCCCCCCCCCCCCCCCGTTCTTAGTGCAAACAATCAAAACAATGGCAAAAAACAAAAACAAACAAACAGTCCCTCCCAAGGTCTGAGCACAAAGGCCCACCCCTCATCCCTTAACAAAGTACTATCTGTTAACCTAATCCCAAACAGAACCGAAAAAAACCGGAAAAAATAGATACAGGACCTCCAAAGTTAGTCTGAACATCGCAAGTCAAAAAAAAGTTTTACAAAACATGACTCAGTTCCCCACAGTCAAGGTTCAAAGTCTTCCTTCTCTCATCAGTTTATTATCTTTCATAAACGCCATCGCTTCCCCCGCTGAGCCAAAGTACAGTTCCCGACCCTCATAGGTCACCCATAGGCAGGCCGGGTACAGCAGTCCCAACTTTATTCTCTTTTCAGACAGGGCCGCTTTGACCTGGTTAATACTCACCCTCCTCTTTGCGTGTTCTGCTCCCAGGTCTTGGTACACCCGGATCTCAGCATCCTGCCACGTACATCACCTCGTCTGCCTGGCCCACCTCATAGTTCGTTCCTTGTCCAGGAACCAATGCAATCGTATCACCATCGCCCTTGGGGGTCCCCTCCTTCTGTTCCTGTTTCTACACCTTTACTTTACAAAATTCCTGCAACAATCCGGCATAAAAGCCATAAAAAGACCACCATGAGCGGGAGCTGCCAAATGTGCGACCTTTCACTCCATGGCCGCCAGCGGAAGTATCGCCCAAGTCATTTTTAAGAATGTCAATGGGCTGATCTCTGGATTTGTGTGGGCGGGGAAGACCTACAAGTTGGTGGAGGAGGGGCAGGTTAGGAGAGCTTTCTTGGAGCGGGGACGAGGGTGGGTGAGGGCAGCTGGTGCTGCTGAATATGATGAATTACTGCCGGGGGGTGAATATCGCTATGGTTGGGAAGTGGGCCATGGGGGAGGGGTCGATGTGGAGACGGATGGAGGTGGCATTGTGCAGGGGTATATGTTTAAGGGCTTTGTTGTTGGCGCCTCTACTATTCTTGCCGGCCAGGTACTCCGTGAGCCCAGTGGTGGTGTCAGCCCTAAGGGTGTGGGGACAGTGGCTGCAGCAGCTGGGTCTGGAGGGAGCCTCTGTGTGGGCACTGATCTGCGATAACCATAGGTTTGCACTGGCGGGGCTGGGCACGAAGTTTCAGGGGTGGTAGCAGACAGGGATTGAGCGCTTTGGCAATCTGTTTATAGGGAGCAAATTTGTGAAGTTAGAGGACCTGGAGGAAGTGTACGAATTGCTCAGGGGGAATGGCTTTAGGTACCTACAGGTTTGGGATTTGTAAGGAGAGATGTGCCGTCATTTCCTGGGCTGCCGCCCCTGGGGTTGCAGGACAAGGAACTGTTGAAGGCCAAAATGGGGGAGGGGAAGGTGTCAGATGTCTAGAAGGAGTTGATGGAGTGGGAGGGAGCCCCGGTGGGGGCTATTAAGTGATAGTGGGAGGAGGAGCTGATAGGGGAGGTGGGGGCCCAGACATGGGCAGAGGCCTTGCGGAGGGTGAACATATCCTCGATTTGTGCGAGGCTAAACCTCATCCAATTCAATGTGGTACATAGGGCTCATATGACTATGGCGAGGAGGTGTTTGAGGGGGGAGGGGGTAGGTGTCAACGGTGCACGGGGGGGCTCATGAATGACATACACATATTCTGGGTGTATTCAAGGTTGCGGGGGTTCTGGCAGAGGTTCTCAGACGTGATATCCGAGGTGCTGGGTGTGGACATGGTCGCGAGTTCAGAGGTGGCGATATTTGGAGTGTCGGAAAACCTGGGAGTCCAGGGGGTGAGAGAGGCCGATGTTTTGGCCTTTGCCTCCCTGATAGCCCAGAGACGGATTTTGCTCGGGTGACTGGACTCGTAGCCACCAAAAGCGGAGGTATGGGTTGTAGCCATCTAAGATGGCCACCTGCAAAGGACCATGGGAATTGTGGTCAACGTGGACACAGACAAATACACAGCCTCTATGTATTGTGCAAAGAACCCAGAAAGGGCAGCACGGTAGCATTGTGGTTAGCACAATTGCTTCACAGCTCCAGGGTCCCAGGTTCGATTCCCGGCTTGGATCACTGTCTGTGTGGAGTCTGCACGTTCTCCCCGTGTGTGCGTGGGTTTCCTCTGGGTGCTCCGGTTTCCTCCCACAGTCCAAAGATGTGCAGGTTAGGTGGATTAGCCATGCTAAATTGACTTAGTGTCCAAAATTGCCCTTAGTGTTGGGTGGGGTTACTGGATTATGGGGATAGGGTGCTCTTTCCAAGAGCCGGTGCAGACTCGATGGGCCGAATGGCCTCCTTCTGCACTGTAAATTCTATGATTACCTGACCGAAACGTGCACCCATTAAAAGTCAATCACCATTTCCCCCAGGACAATAGAGTTTGAATCAAGGAACTACAACAATAGCAGACTAACCGGTGCCACTTCCCCTTATTTGGAAAGGCCAATGTGCTTGGAACAATGACAGCTGGGACCCGCCTAGCCACCGAGGTATCCACCCCTTAATTAGCCAGGATCAATGAGGGCGATCAAAACCCTATCGATCCATTGGAGTTGGAGTTAGGACCGTCCAAAAGGGCGCGAAAGAGAAGAAGGATAAGAAGCCCTGTGCACTAAGGATCGGCCTCTTTTGGATCGGCCTGTGTGCGACGAATTGCAGCATATCAACCAGCCAAGTTCAAGGACCCGCAATCGCTACCTGAAGAACGAGCCCAGCCAAGACAACCCTGAAGACTTCCAACCGACCCACTAGGACACAGATAAAGGCCTTATCTCCCGCACAGAGCCAGTCACCCCGAAGTTAAGTAAAGGTCATCTTAGTTATTAGGTTTAGTTTAGTGCGTAGCCACGTGAATCATTGTACATAAAACAAGTATGTTTGTTAATAAACTGTCTTTTGAACTAATATACTGGTTGTGTGGTCATTCGGTCAATATAAGAAACAGCTTGTGGTTCACATAGAAATAAAGAAGTCAGCATTTATTGGCTACTCCGATGGATCTCGATTAGAAGTGACTTTATTGGGACTTCCGGTAGCGGCGATGAGGGAGCAGATCGCACACTTGGTGGTTCCCGCTTCGGTTGGACTTTTGGACCTTTTCCCCTGACTTTTTTGCGCTTTTGAGCGCGGAACTGGAAAGCAATAGCACTCAGGCACAGGACCCATACAGAATTGTATGGACCTAAGAAGCCGGAGGGACCGTAAACAGTAGAAGAAGTGGTCGAGTAAGGGCACAGTGGAGGCTGTGAGAGAGACCAGTATGGCTGGTGTTCAGAGCAAGGTGCCGACAGCCCAGCCCACAATGGAGCAGCTGCTGCAGACTATGCAGGAGGGCTTTTTGGCTTTGAAGCGTGACAACTTGGAGCCGCTACAGAAGTCGATTGACCGGATGGGGAAAAGGCTGGATGATCAGGCTGAGAAGCTCCAGCAGTTGGAGAACATAGAACATAGAACATAGAAAATACAGCACAGAACAGGCCCTTCGGCCCACGATGTTGTGCCGAACCTTTGTCCTAGATTAATCATAGATTATCATTGAATTTACAGTGCAGAAGGAGGCCATTCGGCCCTTTGAGTCTGCACCAGCTCTTGCAAAGAGCACCCTACCCAAACTCAACACCTCCACCCAACACCAAGGGCAATTTTGGACATTAAGGGCAATTTATCATTGGCCAATTCACCTAACCTGCACATCTTTGGACTGTGGGAGGAAACCGGAGCACCCGGAGGAAACCCACGCAGACACGGGGAGGACGTGCAGACTCCGCACAGACAGTGACCCAAGCCGGAATCGAACCTGGGACCCTGGAGCTGTGAAGCAATTGTGCTATCCACAATGCTACACTATATAATTTTACCGTAATCCATGTACCTATCCAATAGCTGCTTGTAGGTCCCTAATGTTTCCGACTCAACTACTTCCACAGGCAGTGCATTCCATGCCCCCACTACTCTCTGGGTAAAGAACCTACCTCTGATATCCCTCCTATATCTTCCACCTTTCACCTTAAATTTATGTCCCCTTGTAATGGTTTGTTCCACCCGGGGAAAAAGTCTCTGACTGTCTACTCTATCTATTCCCCTGATCATCTTATAAACCTCTATCAAGTCGCCCCTCATCCTTCTCCGTTCTAATGAGAAAAGGCCTAGCACCCTCAACCTTTCCTCGTAAGACCTACTCTCCATTCCAGGCAACATCCTGGTAAATTGTCTTTGCACCTTTTCCAAAGCTTCCACATCCTTCCTAAAATGAGGCGACCAGAACTGTACACAGTGCTCCAAATGTGGCCTTACCAAAGTTTTGTACAGCTGCATCATCACCTCACGGCTCTTAAATTCAATCCCTCTGTTAATGTTGAGAAGTCAGTGGAGGAGCAGGCTGACTTTCAAACAGTGGCGGATGTGGAGATTCGGAGGCTGAGGGACCAGCAAAAAGTGCTTCTGGAAAGGCTGGAGGACCTGGACAACAGATATCGCCGGCAGAATGTGAGAATCGTGGGCCTCCCAGAGGGGGCAGAGGGACTAGATGCTGCTGCATATGTGGATGGGATGTTCCAGAAGTTGCTGGGGAACGAGGTGTTCTCGCGCCCACCGGTGGTGGACAGGGTACACAGAGTGCAGGTGAGGCAGCCGCGACAGGGGTGTCCCCCACGAGCGATTGTGGTACGCTTTCACAGGTACCTGGATAAGGAACGGGTGCTGAAATGGGTAAAGAGCACACAAAGCTGTATTTGGGACAATACCACCCTCCAGGTGGCCAGGAGGAGGGGAGGCTACTGGCAGGTGAAGGAGATAATGTATAAAAACAAGGTGAAATTCGGGCTGCTTTTTCCGCCACGACTGTGGGTCACGTATGAGGGTCAGCACCACTATTTCGAGGAGCCCAAAGAGGCGATGGACTTCATTAAGAAGCAAGGGCTGGCCCTGAGCTGAGGACGTTTGGACTCATGTTAGAGCTTTTAAGTATATGTGGTGTCTCTCCCGTTTTGAAAAGTGCCTGCATGTTTGGGTCAGTTTTTGTCGTTTCTTTTTCGACCTTGTTGGGGGGTTGGAGGGTGGTAGGGATGTATCTTCTTTTTTTTCTGCGTGCATTTTGCGTGGTTTATCTGAATGATTCCTGTTTGGGCTCTGACTAGTTGGAGTTTGGCTGGGGGGAAAATAATAAAGAAAACAGTTAAAAGGGTTGGGTTAGAATGGATGCTTCAGGAGAACTTTGTGCAATTTTTTTCTGTGTCTGTATGGGAAGGACTGAAGAGGTCTGTTATTTTTTATCTCTTTTATTTTGTTTAACTTGAATTGTGCTATTGTGGGGGTTGTTTATGACTTGTATAGAGTGTTTGCTTAGGTCGGGCTGATCTGGGAAAGTGGTGTGGAGGGGTCGGGGGAGGGGTGACTGGGAACAATGGGTGGGAGACGTGCTGGTGCCGAGGCTGGGAGCCCCAGGCTAGCTGAGGGCAGCTAGTCAACGGGAGCCGAGGTGGGGGGGTGACATATAGTTAGATTAGAGCAGGGGTTGGTTTATAGGATTGTGTTGCTGGGGGGGGAGGGGGGGTGGGTTGTTCTGCTGACGGGGATGGAAACTGGGCATGGTAACAGTGCAAATCGCTTATTGTCACAAGTAGGCTTCAAATGAAGTTACTGTGAAAAGCCCCTAGTCGCCACATTCCGGCGCCTGTTCGGGGAGGCTGGTACGGGAATTGAACTGTGCTGCTGGCCTGCCTTGGTCTGCTTTCAAAACCTGCGATTTCGCCCTGTGAGGAGGTCATGGGTTGAGCCGGTCAGGAGGCGGGCCAGATGAAGCGCGACACATGGCTGGGGGGGGTTGGCCAAGAAAGGGGATGGCTGATCGGCAAAGGGGGGGGGCGGGTGAAGTGCCCCCCAACCAGGCTGATCACCTAGAATGTTAGAGGGTTAAACGGGCCAGTGAAGAGGGCACGTGTGTTTGCGCATCTGTGGGTTCTGAAGGCGGACATAGTCTTGCTGCAGGAGATGCACCTAAAAGTGGCAGACCAGGTTAGGTTAAGGAAGGGCTGGGTCAGTCAGGTCTTCCATTCGGGGCTTGATTCTAAGACGAGGGGGGTTGCGATCCTGATGAATAAAAGGGTACAATTTGAGGGGGAGGGCACAGTCGTGGATGGGGGTGGTAGGTTCGTTGTGGTGAGAAGTAAGCTCGAAGGGGTGAGAGTAGTCCTGGTCAGTGTGTATGCCCCTAATTGGGACAATATGGATTTTATTAGGAGGATGCTAGGGAGGATCCCCGACTTGGACTCGCGTAAGTTGATCATGGGCGGGGACTTTAATACAGTCCTGGACCCGAGCCTGGACCGGTCATGCTCAAAAACGGGCAGGTTGCCAGCGATGGCAAAGGAACTGAGAGGGTTCAAGGAGCAAACAGGGGGAGCAGATCCGTGGAGAGTTAGCCGGCCGACGGCGAGGGAGTTCTCGTACTACTCCCACGTCCACAAGGTGTATTCTCGAATTGACTACTTTGTTGTGAGTAGGGACCTGCTGGCTGGAATGGTGGGGGCAGAATATTCGGCAATTGCCATATCAGACCATGCTCCGCACTGGGTAGACCTGCAGTTTTGTAAGGACAGCTTTCAGCACCCACCATGGAGGCTGAAAGTTGGATTACTCACGGACGAGGCGGTGCGTGAGAGGCCGAGGAAATGCATGCAGAATTACCTGCAGGTGAACGATACTGGAGAAGTCTCGGCAGCGGTGCTCTGGGAGGCACTGAAGACAGTGGTGAGAGGGGAGCTGATTTCAATCCGGGTGTACAGGGACAAGACAGATAGGGCAGAGACGGACCGACTGATTAAGGAAATCCTACGGACGGACAGGAGTTACGCGGAATCCCCAAGGCCAGAGTTACTCAGGAAACGACAGAGGCTGCGGGCCGAATTTGGGGTGCTGACTACAGGCAAGGCTGTAGAGCAGCTTAGAAAGGTAAAAGGCGCGATTTATGAACATGGGGAGAAGGCCAGTAGAATGCTTGCGCAGCAACTAAGGAAGAGGGAAGCGGCTAGGGAAATAGGGAGGGTAGTGGATGGGGAAGGTAATCTAGCGGGTGATCCAGCAGGGCTGAACAAGATGTTTCGGGACTTTTATAGGAAGCTGTACACTTTGGAACCATCCAGGGTACCGGGGAGGGATGAGGCGATTCCTGGACGGACTGACCTTCCCAAGAGTGGGGAGGGGGTTGCTGGACAGACTGGGGGCCCTGGACAGGATCATAAGAACATGAGAACATAAGAACTAGGAGCAGGAGTAGGCCATCTGGCCCCTCAAGCCTGCTCCACCATTCAATGTGATCATGGCTGATCTTTTGTGGACTCAGCTCCACTTTCCGGCCCGAACACCATAACCCTTAATCTCGTTATTCTTCAAAAAACTATCTATCTTTATCTTAAAAACATTTAATGAAGGAGCCTCTACTGCTTCACTGGGCAAGGAATTCCATAGATTCACAACCCTTTGGGTGAAGAAGTTCCTCCTAAACTCAGTCCTAAATCTACTTCCCCTTATTTTGAGGCTATGCCCCCTAGTTCTGCTTTCACCCGCCAGTGGAAACAACCTGCCCGCATCTATCCTATCTATTCCCTTCATAATCGTATATGTTTCTATAAGATCCCCCCTCATCCTTCTAAATTCCAACGAGTACAGTCCCAGTCTACTCAACCTCTCCTCGTAATCCAACCCCTTCAGCTCTGGGATTAACCTAGTGAATCTCCGCTGCACACCCTCCAGTGCCAGTACGTCCTTTCTCAAGTAAGGAGACCAAAACTGAATACAATACTCCAGGTGTGGCCTCACTAACACCTTATACAATTGCAGCAGAACCTCCCTAGTCTTAAACTCCATCCCTCTAGCAATGAAGGACAAAATTCCATTTGCCTTCTTAATCACCTGTTGCACCTGTAAACCAACTTTTTGCGACTTATGCACTAGCACACCCAGGTCTCTCTGCACAGCAGCATGTTTTAATATTTTATCATTTAAATAATAATCCCTTTTGCTGTTATTCCTACCAAAATGGAAAACCTCACATTTGTCAACATTGTATTCCGTCTGCCAGACCCTAGCCCATTCACTTAGCCTATCCAAATCCCTCTGCAGACTTCCAGTATCCTCTGCACTTTTTGCTTTGCCACTTATCTTAGTGTCGTCTGCAAACTTGGACACATTGCCCTTGGTCCCCAACTCCAAATCATCTTTGTAAACTGTGAACAGTTGTGGGCCCAACACTGATCCCTGAGGGACACCACTAGCTACTGATTGCCAACCAGAGAAACACCCATTAATCCCCACTCTTTGCTTTCTATTAATTAACCAATCCTCTATCCATGCTACTACTTTCCCCTTAATGCCATGCATCTTTATCTTATGCAACAACCTTTTGTGTGGCACCTTGTCAAAGGCTTTCTGGAAATCCAGATATACCACATCCATTGGCTCCCCGTTATCTACCGCACTGTTAACGTCCTCAAAAAATTACACTAAATTAGTTAGGCACGACCTGCCCTTTATGAACCCATGCTGCGTCTGCCCAATGGGACAATTTACATCCAGATGCCTCGCTATTTCTTCCTTGATGATAGATTCCAGCATCTTCCCTACTACCGAAGTTAAGCTCACTGGCCTATAATTAGCCGCTTTCTGCCTACCTCCTTTTTTAAACAGTGGTGTCACGTTTGCTAATTTCCAATCCGCCGGGACAACCCCAGAGTCTAGTGAATTTTGGTAAATTATCACTAGTGCATTTGCAATTTCCCTAGCCATCTCTTTTAGCACTCTGGGATGCATTCCATCAGGTCCAGGAGACTTGTCTACCTTTAGCCTCATTAGCTTGCACATCACTACCTCCTTGGTGATAACAATCCTCTCAAGGTCCTCACCTGTCATAGCCTCATTTCCATCAGTTACTGGCATGTTATTTGTGTCTTCCACTGTGAAGACCGACCCAAAAAACCTGTTCAGTTCCTCAGCCATTTCCTCATCTCCCATTATTAAATCTCCCTTCTCATCCTCTAAAGGACCAATATTTACCTTAGCCACTCTTTTTTGTTTTATGTATTTGTAGAAACTTTTACTATCTGTTTTTATATTCTGAGCAAGTTTACTCTCATAATCTATCTTACTCTTCTTTATAGCTTTTTTAGTAGCTTTCTGTTGCCCCCTAAAGATTCCCCAGTCGTCTCGTCTCCCACTGATCTTTGCTACTTTGTATGTTTTTTCCTTCAATTTGATACTCTCCCTTATTTCCTTAGATATCCACGGTCGATTTTCCCTCTTTTTACCATCCTTCCTTTTTGTTGGTATAAACCTTTGCTGAGCACTGTGAAAAATCACTTGGAAGGTTCTCCACTGTTCCTCAACTGTTTCACTATAATGTCTTTGCTCCCAGTCTACCTTAGCCAGTTCTTCTCTCATCCCATTGTAATCTCCTTTGTTTAAGCACAAAACACTCGTGCTTGATTTTACCTTCTCATCCTCCATCTGTATTTTAAATTCCACCATATTGCGATCGCTCCTTCCGAGAGGATCCCTAACCATGAGATCCTGAATCAATCCTATCTCATTACACAGGACCAGATCTAGGACCGCTTGTTCCCTCGTAGGTTCCGTTACGTACTGTTCTAGGAAACTATCGCGGATACATTCTATAAACTCCTCCTCAAGGCTACCTTGACTGACCTGGTTAAACCAATCAACATGTAGATTAAAATCCCCCATGACAACTGCTGTACCATTTCTACCTGCATCTGTTATTTCTTTGTTTATTGCCTGCCCCACCATAATGTTACTATTTGGTGGCCTATAGATTACTCCTATCAGTGACTTTTTCGCCTTACTATTCCTGATTTCCACCCAAATGGATTCAACATTATCCTCCATAGCACCGATGTCATCCCTTACTGTTGCCCAGATGTCATCCTTAAATAGGTATTCGAAGAGGTATTGGGGGGCCTGAAGGTCATGCAATTGGGTAAAGCCCCGGGGCCGGATGGGTACCTGGTGGAGTTTTACAAAGAATTTGTTGGAATATTGGGGCCGGTGCTGGTCAGGGTCTTTAACGAGGCAAGAGACAGAGGGAGTTTACCCCCGACGATGTCGCAGGCCACTATCTCGCTCATTCTGAAACGGGATAAGGACCCGGAGGCCTATGGGTCATACAGGCCGATCTCTTTGATCAACGTAGACAGCAAGTTACTGGCCAAGATTTTGGCGACCGGAATTGAGGACTGTTTACCGGATGTAATTGTGGAGGCTCAAACCGGCTTTGTAAAGGGGAGGCAGCTGGTGGCTGTAGCGCACAAAGACTCACGAGAGATGAATAGAGATGAAGTCGATGAGGCTTTATTAAGCGTGACTTGTTCCCCGCAGTTCAGTAACAGACTGGCCTGCGGGGGAGAACTCCTGGTTCTTATACTCCGCCTTCAGGGCGGAGCTAGAGGTCAACAGCCAACCAGGACCCTGGATCTGTCAGCCAATGACATCACGGCTTCACAGTCCCACATGACCCCCAATGCATACTACCACATTCACCCCTTGTTAAAAATGAACCCGGCGGGGTGGTGCTTCGCATGGTGGTAGGGGTTTACAAGGCTGGTCCTGGGAGGAAAAACTTTTGCATGTCATCACAGTATGTACAGGGTTTTTTTGTTGTTTTGAACTATTTACAGTATTCGTAAGAGGGAAAAAGTGAAAAAAAGTCTCGTTAAAGTCCACAACATTTTGGGGTTACACCGATGCCACAAGTCGGTCGGGCGGTCTGGTCGTCCTTGTCGATCGCCTCAGCCCCGGTGGTGGTGGTGCTTGTTCCAGTGTTGTCGTCTCCGGGAGCTTTACGGTTTCTGCTTCAGCTTCACTTCTGGTCGGACCTGGGAGGAGGACCGATCCTCCTGGGAAGGGGGTGGTCGCGGGGTGCGCCGGTGGCAGGGAGGGGGTGATTGGTGTCGGGGGGGTGTGCGTGTTGCCGGCGGGCGCCAGATCTCGCAGGGAGACCGTGTCCTGTCGGCCGTCGGGGTACTCCACGTAAGCGTACTGCGGGTTCGCGTGGAGGAGGTGAACCCTCTCGACCAACGGGTCCGACTTGTGCGCCTGCACATGTTTTCGGAGCAAGATGGGTCCTGGGGCCGCCAGCCAGGTCGGCAGCGACGTTCCAGAGGAGGACTTCCTGGGGAAGACAAGGAGACGCTCATGAGGCGTTTGGTTAGTGCTAGTACACAGTAGCGACCGGATGGAGTGGAGAGCGTCCGGGAGGACCTCCTGCCACCGTGAAACTGGGAGGTCCCTGGACCGTAGGGCCAGTAGGACGGTCTTCCAGACCGTGCTGTTCTCCCTCTCTACTTGCCCGTTCCCCCGGGGGTTGTAGCTGGTCGTCCTGCTCGAGGCTATACCCTTGCTGAGCAGGAACTGGCGCAGCTCGTCACTCATGAAGGAGGACCCCCTGTCGCTATGGACGTATGCGGGGCAACCGAACAGTGTGAATATGGTGTTAAGGGCTTTGATGACTGTGGCCGCTGTCATGTCAGGGCAGGGGATAGCGAAGGGGAAATGGGAGTACTCGTCCACCACATTCAGGAAGTATGTGTTGCGGTCGGTGGAGGGGAGGGGCCCTTTGAAATCCAGACTAAGGCGTTCAAAGGGACGGGAAGCCTTGATCAGGTGCGCACCATCCGGCCTGAAAAAATGCGGTTTGCACTCTGCGCAGATGTGGCAGTTCCTTGTGACTGTACGGACCTCCTCCACAGAGTAGGGGAGGTTGCGGGACTTTATAAAGTGGTAGAACCGAGTGACCCCCGGGTGGCAGAGGTCCTCGTGGAGGGTTTGGAGGCGGTTAATTTGTGCGTTGGCACATGTGCCGCGGGGTAGGGCATCGGACGGCTCGTTCAGCTTTCCGGGACGGTACAAGATCTCATAGTTGAAGGTGGAGAGCTCGATCCTCCACCTTAAGATCTTGTCGTTTTTAATTTTGCCCCGCTGTGCATTATCGAACATGAAAGCTACCGACCGTTGGTCAGTGAGGAGAGTGAATCTCCTGCCGGCCAGGTAATGCCTCCAATGTCGCACAGCTTCCACTATGGCTTGGGCTTCCTTTTCCACTGAGGAGTGGCGGATTTCTGAAGCGTGGAGGGTTCGGGAGAAAAAAGCCACGGGTCTGCCCGCTTGGTTAAGGGTGGCCGCTAGAGCTACGTCGGAGGCGTCGCTCTCGACTTGGAAGGGGAGGGACTCGTCGATAGCGCGCATCGTGGCCTTTGCGATATCCGCTTTGATGCGGCTGAAGGCCTGGCAAGCCTCTGTCGATAGAGGGAAGGTCGTGGTCTGTATTAGGGGGCGTGCCTTGTCTGCGTACTGGGGGACCCACTGGGCGTAATATGAAAAGAACCCCAGGCAGCGTTTTAGGGCTTTTGAGCAGTGAGGGAGGGGAAATTCCATGAGGGGGCGCATACGTTCGGGGTCGGGGCCTATTATCCCATTGCGCACTACATATCCCAAGATGGCTAGCCGGTTTGTGCTAAAAACGCACTTGTCCTCGTTGTATGTGAGGTTCAAGGCTTTAGCGGTCTGGAGGAATTTTTGGAGGTTGGCGTCATGGTCCTGCTGATCGTGGCCGCAGATGGTCACGTTGTCGAGATACGGGAACGTGGCCTGCAACCCGTGTTGATCAACCATTCGGTCCATCTCTCGTTGGAAGACCGAGACCCCGTTTGTGACGCCAAATGGGACCCTTAGGAAGTGGTATAATCGCCCGTCTGCCTCGAAGGCTGTGTACTTGCGGCCACTTGGGCGGATGGGGAGCTGATGGTAGGCGGACTTGAGGTCCACGGTGGAGAAGACCTTATATTGGGCAATCCGATTGACCATGTCGGATATGCGGGGGAGAGGGTACGCATCTAGCTGTGTGTACCTGTTGATGGTCTGGCTTTAGTCTATGACCATCCTTTGCTTCTCCCCTGTCTTTACTACTACCACCTGTGCTCTCCAGGGACTATTGCTGGCCTGGATTATGCCTTCCTTCAGTAGCCGCTGGACTTCGGACCGATTGAATGTCCGGTCCTGGGCGCTGTACCGTCTGCTCCTAGTGGCGACGGGTTTGCAATCCGGGGTGAGGTTTGCAAACAAGGATGGGGGCTCAACCTTGAGGGTTGCGAGGCCGCAGATAGTGAGTGGGGGTATTGGGCCGCCGAATTGGAAGGTTAGGCTCTGCAGATTGCACTGGAAGTCTAATCCCAGCAATGTGGGCGCGCAGAGTTGGGGAAGGACGTAGAGCCTGTAGTTTTTAAACTCCCTCCCTTGCACCGTTAGGGTCACTATGCAGAAGCCTTTGATCTGTACGGACTGGGATCCTGCAGCTAGGGAAATCTTTTGCGCACTGGGACGGATGGTCAAAAAACAGCGTCTTACCGTGTCGGGGTGGATGAAGCTTTCTGTGCTCCCGGAGTCGACCAGGCATGGTGTCTCGTGCCCGTTGATCAGCACCGTTGTTGTCGTCGTCTGGAGCGTCCGGGGCCGTGCTTGGTCCAGCGTCATTGAGGCCAGACGTGGTCATAGTGCTTCAGCGTCTTCCTCGAACCCCGTGGAGCCGTCGACGCTGGGGTCCATTGTTGCCGTCCAAGATGGCAGCGGGGGTGAACAAAATGGCCGCCCCCATGCATCGCACATGGCTGGGGGGTCACAAGATGGCGGCGGGGTGGACAAAATGGCCACCCCCATGCGTCGCACAGGTCTGGGGGGTCCCAAGATGGCGGCGCCCCTCCTCCCCTCGTGGTGGCCGGGACCCAAAATGGCGGCGCCTGCGGGTCGCACATGGGGCGCTGGGCGGGTTGGGGAGCGTTAGAAACGCGCAGGGCACCTTGTTCTCCGGGGACAGCGGAGGCCGGGACCCAAAATGGTTGCGCCTGCGGGTCGTACATGGGGCGCTGGGGGGGTTGGGGAACGTTAGAAACGCGCAGGACTCCTTGTTCTCCGGGGACAGCGGCGACCACCCGGGACCAGCACACAGCCGCGAAATGGCCCTTTTTCCCGCAGCTCTTGCAAATCGCTGCGCGGGCCGGGCAGCGCTGCCGGGGGTGTTTCGCCTGGCCGCAGAAATAGCAGCGGGCTCCCCCGGGACAACTTGGCGTCTGAACCGCGCAAGCCTGTGGGGGGGTGGGGGGGTTTGTCGCGACGGGGGTCCACGGAGCCCAAGGGGCTGCCGCGCGGTCGGGGCCGTACGCGCGGGCGTTTCGCGCGGCCACATCTAGTGAGGCTGCAAGGGCCCTTGCCTCTGAGAGTCCTAGCGACTGTTTTTCTAAAAGTCTTTGGCGGATTTGGGGAGCGTTCATACCAGCCACAAACGCATCGCGAATTAACATGTCCGTATGTTCAATCGCGTTTACCGGCGGGCAGCTGCAGGCCCGTCCCAAAATTAGCAGCGCGGCGTAGAATTCGTCTAGCGATTCTCCGGGACTTTGCCGTCTCGTTGCGAGTTGGTAGCGTGCGTAGATCTGGTTCACTGGGCGAACATAGATGCTTTTTAGTGCTGCGAACGCCGTCTGGAAATCCTCTGCGTCTTCGATGAGAGGGAAAATTTCCGGGCTTACCCTCGAGTGCAGGACCTGTAGTTTCTGGTCTTCTGTGACCCGGCCGGGGGCCGTTCGGAGGTATGCTTCGAAACAAGTCTGCCAGTGTTTGAAAACTGCTGCTGAGTTCACTGCGTGGGGGCTGATCCTCAGGCATTCCGGGATGATCCTGAGCTCCATAGTCCTTTAAGCACGCTTAATAAATTGTAGCACACAAAGACTCACGAGAGACGAATAGAGATGAAGTTGATGAGGCTTTATTAAGCGTAACTTGTTCCCCGCAGTTCAGTAACAGACTGGCCTGCGGGGGAGAACTCCTGGATCTTATACTCCGCCTTCAGGGCGGAGCTAGAGGTCAACAGCCAACCAGGACCCGGGATCTGTCAGCCAATGACATCACGGCTTCACAGTCCCACATGACCCCTAATGCATACTACCACAGTGGCCAACCTAAAAAGGCTGCTCAACGTGATTATGATGCCCCCGGAGAGTAGGGAGGTAGAGATAGTGGTAGCCATGGATGCTGAAAAGGCTTTTGACCGGGTCGAGTGGGATTATCTGTGGGAGGTACTAGGATGGTTCGGGTTCGGGGTGGGGTTCATCGACTGGGTTAGTCTATTGTATCAGGCCCCAGAGGCGAGTGTAAGGACGAACAGGACGACATCGGATTACTTCAGACTGCACCGTGGGACGAGACAGGGCTGCCCTCTCTCCCCACTGCTATTTGTGTTGGCCATAGAGCCGCTGGCAATTGCACTGAGAGCTTCCAGGGGCTGGAAAGGGCTGGTCCGGGGGGGGGAGTGGAACATAGAGTCTCGCTATACGCAGATGATCTGCTGTTGTACGTATCGGACCCAAAGATGGGGATGGATGGTATTATGGCAACCCTGAGGGAATTTGGCCAGTTCCCCGGATACAAACTGAACATGGCTAAGGGCGAGTTGTTTGTAATTCAGGCGAGGGGGCAGGAGAGTAGGCTGAAGGGGTTTCCGTTCAGGCTAGTGGGGGAGAGTTTCCGATATTTGGGGATTCAGGTGGCACGGGACTGGGGCAAGTTGCATAAGCTCAACCTGTCCCGACTGGTGGAACGAGTGAGGGAGGAGGTCCAGAGGTGGGATGCGCTCCAGCTGTCATTGGCGGGGAGAGTGCAGACTGTTAAGATGACAATTCTCCCACGGTTCTTGTTTGTTTTTCAGTGTCTCCCCATCTTTATCCCGGGGTCCTTCTTTAAGAGGCTGAATAAAATTATTCTGGGATTTGCATGGGCAGGGAAGTCCCCGTGGATGAAGAGGGTGATGCTTGAAAGGAACAGAGGAGAAGGGGGGCTGGCGTTGCCGAATTTCAGCAACTATTACTGGGCGGCCAACATAGCGATGATAAGGAAATGGATGGTGGGCGCGGGGTCGGTTTGGGAGCGGATTGAGGCTGCTTCGTGCAGGGGCACTAGCTTAGCAGCCCTGGTCGCGACACCTCTGCCGCTTTCGCCGGCACGGTACTCCACCAGCCCGATAGTGGTGGCAGTTCTTCGGATCTGGGGCCAGTGGAGGACGCATGTCAGGGAGGTAGGAGCATCGGTGTGGACCCCAATCTGCGGCAACCACCGATTTGCCCCGGGGAACATAGATGGGGGGTATCAACTGTGCAGGAGGGCAGGGATTGTGAGGATGGGGGATCTGTTCCTCGAAGGCAGCTTTCCGAGCATGAGGGCGCTAGAGGAGAAGTTTGGGCTGGCGAGAGGGAACGACTTTAGATACTTACAGGTGCGGGATTTTGTACGCAGACTGGTGCCGTCCATCCCACGTCTCCTGCCGAAGGGGAGGCAGGACAGGGTAGTTTCTAGGGAAGAGTTGGGAGAGGGTAGAGTTTCAGACGTCTACAAGGAACTAATGGGAGCTAAGGATACGCAGACCGAGGACCTGAAGCTTAAGTGGGAGGAGGAGTTCGGGGGGAGATGGAGAACAGTATCTGGGCGGAAGCCCTGAGCAGAGTAAACACGACCGCAACATGCGCCAGGCTCAGTCTGATCCAGTTTAAGGTCATGCACCGGGCCCACATGACGGTGGCCTGGATGAGCAGATTCTTCGGGCTGGAGGACAAGTGTGTTAGATGCGCCGGAGGGCCGGCTAACCATGCACACATGTTCTGTTCGTGCCCTAAACTCAGAGGGTTTTGGCAGGGATTCGAAGATGTCATGTCCCGGGTATTGAAAACTGGGGTGGTAATTGTCATGACATCCAGGTGAACATCATAGCACATACATACATACTGATGGATAGATCAACGGACCAATCAACACACACACACAACACGACAGCCAATCACAGGCAAGAGCATACACAGTACAAAACAGGGAACACAACACTTCCTGGGCACTCGAGCAGGAGACGGCTCAGGGCACAGAGCTCATTACAAGCCACTCAGATCCACCATGTGCTGAGTGCCACTACACGATAGAATTAGGAATAGGTCCACAGAATCAAGGGTCATGATCGAGCCTCAGTAAACAGTTTACCAGTGTAAATTGATGTTTGAAATAAAACTGCGTTGTACCATTCGCAACCGTGTTGGTTCGTCTGTGTAGCAGATTACCCAACACTTCATAGTACCAGGAGTGACTTTGCGCAAGGAGTAGTGAGGCCGTGGAATGCCCTACCTGCTACAGTAGTGAACTCGCCAACATTGAGGGCATTTAAAAGTTTATTGGATAAACATATGGATGATAATGGCATAGTGTAGGTTAGATGGCTTTTGTTTTGGTGCAACATCGTGGGCCGAAGGGCCTGTACTGCGCTGTATTGTTCTATGTTCTATGATACCTACCTACAAATCCTCCGGAATCTGCCAGCCTGCGCCATGGACACCGTCAACACACCGCAGCCGCTGCGAGTCGCTGGAAACCTCGGCGTTAATTGGAAGCTGTTCAAACAGCGGTTCCAGCTCTTTCTGGAAGCCAACGAAAAGGAAAGCGCCTCGGACACCAGAAAGATCGCCATCCTCCTCACCACGGCAGGTCAACACGCCATCCATGTCTACAACACCCTGGTGCTTGCGGAAGGCGAGGACAAGACCAAATACAAGACGGTCCTTCTCAAGCTCGACCAACACTTCGACGTCAAGGTCAATGAGAGCTTCGAGAGGTATCTCTTCCAGCAGCGCCTGCAAGGTAAGGATGAGCCTTTTCAGTCATTCCTTACGCATCTCCATATCCTCGCGCAGTCCTGCGGTTACGACACCACCTCCGATTCCATGATTCGGGACCAGATCGTTTTTGGGGTCACCTCGGGCACCCTACGCCAGCAGCTCTTAAAAATAAAAGGCCTCACCTTAGCCTCCGCAATCGAAGCCTGTGTCCTGCACGAAAACGCGACTAGCCGCGATACCCAATTTCAGGCGGCCGAATCGGCACGGCAGGGGTCCTACGCGGCCTGATCGGCAAGGCAGGCGCCCTACGAGGCCGAACGGGTCCAGGCGATCGAGTTCCTCCCGGCCTGCGGCCCGGACGAGGGCGGCCATTTTGCACGCTTTTCGAGGCCTCCCGCATTTGTGCGCGCCAAAACCTATGGCAACACTGAGGGACGTGATGCGCAGGCGCGCTCGACGCAAGACCGAACTGCGCATGCGCAGTGGCGCAACGAACTCCATGACGTCATGACGTGCGGCAACTGTGGAGCCGCACATTTAAAGTGGCAATGTCCCGCAAGAACCCGACAATGCCTCCGCTGTGGCAAGATGGGCCACTACGCTGCCTGCTGTCGAGCAGCTCAACCTGTCAATGTTCCCCAACTCTGACAACCTCGCAGGGACGTACGGACCATTCAGCCTCCTTATTACGAGTCGTGCCCAGGCGATATCCAGACCAGTGACACAGATGACCGGGACGCCTTCCGTGTTGCAGTCATTGATGGGAACCGAATGGCTCCTGCCAGGACCCACCAGCCAGTGCAAGTTAACACGATCAATCCGGGTGATGAATGGTGTGCCACCCTAACGGTCAACCGATCACCGATAACATTCCGTCTGGACACTGGCGCCTCCGCCAACCTCATAGCATGGTCAGCCTTCTACGCCATGAAGGTCAGACCACCAATTCGGCCGTCCCGTTACAGGATGGTCGACTACAACGGGTACGTTATCCCGGCTATGGGATCCTGCCAGCTCCAGGTGACACACAATACACACACAGCCACACTCTCATTCAAGATAGTCGGATCATCAAAGGACTCCCTGCTAGGCGCACAGGCATGCAAGGCTCTCCACCTCGTGCAACGAGTCCACTCTCTCTCTCCAGACGGCACATCTGACTTCCCGGATGCAGAGTTCAGCGCACAGCTCCAATCGCTCCTCGCCCACAACCAGGAGGCATTCGAGGGCATGGGAACACTGCCCTACACCTACAGAATTCGGCTCAAACCGGATGCCACCCCGGTCATTCACGCACCTCGCAGGGTCCCAGCGTCACTCAAAGACCGCCTCAAGCAGCAGCTGCAGGATCTCCAGGACCAAGGGGTCCTATCCTGGGTCACGGAGCCCACGCCATGGGTCAGCTCCATGGTGTGTGTTAAGATGCCCTCCAGCGACTTCCGGGTGCGGCGATGACCAGCTAAGTCGCACATTTCGGCAGCTCCCGGTGGAACGGACTTTTGGGCTCTTAAAAGGAGCCCCAACGGCAATTTAAACGGCCAAAAACACTGTGCGGTAAACTAGAAGGGAATCCATCCGGACACGCATGGATAAAGGAGAGGATAGCAGCCGGATTGCGGAGGATCCTTTGGAGCAGCGGCAAGGAAGGCAAGCTCAAAGCAAGATGGCGTCGGAAGGTGGCCGTTTGTTATGGGGCCCAGACCAACAAGAGTTCCTGCGGCGCTGTGTGGAAGAGCTGAAAAAGGAATTGAAGAAGGAGTTGTTGGCCCTGATATTACAGGCGATTGAAGGGCTAAAGGAGGAGCAGAAGACTCAAGAGCAGGAGCTTCGGGTCGTGAAGGCAAAGGCTGCTGAAAACGAAGATGAAATACAGGGCCTGGTGGTGAAGACAGAGACGCACGAGGCGCAGCACAAAAGGTGTGTGGAAAGGCTGGAAGTACTGGAGAATAATTCGAGGAGGAAGAATTTAAGGGTTCTGGGTCTTCCCGAAGACGTAGAAGGGGCGGACGTCGGGACATATGTGAGCACGATGCTTCACTCGCTAATGGGATCGGAGGCCCCGACGGGCCCTTTGGAGGTGGAGGGAGCTTATCGAGTTATGGCGCGAAGACCAAGGGCAGGAGAAATACCTTGAGCCATAGTGGTGAGGTTTCACCGCTATAATGACAGAGAGATGGTCCTAAGATGGGCGAAGAAAGCTCGGAGCTGCAGGTGGGAGAACGCGGTGATCCGTGTATACCAGGATTGGAGTGCGGAGGTGGCGAGAAGGAGGGCAAGTTTCAATCGGGCTAATGCGGTGCTTCACAAAAAGAAGATCCAGTTTGGAATGTTACAACCGGCGAGATTGTGGGTCTCACACCAAGGGAAGCACCACTACTTTGAGACGGCAGAAGAGGCGTGGACATTCATTGTGGACGAGAAGCTGGAATAGTCTGGCGAGAGAAAGAACTTTTGGGACAAAGTGGTGAGGTGATTATGTGGGGCGACGAAAAAAGGGGGGGGGGGGAGATGATTTTTCAGTTGTTAATCTTGCGATCCTGTAACTTTTCTCTCTTCCCCATGATGGAGGGGGTCATTAGGGGCGGGGCCGAGTGGGAAACGCGGGCTTTGTTCCCGCGCTATGGTAATTATGGCGGGAACAGGGATGCAGGAAGGAGGGGGCCTCGCACAGTGGGGGCCGAGGACAAGGGGGGAAGCCGAGGTCAGCCAGAGTTCTCTGACTTCTGGGAGCAACATGGGGGGTGCAATTACGCTAGGAAGGGATCTAGCGGAGGGGGAGGGGAGGGGGGGTTAACTGGGTTGCTGCTGCTAAGGCGAAGGGGGAGCTGTTATGGGATGGGGTGGTCGAGGCGGGAGGGCGCCGTCGGGGGGATACACGGGTACGTGGGAACCGGGTGAGGAGCTGGGTTAAAAAAGGGGATGGCTAGTCGACAAGGGGGGGGGGGGGTAAAGAGCCCCCCAACCCGGTTGATCACGTGGAACGTGAGAGGGCTGAACGGGCCGATTAAAAGGGCACGGGTACTCGCACACCTAAAGAAATTAAAGGCAGATGTGGTTATGTTGCAGGAGACGCATCTGAAACTGATAGACCAGGTCAGACTACGTAAAGGATGGGTGGGGCAGGTGTTTCATTCGGGTTTGGATGCGAAGAACAGGGGGGTGGCTATCTTGGTGGGGAAACGGGTACTGTTTGAGGCAAAGACCCTAGTGGCGGATAGTGGGGGTAGATATGTGATGGTGAGTGGCAGATTGCAAGGGGAGGCGGTGGTTCTGGTGAACGTATATGCCCCGAACTGGGATGATGCAAATTTTATGAGGCGTATGTTGGGACGTATCCCGGACCTGGAGGTGAGAAAGTTGGTAATGGGGGGAGATTTCAATACGGTGCTTGATCCAGGGCTGGACCGATTGAGGTCCAGGACCGGGAGGAGGCCGGCAGCGGCCAGGGTGCTCAAGGACTTCATGGAGCAGATGGGAGGGGTAGACCCCTGGAGATTTAGTAGGCCTAGGAGTAAGGAGTTCTCATTTTTCTCCCATGTCCACAAAGTATATTCACGGATAGACTTTTTTGTCTTGGGAAGGGCACTGATTCCGAAGGTGACAGGGACGGAATATACGGCCATAGCTATTTCAGACCTCGCTCCACATTGGGTAGACCTGGAGGTAGGAGAGGAAAAAGAACAGCACCCACTCTGGAGAATGGATATGGGCTTATTGGCGGATGAGGGGGTATGTTTAAGGGTGAGGGGGTGCATCGAAAGGTACTTGGAGCTTAATGACAATGGAGAGGTTCAGGTGGGAGTGGTCTGGGAGGCGTTGAAGGCGGTGGTTAGAGGGGAACTGATATCCATAAGGGCACATAAAGGGAAACAAGAGGGTAAAGAAAGGGAGCGATTGCTGAAAGAACTTTTGAGGGTGGACAGGCAATATGCGGAGGCACCGGAGGTGGGACTGTACAGGGAAAGACAAAGGCTACATGTGGAGTTTGACCTGCTGACCACGGGTAAGGCGGAGGCACAGTGGAGGAGGGCACAGGGTGTACAATATGAGTATGGAGAGAAGGCGAGTCGGCTACTGGCCCACCAATTGAGGAAGAGGGGAGCAGCGAGGGAGATAGGTGGGGTGAGAGATGAGGAGGGAGAGATGGAACGGGGAGCGGAGAGAGTGAACGGGGTGTTCAAGGCATTTTATGAGAGGTTATATAAGGCTCAGCCCCCGGAAGGGAAGGAGGGGAATCCAGCATCCTGGATTGTTTCACAAAGACAGGAGGTGGTGTTCTCTGATCCTGACTCTAAGTGTTGATGCCGTCGTAAACGCCGTTACGTTTTACGACGGCGTCAATAGGCCCCCAGGAGCAGCGATTCTGAGCCCGTCAGTAGGCCAGCATGGCACTGAAGCGACCCACACCACTCCAGCTGCTGCTCCGACGTCAAATTGGCGGCGTGAATCTGCACATGTGCGCTGCGACTGGTGCGAATGCGCGCATGTGCGCTGCGACTGGTGCGATTTCACGCATGCGCGGTGGCTTCCTTCTCTGCGTCGGCCCCGATGCAACATAGTGTAGGGCTACAGGGGCCGGCGTGGAGCAAAAGAGGCCCCCAGCCCGAAAGGCCGGCCCCCCAATCGGTAGGCCACAGCGGAGGCCCCTCGGCACCCCCCCTCATTCCCCCCCCCCCCCAAGGCGGCACCCAAAAGGATGCACGCTGAGGCCCCGCCGGGTAAGATCACACATGGATGGCGGTAGCGGATCTCGGATTTTTTTTGCGGTCACTTGGCCCATCCCGGCACACAGGCCGGCCCAAAAGAGGCCGATCCTTAGTGCGCAGGGCCTTCTTCGCTTTTGCGCCCTTTTGGACGGTCCTAACGCCAGCTCCAATGGATCAATAGGGTTTTGATCACCCTCATTGATCCTGCCCAATTAAGGGGCGGATACTCGGTGGCTGGGCAGGTCCCAGCTGTCATTGTTTCAGGCACGTTGGCCTTTCCAAATAAGGGGAAGTGGCGCCGGTTAGTCTGCTACTGTTGTAGTTCCTTGATTCAAACTCTATTGTCCTGAGGGAAATGGTGACTGACTTTTAATTGGTGCAAGTTTTGGTGAGGTCTGGCTTCTTTGCACAATACACAGAGGCTGTGTACTTGTCTGTGTCCACGTTGACCACAATTCCCATGGTCCTTTGCAGGTGACCATCTTGGATGGATGCAGGGTGAGTGACCCGGCGGAATTCCTGAGGTTGAAGAAGGTGAAATTCGCCTTGAGTGGGTCGGCATATGGGTTCACCCGGAGGTGGAAGCCATTTATTGATTTCTTAAAGGAGGTTTTAGAGGTCAGCAAGGGGATTCGTGGGCGGGGGGTGGGGTGGTGGGGGTAAGGACGAAGGCGGGATGTGAGGAGGGGTTGGCAACATGGGAGAGGGCAGAGTGGCTATTGGTTGTTTAGTGAGTTGTTTGGTAGTTGCTTTTGAGTTGTTTGGTAGTTCTTCTGATTCTGTTTGTAGATTTGAGAATGCCTTGAATAAATTTTTTTTTAAAATCCTTCAGTTAAGAATTGCCATAATTCCTAACTTGCCTGTTCTGTTCTAAATTGGAGGCATTCCAAAAGGTACGGGACCCTCTCTCAAATTTATCTGTTCTGCTATATCTAATTTGCTCCTGCAAGATTTTCCATAAGTTAAGTAGCACCGTCATGAACTCGTTATATGTTATCGTGTGCATCATTTTACAATGTTTATAATGCCTTATCCTTTTCAATCCTATTCGCTAGCTTATCTATTCATTGTTCTTTTTTATTGTATAATCGGAGACACCAAGTTTAATGATTAAGCGGAACCAATTGTGTTGGGGTTCTCCTGTCTTTTTCTATATTCATGTATGCAGAAGCAATTTTGAGGGCTTGTTGAGTTATTGTTGAAAATGAAAAAACTCTCATAAATTTTTTTAAATAAAAAACATGAGAAGGTTAGAAGGTGGGAAAGAAAAAAGAAAACAAATAGTCAAGAAAGAGATGGAACAGTTCGGAATGGTCAGGAAATTTCACCTCAGATCAATAAGGAAGGTGCTGAGAGTGGAAGTGACATTCAGAGGCCGAAATGTTTCCATTGTAACAAAGTGGGACATATGCAGGCAGATTGTTGGAAATCTGCCGATGGCATCCCCTCGTGCCGTGTTCCCCAGTGCTGGAGGGTGTGGTGCATGAAAAGTCCTGTAGACATTGATGTGAGCCGAAGATTCTGCCACTGGAAAATATGCCATTGGGTAGGATGGGGACTGGGGGGGGGGGGGGGGAGCTGAATCTCATCCAACATTACACGCCTTGGATGTCTGGCATGTTGACTTCTTTCTCCATTGTAAATATTGATGCCAAGTATTTATTCAGCGTGTATTTCTTATTGATTCCCTGTATGGTTGAATCTATTCCTGGAGATATGGTCACATGACATTCAGCTTATTATGTTATATATCTGTGATTTCCTGAGGATGTCAATGATTGAAGGGGGGGTCCAGTGATGATACCTCTTAAAACTGAATAGCTAGGATGCCACTAGAGTAGTTTTACATAAGTTACTTTATTAAGGATTGAGATGAATTATAGGAAGTGTACGGAGTAATCATTATTAACCATTAAACATGTATTTTTAGGACATAGCAGTAATAAGTAATCAAATGAGATTTAGGATAGCTAACTTGACCAAAAGGACGTCAATTCTGATATCCTGTCTTTGTGAAACAAGCCAGGATGCTGGTTTTGCTGTCCTGTTTCTCACAGACATTGAGTGCACAGCAAATTACTAGTAAACATAGCTGTCAGGATGAGGATCAATCATGGGCTGCTCGCAATTCTACTGGGTGAAGTTTAAACATTGCTTGCAATTCTATTGGATAAGTTTAAACGTAGCAGCTTCAGGGATTGGATCGCGTACAACTGGGGTGGGCTATTGATTTTTGAAAATTGTATAAATACTATGTTCTGGTCTTTGTTCAGCAGAACAGATCTTGGCAGCTATCTAGGTCTCTTCTCCGTGTACACGTAAAAGCTTGATTAAATAGCCATCTTGTCCAGATTGTCAATGTGCCTTTATCTCTCTGTGCTGAGTTGAGCCACAGGGAATAACTCCACATGGAAGCTGACTCAATACACAGGTCTTGAAACTGCTCCTACAATGACCACCATCAAAAGTGCGTAGACTTACCTCAGTGCGGAAGGCCAGTTGTCTTCCTCATCATTAGGCATCTCCAGCTGTAATTGCTTGCCTTACAACTGGCAATAAAGCAACCAAAGCAGATTTCTACAGATATGGTGGATTTCCTCGTGACGGGTCTTACCTCAATGCTATAACTTCACGTGAACTGCAGATTGGATAGTGTATTTCCAGAGAATAACGATAGTGTAATAAGTCCATGGAGGCAGAAGTCCTTTCACCAGAATCCTTGTATTAACAAAACCAACAGCAGTACGACCAGGTGCATTCAGCTTGCTATCTACACTGGGAGTGCAGAGGATCTGACACTCCCTGTTATATACAAAGAAGAGGTTCCCTGATTGGGCCACTAATCTGGGAACTCGTATTCCAATTGGCCAATCTCAAAGGCCTGGTCTAAGTCATTATATGGGACCATCAGACAGCCACAAGGGAAGGGCTAGGGAAAGTTGTTTGATTTGGAGTGCTTCGTGAGAGTACCTTTAAGACACGGGTGTTTATCAAATAGTTATAGTGGATGTACCTTTAAGAAATGGATCTTTATCAAATAGCTACAGTGATGTCAGGATGTGGGGGAGCTGTGCTGTCTGTCTGCTTTTACTTTCGTTTTTGAGCTGGCAGCTACAGTGTGTGTTTAGATTTGTTTTCCGAGTTGGAGCTGCATCCAGCCAAACAGGGTGTAATTTTGATCTCTCTGCATGAAAAGAATATCTTCAGATCACTTGCTAATTTAAAAGTGATAACTGCTGTCAGTAGAGAATTTAAATCTGCTGTCTTTGTTAAAGAGGGTATTTGTCTTATGTTGCTAGGAAAGATTAAGGGTTACTTATAGAGTACTGTATTCTTTGGGGGGAGCATTTGAGTTGGTAGTTGGTAAGATGTTTACTGTGTGTTTATAAAATGTTAACTGGATTCATAAATAAACATTGTTTTAATTTAAAAGTGCTTTAGATCTCTGTTGCATCACACCTATAGAGTGGGCCCTTGCGCTCCCACAACCAGAATCTATTAAAAGTTGTGGGTCAGGTGAACTCAATGATACTGTTGCTCTATTAATAATGTTGGTGAACCACAAGCCTTCCCTTATATCGATCAAATGACCACACAACCAGTTAGTTTTAAGTATTTCCTTAACTCTTCCTCCCATATGGTGCATTGCTCTTCTCTGTTGGTCGCTGCGACCTTGGGTTCCTGTGGATTCATCAATCTTTCCATTGCTTTAGTGGCCATTACTTCTCTTATCTCTTGCTCTACTTTTTATTTGGGACAGGGGAATAAGGCGGCAATTTGAACAGCGGGTACGGCTAAGCTATTTTACAGCTCACAATCCCTCGATAGTTGTACACAATTCTAACGAGTTTACCTTACTCTTCCTGTTAGGTACGCATGTGGGTTAGTACACACTTCCAAAATTCGGTTATTTGGTCAATATGGGACTTGCACTTGTGGTTCTTTCTCTTTATCACAATTGGATTCAAGGTTTGTGGGTTCTCTCGGAGTGACAAAGTCACTTCTAATCGAATCCCATCAGAGTCGCCAATAATGTTGGTGAACCACAAGCCTTCCCTTATATCGATCAAATGACCACACAACCAGTTAGTTTGTCCAAAAGATGGTTTATTTACATACACAAGAGTTATCTCGACATGCAAACACAATATCTACCACGAGTTAAACTACACCTATCAGCTACAATAACCTATACTTAACTTGAGGGCGACCGGCACTGTGCAAATGGATAAGGCCTTTATCTGGATTTCACATGGCTGGTTCGAAGAAAGTGGCTCTGTCTCTGCTGGGCTCATCCATCAGGTAACGATTGTTGGGCTTGAACTTGGCTGGCTGTTCCTGCTGCAATTGGGCTGGCACAGGCCGGATCCAAAAGAGACAGAACACATGGCTGTGCTCTCTTTTATCCCTCTGTGATTTTGTGCTCTTTGGGGCGGTCCTTAACCTTGGATCCAATAGTTCGACAGGGCTCTGATCATTGTCTTCGATTTCGGCCAGTAAAGGGGCGGGTGCCTTGGTGGCTGGGTGGGTCCTTAGCGGTCATTGACCTTGGCAGTTGGGCTTTCTGAGTAAGGGGAGTGACGCCGATCAGTCTGTGGCTGTACCAGTTGCTTGATTGGAGTTCTATTGTCCTGGGAAAATGGGCCATTAAAATGCAAACGAGCGGGGGTTTCGATCAGGCCTGTTTACCTGTGTTTCAGATACACATAGGCTCTATATCTGTCTGAGTCCTGGGTTCACAAGGTCAGACTTCTCCCATCGGATCCCAGGATCATCCAGCCGTAGCTGCTGACCGAGGAAGCGAGGGAAATGCAGGCGGTCTGCAGGTTAGACTGAAGCAACGCGGTTTCAAGACCCCTCTCTCCAGCATACTCCTGGCAAATGTCAAAGCGATCGAAAACAAGCTGGATGAACTTAACGCCAGACTTACCTCTCAGAGGGAATTAAGAGACTGCTGTGTGCTCTGTTTCACAGAGACATAGCTCACCCCGCCTCACCGGACTGTGCCATACAACCTGAAGGCTTCTCAATTCACTGGGCGGACCGCACGGCATCACCAGGCAAAGCGAAGGGTGGAGGGGTGTGCCTCCTCATCAACTCCTCCTGGTGCTTGGATGTGGCGACCCTGGCGACCTACTGCTCCCCGGACCTGGAATACCTGATCGTGAAGTGCCGCCCATACTACCTTCCACATGAGTTCACTTCAGCCATTATCACAGCGGTCTACATCCCACCCCAGGCAGAAGTGAAGAAGGCGCTGGACGAACTGTACACAATTATAAACAACTACGAAACAGAACACCCGGAGGCCTTGTTCATCGTGGCCGGAGACTTCAACAAGGCCAACCTCAAGAGTGTACTGCCAAAATTCCACCAGCACATCTACTGTCCCACCAGGGGCGACAACACTCTTGACCACTGCTACTCAAGAATCAAGGGCGCCTACCGTTCCATCCCCCGATCGCACTTTGGGAAATCTGACCATAAGACGGTGCTCCTTCTCCCGGCATACAAGCAGAAACTCAAGTGGGAGAATCTAGCTAAGAAGGCCGTGCAGTGCTGGTGTTGCTCGTTGTGTCTTTACTTAATTTGCTCTGTTTTATAACCTTTGCTCTAGAGTCGCCAGGTATCTTTATGATACCACCACGAGGTTCAGGTTCAAGTGCTGATCAATATCTCAATACACCAGTTAGTAAGTTTCAAATCAAAACACATTTAGTATACACAGTCAATCACTACTCATGTATAAAACTCTACTTACTAGACTATCTCTAACGCTAAGAGGGCTAGACTTTTAGCTTTGGAACTGGCCCACCAGGTCAGGGGAACAAATGGCCTTTCGTTCGATTCTGAGTCTGCAGGCTTCAAAGCTGGTATGGACTGGTAGCTAGGAGCGCCTATCTCGTAGCGTGCGTTGACTGGAGACTTACTTGGTTGGTGTAGCGACTAGGCAGGTCACTGTCAAGGGTTGTTTCGAGCTGCTGAGAGACCCTGCCAAGAAGGACAAATTGAACTCGGGGACTCTATTTTATAGTCCCCAGGGGCTTCGCACCCTTTTGGGAGGACCCCGTACCTGGTTCCAAGTGATTGGACTAAGTTCTGATCACTTGGATCGATTTCTCCAATACTGGAACTGTTCCCTGATCGCTGGGCGGTTCCTAAGTGTCCGTTGGCCTTCCTTTGTCTTGGCTCCTGCTGGTGCCGAGGAGTCTGTCTTGGCCTTGTTTATCTTAACTGTTTCCCATTGGTCCCGGGGATCGCTCAGCAATATGTAGATGGTTGTTAGTTTCAGTGATGTCTGAGTTCCTGCAAGTTCTGATATACAGGAAACTTTGCACCTGCTTGTTTTTCCTGCGTTTGACTGAATTTCCCTGTATTCTTAGCGGATCTCCATTTTAAAGTCGGGAAGTGGCCAACCCAGGTGGCTACACTGGTCCGAGGAAACAGACGAGCTCTTACGTGACTGCTTAGAGACAGTGGACTGGTCCATATTTAAGAACTCAGCGACCAACTTAAATGAGTATGCCACCACCGTCACAGACTTCATCAGCAAATATGTGGACGACTGCATGCCAAAGAAAGCAGTACCTACGTTCCCCAACCGGAAAGCATGGCTCAATCGCGAGGTTGACTCCCAACTGAAGGACAGATCTGAGGCGTTCAAGTCAGACGACCCTGACCTATACAAGAAATCCAAGTACGACCTCCGCAAAGCCATCCGAGATGCCAAGAGAGAATATCAAACCAAGCTAGAGTCACAGACAGACTCTCGGCGGTTGTGGCAAGGACTAAACAACATAACGGGCTACAAAGCGAAGCTGAGCAGTATCTCCGGCAGTAGCGCACCCCTCCCCAATGAACTCAATGCATTCTATGCTCGGTTCGATCAGGTAACCAACAATCTGCTGTCGAGTGTCCCAGCAGCCAATAACTCACCCATACCCACCATCACAGCTTCCGAAGTCAGACCGGCCTTCCTGAAAGTGAACCCTCGGAAGGCGACGGGCCCGGACGGGATCCCTGGTCGCGCACTCAGAGCCTGCGCGGACCAGCTGGCAGAGGTGTTCGCGGACATCTTTAACCTGTCCCTACTCCACTCCGAGGTCCCCACCAAGAAGACCACCACCATACTGGTGCCAAAGCAGAACCAGGCAACGTGACTCAATGACTACCGTCTGTTGGCCCTGACTTCAGTCGTAATGAAGTGCTTCGAGAGGTTGATCATGAAGCGCATCACCTCCATACTCCCAGCACGCCTTGATCCACTGCAATTCGCATACCGTTGCAACCGGTCCACAGCAGACGCCATTTCCCTGGCTCTACACTCATCCCTAAAGCATCTAGACAACAAGGGCTCCTACATCAGACTCCTATTTATTGACTGCAGCTCCGCCTTCAACACCATAATCCCAGCCAAGCTCATATCAAAGCTCCAAAACCTAGGACCTGGCTCCCCACTCTGCAACTGGATCGTTGATTTTCTGACCAACAGACAACAATCAGTAAGAATGAACAACAAATACTCCTCCACAATAGTCCTCAATACTGGGGCCCCGCAAGGCTGCGTACGTAGCCCCCTACTCTAATCCCTGTACACACACGACTGCATGGCAAAATTTGGTTCCAAATCCATCTACAAGTATGCTGATGATACGACCATAGTGGGCCGGATCTCGAATAACGACAAGTCAGAATACAGGAGGGAGATAGAGAACCTAGTGGAGTGGTGCAGCAACAACAATCTCTCCCTCAATGCCAGCAAAACTAAAGAGCTGGTCATTGACTTCAGGAAGCAAAGTACTGTACAAACCTCTGTCAGCATCAACGGGACCGAGGTGGAGATGGTTAGCAGTTTCAAATTCCTAGGAGCGCACATCTCCAAAAATCTGTCCTGGTCCACCCACGCCGACGCTACCACCAAGAAAGCACAACAGCACCTATACTTCCTCAGGAAACTAAGGAAATTCGGCATGTCCACATTAACCCTTACCAACTTTTACAGATGCACCATAGAAAGCATCCTATCTGGCTGCATCACAGCCTGGTATGGCAACTGCTCGGCCCAGGACCACAAGAAACTTCAGAGAGTCGTGAACACCGCCCAGTCCATCACACGAACCTGCCTCCCATCCATTGACTCCATGTACACCTCCCGCTGCCTGGGGAAAGCGGGCAGCATAATCAAAGACCCCTCCCACACGGCTTACTCACTCTTCCAACTTCTTCCATCGGGCAGGAGATACAAAAGTCTGAGAACACGCACGAACAGACTCAAAAACAGCTTCTTGCCCGCTGTTACCAGACTCCTAAATGACCCTCTTATAGACTGACCTCATTAACACTACACCCTGTATGCTTCATCTGATGCCGGTGCTTATGTAGTTACATTGTGTACCTTGTGTTGCCCTATTATGTAGTTTCTTTTCTTCCCTTTTCTTCCCATGTACTTAATGATCTGTTGAGCTGCTCGCAGAAAAATACTTTTCACTGTACCTTGGTACACGTGACAATAAACAAATCCAATCCAATCCAATAGCCTCAACCCATTCTGTCTTTATGGTACCTTTCAACCCTGTATGACATCCCAGAAACATGCTATTCCTTTGATTCTGACCTTTGTGTGTCTGGTAAGAGATGGCCTCGAGCATCACTGCAAATCCTTTAGTCCCTTGAAACCTACTATCTGAAATTCCCTATTTAAATCTTCCTGCCACTTTACCTCACTCAATTCTCCTTTAAAAACCCATTCCTTTGACCAAGCGTTTTTTATCGCTCGTAATTATCACTTCTTTGGTTTAGCATTCTTGGGATATTTTTAATAGTTAAAAATACAAGTTATATTTCAATTTGGAAATGAACAGTAGGAGGCAGTAAAGACAGATTTCTCACATTTGAAGAAAGAATTGCATTTATGTAATGCCTTAACTTCATTGAAGCCTACTTGTGACAATAAGTGATTATTATTATTATTTGAAACTTCACACAAAATCGATTGAATTTGTTAAAGATAAGGATGAACCTGCAAGATCAAAGGACTCAGAAAAACATTGCCTGTTTCTGAAAAAAGTAAAGTCGTCATGGTCCAGGATGACCATTGGCTGCTTTCCCCTTTGAGGGGGAGACTGACTGGTGGCGATTTAACCCGAGGATCACCACATTTAAGGCGAGGGACAAAGTTGAGAAGGCGGGGCTTTCCTGAATAACCTCAACCGGTACTGGAATTGAACCCGCGCTGTTGGTCTCACACTGCATCACGAACTAGCTGTCCAGCCAACTGAGTTAATAGTTGTCAAGAAAAGAGACGTTCAAAGAGTCGAAGCTCAGACTGCTGAAGTTAAAAGAACATTAAATCCCCAGACTGACAACAAAGAGTTTAAAACAGCTGGAATCGAATTGAAGCTGCCTGAATTAAACCTTCTGGCAGAAACTAAGCCACAGATGTCAAAGCAGAATACAGCAGTGACACTCCAGGTTGATCGAAAAACAAAGGACGGTGGTGCTTTAAAATAAATGACTTGGCTGTAACTAATACTGATCCAAGTTGATCTATGAAGAAGACTTTGAATTCTGAAATGGAAATTAAAATGGCAGAATGATAAAGCTGCTGCTCTGGTGAGAGAAGAGGTGAGCCAAGTTCATGCTGAGTGGAAATTTTTTAAACTAATTCATGAACTGACTAAAAAATATTATCATGCATTTCAGCCGCAATCCAAGACCAGTGAGCAGGCTGCCTTCACCTCAGCTTCAGCCAGCGTAGAACTGGCTAAGGGCAGAGGTCATCACTTCTGTCATTGCATTGGCCGGTTAACTTGGGTGCTTCTGATTCGTGCTTCTGTAAATTGTTACATTTTAATTACATTGGGTGTGTTGATGTGTGGTCCCAGATGTGTGAGCTTCTGTTATTTGATTGCAGAACAAGGGAGAAGTGGCAAAGGGAAGTAATGGTCTTGACTGGGGACACTGAGACTGCTTGGAGAGATGTGTGCCACGTATTGCTGGTACGTGTGGAACAATTCAAAGTTATGTGTTAGATGTGTTCTCATAATCAGAGTAAAGTGAATACCAGAGAATGCAGTTTGCTGGATCAATAGCTTTCAGGTGCAATATACCTGCATCAGATGTGCCATAGCCCTCACATCACCCTGATGAGAGCCTTAACTCCTTTCACAGGTTTGCTGACCACCCTGCACAGCACTGGGCAATGTTCTGCTTTGCATCCTCCTCCTCTGATGAACTATGTCGATCTAGCACTTCACTCTCTTCAATATCAAAACCTTTCAGGAGGGCCATGTTATGGAGTACACACAGCAGACCACTGTCAAATCTCAGACTGGAAGAACAATACCTAAAGTCGCAGATTTAATTGAAGGAACCACATCATTTAATCTGTCATGCTGCCTAACTCCTTAAATATGCCATCTAACCTTCAAATATCCCCTACCCAGGTCAGGTGATCCTATATGTAGTACAGAGTGTACCTTACATTATCTTATCCAAGTACTGGATGATATGCCATCAATTAAGATGGAAAACGCAGAGTGAATTAACTATGGCTTTAATTGACTTACAACAGAGCTGACAGCATGCCCCAGAATGAGGCAGTGTGAGAGGTTGGCAGCTTATATACCCAGGCCCTAGGGGGAGGAGCCACGGGCAGAGCCAAAACCGTACAACATGTAATATAGTGGCAATACTGTACAACACGTAATACTGTGGCAGCACAATACAACACAGTGGTTTCACCACATTGGATAATGTCCAATGCCAACATTGATGTAGCTCAGCTCTGGCATTTTGATAGATATTTTGTATCCAAATAGCAGCTCCACAGTGCTCTTTCCCATCAAAGTGTGCAGAGTTGCTCTATACGTGGCCTGATATGATAGCAATGCCTCCTTCCAATCCATGCCCTCAACCTGAGCAATCCTCATAATTTTTCCTAAGGATTGGTTTTGTCGTTCTACTTCTACATTTTCTTGTGGTCATTTAGGAATCACTCTGTGATGATGAATGCCTGTGACTTGCAATTTGCAAATATCTGTGAAATAAATTGTGACCATTGTTTGAATACTGAGTGATAGGGAGACTGTGCCTTAGAAATACTTCATTAATGCACACTGTTTTCTTTATTTCATTGCAACTACTAATAGTAATAGCTGTAGTAGTCAATACCACTGCATGAACTCTCCCAATGGAAATGGGATTAAGAAGTCACCTGCTGTATCCTCGTGTGGTACAGCCAGTAACAGTGTGCAACATACTGGTTACTGGTTCTGGTGGATTTGGTCTGCAGACAGGTTGACATCCATGGCATGTTCAGTTAAAAACCCCACCACATCTTTCTCCATACTTTGGTTTGTAAATTCTGCTTTAGTACCAACCACTACCATTGATCCAAAGAATCCCTACAGTGCAGAAAAAGGCCATTTGGCCCATCACCTGCACCAACCTTCTGAAAGAACACACCACCTAGGCTCACTCGGCCGCCGTCCCATCTAACCCCACCTAGCCTGCACCTCGTTTGGCACTAAGGGGCAATTTTAGCCTGGCTAATCCATCTAACCTGCACACCTTTGGACTGTGGGAGGAAACTGGAGCACCCGGAGGAAACCTATGCAGACATGGGGAGAACGTGCAAACTCCACACAGACAGATACCCAAGGCTGGAATCGAACCCGGGTTACTAGCACTGTGATGCAGCAGTGCTAACTATGCCACCTTGCCACCCTGGTGACCAAGTGACCTTCATGAGTTAGCATTACCAATCTAGGCCAAAACCTCCGTGGCACTACAAGTCTGTAGTAGGGAGAAAGCAGGATTAGGCTATTGAGTTAGATGATCAGCCATGTTCATGATAAATGGCTGATCAGGCTCGAAGGGCCAAAAGGCCTCCTCCTGCTCCTATCTTCCATGTATCTATGTATGTGAATCTGCTGTCACTGAAAACACTCTTCCTAGTTGTACATATGATGTGGAGAGGCCGGCGTTGGACTGGGGTGAGCACAGTAAGAAGTCTTACAACACCAGGTCAAAGTCCAACAGGTTTGTTTCAAACACTAGCTTTCGGAGCACGGCAGAAGGAGCTATGCTCCGAAAGCTAGTGTTTGAAAACAAACCTGTTGGACTTTAACCTGGTGTTGTAAGACTTCTAGTTGTACATAGTTCATCTTGTGTAGCAATTGTATGCCTTGAGTGGGCAATTCTTAGAGTTTCCAGCTTGGATTCTCTGACTGATATCATCCAATTCTGGATCTTTTTCTGATTCTCTTTCAATCTCTCTAGTTGTCATTGCTTTGGGTGTGGCATGAACACCCACAAACTGCACAAATGATTCATTCCTTCTCTGGTGAGGGTTTGTGTGCTTGATCGTTCCTCAGTAGTCAGCAATGTTCATTTTTCCAGCAATGTGAACCACCGTATACATGTACTGTTGAAGTCAAGAATATAAGAAATAGGAGCAGGAGGAGACCACATAGCCAATCGAGCCTGCTCTGCCATTCAATACAATCATGATCTTCAACTCAATTTTCCCACCTACTCCCCACATTCCTTAATTTCCTGAGATCAAAAATCTGTCTATCCCAGTTTCATAACACATCTTTTGATTCTGGCACATGCTGTAATCTGGAGAATAAATAATTTCAAATGTCTTGTGATCCGTAAGTAATCTAAACTCAATGACAAGCAAGGATGCATGGAATCTTTCACATGCCCACACCAATCCCAGAGCCTCTTTCTCTGTCCACATTTGTCAGAGATCTGCTTTACCTGGGATTAGATTTCCCTTCAGCATGCATTTGCACCAGCACTGCTCCTCATTCTACTGGAGTAGCATCTGCTCAGACCTTTCTATAGGTATGTCAGGAATAAAAGAATGACCAGGGTAAGAGTAAGGCCAGTCAAGGACAGTAGTGGGAAGTTGTGTGTGGAGTCCGAGGAGATAGGAGAGAACAAACAAGAACAAAGAACAAAGAAACGTACAGCACAGGAACAGGCCCTTCGGCCCTCCAAGCCCATGCCCGACTAAACTACAATCTCCTACACTTCCTGGGTCCCTATCCCTCTATTCCCATCCTATTCATGTATTTGTCAAGATGCCCCTTTGATGCACGATCAATTACACTCAAGACGAAGTGATTTCATAACTGAAGGCTTTAATCGACTAGAACTTGTTTCCCAGCAGCTTCGGTACAGAAAGTGAAGGCTGCTGGGACGGCACCGGTTCTGATAATCCGCCTGTCAGGGCGGAGCTACGTATCAACAGCCAATGGTAAACTCCTAGGTTTAACCAATGGTCATCAGTCTCTTAGGTACCGCAATACCTGATAATACCACATTCACCCCCTGTTAAAAAAGAGTCCGGCTGGGGTCGTGGCCAGTGGTAACAGTCGCCTTTAACATGGTATGATCAGCTATGGAGGTACGGTGATATCTCCTTACAGGGCTGTCGAGAATATTTACAAAGTGTTCGTTCACGGTCAAAGTCACAGCGAAGCAATCAGTCGATCGAGTGGCCTGGTCGTCCTTCTGGATCGTCTGGGCTTCGGTGGTGATTCTGGTGGGGGTCCAGGTGGTTGCGACTTCGGAAACGTGGTTTTGGCCTCCCTGGCAGCTTCGTCACCCCTAGGCGGCGCTGTTGGGGGTGGGGGGCGTCTGTAGGGGGCGTCGGTGGGTGGGCGGGCCTAGGCAGGAGCAGTGGGAGTACTGACCCTCCAGTGAGTTGCTGTGGGGGTCGTTGGGGGTGGGGGTAATGGTTCGGGTGCGCGTGGGGTTCCGGCGGGCGGCAGGTCCTGTAGGGAGACCGTATCTTGCCGGCCGTCAGGGAACGCCACGTAGGCGTACTGGGGGTTAGCGTGCAGCTGGTGGACCCTCTCGACCACCGGGTCCGACTTGTGCGCCCGCACGTGCTTCCAAAGCAGGATGGGTCCAGGTGTCGCTAGCCAGGTTGGGACCGAGGTACCGGAGGAGGACTTCCTGGGGAAAACAAGGAGACGTTCATGAGGTGTCTGATTGGTAGTTGTACAGAGCAGCGACCGGATGGCGTGGAGGGCCACCGGGAGGACTTCTTGCCAGTGGGAGACTGGGAGATTCCTGGACCGTAGGGCCAGTAGAACAGTCTTCCAGACCGTTCAGGTCTCCCTCTCCACCTGTCCGTTTCCCCGGGGGTTGTAACTGGTCGTCCTGCCTGAGGCAATGCCCCTACTGAGCAGGAATTGACGCAGTTCGTCGCTTATAAAGGAGGACCACCTATCACTGTGTATGTACGCGGGGAAACCGAACAGTGTAAAGATACCCTGGAGGGCCTTGATGACGGTCATGTCTGGGCAGGGGATGGCGAATGGGAACCGGGAGTACTCGTCAATCATGTTCAGGAAATACGTGTTGCGGTCGGTGGAGGGGAGGGGGCCTTTGAAATCCATGCTGAGGCGTTCAAAGGGACGGGAAGCCTTTATCCGGTGCGCCCTCTCTGGCCGGTAGATGTGCGGTTTGCACTCCGCGCAGATTTGGCAGTCCCTGGTTACTATCCTGACCTCCTCGATGGAGTAGGGCAGGTTGCGGGTCTTGATGAAGTGGAAAAAACGAGTGACCCCCGGGTGGCAGAGGTCCTCGTGGAGGGCTCGGAGGCGGTCCACAAGTGCCGCGGGACAGGGCATCAGGAGGCTCGTTTAGCTTCACCGCACGGTACAAGATCTCATAGTTGAAGGTGGAGAGTTCTATCCTCCACCGCAAGATCTTGTCGTTTAATCTTGCCCCGCTGTGCATTATCGAACATGAAAGCAACCGACCGTTGGTCCGTGAGGAGAGTGAATCTCCTGCCGGCCAGGTAATGCCTCCAATGTCTCACAGCTTCAACTATGGCTTGTGCCTCTTTTTTGACTGAGGAATGGCGAATTTTGGAAGCATGGAGGGTACGGGAGAAGAAGGCCACGGGCCTGCCCGCTTGGTTGAGGGTGGCCGCCAGAGCTATGTCGGACGCATCGCTCTCGACTTGTGTTGCTAATTTTCTCCTTGGTTCAATTGCTCTGTTTTATTACCTTTGCTCTCGAGTCGCCAGGTATCTTTATGATACCGCCACGAGGTTCAAGTCCGAGTAATGATCAATAATCCAATACACCGATTAGTAAGATTTAAATCAAAGCACATTTATTATATACAGTAATCGCTACTCATGCACAAATTCTACGTCTAAGCTACTTCTACAACTAACAGGCCTATACTTAACTTTGAACTGGCCCACCAGGTCAGGGGAACAAATGGCCTTTCGTTTGGGCTCTGAGTCTGCGGGATTCGAAGTTGGTACGGATTGGTAGCTAGGAGCGCCTATCTCGTAGCGAGCGTTGAATTAAGACTTACGAGTTCGATGATCACTGGAGTCACTGCACCGGTCACGGTCAATGTTGGTTCGTTGTTGCTGGGTGACCCGGGCAGGAAGAAGAACGTGAAGAGAGCGAAGAGGTGAAGAGAGCGATTTGAACTTGGGGCTCAATTCTTATAGTCTCCAGGGGCTTCCCGCCTTTCGGGGCGGACCCTGTACCTGGTCCCAAGTGATTGGACTTTGTCCCAATCGCTTTGTTCGATTTCCTCCAATACTGGAGCGGTTCCCTGATTGATGGGCGGTCTTGAGGTGCTCGTTCACCTCCTTTGTTTTGGCTCTTGCTGGCGCCGAGGAGTCTGGCTTTGCTTTGTGTGTCAAAATGTTACTTATTGTTCCCGGGGATTGCTCATCAGTATGCAGATGGCTGTTCACTTTGTTATGCTGATGGCCGCTGGTATCGATGTTGGCTGGTTTTTGCAGAGGTAAATACACAGCAAACCTGCAGCTGCTGGTTTTTGTCTTCTTGGCTGACTTTCCCATCAGCCTTTGCTGTTCACCATTTTAAATCGGGAGTTGGCCAATTTAAGTGGCTACACCTGGAAGGGGAGCGACTCGTCGATGGCGCGCATCGTGGCCTTTGCAATTCTGCTTTGATGCAGCTGAAGGCCTGGTGGGCCTCCATCGACAGGGGGAAGGTTGTGGACTGGATTAGGGGACGGGCTTTGTCTGCGTAGTTCAGGACCCACTGGGCGTAGTAACTGAAAAACCCTAGGCAGCGCTTCAGGGCCTAGAGGCAGTGAGGGAGGGGGAACGCCATAAGGGGGCGCATGCGCTCAGGGTCGGGGCCTATAACTCCATTTCGCACTACGTAGCCTAGACTGGCTAGACGGTCGGTGCTAAATACGCATTTATCCTTATTGTACGTTAAGTTAAGGATTTCCACGGTCTGGAGAAATTTGCGGAGGTTGGTGTCGTGGTCCTGCTGGTCGTGGCCGCAGATGGTGATGTTATCCAGATACGGGAACGTTGCGAGTAAGCCGTACCGGTCAACCATTCGGTCCATCTCTCGCTGGAAGACCGAGACCCCATTAGTGACACCAAAGGGAACTCTTAAAAATTGATAGAGCCGCCCATCTGCTTCGAAGGCAGTGTACTTGCGGTCACTATTATGGAGGGGTAGCTGATGGTAGGCAGACTTGAGCTCCACCGTGGAGAAGACCTTGCATTATGCGGTCCTGTTTACCAGGTTGGCTATACAGGGGAGAGGGTACGCGTCCAGCTGCGTAAACCTGTTGATGGTCTGACTGTAGTCAATGACCATCCTATGTTTCTCCCCGGTCTTTACCACCACTACTTGAGCACTCCAGGGACTGTTGCTCGCTTCGATGACCCCCTTCCCTCAGCAGCCTTTGGACCTCTGACCTGATGAAGGTCCGGTCCTGGGCACTGTACCGCCTGCTCCTGGTGGCGACGGGTTTGCAATCCGGGGTGAGATTCGCAAACAGGGAAGGCGGGTCGACCTTATGGGTCGCGAGGCCGCAGACAGTAAGGGGTGGTATAGGGCCGCCGAATTTAAAGGTAAGGCTTTGCAAATTACATTGGAAGTCCAACCCCAGGAGGGTAGCCGCGCAGAGGTGCGGCAGGACATAAAGGCGGAAATTGTTCAAACTCCTGCCTTGGACGGTGAGGTTTGCTAGGTAGAACCCCTTTATCTCCACCGAGTGTGACCCGGAGGCCAGCGAGATCCTTTGGTTTACAGGGTGGGTAACAAGTGAACAGCGCCTTACTGTGTCGGGGTGAACAAAGCTTTCCGTGCTCCCAGAGTCAATCAGGCAAGACGTCTCGTGGCCGTTGATGAAGATCGTCGTTGTTGCTGTTGCGAGTGTCTGAGGTCGACTTTGGTCCAGTGTCACCGAGGCCAGATGAAGCAGTTGCGAGTTCTGATCGGGCAGCATGTAGTCGGCCGTGCTGGGGGCCTGGGGCCCCATCCAAGATGGCGTCTCCCATGGGTCGCACATGGTGGCCGGGGATGGACAAGATGGCGGCGGGGTGGACAAAATGGTGGCGCCCACCCGTCCAGCGTGGTGTCCGGGGGGCAAGATGGCTGCGCCCGTGGGTCGCACGTGGCCCTAGGATAGGGGGGTGGCGGTGAGCGCTGGCCGGTCGCGGCCTGAAGGGGGGTTACCGCGGCGGTCCTGAGTCACTGGAGACCGCGGCCACGCTGCGGGCCTGGCAGACCCTCACAAAGTGGCCCTTCTTGCTGCACCCTTTGCAGGTGCAGTGCGGGCCGGGCAGTGCGGGCGGGGATGATTCGCCTGCCCGCAGAAGAAACCGGGGCTCGGCAGCGTTAGCGGGCCATCTCGCCGCGCAGGCCTGCGGGGTCAGGGGGAAGGTCTGTGGGGCTGCCGCTGTGGGGTGCCACGCAGCCCAGGGGGCCGCCACGCGGTCGGGCGCGTAGGACTGCGCGTTTTGGGAGGCTACGTCCATGGACCCTGCCAGGGCCCATTCCTTTCTAAGTCCCAGGCTGTCCTTTTCTAGGAGTCTTTGGCGGATCACTGAGGAGGTCATACCTGCTATGAAGGCATCCCTGATTAAACGTTCCGTGTGCTCGCTCCCCGAAACTTGCGGGCAGCCACAGTTTCAGCCCAGCGCCAGTAGCGCCCGGTAGAAATCCTCCAACGATTCCCCGGGGCTTTGCCATCTAGTTGCAAGCAGGTGACGTGCGTAGACCTGATTTACAGGGCGCATATAATGTCCTTTTAACAGTTCGATCGTGGCATCATAGTCCTCCGCCTCCTCGATAAGGACCCTTGAGTGCAGGAGGTGCATTTTCTGTCCTTCTGAGGGGGTGCCTCCGGCCGTCTCGAGGTAGCCTTTAAAGCACACCAACCAGTGTTTAAATATTGCAGCCGAGTTCTCCGCATGGGGGCTGAGTTGTAGGCACTCCGGTTTGATTCGGAGATCCATCCTTCCAGCTTAAGTCTCGTCGATTAAATTGATGCACGATCAATTACACTCAAGACAAAGTGATTTCATAACTGAAGGCTTTAATCGACTAGAACTTGTTCCCCAGCAGCTTCGGTACAGAAAGTGAAGGCTGCTGGGACGGCACCGGTTCTTATACTCTGCCAGTCAGGGCGGAGCTACGTATCAACAGCCAATGGTAAACTCCTAGGTTTAACCAATGGTCATCAGCCTCTTAGGTACCGCAATACCTGATAATACCACACCCTTAAATGTCACTATCGTCCCTGCTTCCACCACTTCCTCCAGTAGCGAGTTCCAGGCACCCACTACCCTCTGTGTAAAAAACTTGCCTCGTACATCTACTGTAAACCTTGCCCCTCGCACCTTAAACTATGCCCCCTAGTAATTGACCCCTCTACCCTGGGGAAAAGCCTCTGACTATCCACTCTGTCAATGCCTCTCATAATTTTGTAGACCTCTATCAGGTCACCTCTCAACCTCCGTCGTTCCAGTGAGAACAAACCGAGTTTATTCAACCGCTCCTCATAGCTAATGCCCTCCATACCAGGCAACATTCTGGTAAATCTCTTCTGCACCCTCTCTAAATCCTCCACATCCTTCTGGTAGTGTGGTGACCAGAATTGAACACTATACTCCAAGTGTGGCCTAACTAAGGTTCTATACAGCTGCAACATGACTTGCCAATTCTTATACTCAATGCCCCGGCCAATGAAGGCAAGCATGCCGTATGCCTTCTTGACTACCTTCTCCACCTGTGTTGCCCCTTTCAGTGACCTGTGGACCTGTACACCTAGATCTCTCTGACTTTCAATACTCTTGAGGGTTCTACCATTCACTGTCTATTCCCTACCTGCATTAGACCTTCCAAAATGCATTACCTCACATTTGCCGGATTAAACTCCATCTGCCATCTCTCCACCCAAGTCTCCAAATGATCTTAATCCTGCTGCATCCTCTGACAGTCCTCATCGCTATCCGCAATTCCACCAACCTTTGTGTCATCTGCAAACTTACTGATCAGACCAGTTACATTTTCCTCCAAATCGGCGCTAAATGAATATTTCTCGTCAGTATTCACACAGGAAAAAGACAATGTTGTCGAGGAAAATACTGAGATACAGGCTACTAGACTAGACAGGTTTGAGGTTCATAAGGAGGAGGTGTTAGCAATTCTGGATTGTGTGAAAATAGATAAGTCCCCTGGGCTGGATGGGATTTATCCTAGGATTCTCTGGGAAGCTAGGGAGGAGATTGCAGAGCCTTTGGCTTTGATCTTTATGTCGTCATTGTCTACAGGAATAGTGCCAGAAGACTGGAAGAGAGCAAATGTTGTCCCCTTGTTCAAGAAGGGGAGTAGAGACAATCCCAGTATCTATAGACCAGTGAGTCTTACTTCTGTTGTGGCAAAGTCTTATAAGAGATAGGATTTATAATCATCTAGAAAGGAATAATTTGATTAGGGATAGTCAACACTGTTTTGTGATGGGTAGGTCGTGCCTCACAAACCTTATTGAGTTATTTGAGAAGGTGACCAAACAGGTGGACGAGGGTAAAGCAGTTGATGTGGTGTATATGATAAGGTTCCCCACGGTCGGCTATTGCAGAAAATACGGAGGCATGGGATTGAGGGTGATTTAACAGTTTAGATCAGAAATTGGCTAGCTGTAAGAAGACAGAGGGTGGTGGTTGATGGGAAATGTTCAGCCTGGAGTTCAGTTACTAGTGGTGTATCACGAGGATGTGTTTTGGGGCCACTGCTGTTTGTTATTTTTATAAATGACCTGGAGAAGGGCGTAGACGGATGGGTGAGTAAATTTGCGGATGACACTAAAGTTGGTGGAGTCGTGGACAGTGCGAAAGGATGTTGCAGGTTACAGAAGGACATAGATAAGCTGCAGAGCTGGGCTGAGAAGTAGCAAATGGGTTTAATGCAGAAAAGTGTGAGGTGATTCGTTTTGGAATGAGTACCAGGAATACAGAGTACTGGGCTAATGGTAAGATTCTTGGTAGTGTGGATGAGCAGAGAGATCTCGGTGTCCATATACATAGATCCCTGAAAGTTGCCACCCAGGTTGATATAGTTGTAAAGAAGGCGTACGGTGTGTTAGCTTTTATTGGTCGAGGGATTGAGTTTCGGAGCCACGAGGTCATGTTGCAGCTGTACAAAACTCTGGTGCGGCCGCATTTGGAGTATTGCGTGCAGTTCTGGTCGCCGCATTATAGGAAGGATGTGGAAGCATTGGAAAGGGTGCAGAGGAGATTTACCAGCATGTTGCCTGGTATGGAGGGAAGATCTTATGAGGACAGGCTGAGGGACTTGAGGCTGTTTTCGTTAGAGAGAAGAAGGTTAAGAAGTGACTTAATAGAGGCATACAAGATGATCAGAGGATTAGATAGGGTGGACAGTGAGAGCCTTTTTCCTCGGATGGTGATGGCTAACACGAGGGGACATAGCTTTAAACTGAGGGGAGATGGATATCGGACAGATGTCAGAGGTAGGTTCTTTACTCAGGGAGTAGTAGGGGCATGGAATGCCCTGTCTGCAACAGTAGTGGACTCGCCAACATTAAGGGCATTTAAATGGTCATTGGATAGACATATGGATGATAATGGAATCGTGTAGATGGGCTTTAGAGTGGTTTCACAGGTCGGTGCAACATCGAGGGTCGAAAGGCCTGAACTGCGCTGTAATGTTCTATTGTTCGTTGGTGCACTTGTATCATAGTATCTCAGGGTTCCAGCATTGTCAAACTGTCTTTCAAAGCTTCAAAAGCAACTTTCTCGTCTTCAGCAAATCTGTTCATTTGTTTTTGTCAACTTCTTTAGTGGATCAGCTAGGGCAACGAAGCTTGGGATATGCTTGACACAACAGTTCACATATCTCAGAAAACGTCTCACTTTGCTATGGTTCTGGTATTGCTTCTGTCATGTCTTTTCTGGATTGATTGCGCCACTTGCAAGTTTGTGCCTCATGAACATTAGCTCTATCATGCCCAGAAAGCACTTTACTGCATTTATTGTAAGTCCTGCTGACTGCAATTGAACAAAACCAAATTTCAGCTTCCTTGAATCAGGATGAAGCTCCAGCTGGTTATATACTTTAAGTCTAATTTGGAAAATACATTGTTTATTGACAACTCTTGGAAGAGTTTGTTCACAGTGGAAATTCTCTTACTATTGCTTCAATCGTCTGTCGCATATTATCACAGAGCCTGACATCACCATTTGGTTTAAGCGTGACCACAACAAACCTCACACACAGTGTTGCCCTTCAACTGGCTCTATTGCATCCTGGTCGATTAGCTCCTTGATCTTTGCATCAACTTTCACTCTCAGACCAAAATGTATTCTGTGTACGGGCTTCACATTCTCGTAATCTCACTTGTTGGTTGCGTAACTTCCAATTCCTTGAAATGCTGGTCAAACTCCTCTCTAAGCTTCTATTATGATCCCAGATGAGAAACCCAACAATTTTCAATTTGGAGAACTGTGAGGAAAGGTATCTTTCAGGAGTATCCTCAGGAGTAACCAATAGGTATCTTTTATGTCAAACAAATTTTAATTTAAACACAGAATCAATCACATTAGCAACAAAGTAACACTTTCACAGTTAAAACAGTTCTTAAATAAAAGGGGAAAGAAAACTTGCTCCCTACACCTGTAACTATAGATATATGCCAATTAAGCAAACCAATATAGTTAAAAGACCACTTATAAATAAAGCTAACTATCAGGTTTAATTGCTTTTCTCTGTGCAAATACCTCAGAGAGAACTTTCCAGGACCAGCTGAAACCCTGTCTTGTCAGAATAAAAACCTATGGCAAACTGCAAAACTACAGATAGATCTGGCTCCACCCTTTAATTACATCAGAAGGCATTCTTCGGTCTCCTCCCACTAATGTGTCACAATTCCAGCGCCTGTTTGGGTATTCAGAGGGAGAATCCAGAATGTCCAAATTACCTAACAGCACATCTTTCGGAATTTGTGGGAGGAAACCGGAGTACCCGGAGGAAATCCACTCAGACACAGGGAGAACGCGCAGTCTCGGCACAGACAGTGACCCAAACCGGGAATTGCACCTGGGACCCTGGTGCTGTGAAGCAACAGTGCTATCCTTCATAAATTATCTACACCCCAGGCATCCTCCAAAATCAAAACAATGTTCCCCATTACAGTCATCTATCTGTAAACAGGTAAATGGTTAAAACCAATGATTCCCTCACTTTATGACCCCTTAATCACAGCTTTTGCAGACATACTGCATGTATATATCTTAGACCAGAGATTTTAATAACATTACTGAAACAAATATACAATATAATATTAACAATATAATATTAACAATTTCCTACATTAATTGCACTTCACATAGAATTTCACAGAATTCACTTTCAATCCAATTCAATCACCTACTCAGCAATAATCGACTCATCAATGTGCAGTTTGGTTTCCAGCAGGACCACTTAGCTCCTGACCCCATTACAGCCATAGTCCAAACAAGGACAAAATAGCTGAACTAGAGGGCAGAACGGTGGTGCAGTGGTTAGCACTGCTGCTTCACGGCAACGAGGTCCCAGGTTCGATCCCGGCCCTGAGTCGATTGCCGGCCCTGGAGTTTGCGTGGGTTTTGCCCCCACAACGTAAAGATGTGCAGGGCAGGCGGGTTGGCCTTGCTAAATTGCCCCTTAATTGGAAAAAATAGTTGAGTACTCTAAATTTAAAAATTAAATTAAAAGTAACTGAACTAAAGCAGTGAGGTGAGAGTGACTGCCTTTGACAGGCAGCTCATCTCCTCCTTCTGAAAGGCACTTGGGGATGGGCAATAACTGCTGGCCAAGCCAGTGACCCCAATGTCACTTGAAAGAATTTTTAAAAAGGCTTTGGCAGTTTCTCTGCTTCTAAGTGACTAAGCATTGTCCTCAATCACTACAAATTCTGCCTCTACACTCCGAACCCCAGCTCTCTCACTTGCAATGAAAAGTCGAAGTTTGAAATGGGGTTTTGGATGTGTAAGGATAGAGCTTTTTGACACATTTTCAAAATATGCATTTGATTCTCTTTGTCTTCAGTTCCTCCCACAAAGCTCTGTCGATTACGTTACTGTCACTGTCTGTGACTACAATAATGCTCACTTCCGCACCACCAACAATCATTGGGGCTTTCTTGTGGTTACCCCATTGACAGAAACCATGTATCAATCATTGCTGTTCACGTCCTCACTCTACACCTTCTTCAATTCATCTCTCAAATATGCAACTTTCATCTCTTTCGCCTTTATGTGGTTTGCCAGGCTTCCCTCTTGTATTCAGCTTTGCTTCTGCACTTCTTGCAAAATGGCCTTTTCCCCTTCATTTTCTTGGGAAGGCAGCAGGCATCTTACCAATAGTTCCCCAAGTTGCCATGTCTGAAACACTCTCTCTCAGACATTTGCTGTTTACATTTACACGTACCTGGACTCTAGTGTGCCACTCGGTTAACGTCACCTTTTGACATTCCAATGCAGAGGTGGGACCAGGTTTCATGTTGTGAAATAGTCCACCCACTGCTTGCAATGCAGTGGATTCTCACTTCTGCAGCGCAGGCAAACCTCGCTGTCTGTGACTGCTCTCTCCTCGGTCAATCCCGCGACCTCCAAGGCCTGTTCCTCATAGGGGGCGAGGACTTGAATTTTAGGTACCCTGCCCCCCCCATCTTGGCCCTTTCCCACCTATTGTGGGCTATCTTCTTCTGCGGGGACAAAGAGAAGGCTTTGTGAACCACACGCTTGATGGATCGAGGGTCTATGGCAGGTGGCATGTGTAGGTACCACATCTGGACATGAAGGGGTTGTGCTGATGGGTCTGAGAAATAAGCATGAAAATCAGATGTGGGAAGTGTGTGAGGTGTCATCCAGTGATTTCTGGGGGGAGGGGGGGGCATCGTGCCCCAATCTATGCTGTGAGGAAGCAGCCTAGTGCTAAGCACACCAGTGGGGTAAACCTTCAACTGTATATGGGTTTTAACAATAACAATTCAATGTTCTTTGTGTGTCATTGTTAACAAATTTCTTAAAGGTGTGGGTTAAAATTGCCCTATTTATTAATTTAATGAGGTCATTAACTAATATTAACAAATTACTTTGTTAACTTGGCATTCAAGGGAATTTCTACACCATTAGGGGCTGACTTTAACAGTTCCCACTGGGTGAGAAATAGGTGACGATGGGTCAGCTTCCCGTTTTATTCCATGCACGATTTTCCTTTCCATCCCAGTCAACTGTCCCCTGGTTGGAAAAAATGCATTTTTATCCTGAAATGCAACTCAATTAACTAACATTTTACAATTTCCCAAAATGATGTAATTTCTGCTGTAGATTCTATTAATTATGGGGCTGACTTTCTTGGCCCCTCCTGCTCTGGTGCTGGGCAGAAGGTGCTGGCACATATAAAGGGTGCTGCTCTAAACAAGAGCACATGTTCTCAAATGGAACATCTTCCCCTTTGACTCCACTTACTCCCTCCAGATAATACGCTTCACAACAGGAAACTGAATGGGTTCTAGCTATACCTGCCATTTTGTGGAAACATGTGAAACAATATTTGTTTCAATTCTACTGTTTCCCTCTTTCAACTCCTTTTTTGCTGCATTGACTGGTGTGCTGCTTCCTCCTCTCTTCCTGAACTAGATATTTCCATTGGCTTTGCTTCCAAAGTTTCCACCCTTTCCTAACCTTAACATGGTCCATCTGTGACTCTTTGCTTCATTCCTCAACTTCTCCATGTCCATTTCTGGAGATGGGCTATCAAGTAATATTCACTATAAGCCCAGTAAGTCCCACAGCTCCCTTGTTTCTTTACACCCCACTTCCTGGAAGGAACCTAAACCATTCTCCGAGGTTCTTTGTCTCCGTCGCATCAATTCAGACAGTGCAACCTTTCATAACAGTGCTTGACATGTCTTTTTATTTCCTCAACCAGGGTCCCTACCATGATTAACCTTGACTGTTCATTCCATTCTCTCACTTCTACTCTTCCCCTCCCAAAGGGAGCAGATTGCCGGGGCTCTGACCCAAATTTTTAATTCCTCTCTGGCCACAGGGGAGGTGCCAGAGGACTGGAGAACAGCTAATGTGGTCCCACTATTCAAGAAAGGTTGCAGAGACAAGCCAGGAAACTACAGACCAGTGAGCCTCACGTCAGTGGTTGGGAAACTACTGGAGAAGATTCTGAAGGAGAGAATCTATCTCCACTTGGAGAGGCAAGGTTTGATCAGGGATAGTCAGCAAGGCTTTTCCAGAGGGAGGACATGCCTGACACATTTGATTGAATTTTTTGAGCATGTAACCAAGTGTATAGATGAGGGTAGTGCAGTTGATGGAGTTTACATGGATTTCAGCAAAGCCTTTGACAAGATCCCACATGGGAGACTTATTAAGAAGGCAAATGCACATGGAGTACAAGTTGATTTGATAAGGTGGATTCATAATTGGCTTAGTGGTAGGAGACATAGGATGATGATAGACAGCTGCTTTAGTTTCTGGAAGCCAGTGGCGTACCACAGGGATCAGCGTTGGGCCCCCTATTATTTGTCATTTATATAAATGACGTGGATGACTCTGTGGGGGTTAGGATCAGTAAGTTTGCGGATGTCACAAAGATTGGCCAGGTGGTTAACAGTGAAGTGAGAGTCTTGGGTTACAGAAAGAGAGAGACGGGATGGCCAAATGAACAGATAAGTGGAAGTTGGAATTTAACCCTGAAAAGTGGAGGTAATATACTTTAGAAGGAGTAATTTAACAAGGAAGTATACTATGAAAGGTCTGACACTGGGAAGTTCCGAGGAACAAAGGGACCTTGGCATGTTTGTCCATAGATCTCTGAAGGCAGAAGGGCAGGTTAATAGGGTGGTAAAAAAAAGACATATGGGACACTCGCTTTAATCAATCGGGGCATAGATTACAAAATCAGGGAGGTCATGATGGAGCTGTACAGAGCTTTGGTGAGGCCACAGCTGGAGTACTGTGTGCAATTCTGATTGTCACATTATAGGAAGGATGTAATTACACTGGAGGGGGTGCAGAGAATATTCACCAAAATGTTGCCTGGAATGGAACATTTAAGTTATAAAGAGAGGTTGGATAGGCTTTAGTTGTTTAGAATCATAGAATTTAGTGCAGAAGGAGGTAATTTGGCCCATCGGGTCTGCCCTTGGAAAGAGCACCCCACTTAAGCCCACGCCTCCAGCATCTCCCAGTAACCCAACCTAACCTTTTGGAAACTCAGGGCAATTTAGCATGGTCAATCCACCTAACCTATACATCTTTGGATGGAAGGAAACCGGAGCACCCAGAGGAAGCCTACGCAGACACGGGGAGAAAGTGCAAACTCCACACAGTCACCCGAAACTAGAATTGAACCCAGGAGCCTGGAGCTGTGAGGCAGCAGTGCTAACCACTGTGCCACCATGCCGCCGGAGAGGTCTGAGGGGTGACCTGATTGAGGTGGACAAGATTATGAGGGGCTTGGACAGGGTGGATGCAGAGCAGGGTGGGTAGAAGGGTCAGTTACGAGGGGACATAAGTTCAAAATGAGAGGTGGGAGGTTTAGGGGAGACATGAGGAAAAGCTTTTTTACCCGAGAGTGGTGATGTACTGCCTGAGGTGGTATTAGGCCCGGGATGCTGCACATCCTTTAAAAAGTACCTGGATGAGTACTTGGCACACCATAACATTCAAGGCTATGGGCCAAGTGCTGGCAAGTGAGATTAGGTGGCCAAGTCAAGGCCTTTCGTGCATCAGTGCAGTCTTGATGGGCCAATGGGCCTCTTCTTCACTGTAGTATTCTGTCATTTTGTGATATGTTAGGGTTCCCCTTGCCCTTATCTTCCATCTGGCCAGCTTCCACATTTACTGGATCATCCTTTGCTACTTCTGCCAGCTGGAGCAGGTTGGTCCCCACCAATATCTATCCCTTCCCTTTTAGCATTCTGAAGGGCTGTTCCTTTTGTCATATGCTCCACCACTCCCCAATCAACCCCTACACCCATTGCCTTCATATAGCATCCTCCAATGCAAGCATGGGAAATGTAACACCTGTCCTTTTACCTTTACCCTTCTCACTTTCCAAGGCTCCAAACAATTCTTCCAGGTTATATAACAATTGATTTGTAGAATTGTAGAACGGTTACAGCACAGACAGAGGCCATTTGGCACGTCATGTCTGTGCTGGCCCTCTGCCAAAGCAACTCAGCTGGTTCAATCTCTGCCCTTTCCCCATAGCATTACAATTATTTTTTCTTCAGGTGTTACAATCCATTTTGGAAGCCGAATGTGTCTGTCTCCAACACACACCCAGTTATGGAATTCCAGATCGTAATCACTTCCTGCATAAAAACATTTTTCCACATGTTGTCGTTGGTTCTTTTGCCAATTGCCTTAAATTTGTGGCTTCTCATCCTCAACCTTTCTGTCCATAGAAACAATTTCTCCCTATCTACTCTGTCTCCCTCATGATTTTGAACATTTTTTATCAGATTTCCTCTTCAGGTTCTCTTCTCTAAGGAGAACAACCCCCAACTTCTCCCCACAACTGAAGACCCTCATCCCTGACACCATTTTCGTAAAACTTTTTGGCACTTTCTGTTTTTCATCCTTCTTAAAATGCAATGCCCAGAATTGGACACAATACACCAGTTGAGGCCAGTTGGAGTTTTATAAACACTCGCCTTGCTTTTTTGTACACTAAAAACTTCCCACCATTGAGGTTAAACTGACTGGCCTGTACTTGGTTTATCCTTGCACCTTTCTTTGAATATGAGTATGATGCTTATGATTCCTTAGTCCTCTGGCACCACCCCATAGCAACATAGGAATTAGGAGCAGAAGTAGGCAATTCAACCGTTCAAGCTTTCTCCGCCATTCAATCAGATCATGGCTAATTTATTTCTGGTCTCCAGTCCACCTCCCTACCTGTTCCCCATATCCTTTAACCCTTATTTTAATCAGAAATATATCTACCTCCTCTTGAAACCATTAATGATTCGGACTACACCACACTATGGGGCAGTGAGTTCCAAATATTCACCACCCTCTGCGAGAAGTAGTTCCTCCTCATCTCAATTTTAAATCAACCGCCTCTCAGCTGATATCTGTGACTTCTCGTTCTAGATTGCTCCACAATGGGGAACAGGGGCTGGTTTAGCACACTGGGCTAAATCGCTGGCTTTGAAAGCAGACCAAGGCAGGCCAGCAGCACGGTTCGATTCCCGTACCAGCCTCCCCAAACAGGCGCCGGAATGTGGCGACTAGGGGCTTTTCACAGTAACTTCATTGAAGCCTACTCGTGACAATAAGTGATTTTCATTTCATTTGGCCGACATTTACTTTATCAATCCGTTTTAGTATTTTATATACTTCGATCAGATCACCTCTCGTTCTTCTAAATTCCAGCAAGTTTAAGCCCAAACTGTTCAATCTGTCCTCATATGTCAACCCTTTCATCCCTGGAATCAATCTGGTGAACCTCCTCTGAACTGCCTCAAATGCCACCACATCCTTCCTCAAATAAGGAGAGCAAAACTGGACACAATACTCCAGATGTGGTCTCAGCAACACCCTATACAATTGCAACAATACTTCTCTACTTTTATACTCCAGTCCTTTTGCAATAAACGCTAACATTCCATTTGCCTTTTTAATTACATGCTGTACCTGCATACTGACTTCCTGAGAGCCATGAACAAAGACACCCAGATCTCTCTGCCCAGATGCATTCTGAATCTGCTTTCCATTTAGATAATAATTTCCCTTTCTATTTTTTCAGCCAAAATGGATGACCCTCACTATCCACATTAAACACCATCTGCCAAATTCTGGCCCATTCTCCTCACCTATCTATATCTATCTGTAAACTCTTTATCTCCTCTTCACTGCCTGTTTTCCCATGTATTTTAGTATCATCCCCAAATATTCCCATATCTGAGCAAGATTGGAAGATCATTACTAGTACCTCCACAATTTCCAACCTTATATCTATCCCTCAGCATCCTCAGGTGAATCTCATCCAGTCCTGGTGATTTATCAGCTTTAATCACAGCCAGCCGTTCTAATACCTCTTCTTTTTATCCCATCCAGTATCTCTTCCTCTTTTACTACGACTTTGGCACCATCTCATTTCTTGGGAAAGGCTGATGCAGAAGTCACATTTAGTACCTCAGCCATGCCTTCTACCTCCATGCATAGATCCCTTTTCTGATCCCTAATTGACCCCACCTTCCTCTTACTACTCGTCTACTATTTATATGCCTGTAGATGACATTTGGATTGTCTCTATATTAGCGACCTGGCTGCTGCTGGATATCTGGTCTGGTATTTGCTCTCTCTCACCCTGGCTGCTCGGTCCGGTTGCTGTCCAGCCCAGTACACTCACTTTCAGCTCTGCCTAGTTGGCCTTTAGTCGAGTCGCCCCGCTCCCGCCTGCTGCTCCCAGATTCCCTGAGACACGATGCCAACGCTTGCCTGGCCATCTTCGCACCTCCTGACTGCTGATCTGCTCACCTCTTGGCTCTCACTCGGGTGGCTGGGCCTCGAGCCTTGACCCTCAACAATGCATGTGTTCCTGGCTGGCTGCCTGGCTACCTGACCTGGTGGCCTGTTCTTTTTGAGTTGGTTTCCCACCTGCCCTCCTCAGCCCTAGCCTGGAAGTCGACAGTCACCCCACTGTTCCCCTCAATGGCTTTTGGCCAGTGCTTCCTCCTCGCCTCACTTCACAGCAGAGCTGGACGTACACTTTTGGGGGCACACATGGCCACCACTAAGTATGCCCCCCCCCACCACCACCATTGACCGGGGCCCCATACTGCATCGCTGTGTGTTTCATTGGAAGTACATCTCTGATAGAGAGAATATAAAAGGTACTACTTTAAAGGGGGTACAGGAGCAGAGGGATCTGTGTGTTTGTGCAAAAGCCATTGAAGATGGCACAACAGGTTGAGAGAGCAGTTCATAAAGCATAGAGTATTCCAGACTTTATTTATAGGGCCACAGAGTACAAAAGCAAAGAAGATTATTTTGACTTGTATAAGATATAGATTTATTGTTACGTGGACTGAGGTACAGTGAAAAGTATTGTTCTGCGTACAGTCCACGCAGATCATTCCACACATGAAAATCATAGGACTTACGATAAATATATTAAGACACTATAAGACACTAATTAGAGCTCAGTTGGAGTACTGCATATAGATCTGTGCATTTTAGGAAGGATGTGAAGGCATTGGGGGAGTGTGAAAGATAATTACATGAATGATTCCAGGGGTGAGAAACTGGGTTAGAGAAGTTGGGTCTTGATTCCTTGGAGAAAAGAAGGCTGGGAGGAGATTTGATGGAAGTATTCAAAATCCTGAGTAGCCTGGACAAAATAGATAGGGAGGAAACTTCCCATTGGCGGAAGGATCGACAACAGTGGGCACAAATTTAGGTTAATTGGTAAAAGAATCAAAATGAGAAAACATGGGCGCGATTCTCCGACTTTGTTACTCTCTTGCTCAAGCAAAACGAGGCCGGTGAATAGAGTAGAGGCTAAAAGCCAGAACCGCGCCAGGCGCCAAACAGTTTGTGATGCAACTGGTCCGCTCCCGTAGGCGAAATCGGGATCTCACTGTAGCATGGCAAGAAACCAATTATCACCACTTAAGCCCAATTTCCATACAATTAATGGGAGCCACCCCATATTTAATGGTCTCCTGTCATTCAGCAGCCTCACCAGCAAGCGCCGGCTACTACTCCTTTTGAAAAACGTGAACCTGCTGGAAGGGCTTCTGTGGGGAGCCAAGGAGGTGAGTAGCAATCTTTGCTCACAGGCAAAGAGCTTGGGGATGCTGGGATTGCCACTCCTGTGCTCGGTGGGGGGAGAGGGACCCTCGGCTGGGGGGTGGGGGACCCTCTGCAGAAGTGGGCCGCCATGGGGAAGGTGGGGGGGGGGCGCGGTTGGGGGAGCAACCGGCGGACAAACGCTCGTGGCACCACCATGCCAACACCTGAACGTGTGTATACGTTACGGGGTCAACCCTTGTCCATGCCCGTCTGCCCCACGACCACCCATAACCCCCTCTGGCCCTGCGGCTGAAGGCTATTGCTGATAGGGAATTGGCAATCACAGTTAAGTGAGCACTTCACACAACCCAAGTGGATTCCCGTGGGTGGGCAGGGCATGTAGCATGTGGGAGCCATTACCTAGCATCCCAATCACACCTTGATGCCTGGACACTGGGTGGGATTCTCCGTTGGCCGACGGCGAAATCGAAAAGCACGATTGGGCGGAGAATTGGTTCCAACGGCAAAATCGCGGTGGGCGCCAATTTTGATGACAAATCACAATTCTCCGTCGCCTGAATAGCGGTGTCAATGCGTACTAGAACGCATGCACAGTAAACACCGTTGGCATATTATTAGCAAGCCCGACTTGGTATTCTCCAAGGCCTCCACGATTCTCCTTCTCTGATGGGCCGTGTTCCCGACGGCACGGTTTACTTGTGCGTTTAAAAATCGGGAAACTGGCTGATGAAGGAGAGAGAGAGCAGGTAGGACACAGAGAGGAGCGACTGTGGGCAGCCTGGCCGGACAGTGCTGCGTACCCCACTGACCGCCCCTGGTTCTGCAGAGTGATACCGACCATATGGGTGCCCCCACCCCGCCGGCCAGTGGCCCACCCACCCACAGTAGCCCCTATGGGGGCCGTGGTGCATACCCCTGGTGAGAGCAGTGCCAGCTGACGGTACCCCTGACATCAGGGATGGGTCCAAGGGCCAGAGGCCTCCACGTTGCCGGTCACTGACGGGGCCAGGTGTGCGGGGATGGGGAGGTATCCTGGGCAGAGTATGCAATGTCAACCGCGGCCACCATGTAATCCGGTGGACCTGGTTGGGCATGGGGGTATGCACCGTGCTGACACTTCCACCCCCTGCAGACAATGGATATTGGAATTGAAGCAGCAATGGTGGCCTTCCTGCTAGTCGCCGCAGCCCTGGGGGATGCACTGTGGCTGTAAGAGCTGGAGCTGCTTGAGGAGGAAGTGGAAACAGCGGATAGTACAGCAGCGGAGTGGGCAACAGCGGAGCGTGCTGCGGAGAGGCAGGAGGCAGCCACCCAGGATGGACAGCGAGCCATCCAACAGGCCGAGGAGGAGGAGGTGCCTATGAAGCGGCGCATGAGGCCTCGTGTGTACCGACACCAACTGTCATTCGAGGACCTGCCGTACCGGCCTTGCAGTTGATGACTCCGGCTGAGCAAGGAGACAGTGCAACATATCTGCCAGATGCGGCACAGCGGTGGTATGGGGGAGGACACCCGCTCCCAGTGGCTGTCATGGTACGGGTGCCCTAAACTTCTAGGCGAAGGGTGGGGACCTGGCCGGCATCCCACAGACCTCAGTGCGCAGGTGTATCCGCACCATCACGGAGGCCCAATATGTCCAGGCGGCTTAGTCCATTCATTTCAATGTGGACCGACCCCACCAGGCTGCCCAGGTGGTGGGCTTCGCCACCATCACTGACATGACCCGGGTCCAGGGGGTCATTGACGGGATGCATCTCCCCCTACGAGCACCTGCTGATGACACTCCGAGAGGGGTTCCACTCGATGAACGTGCAGTTTTTAAAAAATAATTTATAATTTTTATTATTGTCACAAGTAGGCTTACATTAACACTGCAATGAGGTTACTGCGAAAATCCCCTAGTCGACACACTCTGGCGCCTGTTTGGGTACACAGAGTGAGAATTCAGAATGTCCAATTCACCTAACAAGCACGTCTTTTAGGACTTGTGGGAAAAAGCCGGAATACCCGGAGAAATTCCACGCAGACATGGGAGAACGTGCAGACCCGCAGAGTCAATGCCGAGCCGGGAATCAAACCCGGGTCCCTGGCGCTGTGAAGCAACAGTGCTAACCACTGTACTACCGTGCCACCCACATGTGACTATCAGCTGCATATCATTCACTTCTGTGCCAGATAACCGGGCAGTGTGCATGAAGCCTTTATCCTGGCACGATTCCTGACATGTTTGAGTCCTCCCCCCTCCCCCCGGCTGGGGGTCTGGTTCCTGGGCAACAGGAATCCACTGCAATCATGGCTGATGACGCTGTTGCGTGGTGTTCGATGTCTAGCAAGGAACCTACCAAACAACATGACTTCTCCAAACAAGGATCTTTATTGGACCACACGTGGTAAGATAACAATCTGTTACAGAGCAAATTATCATGGAGTTTCTTTGTACTCCTCTGGAACCAGTCAAGGCACGACTGTCCACTTGTACGTCTCACACTCATCTCCTGATGGCCGCATATATCGGAGAGCCTTGTCACATTACCACTGTCTTGAGACCACATGGTGTGGCTGTATCGCCATCAGTGGTAGAAGGTTTCACCACCAGACATCTATGACTTTGCTTACAGGCATATCACCACAAACGCCTATCTGGAGGCCAAAGGCTGATGCGGAGACCCACTAAAACGACACCCATACAGCGACCAGGTACGTGATCGAGCGGTGCTTCGACCTCCTGAAGATGCGGTTCAGGTTACTGGACTGCTCTGGAGAGCCCCTCCAGTATGATGGTGAGAGGGTCGCACGCATTGTGGCGGCCTGCTGTGTCCTCCACAACATTGAGCAGCAGAGGGTCGACCTGCTGGAAGAGGAGGAGGAAGGCCTCGTCCGACGAGGAGGATGCGGAGGAGGGCGAGGATGTGCAGGGCATGCAGCTCATAATGTGCGCCAGGGCCAACGGGCACAGGACGCTCTGGTCGCCTCCAGGTTCACCAACTAGGGTGGGGGGGTGGATGTGGATGGCGGGGGAGTGGTGGATGAAATGCACTGACCAGGGACACCGCATCCCACCCCCCCTCCCCCTCACCCACCCCCCCTCCCCCCCCAGCCCCAGCCACCCCCCACCTGCAACCCCCTCCGTGATGCATACTTACAGACTTTGGGGTGGGGGCCCTGGGTCGGCAGTAACATGGGTCCATGGGATGGAGGATGATGACAACCCGCTCTGCGATGAGCTCTGGTGTGCCACATTGTATGCCAACGTCTGACTCCAGAGCAAGGTAGCACTTTCCACCGTCCACCTGGGTGATCACTGCATGCGAGCTGGCCATTTCTTCACAAGGTTCCATTGAATCCCTGGGGTGATGTTGGTGAGGACAGTCGGGGGGTGGGTGGTGGGGAAGCATGAGCCAACGTCTGCCCATTAGCTCACCTCCTCCTCAGGCCAGCCCAACCCTCACACCCATCTGACAGGGCACCGACACAGGTTGTAACAATGCTAACATTTGTTTAATGTGGACAAATATTTACCCCTGCCCTAGACCCTATAACTACATTGTGCCCGTATGGAAAAACCCGAGTCCCGCCAGCGCCGTTCTAACCTGCCAACTTAACTGGTGTCTAACTTTCTGGCCTTACGGGCCCTAATGCTACGTCTAGGTGATTCCTGCCCTACGACCTGGGTCCTGGTTGGCAGGCACCTTCTGTGGGGACCGAGCCTGGATGGGCTTGGCTGCTTGGGTTTGGTGCCGCCCATTTCTGCCCGCTGCCCACCTGATGCGAGAGGAACAGGAGGGGGCCCCCGAGGAGGGACAGGATTATTCTCAATAAACACCGTCACTATAGATCATAAATACTGAATATGTAAATAATGTCGTGCACAGAATGCGTTAAGGATTGATGTCATGAAGGGACAGGAGAGGGAGTCCAAGGTGCTCCGGCACCTCCCCTAGGAGAGTCACCGGCACGGGCCCATCATCTCCTTGCCCCTCGGGGTGCCTGATGGCCCCCAGGCTACCTCACAGGGCAGGGGTGCGAGGGGAGCTATCCCTTGAGGCTCCCCTGCCACCTGGCGCTGCCAGTCCTGAAGGCCTCTCTGGTCTCGACCAGGGTCCTGTCACGGCCATGGAGCACAGGGACTGCGCCACACCACCCATTGACTGTGCCACCACATTCTGGGTTTGTGTCACATCAGCCAGTGACTGCGCCATCACCTTCTGGGACTGGGCCACCTCCCTCTGTGTCGGCCAGCGCCTGGGCAATGCTGCCGACGTTCCCAGCTGTGACTGGGCCACGCTCAGTAGTGCCGCTGCGATGTCCAGATGGCTCTGGCACGTAGTTGCCTGTGAGACCGCAACCCTGCCCTGGGTCTTGGCCAGCGCCTGCACAGAATGCCCCAGGCCTTGGACATGCTGATCCATAGCCGATACCGTCAGCCCCAATGCCGACACAGCAGATACAACCCGTGCAGTGCTAGGCAATGACTTCCACATGCTACATGGCCTGCCCACCCATGGGAATCCACTTGGGTTCACTTAACCACGATTGCCTATTCCCTTTAGCAGTAGCCTTTAGCTGCATGACCAGAGGCCTCGGCAGTCGGTGGGGATTATGTGTGGTCGGTGGGGCAGAGGGACAAGAGTTGCCCCAGAATGGGTTAACGATCCAGGGGTTGGCATGGTGGTACCGTGAGCGGTTGACCCCTGGTTGCCCCTCCCAGCACCTCACACCCACCCACCCTCCTATGGCCGCCTACCCCTGCGGAGGGTCCCCCACCCACCAGCGAGCATTGGGGTGGTAAACCCAACACCCCGGGCTTTTTCCCTGTGAGCAAAGATGGCAACTCACCTCCTCGGCTTCCGACAGAAGTCCTTCTGCCAGGTTCACGTTTTTCAAAAGGAGTACTGATCGGTGACAGCCTGAGCACTTGCTGAGGAGGCGATGAATGATGGGAGGCCTTTGGATATGGGGTGGCTCTCATTATATGTATGGAAATTGGGCTTAAGTGGTGATAATTGGTTTCTCGCCACGCTACAGTGAGACCCCGATTTTGCCTACGAGAGCAGGCCGGTTGCATTGCAAACTGTTTGGCGCCTGGCATGGTTCGCGTTTTTGGCCTCTCCCTCTATTCACCGGCCTCAATTCGCTTGAGTGAGAGACTAACAAGGCCGGAGAATCGCGCCCTCAATTTATATTTCAGCTCACCTGCCTTAACTAGACTGCTTACCATTCATTCATTTTGAGAAATTAATTGACACAAACAATGACAAAAGCACATAACTGCTTGAATTTCATGACAAATAATCGCATTTTTTAATGCGGTGTAATGGATTGTGGCCCCCAAAACACTTCACATTTTTAAAAAAACCCAGTAAGATACTTTAAAACGAACTAAAGTCTATTATAGTGAGGCCACCTTTCCAGGCGGCTGCTCACTGCTGGGTGCGGCGCGCACTTCACTAGGTCTCCTTGGAAACTGCCTGGTCACAATGGGGAGTCGGAGCGGGACGGCTTTGATCGGCCGGGCCCGCCGCGGGGCTGCCCGCTGTTAACTTCAGGTTGCCTGGTTTGCGGAGGGGTCGAGCTGAGCTGAGCTAAAGGCCAAAGGGAGAGAAAGCGAAGATCCTGCGGAGATTTAAGGTCTGCCGCACACAAAATCTGGTGGGACCCACCTTTCTATTTCCAAACAGTCACTCTTTCTTAGGATCTAAACGTTTAACATGAATGTCCCAGAACTTCCAGTCTCCTGGATTCTGGTACCTCGTCACGATGCACAGTGGGATACCACCCGATTAAACTCTCCCCACCTCCACTACCTTGAATGCACCCCCTCCAATGTTTCCCCCCCCCCCCCCCCCGCAATATTTCCCCACACCCAAATGTTCCCCCCCCCCCCAATTTTCCCCTCCCCCCAATTTTCCCCTCCAATGTTATCCCTCACCTCCACCACCCCGAATGTGTCCCCCACCTCCACAACCCTGAATGTCCCCCCCACCTCCAACACCCCGAATGTTTCTCCCACCACCCTGATGTCCCCCCACTTCCGCCACCCCGAATGTCCCCACCTCCAACACCCCGAATGCTTCTCCCACCACCCTGATGTCCCCCCACTTCCACCACCCCGAATGTTCCCCCAACCTCTACCACCCCGAATGTTCCCTTTAACCTCCACTACCCTGAATGTCGCCCCCCCCCCCCCACCAAACTCCCACTTCCCCCTGGAAGTCTCACTATTACCCCGGAAATCCCACCACAAGGATCGCACGAGAATTGCCCGAGAACTTTCAACTTCCGAACGGCAATTATCCTGCACTGGGAACCATCCCGATTTAAATCGGATTGTTCTGATTGTCAGCAGAATAGTTACCCAGGAAAAGGTAGAAGGATTAAAAGCACTTCTGACTTTTCCTGAGTACCTTTCCTGCTGAACCCCCAACTCCCATGGGAATACTCACCCAACTACCTCCCGAAAACCTCCTGACATCCAACATACCTTCTCTTAAAAAATAGGAGCAGGAGGAGGCCATTCGGCCCTTCAAACCTGCTCCACCATTCATTATGATCGTGACTGATCCTCCAACTCAATTGCCTGATCCTGCCTTTCTCCCCATATTCTTTGATCCCCCTCTCCTCAAATGCTATATCCAACTATTTACTGTTTTGGCCTTAGCTGCTTTCTGTGGAAGTGAATTCCACAGGCTGACCACTTTCTGGTGAAGAAATTTCTCCTCCTCTCAGTCCTAAAAGCCTGCTGCACCTGCATACTTACCTTCAGTGACTGGTGTATGAGGACACCGAGGTCTCGTGGCACATTCCCCTCTCCTGATTTACGGCCATTCAGATAAAAATCTGCTTTCCCATTTTTGCTACCAATGTGGATAACTGATATTTATCCAAATTATACTGCTTCTGCCATTCATTTGCCCACTCACTCAACTTGTCCTAATTACACTGAAACATCTCTGCATCCTCCTCAGACCTGCTGAGTATTTCCAGCATTTTCTGTTTTTATTTCAGATTTCCAGGGCGGGATTCTCTCAGCCCGGGGCCGGGCTGGCGAATCGCCGTGAATCGCGCCCCAATGCCTGGGAGAATCGGCACCGGTGCGCGCCGGCCGCCGGCCGGTGGGGCCGCTCTACGGGGCCCCTCCGGCGATTCTCCGCCCAGGTTGGGCCGAGTGGCCGTATGGAAAAACCCGAGTCCCGCCAGCGCCGTTCTAACCTGCTCTTAGCCGGGGGCCTCCTTTCTTCTGCGCCGGCCCCTGTAGCCCAACGCCATGTTGCGTCGGGTCCGGAGCGGGGAAGGGAGCCACTACGCATGCGCGCGTTGGCGCCGGTGCCACTATGCATGTGCAGACTCGGTGGCGCCCAGTTGATACCGGGATCAGCAGCTGGAGCGATGAGGGTCGCTCCAGTGCCATGCTGGCCCTCTGAAGGGGCCAGAATTGCTGATCCTGAGGCCATGTTGACGCCGTCGGGAAGTGCGACTGCGTTTACGACGGCGTCAACACTTAGCCTCAGGATCAGAGAATCCCTCCTCCAGCGTCTGCAGCATTTTGCTTTTGGTAACATAAGAAAAGTTGAGCAGAACAGAAATAAAAGGCAGAAACAAATAGCCAAGTGAGAATATAAAATAAAAGTGGGTAAATGAAAGACGTAAGATATAAAGAGGAGCAGAAGACAGATATATAATTAAGATGGGGTTGATGGTGTTTTGCGGTGTGATATTTACAAAGGAGATTGTCAGATTATTATGGGTAAAGGGAAACAATAATTATGTACTATAATAAAAACAGAAAGTGCTGGAAAAGCTCAGCAGGTCTGGCAACGTCTGTGGTGTGTGAAACATAATTAACATTTCGAGTTCAATATGGCTCCTCTTCCAAAGAAACTGGTGATCAGCAACAGTTGGCGGGTGGAAAGCTGGGAGTGAAATATTGGACGGCAGAATAAGGATCCAGGCATACAGTAAGCCTAGATAATGGGTTTGGGGAGTTCATAGGTTTGGAGGTGTGGGGCTGGACACCCTGGAGTAGGAGAGACTAAACTTTCAATGCAGGGGCTGGAGCAGTGTTCCTGAGGCAAGGCCCGGATATCTTTCCTGAGGCAATGTGCTCAGCACAGAATGCAGTTCTCTCTATTCGGTCAAATTAAAACTGTAACATAACTTCCACTTATTTGTTTTCTAGTCCCTTGAGATAAAAACCAACATTCTATTAGACTTATTTTGTATCTGTCTACTAGCTTTTAATGATTTTGGTACTGGACCGTTAAATCTGTCTACTCCTTCACAATTCCTAGATTGCTGCATTTGGAAATATGTCTTGAATTTGTCTTTCTTCAGTCCAAAATGGATGATCAAAATATGTCACATTAAACTCCATCTGTCACAGTTTTCCCAACTCATTTAATTTGTTAATGTTCCTTTGCAACCATCCACACTATTTACTATGCCACCTAACTTGACATTATCATTTATAAATATAGTGAAAAGCTGAGGCCCAGTGCTGATCCCAGGGGAGCATGCCACTAGCCATATCCTGCCAATTAGAGTACAATTCTATTTTTCATGCTCTCTCTCCTATCTCTTAATCAAAGCTCATAGGTTGCCTCCAATTCCATCTGTTCTCAAATGAAAGAGAAATAAGCACAACATGAACTCCTTGAATGATCTTGAAATATCTCAGGATGAAGCCAAAAGAAACTTGGGGATCGTAGACTTGATATGCAACATGTCCAACTGAAGCAACACAGCCATTACCAAGGCAAATAGATTGTTAAATGATGTAGCTAACACAGTTACACCGGAAAATCAGGCCAATTCACTATTACCCTTTTCATACAACCGCCAAAGAGAAATTCATGCCTCATTATGTCCAGTTACGGGTGTTCTAATTTAAGAAGGTGTCAAGTTTAAAAAAAACTGCATTTAAGCGATTCAGTAAGATGGATGAGAACCATAGAATCCCTGCAGTGCAGAAGGAGATCATTCGGTCCATCAAGTCTGCATCGACCCTCTGAAAGAGTACACTACCTAGGTCCACTCCCCTGCTCTATCCTCGTGACCCCACCTAACCTGAACATCTTTGGACTGTGGGAGGATACCAGAACACCTGGAGAAAACCCATGCAGACATGGGGAGAATGTGCAAACTCCACAGGGACAGTGACCCAAGGCAGGAAGTGAATCTGGGTCCCTGCTGCTGTGAGGCAGCAGTGCTAACGTCTGACCACCCACGTTTTAGGTATGAGGAAAGATTGAAGAACGCAATGTTAAGAGATGATCTAATAGCTATTTAAAAAAATAAAATATTTTCATTAAATCAAGATACATTTTTTTCATGTGGTTGTGAGTTGGTAACTAGAGAACATAAATTTAAAATCAACACCAAAAGAACAAAGTTTAGATGAAAATAATTAATACAGGGTTTTGCTGGGACATGGAATGTTTTACTGGAATTATAGAATCCCTACAGGACAGAAGGAGGCCATTTGGCCCATTGAATCAACACTGACCCTTAGAAAGAGCACTCTATTCATGTCCACTCCCCCATCCACCCCGCCCTATCCCCATAACCCAACCTGCACATCCCTGGGCAAGCATGGCCAGTCCACCTAACTGGCATATCTTTGGACTGTCGGAGGAAACCAGAACACCCGGAGGAAACCCGCGCGGACAATGGGAGAACATACAAACTCCACATAGACAGTGACCCAAGGCTAGAATTGAACTCGAGTCCCTGGCGTTGTGAGGCAGAACTGCTAACCACTGTGTCACCGTGCCATCCACAGCGATGGAACCATTGTAGCTTTTGAAGAGAAGTATGGCAAATATTTGAATAAAATAATTTTAAAAGGACACGTAGAAAAAAGAGGAATTGGTCTAAGTGGATGGCTTTTTCAGAGAACTGGTTAACATTTAATGGGCCAAAGGCCTCATTCTGTAGCATTAAAGTTCTCTGATCATGTGACATAATTATCCTCCAAGGCACTGTTAAAATCATTGGGACTAATTGAATGGCTGTCAAAGAGCTAACACAATCATGATAAACCGAATGGTCTCCTTCAGTGCTAAATGATTCTGTTATCTTCTATGATTCATCTGGCAGTGATCTAGTTTTGTTGCTGGCTGTTACTAACATCCTCACATTATTCAAACTAAACAATATATGGAAAATTGAAATTTAGCTTTTTTAAAAGTTTGTTTTAAAATTATATTTTGTAAGTAAAATGACTGGTGCTAATTAGGAAGTTAAAGGGTGTAATTAAGAAGTAAACATCCATTGTTTTTTGGATGGTCTTTTGCGGAGAGAATAGCTTGCCCTTTATAGAACCTACCCAATATTTCAGTCGAATGAAATCAACAGAATTAAATTTGAACATATTCTAATGAAGTGCATATGATCCATTCTACCAGATTATCATAATGCAGTGAAGGCAACCATCTATTCCTATATCTCAATTTACCTGACATTCCTCATCACTTAAATTGTGCATTGTAAATGAAAACATAATTTCATCCTCTTGAAGTGACTTTGCTTTGCAGTTCCTTCTATAGTATTCATTACTGCTTGTATTCATTTACTATATTTTTATCTTGAATTTATTGTGAATATAGGTGTGGACTTTGAAAAACGATGCACAATCACTAGCCTGTAAAGATGCCAATATTCAAGATCCCCATAGTGCACAGGTTTGGGATCATTTCCCACCCAGACCTACTACTTCAAGAATCATTTGCAAAGAGCACTGAAGAATCACGGAAACGTTATAATTCAAAAAGGTTAGGTACCACTTTAATGCCTAATTAATTAATCACTGAATGTATTTTGTTTATTTCATATCAAATAAGGTTGACAAATATTTAGTACAAATTAAATGAAAATAATCGTGTTTTGTGTTTACTTTTTAAAATGTTTTTATTGTAGTTCTTCAACACTGCACAATGATGCACATTTTAATATAGTTTATCTGACATGAGTTATTCAGGGCCCAGTGTAAATACTGTGACATTTCATATACTGCTGAGCTGACTTTTGCAATTGTGTTCATTGGACTTTTGGCTGGGGTACACAGTTTTGAGAGTTTCTGCAGATGGATGAGACTAGTGTGTGTGTACTTTATCAGTGAAAAATTTTGTCAATGAGCCAGCCAGTTATTTTGAGCATGCCAAGAATGGGGATCATATTTCTCATGCTTCAGCCTTTGTTTGGGTTGTGTTGCTCTTATTAGCCTTAGTTTTATTAGCTCTAATTATGTCACCTTTGCTCACGAGTCACCAGGTATCTTTCTGATACCGCCACGTGGTTCAAGCTCTAGTTATGATTAATAAGACAGCGCACCGTTTAGTAAGATTAAAATCAACGGTCATTTATTATGTACAGCAATAAATACTTACACAATAATCCTACTTTCTATATCACTACCTACCACTACTGGCCAATACTTAACTTTTGGGAATGGCCCACCAGGTCAGGGAAACGAATGGTTTATCGAATTGGGTCTGGCTTGCGGGATTCAAAGGCTGATACAGGTCGATGGCTAGGAGTCTCTATCGGGTAGCGATCGCTGGAGTCAAACTTACGGTTGCTGGTCGATGGTTCTTGCGAAGGTTGCGAGCAGGAGAAGGGAGAGAAGGGTCGATCTGAACTTGGCCCCTATCTTTTAATGGTCCCAGGGGCTTCCCGCCTCTCGGGGCGGACATTGACCCTGGTCCCAAGTGATTGGACTGGTTCCCAATCACTGGGTTCGATATGCTCCAATAATGGGGCGATTCCTTGATCGGGGGGTGGTCGTTCACCTTTCTTTGTCTCGGCCACTGCTGGCGCCGAGAGGTCTGGATCGGCATTCAATTGCTAATATGTTGCAATTGTTCCCGGGGATAGCCGATTAAACTGCAGATGTCTGTGTTGATGTGCTGCTAATGGTTGCAGGTATCGATCTGGGCCGACTTCCCCAGAGCCGAATGCGCTGTTCTGTCTGCAGCTGTCCGTTTGTGCCCTGTTGGCTGCTTTTCCCATCAGCCTTTTCGGCTAGCCATTTTACATCGGGTTTTGGCCAAATTAATCGGGAATCAGCCATTTTAGGTGGCTACAGTTGGGATGCATGAAGAGCTTAACTCTGAATTTCCACACATCTAGATGCACTAGATTTGTACTAATGAATCTGTGCCAACATTGCTCTGCAGATGTGAAATCATTTGTAGGATCAGCTCATTTAAGTATTCAGTGGCAGTTCTCTAAAGCAAATTCCATGTTAAACAGGAGTGCTGATTTTCAGTGCTTGGAAATTCGAGTGCAGCCTTTAAAATTCTGGCGGAAGATTTCACCAGCAGATAAATAGGCTCCTGGGCAGGATTGTCCTTCTGGGGTGGGAAACAATGTCCGGACTTCCTCTGGACTCTTAACCTACCTCAGGATGGAAGCATTCATAGCCTCTGATTTTCATTGGCGGGCGGGTGGGGGATAGGGTGTGGCGGTGGAATGGGCGCATAAAGGGATCAGTAGCCACACTATCCCTTGTCTCTCAGAATCCATCCAGGTACATTGGTGGCTGGAATGAAGAGCAACAAACCCTGGACTGACGGAGGATGAAGGAGCTATGGCAACTGCCAGAAAAGCAAATGCATGCATGTAGAAAGCACTTGTGGTCACACGCCAGCTGAATGTTGAGGGAGTGAAAATCCTTCCAGTTGTTAAATTTCACTGGATGCCTTGACGACCACAGGAGTACAATCAACGGTGTCCTGTAGCTGGGGCAATCCAGCAGTGGAAGTGAAACCCACAGCTTTTTGCACCTGTGAGGTACCATCTGTCAGGAATTCTATTTGCAAAGTTACATACTGTGGTTTGCAGCCAATTGAGGGATGTCATCACTGGCAGGACATGACTAAAAGTGCGAGGAGGTTTGAGATCTGTTGCAAGGTGGGCATAAATTTCTATATCCATCTGCCTGGAGAGTCGCAATCTATTCTGTCCCTGGTTCTCAGCCATCTCAAGGTAGTTCATTTTTCAGCAGTGGATCCTAATCTGAGGGCATTGACTCCTTGTCCCTTTCCTTTGTTCTTCTGATGGGTGGAACTCTGCCATTCCTTTTAACTCATTCATTTAAAAAAAGATAACATAACATAATAGAAAACAAATTCCTTAAGTTACAATGTAAAAAGACCACAATCAACAGTCAAGAACACATCCAATCCTAACCCCCCAACATTAAACTAAAAAGCTCCTTAACAATTTACAGTGACTAACTCCTTTAAAAAATGAAATTAATGGTTGCCGTCTTAGGTAGAACCCTCCATGGGGTGCACGGAAGCACAGTGGTTAGCACGGTTGCTTCACAGCACCAGGGTCCCGCTTGGGCCACTGTGTCTCCTCCCCGTGTCTGCGTGGGTTTCCTCCGGGTGCTCCGGTTTCCTCCCACAAGTCCTGAAAGACGTGCCGTTAGGTGAATTCGACATTCTGAATTCACCCTCTGTGTACCCGAATAAGCGCCGGAGTGTGGCGACTAGGGGCTTTTCACAGTAACCTCATTGCAGTGTTAATGTAAGCCTACTTGTGACAATAATAAAAATATTATTATTCTACCAACCCCCTAATGATGTACTTGACCTTCTCCAAATGTAGAAACTCCATAAGGTCACCCACCAGGCTGAGGCACTGAGCGGAATAGGAGACCTGCAACCAAGCAGAACTGGCCTCTGGGCTATTAATGAGGCAAAGGCAAGGACATCCACCTTCACCCCCAACTGCAGCACTGGCGCGTCCGATACCCTGAAACTGGCCACCAGTGGACAAGGCTCCAGTTCAGCATTAAGAATCATAGAAATGTTGCAGCTCAGAAGGAGGTCATTCAGCCCACACCAACCCGAGGACACCCAGGTGCCCTTTCTAATCGCACCTTCTTGCACCTGGACCATAGCCCTGTATCTTAGAGCATTTAAGGTGCAGTTCCAGGTACATTTTAAAAGAGTTCAGGGTCTCTGCCTCCACCACCAACTCAGGCAGCAAATTCCAGACTCCAACTACCCTCTGCATAAAATAGTTCTTCCTCATGTCTCCACTATACCTTCTGTCACTTATCTTGAATCTATGTCCCTTGGTTCTTTCCACCAAGGGAAACAATTTTATCCTATCCTCTCTATCTCTTCCCTTCATAATTATGTGCTCCTCAATTAAGTCATCCCCTCAGCCTTCTTTGTTTCAAGGAAAATAACCCCAACCTATTCAATTTCTCCTCAAAGCTACACTTTTCTAGCCCTGGCAACATTCTTGTAAACCTCCTCTGTGCTCTTTCCAGAGCAATTACGTCCTCCCTGTAATGTGGTGAATAGACTGCACACAATACTCCAGCTGTGGCTTCACCTAGTGTTTTAAACAATTCCATCATTATATCCTTTTATTTCTATACCTCTGCTAATGAAGGAGAGCATCCCATATGCTTTCTTTACAATCTTTTCGACTTGAACTGCTGCCTTTAGGGACCTGAGTACTTGTACACCAAGAACTCTTGCTTCATCTACTCCTTTTAGTATATTCCCATTTAGTGTGTACTCCCTTTAACTATTTGACCTCTCCAAATGCATGACATCACACTTCTCGGTGTTAAATTCCGTCTGCCACTTTACGCCCACTCCACCAACCCATCTTTATAATTTTGGATACTATAGCTATCCTCTACACTGCACACTACTCGGCCAATCTTTGTGTCGTTTGCAAATTTCCCAATCGTGCTCCCCATGTGAACGTCCAAATCATTAATAAATAACACGAACAGTAAAGGTCCCAACACCAACACCTGTGGATTACCACTTGAAACAACTTTCCAATTACAAGGGCAACCATCGACCATTGCCCATTGTTTCCTGTTACTAAGCCACTTTTTATCCAGTTTACCACATTGCACTCTATCCCATGGGCTTTCACGTTCTTGACCAATATCTGCCATGTGGTACTTTGTCAAATGTGTTGCTAAAATCCACATGCACAACATCTACTGCACTACCTTCATCAACCCTTCTTGTCACTTCCTCAAAGAATTCAATAAAATTTGTGACCTTCCTTTAACAAATCCATGCTGACTATCCCTGGCCAGTCCATGCCTTTCTATGTGACAGTTAATCCTATATCCCAGGATTGATTCTACTAATTTGCTCACCACCGACACAAGACTAACTGGCCAATAATAATTTAGCATTAATGGAACCATGTTTGCCTTTCTCCAGTCCTCTGGTATATCCCTTGTATCTAGTAAGGATTGGAATATCATCCTTGGAGCATCTACTATCTCCTCCCTGACCTCCTTCAACAGTCTTGGAAACAATTCATCTGGCCCTATCGACTTATAAACTTTCAAGGATTTCACCCCTTCAAGTACTTCCTCTCTCTTTATGATTATCCCATCCAATATCTCCATGTTCCTCCGGGAATCCTGTATCTGCATCATCTATTTCCTTAGTAAACATGGAGACAATTCATTTAAAACCCTTCCCACAGCCACTACATCTACACACAAGTTCCCTTCTTCATCTCTGATAGGTCCTACATTTTCTTCAACTAACCTTTTACCATTAATATGTAGATCCCCAAATTTCTTTCTCTGTCAGTCTGGCCTCAATAAAAGTTGAGATGGATTCGCACGTAAAAAGAAGTTATTTATTTAGCTTGCAAGCTTAAATCATCTTACAGAAACGTAAGAGACATCCAGCCTCTTACACCCCAGAAAACGACTGAACTAAAAGACAAAGGGATCTCTGCAAAATCAATTCAAATGGTATCAAGTTTCACATACTCAACGGACATAGGTCAGCCTATGTCCCTCCTGACCTGTTTGACCTATTCTGATTGGCTCACTTCCAATCCCTTTCTCTGGCCCCTATCAATGCAGCATCACTCTCATAGACACACCTCTTCCTGCTTTTTCCATGCGGTCTCAAACCCCTTTGTCCCTAACTGCCAGAATCAAAGTGGCTTATTTCTACATTACATTAACTAGTATCTCTAAAGTAACTATTTTATATCACATTCGTCATTCCCTCCTTTTATCATTCCATGATAACCAAACTATCCAATCCATAGCTACGGTTCCTCATCTAAAAAGATCCGTCGCTGCATTTCCAATTCCTGTCTTAGCCCCCCTTCATCTGCCTCACCCTCATGGATTTTAACAGTTAAAAAATTTTTTTCGGTGATTGGGGCGGTGATCTGATCTAGTGCATTCCGCATTCTACCCATCACACATTTAAGGATGGCCAGGCCCACAAAGATGCAGCCGATAGCTACCACTAGATACATGGCCATATTTATCAACCAGTCCTTCCATCCTCCAAATCCCCAGTTACCCCAAGAGCCAGGATCCTGCATCCCGTCCAAGTGATCCCGTATGCGATCCATAAATTTAGTGATGTTAGCGGTCAAGTCCTGAACCCCCATGATACACTTGCCCTGTACTATGGCGCATACCCCACCCTCACGGGCCAGAAGATAGTCAAGAGCATACCGGTTCTGCATTGCAAACAACCGTAGCTGAGACAACTCCTTAGTTATTGCCCCGAGGGCTCCCAAGGTTTCATTTCCCAAGATGGTAAGGCCGCAAATAAAATAATTCCGATCACTAACAGCCAAGGAACCCCCCCACACCTCCCAGTGTCAATACGCTCAGAATGCCCCACCCGGCTGAGTGGCCCCGGTTGGGTGAAAGAACCTGAGGTTTTTTCCAGTTCTCGCAAAATTCAGCAGAGACTGAATTCAGCCCGGCGTGCTAACTGATTATGCAGGTTCCACGCCGAAGGGCAGGGGACTGTGATAGGGACTAGAGTCCCTATAGCAATTCGGCGGGGAAATGGGGGTGACAAAACGTTGGTCGCCGTACCATTAAATAAAAAGTAGTATCCTTGTTCCGTGTGGAGACTAGCATCACAATCAGCATATCGGTTGCGTAAGGACCTCCCAGTAGCCCAGTTTATCCAACTTTGAAATGCCCATTCGGGCCGCCCAGCAATGCGGAAAGCCCTAGTCCCAACAGTGATATGAGAGACATTCGCCCAGCCACAGAGGAGCTGGAGGCCGGCTTTCAATGGAACGCAAGTGGTGTTGTAACAAACGCATTGGCCAGACGCCTGGGTGATATGGCACCTCCTGTCCGTACAGGTGGGAAACAGACATGTTATATTTGTGTCCACCTCTACGAGCAAACAGCCATATCCATCACTGCTGAAGCAATTCTCGTACGACCGGGAATCCCTATTGGGAGTGAAGTGGCTAGGTATGTACGCCCTCCACCGTCGCAGCCTATCGTACTGTGAATGGGAATTATCCCGAGGAAGGGGAAGGCAAATAGCCGGTGGTGCTGAATCCGGATCGTAAGGAAGAGTGACTTGCTCGGGCAATGGCTCGGAATGCTGACAATGAACCACCGTTTGGGGAGTGCCCCAAAGCGGTGAAACAGAAAATAACCTAGACACCGCTGCGGGGTTTGGGTCGCAGACAACCCGTCCCTGGCCATACAGACAGTGGTAAATCTGATAGAAGAGATTCATACTACCCGGGTTTTCCTCATTTTGGCCTTTAATGAACTTAAGTTCTAGCTGTACTTCCCTTCTCACACGCCCCGTCCTCTCTCTAGTCCCTTTCTCTTTCTCATAGTCTCTTCCTACACTCTTCTGACAGCCTGATGTTACCTTTATTGTACCACTTTTAACACATCCAAAATCAAATTTACATGTATTCCAAAAACAAGGCAATGTCCATATAATGTTCCCTTCCCATCGCCGGGACCGGTGCAGCTGCTTCATGACTCCTGCATTCTCCTTAACTTTGATGACCTTCCATGAGTCGATACCATGTCCTCGTATATGGGGGCAGCGAAGAACATCACCTTTGCATAGGTGATGTATCCTTGTAGATTGGTTGGGGCTACACAGATACATAATATTCCCCTTTTCCATGTCCATCGCCAATAACACGCCAAGCGAAGTGAGGCCAAATATCAGACAGACGATGCGTAGCCACTCCATCATGCTCCACACCTGTAAAATAGCACTGGAGAAGGGAGGCAGGTTAGTATCCGACCTTTTACAGTAGTGGAGATGGACTCAATTTACAGTGATGTAGGTGGACACAAGCACTTCGCCCCTCCACTTTAACTGCTGTGGGGGTGATAAGGAGAACTTGGAAGGGCCCGTCCCATCGCGGCTCCGACCCCTTCCTAGTCCAATTTTTGACCATGACATAACTACCGGGCTGGACTGAAAGTGAGCTAGGTACTGGGGGCAATGGCTGGTGAGCCGCGCTGACTTGGCCATGGAGTTCCTTGAGCACTTGCGTAAGGGCTAGAACATAGGTGGTCATTTCTTCAGTCATCTGATGAAACTGAACCCGTCTGGGAACCTGCAGGCTCCAAGGAGTTCTAAGAGGCCTGCCATAAAGAATCTCGGCGGGAGAGAGCCGGGCTGGTCCCGCAGGTGTAACCCGCAGCTGGAAGAGGGCAACGGGGAGCAACTTAAGCCATGTCAGTCCCGTGTCTGCTCTTAATTTAGCCAATTTAGTTTTGAGGGTCTGATTGTGTCTCTCAACCAACCCGGCCGCCTGCGGTCTGTAAGCACAGTGTAACTGCTGCCGTATGCCCAACTGGGAGCAAAACTCCTTGTTAATTTGTCCAATAAAATGAGGCCCATTATCAGAACTTAACTGAGCTGGTATACCGTACCGGGGAATGATTTCCCTCATCAAGACTTTAACCACAGTAGCAGCTTTATTATCGATAGTCGGATACGCCTCGACCCACCTGCTGAACACATCCACAATGACCAAAACATATTTGTAACATTGACACCTTTCCAACTCAATGTAATCCATTTGGAGCGTCTCAAAGGGACCACTGGGCAACGGGGTTTGCCCCTTCCCACAAGGGATACCTTTTCCGGTGTTATATTGCTGACAAATCAAACACCGATTACTGATACTTTGGGCCAACCCCTGCATTTTAGGGTGCCACCAAGTGTCCAGCAACAAATCACTAGTCCCTCGAGCCCCACAATGAGTTGCAAAGTGTACACATTCAATGACCCATAAAGCCAGCACATCAGACATACAAGTCTGATGTGCAGGCGTGGTCCATAAAGAGGAAACAGAATCATATGTACAACCTAACCGTTTCCACATTTGTTTATCACTCTCAGGAGCGTCCTCCTGTAACCTTATGACGTCTTGGATGGTTGGCATTGGCTTGTCAGAAGCAGACATATTCATAGTAGATCGTTTAGTCTGACTTAACATTTTAGGCACCATCACTTGCTGAATTTGTGCGGCTGTGCGCGCTGCACGATCTGCTCGTTCATTACCAACGTCAACTGGGGTTGTACCATTCGTGTGGGCAGCGCATTTAATAACGGAAATCTGCGCTGGCAGAAGGAGGGCCTGCAGTAGGTCATTAACTAAACCCCGGTTGGATATTTCTGTGCCTGCCGAGGTAAGGAATCCCCTATTCTTCCAGAGTTGTCCGAAGTCATGAACTACCCCGAAAGCATATCGGGAGTCAGTGTAGATATTTACTCGGCGATCTCCCCCAACTATACATGCACGGGTGAGGGCAAAAAGTTTAGCTTGTTGTGCTGAGTACGGGGTCTGGAAAGCTGCCGCTTCTAAAATCAGACCATCCTGATCTGTGATTGCATAACCGGACAGTCTCCGGCCAGTGGGGCTTACTAATGCACTGCCATCAACATACATAATCATGTCAGGTTGTTCTAACGGAATATCACTCAGATCGTCCCTTATTGTTGTAGTTTCCTGAATCAAGGCTAAACAGTCGTGACCAGGCGCATCCTCACGGACAGGGGGACCGCTAAGAAAACAGGCTGGATTGATAGTGGTACAACATTTAAATGTCAGACGTGGATTGTTCAAAAGGTATATCTCATACCTATTCTGACGAGCTGCGGTAAGGTGCTGAGTCTGCAGTTGCCCCAATAGTGTGATTACCGAGTGGGAGCTATACACCGTAATATCCTGTTGGAGAGTGATGTTGGCAGCAGCCTGCAAACTATTGTATATCACTGCCAAGATCTGGGTGCAAACAGGGTGGCCCAACGCCACTGGGTCGAGTTTGGAAGAGTAATATGCTACGGGCCGGTGCTTGTCCCCATGTTGCTGGGTGAGTACCGCTGTTGAACATCCTTCCAGAACAGTACAGTATATCTGGAATGGTCGGTCGTATTGGGGCCTACCAAGGGCCGGTGCTTGTAGCAAGGCCTGCTTCAAGCAACGGAAGGCCTCGAGTGCCTCGGTGGTGAGAGTAAAGTTTCCCTCTTTACTCGTGTAAGGTGTCAGCAGCTTTGTATAGACAGCGATGTTTGGTATCCACTGCCGACAATAATTCACCATACCCAGCCAATGACGAACCTCCTTGGCTATTGTAGGGGCGGGGAATTGGCATATTGGTTCAATCCTACTGGGTTCGAGACTTCTTTCTGTGGCTGTAAGTAAAACTCCTAAGAACTTAACTTTTCTCTGAGCCACCAAGACCTTTGCTTGTGAAACAACATGACCCAACGAGGATAGGTGGTTCAATAATTGGATCACATCATCCCTATTACTGGGCTCGTCAGGACTTGCCACCAATATGTCATCTACATACTGCACTAGAGTGGAACCATGCTCCAATGTCAAGGCCTGGAGTTGGGTCTGCAGACATCTGGAGAAGAGTGTAGGTGAATTGATGAACCCCTGTGGCAGTCGGGTCCAGGTATACTGCTGCCCATTGTAAGTGAAGGCAAACAAATATTGACTTTCAGTCGCAAGTGGGAGGGCAAAGAAGGCGTGCTGAAGGTCAATTACGGAGAAGACCCGGGCTTGTGCTGGAATTTGAGCCAGTATGTGGGCAGGGTTAGGGACGAGAGCATGTAACGGCTGTGCGATGGCATTAATTGAACGTAAATCCTGTACTAATCGGTACTGGTCTGGTTTGGCTGGTTTAGGCACAGCAAGTATTGGGGTGTTACATTCTGATTGGCAAGGGACCAAAATACCCTGTTTCAACAGCTCTTGAATTAATTTATCTATTGATGGAGCAGCTTGAGATTTCAGGGGGTATTGCCGAATGGAAGGTAGCTTTGCATGATCCTTGATCATTACCTTGATAGGTGTAACATTTGTCTTTCCCACGTGTGATGGGTATTCCGCCCAGACCTGTGGATTGACATATTCCAACACATCATGCCCCCTCTGATGCTGCAGTCGAGTGTTAATCGTTTCAGGGACCTCAAAATATTTTATGGTAGTGCCGTCTGGCATGGCTTGAAATGCGTAGTCTGTTGGATCTGAATGATCCACTGCCCTCCTGACCATTCGTCCCATATCCCTGGCATGGTACTGGTCATGGACCTGACGTGTAATATGAGGGCTTACCGAAGCTGACTGTGGCCATAAATGTGGTGATATTGTAACAAAATCGGCTGTACCTTCTTTTCCCGTGACTGTGGCTGTAACCTTGACTGGCCATTCGGTCTCAAGTAATGGCCGGTATTTGTCCTCCATCTCCCTGTTTCGTCCAGTTCTGTCATAGGCCAGGGTAACGTGATGCAGTGACTGTTCAACGTCTAACGTCCACCACTGGGGGGTGATAGAAATATAGCACTGTTGTCTCATCCTCCATGATGTAACCGTTACCCCCTCATCTCCGCATTCTAGCTGTAGCTGGAAGATACACAGTAAATCTCGGGCCAACAAGTTACAGTCCAATCCAGTAGTCACTACAAACTGATGTTCTGCAGACGTATTCTCATAAGTGACTGTCACAGGTTCAGAAATAGGATACTCACACACCTGTTCTTGGAACCCTGATAATTGCTGCGTGTGGTCGGATATTGGTAATTTAAGTGTTGATTGCACAGAAGACATCGCTGCCCCTGTGTCGATTACAAATGAGTGATGTTGATCTCGTATCTGCAGAGAGATAATAGGTTCCCTGTCGGATTGGAGAGTCCTTATGGCTAAATTAGCTAGTCAATCCTGTGTTGGGAAAGGGTTTTCCTGGGAGAAGTCAGTGTATCTCATCTGTCCTCCCCTTGGTGGGTACCCTCTCCTTTGGGTCGAATAATCTCCTTCTACTGTCTGTCTTTTAAAGGGGCATTCCTGTTGCCAGTGATCTACACGGCCGCAATTAAAACATGCATTGCTCCCTCTATTTCTGCCCCGGCCTCGTCTTCCAGTAGACCAATGGCCCCTCAGAGGGGGCTGCGGTTGTAGAGCTGTTGATTCGTTCGGTGGACCATAAAAATGGGGTGAGGGTCCCTTTGGGTGGGTTTGGTATCCTCCTCTTCGCTGATCCACCCACCCAAAGTCACTATATTGGGGCTCCTGCTGGTAAACTACCATTTCTGCCGCTTGTTGGGGTCGCAGATCATCCTTTTTCATTACATACTCAGTCTTAACCTTTGTAACTGAGCCTCCTTCTTGGCCTACACCCTCCTTCCAGTAAAATTGCCATCTGGGAAGGGTCGTTCTCCGTCCAATTCATGTTATTACATTTCACAGCAGTAACCACAGAAGGTGGTAGGCAATGCATTAACATAGCACAGTATTGAGGAGAATTCTGACCATTTTGATACAGCAAATCGCCTGACTGCCCCCGGTAGATTTCATTAAAACGCTCCAGAAATTCCTCTGGCTCTTCAGTCTTCTTAGGTTTTAGGTCTAAGATAACAGAAAGATTTATGGGCCTTTGAAATGTGCTGTTCAACGCATTTAAGATCTGTGTCCTTCTATCGTCGTCTAACGCATAGGCCTGCTGGAGTGCGGCATGACTAGCATAATTCAGGTGGTTAAGATAATTGCGGTACTCTGCTGGGGTTAAAATCTGCTGGACTAGGGCCCAGAGGTCCCTTGAATCAGCTTGATAAATTGAGATGGTAGTTCTCAATGAATCCACGAAGGCAGCAGGAGATTTTTTCCTATCTGGGATTGTAGTCATAATAGCCATCATCTCACTGGGTGTCCATGGGAAGTAAACGTCTATTGTGGGGTTCGCTGCCGCAGTCCCTGGATCGGGGTTTCGCATCTTCCTAATCGGTAACTGTCTCCGAATGTCACCAGGGGGCACTCTAGCTATTTCCCCTGGTTGTTCCAAGACTTCAACGTCTCTCCCTGTCACTAGGGGGAGTTCTTTCTCTTCAACAGAAGTTGTTTCAGCTTTCTTTGTTCCCAACTCTTGTGATTTCTCCTTAGTTTGGGGAGACTTAGGTGATATGCTTAATTGTTTCTTGTGAGCTTCAAGCCCCTCTCTCGCTGTCCGAGATCTTGTCCTAGAGCTAACTGGGCTTGTGGGACAAAGTTCCTTTTGCTCTTTCGGTTGTGAAGTTGGTAAATCAGGACCCACACTATCACCCAAAAGGGCTTGAGTTTCTGGCATATTTGAAATCTGGGGAGCAATGGCTGGGTATATATTATTGTACTCTGGTGGTTCTGGAATGAGCGCAGACCATACTATGGGTGCAGACGGAATTTTTACTGACTTTTCCGACTTATTGAATTTTTCTTCTTCTGACAATTCAAGGCCTGCCATTGAACTACGTAGTTCACCTCTTGTGTGACCCGGGTCCTTCCTGTCTCTATTTGCTCTTTTTTTAAATGCACATTCCTTTTTCAAGATCTGTAATGTTTTTAGGTTACCCTGTTCACTAATTGAAATCCCCATTTTAAGGGCGTTATTCTGCCAGCTGGACAACATAATCTTATCTTTTTCCTCTTGACAATATTGCCTCCATAATCCAATTAATTCTTTAGTTTTCATACCTTGATTTTTTTTCCATATCTGTCCCTGGATTTTCTTAACCATTTCTAGGTCTTTGGTTCCCCCTAGTGGCCATTCATCTCCCATTTTAGTTCTTAACTGTGCTGACAATTTTCTAAAGTCCTTCGCTTTGTCCGGATACTTATCATATAATATTTGCAGTGGCATGCCTGGATCATTTGTGCTATCCAAGGAATTTCCCATAATCTCAACTAGTCCTTGGAACTGCGTTTTTCCGCCACTACAGTCCAAAGAATTTTTTTTAGCTTAATCAACTATATTTTTAACACACAGACATATAGAGGTGAACCATTTTTTCAATTTCAAATGTTACATCTACCTCTCATAACGTAACCCAACCGAATTAACTCACAAATAAAGTTGAACCATTTATCTTAAATGTTACATCAACAGTACAGCCTACCCCAGCCGAATTAACTCACAAATAAAGTTGAACCATTTATCTTAAATGTTACATCAACAGTACAGCCTACCCCAGCCGAATTAACTCACAAATAAAGTTGAACCATTTATCTTAAATGTTACATCAACAGTACAGCCTACCCCAGCCGAATTAACTCTATGAAATCCCATCAATTAAAATGCTTATCCCCAGACTGACCTGTGATTTCGTCGAGGCGGTCTTTCTGTGCCAACCGCGAGTGACCAGACTAATCAGACGATAAGAAGAGGGGAACAATCAATGCTGGTCGTTTTCCAGTTCTACATTGAGGGCCCTTTGTTCCCCATCCTCCTGTTCATAATCAGTCTAATTCTGATTTCGCAGTTGGATCAGGATCGCCCTGAGAAATCCCGGTTTTCGGCACCAAATGTAGATCCCCAAATTTCTTTCTCTGTCAGTCTGGCCTCAATAAAAGTTGAGATGGATTCGCACATAAAAATAAGTTATTTATTTAGCTTGCAAGCTTAAATCATCTTACAGAAACGTAAGAGACATCCAGCCTCTTACACCCCAGAAAACGACTGAACTAAAAGACAAAGGGATCTCTGCAAAATCAATTCAAATGGTATCAAGTTTCACATACTCGACGGACATAGGTCAGCCTATGTCCCTCCTGACCTGTTTGATCTATTCTGATTGGCTCACTTCCAATCCCTTTCTCTGGCCCCTATCAATGCAGCATCACTCTCATAGACACACCTCTTCCTGCTTTTTCCATGCGGTCTCAAACCCCTTTGTCCCTAACTGCCAGAATCAAAGTGGCTTATTTCTACATTACATTAACTAGTATCTCTAAAGTAACTATTTTATATCACATTCGTCAATATATTGGCAAAACATCTTTGGGTTTTCTTTAACTTTACTTGATAATCTTTTTTCATGCCCTCTCTTTGATTTCCTTATTTCCTTTTTGACTTCGTCCCTGCACTTTCAATACTCGCCTAGGCTATCTGCAGTGCTTAGTTCTTTGTGCCTATCGTATGCTTTATTTTTCTGTTAGATCTTACCCTTCATTCCTCCAGACAACCAATGGGGTCTAGATTTGGCTACCATTCTTTTTTTGGTGCGGACATGTCTACTTTGTACATTTAGGATCTCGCTCTTTAGTGTCTTCCACTGATCTGTCCTCTAGCAGTGCTGGCCAGTCCACCTCAGCCAAGTTCCTTCTCATTTCTGCAAAAATTGTCTTCCCCCAGTTCAAAATGTTTACTCCTGCTTTATTTCTGTCCGTTTTCCATGGTAATACTGAACCTAACTGAATTGTGATCGTGATCCCCGATATGGTCGGCAACTGTCACTTCACCCACTTGCCCTTTTTCCTCCCCCAAGACTAGGTTTAGAATTTCTGCTCCTTTGTTGGGTTTGTCACTAATTGGTTGAAAACATTTTCCAGGACACACTGCACAAATATTTCTCCCCCAGTTCTCCTTATATTCTTTGAATCCCAGTTGATTTTAGGATAGTTAATGTCTCCTACTATTATTGCCCTCTTGTTCTTACAGGCAGAGATTTGCCTATATATTTAGTCTTCTATCTCCCTTTCGCTATTTGGAGATCTGTAATATACTCCCAGTAGTGTCACTGCCCCATAAAGCCTTGTTTGTTGTCCCGTTTAGTGTATATCCCTTCTCACAACTGGAATTGATTCTTAAACCATTCGTGCTGCTCCCCATCATTTTTTATCTCCTACTCTTTCCTGCCTGAAAATTCTGTATCCAGGGATATTGAGCCACCAATTTTGCCCCTCCTTTAGCCAGGTTTCTATTACAGCAACAGCATCCTGCTGTCATGTGTCTACTTGTGCCCTTATCTCACCTGCCTTGTTTGTAATACAAATACAAATAATTGCATTGAAGTATAAACAGTTCAACTCCACCATTTTCCCTCGCTGGACACATTTTAACCCTTGGTTCTCCTGTAATTCCAAGCCTATCACTACATCTTCTACATCACTAGCTAATGCTCTGCCTCCATTTTCCTGATCTGAATTTGACCTATCTGATCCTACTCCTGGGATCCTACCCCTCAGCCGCACTAGTTTAAATACTCCCCAACAGAACTAGCGCGAGTTCCCGCAAGGTCATTGGTCCCAGCTCTGCCCGGGTGCAACCCGTCCAGTCACACCTCCCCCAGAACGAGAGCAAGTGCCTCAAGAATCTGAATCCCTCTCAGCTACACCATTTCTCCAGCCACACATTCATCTGATCTATCCTTCTATTTCTGCTCTCTCTAGCACGAGGAACTGGGAGTAATTCTGAGATTACTTCATTTGAGGCCCTGCATTTTAGTTTATCTCCTAACTTCCTGTACTCAATTTGCAGGTCCTCATCCCTTAGTCTACCTATGTCGTTGTGTTGCCTTTTTACCTTTTATGTGAACCACAAGCTGTTTCTTATATTGACCGAATGCCCACACAACCAGTGTGTTAGCTCAAAAACACAGTTTATTAATAACGCAAGACTTGTTTCTCTATGCAATAATACACGCGGCTCCGTACTAAACTACACCTAACAACTAAGATGACCTTTACTTAACTTTGAGTGACCAACACTGTGCGAGATCAGGCCTTTATCCGGGTCCACTTGGTCGGTTGGAAGTCTTTAGGTTCATCTCGCTGGGCTCGTTCTTCAGGTAGCGATCGCGGGTCCTTGAACTTGGCTAGTTGATATGCTGCAATTGGTCGCACAAAGGTCGGTCCAAAAGAGACCGATCTCTCGTGCACAGGGCTTTTTATCCTTTGTCTCTTTTGCGCTTTTTGGGGCGGTCCTTACTCCAGGTCCAATGGATCAATAGGGTTTCGATCACCCTCATCGATTTTAGCCAATTAGGGGGCGGATACCTTGATGGCTGGGCAGGTCCTAGCTATCATTGTCCCAGTCACGTAGGCCTTTCCAAATAAGGGAGGTGGCACCGGTTAGCCTGCTATCGTTGATGGTGCTTGATGCGAATGCTATTGTCCTGGGGAAAATGGTAATTGATTCTCAATGGATGCAAATTTCAGCCAAGTCTGGTTTCTTTGCACAATACACAGAGGCTGTGTACCTGTCTGTGTCCCAAATTGAGCACAATTCCCATAGTCCTTTGCAGGTGCCATTTTACATGGCTACAGTTGGTACCAATGTGTACCGCGACCACTAGCTATTCACCTTACCTCCCCAGAATGTCCTGCAGCCACTCCATGACATCCTGGACCCTGGCAGCAGGGAGGCAACATACCATTCTTAATTCACGTTTCGGCCACAGAACCGTCTGTCTGTGCCCCTAACTATTGAATCCCCTATCACTATAACAGTGCCACTCATTTTTCTCACACCCATCTGAGCAGCAGAGCCATCCACAGTGCCGTGGATTTGGCTGCTGCTGCTTTCCCCTGAGAGGCCCCCCCCCCCCCCCCCCCCCAACCGTATCTAAAGCAGCATATATCTGCATGAGTGGGGTTTGACCACAGGGGGCTCCTGCACTACCTTCCTGAGTCTTTTACTGATGGTCACCCATTCCCTTTCTGCCTGTGTAATCCTTACCTGCAGTGTGAACACCTCACTAAACGTGCTATCCATGACTTCCTCAGCATCACGGATGCTCGACAGTGAGTCCAACCGCAGCTCCAGCTCCAAAATCTAGTTAGCTAGAAGCTGCATTTGGACACAGCTTCTGAACACATGGTTACCAGGACCCTCATTTTCCACATTTTGCAGGAGGAGCATATCAATGTTCTGAGGTCTCCTGCCACGATGTTCCTCTTGATTAAGCTAGTTACTCCCTGAAAAAAAATTACATTAGCTAGGGGCCTTTTTTACATTAGTTAGGAACCTTGCTTCTTACTTAACGCTTTTATTATAATTGTATAGTACTATTCTATATTTCTTTTAATTTTCTTTTAGTACCTACCTTAGTATTAGCAATGAATTAGATTAAAAGACTGAAAATACTTACCTAGACTTACTCATCAATTAGCTGCTTTGGCTGATCCCATGCCACTTTCTGAACTGGCGTTTGTATTTATCCTTCTCCTCGCGTGCTCTTTTGAAACTCCCGGCACCTCTTTTGGGTCTCACGCGCCTCTTGCTCTTTTCAAATCTATTGACATTGTGTTTGAAGAAGGAGACCCAAAAGCTTTCCAACTTGGGACACGACCAGAACATATGACTGTGATTAGCCGGCCCCTGAGAACACCGCTCACAGCTGTCGTCCACCCCGGAAAAAGCCACTCATCCTCGCCTTAGACAGGTGAGCACTGTGCACAAAACTAAGCCGAGCACAGGAGGACATGGAGTTGACCCTACAAAGAGCCATGCTCCATACCTCCTCATCCAGAATAGGACCGAATTCACCCTCCCTTCACCTCGTCCAACAGAGCCGACTATTGATGGAATCTGGCCATAAATACTTGAAATACTCCCCCCATCAGAACCGGCCAAAGCTAAAATCCTCTTCGGCAGGGAAGACAGTGGTGCCAAGGGAAATTAAGGAAAAAAGCCTTCTGCCAAAAATCACGAATCTGGAAATACCTAAACAAATTGGTACCAGGGAGTTGAACCTTTTCCGACAGCTCCTCAAAACTGGCAAAGCTTCCTTCCACGAACAAATCCCCCAAACCTTTCCAGACCCTTTCCACTCTCATGACCTAACTGTCGAGTCAGCCTCCCGGCCCAAAGAGATGATTACTACAGATAAGTGCTAACAACGACATGGAGCTAAATTTAAACTGCTGTCTGAACTGCTTCCAGATACTCAGGTGGAGACCACTACCAGATTCAAAGAAATATCGCAGGAGGAAACTGAAGCGAGGCAGTTACTAAAGCACCCAAACCAGAGGCCCAACAAGAATTCGCCCCCATTTACCCCATATGGAATTCTGATCACTAAGCCATCCCAGTACTGTCTCAATATTGGCAACCCAATAATAAAATAACAGTTTGGGTAAAGCCAAGCCACCTGACTATCTAACCCTCTGGAGAAATGCCCTACGGATCCTTGGTGTACTCTCTGCCCAAATAAAAGAGGACACTAGACTGTTAACTAGAACAAAAAAGGACTTGGGGCAAAAAGTGGGCAGATACTGAAAAAGAAATAAAAACCTCGGAGGACATTCATTTTAATGGTCTGACCCCTGCTCATCAAGGACAGCGGGGGGAGGGGGGGGGTTTATCCCACTTCTGCAAGTCAGATTTGACCACATTCACCAGACTATGGAGCAATTGTGGGCCACCCAGATTTCCAGATAATGAAAGCTAGATCTGGCCAGGCATAAAAGCATAGTCCCCAGATAGGCTCCCATCTCTGTGGGGTTAACCGGAAAGTATTCGCTCTTGTCCAAATTCAATTTGTACCCAGAGTCAGAGCCAAAGCGCCTAAGAAGCTTCATTATCTCATCCATAGTGGAAACTGGATCCGTAACATAAGGAAGCAGACCATCTGCATACGAGGGTACCCTATGCTCCCGTCCTCCCCGATGTATCCCCTTCCACTAACTGGAAGATCTTAACGCTATGGCCAGTGGTTCAATTGCTAAATCAAAAAGAAGCGGAGACAATGGACATCCCTGATTCGTACCCCTATTCAGCGGAAAATAACCCAAGCTCAAGACATTTGTGCGAACACCAGCATTGGGGCCCTGTACAATAACCAAATCTAGGATATATACTTTTTCCCAAAATCAAACTTCTCAAGAATCTCAATGCTTTATCCCCACTCCACCCTACAAAACGCTTCCATGGACACAACCACCTCTAGTTCGGACACAGGAGTGAGGAGAAGGACAATATTTAACAGCCAACGTATGTTGGCCGACAATTGCAACCGTTAACGACACTTGTCTGGTCACCTCTAGGAGGCAGGGCTCCAACCACAACACCAGCACATTTGCGAGTAATTTAGCGTCTGCATTCAAAAGCGAAATGGGTCGACATAAGAACATAAGAACTAGGAGCAGGAGTCGGCCATCTGCCCCTCGAGCATGCTCCGCCATTCAATGAGATTATGGCTGATCTTTTGTGGACTCAGCTCCACTTTCCGTCCCGAACAACATAACCCTTAATCCCTTTATTCTTCAAAAAACTATCTATCTTTATCTTTAAAATATTTAATGAAGGAGCCGCAACTGCTTCACTGGGCAAGGAATTCCATAGATTCACAACCCTTTGGGTGAAGAAGTTCCTCCTAAACTCAGTCCTAAATCTACTTCCCCTTATTTTGAGGCTATGCCCCCTAGTTCTGCTTTCACCCGCCAGTGGAAACAACCTGCCCGCATCTATCCTATCTATTCCCATCATAATTTTATATGTTTCTATAAGATCCCCCCTCATCCTACTAAATTCCAACGAGTACAGTGCCGGTCTACTCAACCTCTCCTCGTAATCCAACCCCTTCAACTCTGGGATTAACCTAGTGAATCTCCTCTGCACACCCTCCAGCGCCAGTACGTCCTTTCTCAGGTAAGGAGACCAAAACTGAACACAATGCTCCAGGTGAGGCCTCACTAACACCTTATACAATTGCAGCTTAACCTCCCTAGTCTTAAACTCCATCCCTCTGTTGATTCCCAAATTTCTTTCTCTGTCAGTCTGGCCTCAATAAAAGTTGAGATGGATTCGCACGTAAAAAGAAGTTATTTATTTAGCTTGCAAGCTTAATTCATCTTGCAGAAACATAAGAGACATCCAGTCTCCTACACTCCAGAAAGCGACTGAACAAAGAGACAAAGGGATCTCTGCAAAATCAATTCAAATGGTATCAAGTTTCACATACTCGACGCCCATAGGTCAGCCTATGTCCCTCCTGACCTGTTTGATCTATTCTGATTGGCTCACTTCCAATCCCTTTCTCTGGCCCCTATCAATGCAGCATCACTCTCATAGACACACCTCTTCCTGCTTTTTCCATGCGGTCTCAAATCCCTTTGTCCCTAACTGCCAGAATCAAAGTGGCTTATTTCTACATTACATTAACTAGTATCTCTAAAGTAACTATTTTATATCACATTCGTCATTCCCTCCTTTTATCATTCCATGATAACCGAACTATCCAATCCATAGCTACGGTTCCTCATCTAAAAAGATCCGTCGCTGCATTTCCAATTCCTGTCTTAGCCCCCTTCATCTGCCTCACCCTCATGGATTTTAACAGTTAAATTTTTTTTTTCGGTGATTGGGGCGGTGATCTGATCCAGTGCACCCCGCATTCTACCCATCACACATTTAAGGATGGCCAGGCCCACAAAGATGCAGCCGATAGCTACCACTAGATACATGGCCATATTTATCAACCAGTCCTTCCATCCTCCAAATCCCCAGTTACCCCAAGAGCCAGGATCCTGCATCCCGTCCAAGTGATCCCGTATGCGATCCATAAATTTAGTGATGTTAGCGGTTAAGTCCTGAACTCCCATGATACACTTGCCCTGTACTATGGCGCATACCCCACCCTCACGGGCCAGAAGATAGTCAAGAGCATACCGGTTCGGCATTGCAAACAATCGTAGCTGAGACAACTCCTTAGTTATTGCCCCGAGGGCTCCCAAGGTTTCATTTCCCAAGATGGTAAGGCCGCAAATAAAATAATTCCGATCACTGACAGCCAAGGAACCCCCCACACCTCCCAGTGTCAATACGCTCAGAATGCCCCACCCGGCTGAGTGGCCCCGGTTGGGTGAAAGAACCTGAGGTTTTTTCCAGTTCTCGCAAAATTCAGCAGAGACTGCCCGGCGTGCTAACTGATTATGCAAGTTCCACGCCGAAGGGCAGGGGACTGTGGTAGGGACTAGAGTCCCTATAGCAATTCGGCGGGGAAATGGGGGTGACAAAACGTTGGTCGCTGTACCATTAAATAAAAAGTAGTATCCTTGTTCCGTGTGGAGACTAGCATCACAATCAGCATATCGGTTGCGTAAGGACCTCCCAGTAGCCCAGTTTATCCAACTTTGAAATGCCCATTCGGGCCGCCCAGCAATGCGGAAAGCCCTAGTCCCAACAGTGATATGAGAGACATTCGCCCAGCCACAGAGGAGCTGGAGGCCGGCGTTCAATGGAACGCAAGTGGTGTTGTAACAAACGCATTGGCCAGACGCCTGGGTGATATGGCACCTCCTGTCCATACAGGTGGGAACCAGACATGTTATATTTGTGTCCACCTCTACCAGCAAACAGCCATATCCTTCACTGCTGAAGCAATTCTCGTACGACCGGGAATCCCTATTGGGAGTGAAGTGGCTAGGTATGTACGCCCTCCACCGTCGCAGCCTATCGTACTGTGAATGGGAATTATCCCGAGGAAGGGGAAGGCAAATAGCCGGTGGTGCTGAACCCGGATCGTAAGGAAGAGTGACCTGATCGGGCAGTGGTTCGGAATGCTGACAATGAACCACCGTTTGGGGAGTGCCCCAAAGCGGTGAAACAGAAAATAACCTAGACACCGCTGCGGGGTTTGGGTAGCAGACAACCCGTCCCTGGCCATACAGACGGTGGTAAATCTGGTAGAAGAGATTTATACTACCCGGGTTTTCCTCAGTTTGGCCTTTAATTAACTTAAGTGTATCTCCCGGTAACCTACGTTCTAGCTGTACTTCCCTTCTCATACGCCCCGTCCTCTCTCTAGTCCCTTTCTCTTTCTCATAGCCTCTTCCTACACTCTTCTGACAGCCTGATTTTACCTTTATTGTACCACTCTTAACACATCCAAAATCAAATTTACATGTATTCCAAAAACAAGGCAATGTCCATATAATGTTCCCTTCCCATCGCCGGGACCGGTGCAACTGCTTCATGACTCCTGCATTCTCCTCAACTTTGATGACCTTCCATGAGTCGATACCATGTCCTCGTATATGGGGGCAGCGAAGAACATTACCTTTGCATAGGTGATGTATCCTTGTAGATTGGTTGGGGCTACACAGATACATAATATTCCCCTTTTCCATGTCCATCGCCAATAACACGCCAAGCGAAGTGAGGCCAAATATCAGACAGACGATGCGTAGCCACTCCATCATGCTCCACACCTGTAAAATAGCACTGGAGAAGGGAGGCAGGTTAGTATCCGACCTTTTACAGTAGTGGAGATGGACTCAATTTACAGTGATGTAGGTGGACCCAAGCACTTCGTCCCTCCACTTTAACTGCTGTGGGGGTGGTAAGGAGAACTTGGAAGGGCCCGTCCCATCGCGGCTCCGACCCCTTCCTAGTCCAATTTTTGACCATGACATAACTACCGGGCTGGACTGAAAGTGAGCTAGGTAGTGGGGGCAATGGCTGGTGAGCCGCGCGGACTTGGCCATGGAGTTCCTTGAGCACTTGCGTAAGGGCTAGAACATAGGTGGTAATTTCTTCAGTCATCTGATGAAACTGAACCCGTCTGGGAACCTGCAGGCTCCAAGGAGTTCTAAGAGGCCTGCCATAAAGAATCTCGGCGGGAGAGAGCCGGGCTGGTCCCGCAGGTGTAACCCGCAGCTGGAAGAGGGCAACGGGGAGCAACTTAAGCCATGTCAGTCCCGTGTCTGCTCTTAATTTAGCCAATTTAGTTTTGAGGGTCTGATTTTGTCTCTCAACCAACCCGGCCGCCTGCGGTCTGTAAGCACAGTGTAACTGCTGGCGTATGCCCAACTGGGAGCAAAACTCCTTGTTAATTTGTCCAATAAAATGAGGCCCATTATCAGAACTTAACTGAGCTGGTATACCGTACCGGGGAATGATTTCCCTCATCAAGACTTTAACCACAGTAGCAGCTTTATTATCGATAGTCGGATACGCCTCGACCCATCTGCTGAACACATCCACAATGACCAAAACATATTTGTAACATTGACACCTTTCCAACTCAATGTGATCCATTTGGAGCATCTCAAAGGGACCACTGGGCAACGGGGTTTGCCCCTTCCCACAAGGGATACCTTTCCCGGTGTTATATTGCTGACAAATCAAACACCGATTACTGATACTTTGGGCTAACCCCTGCATTTTAGGGTGCCACCAAGTGTCCAGCAACAAATCACTAGTCCCTCGAGCCCCACAATGAGTTGCAAAGTGGACACATTCAATGACCCATAAAGCCAGCACATCAGACATACAAGTCTGATGTGCAGGCGTGGTCCATAAAGAGGAAACAGAATCATATGTACAACCTAACCGTTTCCACATTTGTTTATCACTCTCAGGAGCGTCCTCCTTTAACCTTATGACATCTTGGATGGTTGGCATTGACTTGTCAGAAGCAGACATATTTATAGTAGATCGTTTAGTCTGACTTAACATTTTAGGCACCATCACTTGCTGAATTTGTGCGGCTGTGCGCGCTGCACGATCTGCTCGTTCATTACCAACGTCAACTGGGGTTGTACCATTCGTGTGGGCAGCGCATTTAATAACGGAAATCTGCGCTGGCAGAAGGAGGGCCTGCAGTAGGTCATTAACTAAACCCCGGTTGGATATTTCTGTGCCTGCCGAGGTAAGGAATCCCCTATTCTTCCAGAGTTGTCCGAAGTCATGAACTACCCCGAAAGCATATCGGGAGTCAGTGTAGATATTTACCCGGCAATCTCCCCCAAGTATACATGCACGGGTGAGGGCAAAAAGTTTAGCTTGTTGTGCTGAGTAAGGGGTCTGGAAAGCTGCCGCTTCTAGAATCAGACCATCCTGATCTATGATTACATAACCGGACAGTCTCCGGCCAGTGGGGCTTACTAATGCACTGCCATCAACATACATAATCATGTCAGGTTGTTCTAACGGAATATCACTCAGATCGTCCCTTATTGTTGTAGTTTCCTGAATCAAGGCTAAACAGTCGTGACCAGGCGCGTCCTCATGGACAGGGGGACCGCTAAGAAAACAGGCTGGATTGATAGTGGTACAATATTTAAATGTCAGACGTGGATTGTTCAAAAGGTATATCTCATACCTATTCTGACGAGCTGCGGTAAGATGGTGAGTCTGCAGTTGCCCCAATAGTGCGATTACCGAGTGGGAGCTATACACCGTAATATCCTGTTGGAGAGTGATGTTGGCAGCAGCCTGCAAACTATTGTATATCGCTGCCAAGATCTGGGTGCAAACAGGGTGGCCCAACGCCACTGGGTCGAGTTTGGAAGAGTAATATGCTACGGGCCGGTGCTTGTCCCCATGTTGCTGGGTGAGTACCGCTGTTGAACATCCTTCCAGAACAGTACAGTATATCTGGAATGGTCGGTCGTATAGGGGCCTACCAAGGGCCGGTGCTTGTAGCAAGGCCTGCTTCAGGACGCGGAAGGCCTCGAGTGCCTCGGTGGTGAGAATAAAGTTTCCCTCTTTACTCGTGTAAGGCGTCAGCAGCTTTGTATAGACAGCGATGTTTGGTATCCACTGCCGACAATAATTCACCATACCCAGCCAATGACGAACCTCCTTGGCGATTGTAGGGGCGGGGAATTGGCATATTGGTTCAATCCTACTGGGTTCGAGACTTCTTTCTGTGGCTGTAAGTAAAACTCCTAAGAACTTAACTTTTCTCTGAGCCACCAAGACCTTTGCTTGTGAAACAACATAACCCAACGAGGATAGGTGGTTCAATAATTGGATCACATCATCCCTATTACTGGGCTCGTCAGGACTTGCCACCAATATGTCATCTACATACTGCACTAGAGTGGAACCATGCTCCAATGTCAAGGCCTGAAGTTGGGTCTGCAGACATCTGGAGAAGAGTGTAGGTGAATTGACGAACCCCTGTGGCAGTCGGGTCCAGGTATACTGCTGTCCATTGTAAGTGAAGGCAAACAAATGTTGACTTTCAGTCGCAAGTGGGAGGGCAAAGAAGGCGTGCTGAAGGTCAATTATGGCGAAGACCCGGGCTTGAGCTGGAATTTGAGCCAGTATGTGGGCAGGGTTAGGGACGAGAGCATGTAACGGCTGTGCGATGGCATTAATTGAACGTAAATCCTGTACTAATCGGTACTGGTCTGGTTTGGCTGGTTTAGGCACAGCAAGTATTGGGGTATTACATTCTGATTGGCAAGGGACCAAAATACCCTGTTTCAACAGTTCTTGAATTAATTTATCTATTGATGGAGCAGCTTGAGATTTCAGGGGGTATTGTCGAATGGAAGGTAGCTTTACATGATCCTTAATCATTACCTTGATAGGTGTAACATTTGTCTTTCCCACTTGTGATGGGTGGGTTTGGTATCCTCCTCTTCGCTGATCCACCCACCCAAAGTCACTATATTGGGGCTCCTGCTGGTAAACTACCATTTCTGCCGCTTGTTGGGGTCGCAGATCATCCTTTTTCATTACATACTCAGTCTTAACCTTTGTAACTGAGCCTCCTTCTTGGCCTACACCCTCCTTCCAGTAAAATCTGACTGCCCTTGCCATCTGGGAAGGGTCGTTGTCTGTCCAATTCATGTTATTACATTTCACAGCAGTAACCACAGAAGGTGGTAGACAATGCATTAACATAGCACAGTATTGAGGGGAATTCTGACCATTTTGATACAGCAAATCGCCTGACTGCCCCCGGTAGATTTCATTAAAACACTCCAGAAATTCCTCTGGCTCTTCAGTCTTTCTAGGTTTTAGGTGTAAGATAACAGAAAGATTTATGGGCCTTTGAAATGTGCTATTCAACGCATTCAAGATCTGTGTCCTTCTGTCGTCGTCTAACGCATAGGCCTGCTGGAGTGCGGCATGACTAGCATAATTCAGGTGGTTAAGATAATTGCGGTACTCTGCTGGGGTTAAAATCTGCTGGACTAGGGCCCAGAGGTCCCTTGAATCAGCTTGATAAATTGAGATGGTAGTTCTCAAGGAATCCACGAAGGCAGCAGGAGATTTTTTTCTATCTGGGATTGTAGCCATAATAGCCATCATCTCACTGGGTGTCCATGGGAAGTAAACGTCTATCGTGGGTTTCGCTGCCGCAGTCCCTGGGTCGGGGTTTCGCATCTTCCTAATCGGTAACAGTCTCCGAATGTCACCAGGGGGCACTCCAGCTATTTCCCCAGGTTGTTCCAAGACTTCAACGTCTCTCCCTGTCACTAGGGGGAGTTCTTTCTCTTCAAACAAAGTTGTTTCAGCTTTCTTTGTTCCCAAATCTTGTGATTTCTCCTTAGTTTGGGGAGACTTAGGTGATATGCTTAATTGTTTCTGGTGAGCGTCAAGCCCCTCTCTCGCTGTCCGAGATCTTGTCCTAGAGCTAACTGGGCTTGTGGGACAGAGTTCCTTTTGCTCTTTCGGTTGTGAAGTTGGTAAATCAGGACCCACACTATCACCCAAAAGGGCTTGAGTTTCTGGCATATTTGAAATCTGGGGAGCAATGGCTGGGTATATATTATTGTACTCTGGTGGTTCTGGAATGAGCGCAGACCATACTATGGGTGCAGACGGAACTTTTACTGACTTTTCCAAATTATTGAATTTTTCTTCTTCTGTCAATTCAAGGCCAGCCATTGAACTACGTAGTTCGTCTCTTGTGTGACCCGGGTCCTTCCTGTCTCTATTTGCACTTTTTTTAAATGCACATTCCTTTTTCAAGATCTGTAATGTTTTTAGGTTACCCTGTTCACTAATTGAAATCCCCATTTTAAGGGCATTATCCTGCCAGCTGGACAACATAATCTTATCTTTTTCCTCTTGACAATATTGCCTCCATAATCCAATTAATTCTTTAGTTTTCATACCTTGATTTTTTCTCCATATTTGTCCCTGGATTTTCTTAACCATTTCTAGGTCTTTGGTTCCCCCTAGTGGCCATTCATCTCCCATTTTAGTTCTTAACTGTGCTGACAATTTTCTAAAATCCTTCGCTTTGTCCGGATACTTATCACATAATATTTGCAGTGGCATGCCTGGATCATTTGTGCTATCCAAGGAATTTCCCATAATCTCAACTAGTCCTTGGAACTGCGTTTTTTCGCCACTACAGTCCAAAGAGAAAATTTTAGCCTAATCAACTATATATATATATTTTTATTTTTATTTTTTTATTTTTTATTTTTTTTAAATAAATTTAGAGTACCCAATTATTATTTTTTTCCAATTAAGGGGCAATTTAGTGTAGCCAATCCACTACCCTGCACATCTTTGGGTTGTGGGGGTGAAACCCACGCAAGCACGGGGAGAATGTGCAAACTCCACACAGACAGTGACCCAGAGCCGGGATCGAACCTGGGACCTCGGCGCCGTGAGGCATGAGGGCTAACCCACTGCGCCACCGTGCTGCCCATCAACTATATTTTTAACACACAGACATATAGAGATGAACCATTTTCAATTTCAAATGTTACATCTACCTCTCATAACGTAACCCAGCCGAATTAACTCACAAATGAAGTTGAACCATTTATATTTTAAATGTTACATCTACAATACAGCCTACCCCAGCCGAATTAACTCACAAATGAAGTTGAACCATTTATATTTTAAATGTTACATCAACAATACAGCCTACCCCAGCCGAATTAATTCACAAATGAAGTTGAACCATTTATATTTTAAATGTTACATCAACAATACAGCCTACCCCAGCCGAATTAACTCTATGAAATCCCATCAATTAAAATGCTAATCCCCAGACTGACCTGTGATTTCGTCGAGGCGGTCTTTCTGTGCCAACCGCGAGTGACCAGACTAATCAGACGATAAGAAGAGGGGAACAATCAATGCGCGGTCGTTTTCCAGTTCTACATTGAGGGCCCTTTGTTCCCCATCCTCCTGTTCATAATCAGTCTAATTCTGATTTCGCAGTTGGATCAGGATCTCCCTGAGAAATCCCGGTTTTCGGCACCAAATGTTGATTCCCAAATTTCTTTCTCTGTCAGTCTGGCCTCAATAAAAGTTGAGATGGATTCGCACATAAAAATAAGTTATTTATTTAGCTTCCAAGCTTAATTCATCTTACAGAAACATAGGAGACATCCAGTCTCCTACACTCCAGAAAGCGACTGAACAAAGAGACAAAGGGATCTCTGCAAAATCAATTCAAATGGTATCAAGTTTCACATACTCGACGCCCATAGGCCAGCCTATGTCACTCCTGACCTGTTTGATCTATTCTGATTGGCTCACTTCCAATCCCTTTCTCTGGCCCCTATCAATGCAGCATCACTCTCATAGACACACCTCTTCCTGCTTTTTCCATGCGGTCTCAAATCCCTTTGTCCCTAACTGCCAGCATCAAAGTGGCTTATTTCTACATTACATTAACTAGTATCTCTAAAGTAACTATTTTATATCACATTCGTCACCTCTAGCAATGAAGGACAAAATTCCATTTGCCTTCTTAATCACCTGTTGCACCTGTAAACCAACTTTTTGCGACTCATGCACTAGCACACCTAGGTCTCTCTGCACAGCAGCATGCTTTAATATTTTATCATTTAAATAATAATCCCTTTTGCTGTCATTCCGACCAAAATGGATAACCTCACATTTGTCAACATTGTATTCCATCTGCCAGACCCTAGCCCATTCACTTGACCTATCCAAACCCCTCTGCAGACTTCCGGTATCCTCAGCACTTTTTGCTTTACCACTCATCTTAGTGTCGTCTGCAAACTTGGACACATTGCACTTGGTCCCCAACTCCAAATCATCTATGTAAATTGTGAACAATTGTGGGCCCAACACTGATCCCTGAGGGACACCACTAGCTACTGATTGCCAACCAGAGAAACACCCATTAATCACCACTCTTTGCTTTCTATTAATTAACCAATCCTCTATCCATGCTACTACTTTATCCTTAATGCCATGCATCTTTATCTTATGCAGCAACCTTTTGTGTGGCACCTTGTCAAAGGCTTTCTGGAAATCCAGATATACCACATCCATTGTCTACCGCACTGGTAATGTCCTCAAACAATTCCACTAAATTAGTTAGGCACAACCTGCCCTTTATGAACCCATGCTGCGTCTGCCCAATGGGACAATTTCCATCCAGATGCCTCGCTATTTCTTCCTTGATGATAGATTCCAGCATCTTCCCTACTACCGAAGTTAAGCTCACTGGCCTATAATTACCCGCTTTCTGCCTACCTACTTTTTAAACCAGTGGTGTCACATTTGCTAATTTCCAATCCGCCGGGACCACCCCAGAGTCTAGTGAATTTTGGTAAATTATCACTAGTGCATTTGCAATTTCCCTAGCCATCTCTTTTAGCACTCTGGGATGCATTCCATCAGGGCCAGGAGACTTGTCTACCTTTAACTCAATTAGCTTGCCCTTCACTACCTCCTTAGTGATAACAATCACCTCAAGGTCCTCACCTGTCATAGCCTCATTTCTATCAGTCACTGGCATGTTATTTGTGTCTTCCACTGTGAAGACCGACCCAAAAAACCTGTTCAGTTCCTCAGCCATTTCCTCATCTCCCATTATTAAATCTCCCTTCTCATCCTCTAAAGGACCAATATTTACCTTAGCCACTCTTTTTTATTTTATATATTTGTAGAAACTTTTACTATATGTTTTTATATTCTGAGCAAGTTTACTCTCATAATCTATCTTACCCTTCTTTATAGCTTTTTTGTAGCTTTCTGTTGCCCCCTAAAGCTTTCCCAGTCCTCTAGTCTCCCACTAATCTTTGCCACTTTATACGCCTTTTCCTTCAATTTGACACTCTCCCTTATTTCCTTCGATATCCACAGTCGATTTTCCCTCTTTCTACCGTCCCTCCTTTTTGTTGGTATAAACCTTTGCTGAGCACTGTGAAAAATCGCTTGGAAGGTTCTCCACTGTTCCTCAACTGTTTCACCATAAAGTCTTTGCTCCCAGTCTACCTTAGCTAGCTCTTCTCTCATCCCATTGTAATCTCCTTTGTTTAAGCACAAAACACTAGTGTTGGATTTGACCTTCTCACCCTCCATTTGTATTTTAAATTCCACCATATTGTGATCACTCCTTCCGAGAGGATCCCTAATTATGAAATCATTAATCCTGTCTCATTACACAGGACCAGATCTAGGACCGCTTGTTCCCTCGTAGGTTCCATTACATGCTGTTCATGGAAACTATCACGGATACATTCTATAAACTCCTCCTCAAGGCTGCCTTGACCGACCTGGTTAAACCAATCGATATGTAGATTAAAATTCCCCATGATAACTGCTGTACCATTTCTACATGCATCCGTTATTTCTTTGTTTATTGCCTGCCCCACCATAATGTTACTATTTTGTGGCCTATAGACTACTCCTATCAGTGACTTTTTCACCTTACTATTCCTGATTTCCACCCAAATTGATTCAACCTTATCCTCCATAGCACCGATGTCATCCCTTACTATTGCCCGGATGTAATCCTTAAATAACAGAGCTACACCACCTCCCTTACCATCCACTCTGTCCTTCCGAATAGTTTGATACCCTTGGATATATAACTCCTAGTCGCGACCATCCTTTAACCATGTTTCAGTAATGGTCACTGAATCATCATCAGTCACGATGATTTGTGCCATCAACTCATTTACTTTATTCCGAATACTATGAGCATTCAGCTAAAGTATACTTATGTTGGCTTTTATACCTCTGTTTTGAATCTTAACACCTCGATCAGTAACTTCTCCTAAGTTATATTTCCTCTTAACCTAATTTTCCTTGTCGATGAACCCATATCTTCATGTAACAACCTGCCACGTCGCTTACCAGTTAAGTTTTTACTTCCCGTTTTATTCCTTTTAGTATTACTGGGCCTATTCACTGAGCTCCCCTCAGTTACTGTACCTTGTACTGTCGCCCTTTTTGATTTTTGACTGTGGCTTCTCTGCCTTACACTTTCCCCCTTTCTGCCTTTTGTTTCTGTCACTGTTTTACTACCTTCTGACTTCCTGCATTGGTTCCCATCCTCCTGCCACATTAGTTTAAACCCTCCTCAACAGCTCTTGCAAACCCCCCCCCGCCCAGGACATTGGTTCCAGTCCTGCCTAGATGCAGACCATCCGGTTTGTACTGGTCCCACCTCCCCAGAACCGGTTCCAATGCCCCAGAAATTTGAATCCCTCCCTCTTGCACCATCTCTTGAGCCACGCATTCATCCTATCTATCCTGACATTCCTACTCTGACTAGCTCGTGGCACACGTAGCAATCCTGAGATTACTACCTTTGAGGTCCTACTTTTTAGTTTAACTCCTAACTCCCTGAATTCAGCTTGTAGGACCTCATCCTGTTTTTTACCTATATCGTTGGTGCCTATGTGCACCATGATAGCTGGCTGTTTCCTCCCCCCCTCCCCCCACCCCACAGAATGTCCTGCAGCCACTCCGAGACATCCTTGACCCTTGTACCAGCGAGGCAACATACCATCCTGGAGTCTCGATTGCGTCCGCAGAACCGCCTGTCTATTCATCTTACGATTGAGTCCCCTATCATTATAGCCCTGCCATTCATCTTCCTGCCCTGCTGTGCAGCAGAGCCAGCCACGGTGTCATGAACCTGGCTGCCGCTGCCTTCCCCTGGTGAGCCATCTCCCTCAACAGTATCCAAAGTGGTATATCTGTTTTGCAGGGAGATGACCGCAGGGGACACCTGCACTGCTTTCCTACTCTTGCTCTGTCTTTTGGTCACCTATTTTCTATCTCCCTCAGTAACTTTCACCTGCGGTGTGACAAACTCGCTAAACGTGCTATCCACAATGTCCTCAGCATCGCAGATGCTCCAAAGTGAGTCCATCCGCAGCTCCAGAGCCGTCAAGCAGTCTAACAGGAGCTGCAACTGGACACACTTCTTGCACGTGACGGAGCCAGGGACAGTGGACGTGTCTCTGAGCTCCCACATCGCACATTAGGAGCATGGCACGGGTTTGGGATCTCCTGCTAACTTATACAACTAGAATACCCCCCCAAAATGAAGAAAAAGTAAATAAATACACCAATGAAAAGAAAAAGAAAAAAGAAAAACTACTTACCAGTCACTTACCAGTGATAAAAAGCACCTCCTCCCCCCAAGCTTAGAATTCCCACCCAGCTTCAAATTCCCAAACTCACTCTTAGCTGTGTCTCACTCTGGCTGTGTCGTCTCTGGCTCACTGGGCGTGAGTTGACTCTCCTCCCCCCCCCCCCCCGCCCCCCCCCCCCCCCCCCCCCCCCCACACACACACACACCTGCTTTTAGATCAAAGTAGATTAAGGTGACTGACACTTAACTGCCAACCAGTTATGTGAGTGGGTGGGGCAGCCCTTGTTAACCTTCACTGCACAATTCTAGATTAATTTAAATTCCTGTAAAACTCAATGGGGAATCCATCAGGGTCAGGAGCTTTACTTATCTGCATTAACCCAATACGTTTCATAATTTCCTCAGAGCCCAATGGGGAGTCCAACTCCTCCCGCCTCTCTCTCTTCACCAATAGAAAGGATAACCCATCTAAAAATTCCGCCCTGGCCGAATTCTCCTCCGGGAGCTCCAATCTGTACAGATTCCGATAGAATGTTTTGAAAGCATTGACTTTAGATGTCCAAATCGTTTATCTGCGTATTCTTCCGGAAAGCAGCCTGCTGCCTCAGCTGATGAGCTATAAAGCGACTGGCCTTCTTCCCTGTGTTCATAAAATGCCACCTTGAACGTGGCAGCTGGCTCACTGCCTTACCTATTGATAGTAATTCAAATTGCGTTTGTTCACAGAATTTACATTGCTGAAGGAGACCATTCGGCCCATCGAGTCTGCACCGGCCCTTGGAAAGAGCACCCTACACAAGCCCACACCTCCACCCTATCCCTGTAACCCAGTTAACCCACTTAACTTTGTATGGACACTAAGGGCAATTTAGCATGACCAATCCACCTAACCCGCACATCTTTGGACTGCGGCATTGCTGCTTTTCCTACTTGCAAGCAACTCCGGGGTAGGGGCAAGTGAGTACTGATGGTCTACCTCAAGGATGTAGTACAGCAGCCTCTGTCACTCCACCTTTGCATTCCTATCCATGTGTGCATTGTAGGAAATTATCTCCCCCCTAATGACCACCTTAAGTGCTTCCCACAGGGTAGAAGGTGAGATAGACCCACTTTTATTAAATTTGATATATTTCTCAATGTGGTGGACATGGGTTTGCAAAATGCTTTGTCTGCCAATAATGCCGTATCCAACCTCGGGTGTTGGGAAGACCTGACTCTAGAATTAAGTCCACAAAATGTAGAGTATGGTCCAAAATTACAATCACCGAATACCCCGCCCTCTCCAACCCTGGGTGGAGAGTCCTACCCACCACAGAAGTGTGAGTAAACCTGATGGGAGAAAATAAATAATTTTGTCCCTTGGGTGTGAAAAACGCCACAGATCTGCCCACCCACCTGCCATCTGCTCCATTAAATCAACAACGCCTTTGCCACCCTTGATGGGTCCTGCGATTTGGACTTCGATTGATCCATCCTCAGATCTAGAACTCAGTTTAAGTCACCCATTCCCCCAAGATTAGTTGATGCAAGTCCAAATCAGGAGTGGGGACCAGCAACTTGTTAGCAAAATCCGTACCATCCCAATTTGGTGTAATGACATTGAACAGGTTTACCAAGGTGCTTGCCAAGGACCAACCAACATGTCTACCATTAGGATCCACCAAGATCTTAGCAGCCGAAAATTGAACCTTTTTATTGATCAAAATTGCTGTCCTCCAGGCCCTACCATCTGTTGATAGTAACGGGTGAAATACTTGACTCACCCACCCCTTCCGCAACATAATCTGATCCCTGACCCCCAAATGAGTCTCCTTCAGAACCACCACATCAGCACTCAAAACCTTTCAGGTGAGTAAATACCTTAAACCTTTTCACGGGCCATTCAACTCCCTTACATTGCAGGTGACCAACCAAATTGGGGGCCTCCCACACCTTCTCGATCCAGAATCAGCCATTTCCTGTCATCCAACAATTGCTTAGAGAGTACAGGCAACAGGCCCACCCAAGATGGCCACCAAGCCCACTAGCAAGACAAAACAAAGAAAAATCTGTAGTCACTATCAGAAAACTATCCCTAGTACAAAGAACAACACCCCCTGTAATGTTAAGCCCCCCACCCAAAACCAACTTTTGAATCAATCATCCCACCCAAGAACATGTACAGGGAACCTTAACAACTCACCATATCCCTATACCCATTCCAACATTCAAAAACCTCAGAAACCACAATCAACTCGCACCCAGCCCATTTTTTTTACAAAAGCATCCACATTCTCCAGCACATTGAAAAAATAGTCTTTCACCTCAAAGGTCACCCTGAGCTGCACCGGGTACACCACACCAAATTGAACTCCACTCTTATACTGGGTGGCTTTAGCCTTATTAAACACTGCCCGCTTCCTTGCCAGCTCAGCACCAACATCTTGATAAAAGCTGATGGCATGGCCTTCCCATCTATTGTCCGGATATTCCTTTACCCATCGCAGGACCCGTTCCTTCTCCTGGAAGCTGTGGAACCTTACAATAACAGCTTGTGATGGTTCGTTGTGACAATTCTTCTGCCGGACTGTCCAGTAGGCTCGATCTAGCTCACGAATCCAGCCTCTCCCATCATCTTCCCAAACATTTTTGAAAAGTTATCTGTGGGAATTGGGCCTTCCAATCCTTCTGGCAAATCCATGATGCTAATACTCCGCCTCCAAGAACAGTTCTCCAGATCATCCACTTTGGCCCTCAGTGTTTTATTTTCACCAGCCATCAGGAAAATCTCAGCTTGCCTGGAGAGAGAGAGAGGTCTCCACGCCCTTTATCGCAGAGCCATGCGCTTTTACCATCTCATTGGTCTTTTCTAACGCCGACCAAATGGAAGCCAGGGTATCCTCCATCGAATTACGGACGTCTCCGGACACAATCCCCCCCATAGCTTTTCACATTCCAATGCTGTTAGTGGAGTGGCCAGAGTTGCAGCAGCAGCCTGCGCCATTTTCTCCACCGAAGAGCCTCGTGAAGCCTCCGATTCCGCCGATGAACCTCTGTCTTCAGCTTTCTTTGCCCTAGTCCTTCTGGGTATTTCCCTTATCTGGGCACCTTATACCATAGATCAGGTGGAAGTTTAAGCAAAAATATCTTTAAAACTGGGCAAAGAGGGCTAAAAATAAAGTACCCTTATGGGAGCCAGCCCGTGTGTGTCTTCCCCCTACAGAGAGCCACCAGAAGTGCCAGCCCTGCTATTCTTGCGTTTCGACCCGTTTCACTTTTGAATCTGGGAGTTATTCTCCAGCTGCTGGCTGCTGCCTTCCTTGTGTTCAGATGACATCTCAATTATATTTACAAGTCTACCCCCTCCTCCTAGGCCCCTGTAATGCCAGGATTGTGACAAACCACTGCTGCTGTAGCGCTTACTGACTGTTCTTCCCGTATCATGCAGTGACTGGACAAGACTTGCATGTCAATGTCTGAGTTCCCCTCTGTGCTCCCCTCCCTTTCTTTAGGCTGCCCAATTTGTTGAGGTGGACAGTCCTGATGCGTGCACATGTGAAGTTGTCTGGAAAGTTTAAACTTTTGATGGGCTGAATGATACTGCCTGGGACACTTCGCAAGTGTCTCCAACACTGAGTTTAGTGTGTCATGCACCAGTATTTTCTGAACTTAAAAACTAATTTCATATTTTAACCTAACTACAAACGGTTGCAAAATGATGGCCACAGGAGGATCACCTGACTTCTTTTGTGAATTGAAACACTACCCCGTCTCAAGAGAAAACAAAATGAACCATCCAGACAGATGTTGACTCTATGCCTTTTGCTGAAACTAATTCAAAAGGCTAATTTGAAATTGAATGGGTCATTCAGATACAAAGAGACTGTCTGAAATGCTCAAGGTGCAAAATCCACAACACAGGATGTATAATCGACCTAATAAATATTAATAAATAATCCCTAAATTGGAAAGGAACTTGGACTTGTAACAGTCACATTATAGGTCAGTCATACTTTCTATTTGCTTTTAATTAACAGCAAGAAGCTGTTCTGCAGACAGAGTTTCATCAAAAAGCCATTGAACTATCTGCAATCATCAAAGCACCTAAGGTAATAAACAGCAATACCTTGAAAGTGGGAGAAGGTTGTCACTTCCCCCCAACCTATTCCAACTTTTAGGTAAATTATCTCAGGATATCACTGCAGGAGTTTCTTAGGGTAGTGCCCGGGATCCAACTATCTTCAGTTGCTTCATCAATGACCTTCCTTCTGTCATAAGGTCAAAAGTGGCATGTTCACAGATGTGTAATGTTCAATATCCTTCACAACAACGCAGATACTGAAGCAATCTATGATCAAATGCAACAAGGCCTGGACAATATTCATCTTGGGCTGACAAGTACAAAGTAACATCCACACGACACCAGGCAATGACCATCTCCAACAAGAGAGAATCTAATCATCGCTCTTTGACATTCAATGGCATTACCATTGTTGAATCCCATCAACATCCTGGGGTTTACCATTGACAAGAAATTAAATTGCGTTAGCCATATAAATACGGTGGCTACAAGAGCACGGCATAAGCTAGGAATCCCAGAATGAGTAACTCACCTCCTCACTCCCCAAAGCCTGTAGATCATCTACAACTCTCCAGTTGCCTGGGTGAATGCAGCTCCAACAACACTTCAGAAGCTCGACACCATCCAGGACAAAGCAGCTCGTTTGATTGGCTTCCCTTCTATAAATGTTCACCCCGCCCCCTCACCGTCACTACCACGGCACTGTAAAGATGCTTTGTTAAAGATGCTCTGCAGAAACTTACCAAACCTCCTTAGACAGTACCTTACAAACCCACAACCACGATCATCTAGAAGGACAATGGCAAAAGGCACCTGGGAACCCCAGCACCTGAAAGTTTCCCTCCAAGCCACCCACCTGGAAATATATTGTCGTTCCTTCACGGTTGCTGGAAATCTTGGAACACACTCCCTAAATGCACTGTGGTGTACCTACACCAGCATTGATTGCAGCAGTTCGAGAAGGCAGCTCGCCACCACCTTCTCAAGGTCAAGTAGGGATGGGCAATAAATGCTGGCCTAGCCAGTGAAACCACACATCCCAAGAATGAATTTAAAAAAGGCAATAAAAAGGAATGCAAAAGTTCTATCCAGGCCAAGTGTCAGATACTTGGCCCAGATGTGTGTATCTGGATTATTACCCAGAAAATGTTATGCTGGTTAATTCCAGCATATGAGTCAAACTCATAGATTATCCAGCATAACTGATACCGTGACCGACAGCCCCCAACTATCATCCCTCCGCCTGATCTGCCAGATTCTTGCTTCCATTTTCATCCTCTCTGATCTGACCCAACTACCTCCCCAAGCCAACCACTTTCACGACCTGGCTAACCATGTGACCTGATTCCCCATCTACTCGATGACCATGCCGATTTCACTGTCCACCTGACCCATCTGCCCATTCACCCACGTACTCACTCTGCCACCCGCTTACCCAATCACTGGCACACCTATGAACTCATCCATTCACTAACTCACACTTATTCACAAAATTTAAGATCTTTAAAAGCCTACCTGAATGCAACAGTTTGTACTGTAAAAAGGGGCACATCCTCGCCATCCTTTAACTCTACTGCAATCGCTGGACTCACCGAGTAGAGGGTGGGGCATGAGCCCATTTCTGCTTCGGTCAGAATCGGAAGTCCTGGCTGAAAATAGGCAGTTATATGAAGTATCAAAAAACTTCACAGATAGTACAATGCACCTGGTTCACTGCAAAATCTGGGCCCGGCATTCTTTGCTTAGAATAGGTTTATAGCACTTCAGATGCTGTCCACTCCTTGATACTTCTTCCATAATTAACTTGTATTTATTTTTGTGTTGTGGGCATTGCTTAATTTATTGTCCATCCCTTGTTGCCTGTGAACAGCTGACCTGGTTGCGAGATTATGCAAAGGGAATTAAGCATTACTCATGTATTGTGCACTCTACTCGCATGTTGAAATGGCAATTTCTCTTCTATGAGAGACATTAATGTATCAGTTGGATTTTTAATGCAGTGCAGTAGCTTTTAAGGTCAATTTTTTGATGCTATCTGGAAATTGAGATTTATTGATTTCAGTTTAGCAACTTTCTTTCATAGGATTTGAACTCAACCTTAAGATTATGAATCCAGGACTCTCCAGTAACATATCTAATTAAAACTGACATGAAGTTCAAACATTTTGTCCAAAACTGGGGTACAGTACTGGTGGGGAGAGGTCTGTCACTGTATAACATAGGGCACACTACTTGTGGGAAGAGGTCTGTCACTGTATAACACAGGTACAGTACTCGAGGGGAGAGGGTTGTCACAGTATAACACTGGGGTGCAGTAGTTGTGGGAAGAGGTCTGTCACGGTATTACACTGATGTGCAATACTGATGGGTGCAGATCTGTTGTTGTATAACCCTGGGGTACAGTACTGGTGAGGACAGAACTGTTACTGTATTACACTGGGGTAGAGTACTGGTGGGGAGAGGTCTGTCACTATAACACTGAGGTACAGTACAGGTGGGCACTGGTCTGTTACCTTGCATCACTGGTTGGGAGAGATCTGTCACTGTATAACATTGGAATACAGTACTGACAGGTTTGTTGCTGTATGGGGCGGCGCAGTGGTTAGCACTGAGGACCCAGGTTCGATCCCGGCCTTGGGTCACTGTCCATGTGGAGTTTGCACATTCTCCCCGTGGCTGCGTGTGTCTCACCCCCATAACCCAAAGAGATGCAGGGTAGGTGGATTGGCCACACTAAATTGCCCCTTAATTGTAATAAAGGTTTGTTGCTGTGTGACACTGGGCTACAATACTAGTGAGGATAAATCTGCTACTTTATTACATTGGGTTAGAGTACTGGTGGGGACAGGTTTGTCACTGTATAACACAGGTACAGAACTAGTGGGGACAGGTTGGTCACTGTAACACTGGGGTACAGTACTGGTAGCGACAGGCTTGTCGCTGTATAACACAGGTACAGTACTGGTGGGAGCAGATTGCTCACTAACACTGGGGTACAGTACTATTGGGGACAGATTTGTCGATGTACAACACTGGGTGAGGACAGGTCTATTTCTATATAACATCCCCAAAGGGGGAGCTCAATGCAGAGGAAAGGAGAAACATCTGGGGTGCAATTTTTAAGCTAATTCTCCTACCAGCTCACCTACCCTGAAGTTTTTGATGTGGCGATGCCAGCGTAGGACTGGAGTGGGCACAGTAAGAATTCTTACATCACGTGACTCATCTGATGAAGGAGCTGAGCTCCAAAAGCTAGTGATTCCACATAAACCTGTTGGACTTTAACCTGGTAAGACTTCTTACTGAAGTTTTTGACCACTGCTGGGATCTAATTCAATCTGCAGAACAAACAGAATGCCTGTTGCTCACAAACTGGTGGATTCTGACTTTCAACTTTGAGATATGAAAAGAAAGACAGTTTCAAGGTTATGTCTAGTTATTTCATTTGACTACGTAACTTCTCTTCTGGGGTAGCAGGAATGAGCTGGAAATAGTTTTGGCAATTCTTCATTCAGTTACATAAAGGAAACAATTTTTAATGTTGCCTATAAACAATATTACTGTTTGTTTATTTCAGAAATCCCTTTGAAGTCACAGAAGAATTTGTTCAGGAGTTGAAGTGTGCAAAAGAGCAAAAGGAAAAGGAACAAATGATTGATATGGCTCAGAAAATGCTCACCAGAAATAAGGTGCGAAATAAACCATTTTTGAATGAAAGGATTGCTTTAATGACCAGAGCGATCTTTGTTTAACATGTTAACAGTAGAAGCAATAATAGGTGACCCAGATGGAAATAATCTCATGGAGCATTTGCTCTCAGAATTTTCCACCATCTGCATGACTCGTCACTAGATTTCAAAAGTACTTATTGGCTGTAATAGCGTTTTGGGACATCCTGAAGCCCTGAAAGGCACGATAGAAATATTTTATTTACACCATGCCAGTTCACCAACTTGAGAATAAGGACTACGTACTTTAAACCAGGGGCATAACACCGCGATGCACCAATGCTCACCCTCTGACTCCTGACACAACCTGAGCCGTGGGAACACCAGGACCATCACTATTCCATTGTCTTCCAAATGCTTTCACTGGGCAAGTCTGGTGGCTTGCTCAGTCCACTGCATTCTGGTGGTGGAAGTGACTGAGGAAAAGCTTGTGATATACCAAAAGATTGATTATAGAGCATACAGTGCAGAAGGAGGCCATTCAGCCCATCGCAACGACCCACTTAAGCCCTCACTTCCACCGTATCCCCGTAACCAAATAACCCCTCCTAACCTTCCTTTGGATACGAAGGGCAATTTATCATGGCCAATCCACCTAACCTGCACGTCTTTGGACTGTGGGAGGAAAACGGAGGACCCGGAGGAAGCCCACACAGACACTGGGAGAACGTGCAGAGTCTGCACAGACAGTGACCCAGCGGGGAATCGAACCTGGGACCATCGCACTGTGAAACCACAGTGCTAGCCACTGTGCTATAGTGCTGCCCCAGATCAAGTGGTCATAAAAAAATAGCAGCCAGCTATTTAGCCCATTGATCCTGCTCTCCCATTCAATACGATCATGGCTGGATCTGATGGTGGCCGTAACTCTACTTTCCTGCTTGGCCTTGATGATCTTGAGAGAGATGAGTAACATTTTTTTATATTTTTGGGGGGGAAATCACTTCAGTAAATCTAATTAAAAGTCATGCTGGCAGATAGTCATTGTCATAGTTCAACTGGTTAAAACCAAACTCAAGAAAGAACGTTAGGTAGGGTTACAGGGATAGGGTGGAGGTGTTTGCTTAAGTAGGATGCTCTTTCCAAGGGCCGGTGCAGACTTGATGGGCCAAATGGCCACCTTCTGCACTGTAAATTCTATCTTTCTATGATTCTGTGAAAAAAGGTTAGTTCACCTTAGTCTTATTGTCTCAGATTTTCCTCATCAGCTCTGTGCCTGAAGACAGGTCTGACCTATCGCGCCATGAGCTCCACTACGGATAGGTTAATGAAAATGGTCCTGAACTGGAATTGATCCTTGTGTTATGGACACCAATTTGATCTCTCCTTCCCCCCCAGCCTATCCACTGTTTATACAATTGTTTCCCCCCCCACTCTGTGGTCCACTAGGCCATCCCCTCCCCTCCCCAGGATGCCCACCACTCGCCTTCTCACTGGCTTCTTGCATATAGTCCCAGGTACGGTGCTGCAATGCCTTTTTCTGGCCACTGCAGTGCTTTGTCTGGGTGGACTGAAGAGTTGTTGGCCAATCTGATTGACCGTCATCTCTCCAAGGCAGGATTTCCTTTGAAATCCATATCGAAGTCTCGCCTGCTGCCAATCAATGCTCATTTGAGTGTAAAATGACAGCATGCCTGTTGGAGTTGTTGTTGGCAGTATGTATGTTCTCCGCCGACTCTCCCTGCCATCCCAAAAATTCAGGCCATACACTTTTACATGCATATTATAGCCAAGAGCTAGGGATAGTGATAATAGGGGCTCAATTTCTTTCCCTCACATGGCTGACCTGGAATCATTCTCACTTTTATCGCCTGTCATTGACATATGGAAGCTACGATACAAATATATTTAACAAATAATGAGTACTGATGAGAAATGTCATGAAGAAAAACATTGCCTTTGCTGGCTCACCACAATATATAAGTTCCAGTGACGCAGTTATAATAATAATAAATCCAGAATGCTGCAACTATAAATTATGCTCATTGATTGTTTTTTTGTATTAGCGAAAAGTTGGATTGAATACACTGGGCTCAGGAAACCATGTTAATCTGCCATTAGCTTGGACAGAACTAGCTTTGTTGGTTCAGTGTAAAGGGAAAATACAAGAAGGTAAGTTTTTAATCTCATCTTCAAAGAATATTAATGATCATGATATAAACACGTTTATTAAGTAAGCCGTGCGGTATTGGAGGTGCAGAACAGGATGAGTGAACTAAAATCAAAATGCAAAATCAAGAATTAAAATGTAAATTACTTGCACTTATAAGGCACCTCAGTCAATGTACAGAATGTTTGCTGAATTGTTTTTGGAAAATAGGTGGGAGTAAAACCAGACTAATATGTTTAAATATAACTTAAACCATAACCTAAAGATGGTGATCGCTCATATTTTGCTAAAGAAGAAATGTGGCAAGGTGTTTTCAAACATATATTTATACAAAAAATAAAATGGTTGTGATGCAATATGTAAAATGTGGTTAGATCAAGGAATTTTCTTCATTTTGTACTATTTATTAAGAATGGTATATGTTCATTATTTTCAAACCTGATAAGTTTTATTCCTAACATTGTATCTAGCTCTGCCTTAAACATATTCAGAGTCTCTGTTTCCAGCACAATTTGAGGAAGAATTCCAACGACTCACAGCCCAGAAAGAATTCCCCTAATCTCTATTTAAATAAGCGCGCTCTTATTTTTAGACAGTGACCCCAAAGTTCTAGATTCTCCAGCAAGAGGAAACATCCTCTCCACATCCACCCTGTTACGATTCCTCAGGATCTTAAAGGTTTCACTCGGGTCACCTCTTGCTCTTCTAAACTTCAGTGGACATAACCCTAACCTGTCCAATATTTCCTCATAAGACAACCTGTCCATTCCTGGTATTAGTCCAGTAAACCTTCTCTGAACTGCTTCTGATGCATTTACATCTTTCTTTAAATAATCAGACCAATACTGAACACAGTACACCAGATGTGGTCTCATTAGTGACCTCCACAACTGTAGCATAATTTCTCTACTTTTGGAATCAATTTCTCTCACAATTAAAGGGTTGTCTTATGAGGAAAGGTTGAGCAGGTTCGGTCTATACTCATTTTTTAAAAAGTGTATTTCGTTCCAAACTTATTCAAACAGTTACAAAACATGAAAAATCCGGGGAACATGGGCGAAATTCTTCCCCAACGGCGCGATGTCCGTCGACTGGCGCCAAAAACGGTGCCAATCAGACGGGCATCGCGCCGGCCCAAAGGTGCGGAATGCTCCGCATCTTTGGGGGCCGAGCCCCAACATTGAGGGGCTATGCCGACGCCGGAGGGATTTCCGCCCCGCCAGCTGGCGGAAATGGCGTTTGTTGTCCCGCCAGCTGCCGGAAATGGCGTTTGTTGCCCCGCCAGCTGGCGCGGAAATGCGGCGCATGCGCGGGAGTGTCAGCGGCCGCCGACAGTTTCCCGCGCATGCGCAGTGGGGAGAGTCTCTTCCGCCTCCGGCATGGTGGAGGCCGTGGCGGAGGCGGAAGGGAAAGAGTGCCCCCACGGCATAGGCCCGCCCGCGGATCGGTGGGCCCCGATCGCGGGCCAGGCCACCGTGGGGGCACCCCCGGGGTCAGATCGCCCCGCGCCCCCCCCAGGACCCCGGAGCCCGCCCACGCCGCCTGGTCCCGCCGGTAAATACCAGCTTTGATTTACGCCGGCGGGACAGGCAATTTCTGGGCGGGACTTCGGCCCATCCGGGCCGGAGAATTGAGCGGGAGGTCCCGCCAACCGGCGCGGCCCGATTCCCGCCCCCGCCCAATCTCTGGTACCGGAGACTTCGGCGGGGGCGGGATTCACGGCGGCCAACGGCCATTCTCCGACCCGGCGGGGGATCGGAGAATGACGCCCCATGTTCCTCATCACACAATTATACAGTTTGTACAAAGTTTTCCCCATTTTCACCCCACACACCCCTCTTCCCACCCCGTGACAAACAGCTCCTCAAACATGGCCACAAACTTGCCTCAAAGTCCTCCGCTGAACCCCTCAGTCCATATTTAATCTTTTACAGATGGAGACGATCATATAAGTCTCCTAACCAGGCCGCCACCCCGGTGGCGTAGCCGACTGCCATTCCAACAAGATCTTTTGGCAGGCAACCAGTGAGGCAAAGGCCACGACATCAGCCTTCCTCCCCTTCATCAGCTCCAGCTTCCCTGATGTCCCGAATATCGCACCTGACTTCTTCCCCCACAATCTTTGTTCGTGTCGTGAACACTCCCACCGCAGTATCTCTCCAACTTCTCACAGTCCCAGCACATATATGCGTGGTTTGCTGGTCCCCGCCCACACTTCCCGCACTCGTTTGCCTTTCCTTGGAAGAACCCACTCATTCACGCCCGAGTCATATGCACCCTGTGTACCACCTTGAATTGGATCAGGTTCATCCTCGCACATGAGGAGGTCACATTTACCCTCCGTAGCACCTGGCTCCACACTCCCCAATTTATCTCCTCTCCCAGCTCCCCCTCCTACCCCCCCCCCCCCCCCCCCACACCCCCCACCCCCCACCCCACCCCCCTAAGCCCAGAACAACATACACATCCATGGGTAAGCCTTTTGACTGTTTTGCCTGTGGACAGTGATTAGGCACACACCTTGCAGCATCAGAAGGCATATATTGGACCGGGGAGCAGTGTTTGCATGATGAGCAATTGTGCGCTGGTGGCATTGCTGGTGTGGCAACGAGAGCTGGCACAGGCGTCTCCAGCGGTGGCAGAACATCCATCTCAGTTTCCAAGTCGGAACGTGGCGGTTCTTCATCCAGCATCTCGGTGTCCTCAAAAATGACCTCTGGATCCTCGACAGCCGGTGGAACCGGGGGCAGCGGTGAAGATGACGGAAGTGGGACAGCCGAATCAATGGCCGGTACGGCTGGAGTATCCAGCACACAGCTTCGGAGGTGGTCCATGTGACAATTGGACACGTGGTCCTATGTCCATATTTGGTAGAAAACGGGACATGTTTTCTGCATCACGACACCGGGATTCAAGCGACCCCATCGCTGAAATTCCAGATGTGTACCACATCTCTGAGGTGAAACTGCGCAGTGGCTTGTGGCGGTCTGCGTCCGCCTCAGTCCAGTCTTGAGCGTGGCGGACTTTCCTGCTAATACCCAGAAAGCTGAGACTCAAATAGGTGCGGAGGCGATAACCTATCAACATCTCCACTGGCGCGATGCCCATCGTGGCATGCAGGATTGTCCGGTAACAGGATAACAACTTGGCGAAGTGGGTCTCCTGGGAACCCGATGACTGCTTCTTTGTTCTGAACTTAAAAGTTTGCACCACCTGCTCAACCAATCCATTTGAAGCCGGGTAGTATAGGACGGTCCTCATATGAGAGATCCCATTAGCGGACACTAATGCCGCAAATTCCGCATTCGTAAACGTCGTACCATCATCTGATATCAGCACCTCGGGTATGCTGTGCGTGCTGAAAATTTGCTGGAATTTCTCTATGATGGCCTGAATGGGATCTTGATGACCTCCATCCATTTGTAGTGGGCATCAACGAGGACAAGGAACACTGCGCCCTGAAAGCGGTCCACAAAGTCTATATGGACCTGAGACCACAGATGACCAGGCCATTTCCACGGGTGGAGCGTGGCTGCAGATGGCAAATTCTGGTGTTCCTGACTCTGGACGCACGCTAAGCCACCCGTTCGATGCCCATATCGATGGCAGTCCACCAAACGTAGCTGCGAGTTAACATTTTCACCTTGAACACGCCTGGTGTCCATTGTAGAGGTCCATCAGGTGTGGGCAGCGTCCACTTTCGGGGACTGCCACGCGGGACCCCCAAAGGAGCATGCCATCTTCTATGTTTAGCTCCTGCATCTTTGTGGTGTAGGCCTTCAGGTCCTGTGGTAAAGTACGGTGCAGAGCCCCATACTGCAGCAGGTGGCAGACGCAGGAAAGCTAAGATTCAATCTGGGTCAACCCACAGATGCGGGACCCCGTGATGGGTAACAAGTCCATAAAATGGAGGGCACCAATGACCTCGCTGGCTGCGGCTGGTGTAGGTGGCCTGGTCGGCAGGAGCAGACGGCTCAATGCACAGCGTGGGGAATCTTGGCCCAGAAGCAGTGTTCCAAATCATAGTCAAATGCTACGAGCAGCAATGCCCATCGCAGGCGGGAGCAATGGGTGGTAATTGCTCGATCTTCCTTGAAGAGCCCAAGGAAAAGCTTGTGGTCCATGAGAACGGTGAAGTGATGCCGTAGACATACTGATGAAATTTCTTGACCCCCGAACACGCTGGCCAAAACCGCCTTCTCGATCTACGCATATCGCTTCTCTGCGTTGGCCAGTGTTCGTGAGGCGAAGGTGATGGGACGCTCAGATCCATTGTCCATGGTGTGTGCCAGCACGGCCCTGACGCCTTACAGGAGTGGTCATGATGGGCCGAAGTGGGTTAGCAATTTTGATGAGGAAAGCTGTTGTTTCACCTTGGTGAAAGCTGCCGGCTGTTCTCTGGCCCATTCCCAGTGTTGCATCTTTTTTGACAGTCGATGGAGGAGGGGGGTGAGGGGGGTTAAGGTGGTGGCCTGGTTCGGGAGAAACTTGCCATAGTAATTTCCCAGGCCCAGGAATGATCGGAGTTTGGTCGGGCCACCTTGTTACGAGAGCCTGCCGAATTACCTGTACTTTTTCTCCCACCAGGTGTAAACATGACGATCTATGGGCTAGCCAAGGTAAGTAACTTCAGTGGCGTTGAAGCCACATTTCTCCCACTGGAGGCGAACTCTGGCTTCCTCAAAACGCCTCAGTATCGTGGCCAGGTTTTGCCGGTGTTCCTGGTCGGACGAGCCCATGATCAGGACATCGTCCAGATAGACCGCCATGCAGGATATTGCACACGCGAAGGAAACCCCAAAGGGCAGGTGGGTTTATTCATTTAGCCCCCTGTGCGTGTTCATGGTTACGAAGTGTCTGGATGCGAGGGAGGGGGGGGGGCAGAAACAACTGGAGGTAAGCATGACTCGTCGAGTTTCGTAAACGTTTAACCTCTGCTGAGCTTTGCGCAAAGACCCTCAATGCTAGGGACGGGATAATGGCCGAGTCTAGACACACGGTTGACTGTCATCATATAGTCACCACATAGGCGCACTGATCTGTCTGGCTTCATGACGGGACGACCGGTTGGAGAACTGCATCGGGCTTATGAATCCCCATCCGGTCCAATTCACTGTCTACCTTGGGTCATAAGGCGCACAGAACAGGTCAGGCGTGGAAGTAGCATGACTGAGCCATCAGGTCGCCGCTTATTCGGGCCACAGCCCCTTTCATGGTGCCCAAGCCATCCTGGAATACCAACAGAAATCTTACCAGAACCCCTTTAGGGCCATGTAGGTGCATGCAGCACACCTGCTTCCAACCTGACCGTAGGTGGTGTAATCAGTCACACCCCAGCAAGCTCGGACCGCTCCTGTGGACCACCACCAGAGGAAGATTTGCAGATTATTGTCATACTCGACCGAAACATTCGAAGTGCCCGCAATTGCCAGTGGTTCCCTCGTATACGTGGCCAGCCTTGCGTTGGTGTCCAACAGGGTCAGTGATTGAAGGCCAGACCAGATGGGGTCGAACATATGAGGACTGGCTACAGACATTGCCGCCCCAGTGTTGAGCTTCATGCAGATTGGGTGTCCATTAATTTGCAGAGAGATCTGGATGGGCGCCACTCTTGGTGCAGCCATACAGAATAAAATGCTGGTAGGTCCTATCACCGTCTTCCACAAAGTAAGCCCCATCACATGGGGGGTGGTCACTCCAGGTGGGTCGGCTGGAGGGCTGTTTCCTCGAAGGGCCTCCTGTTCGCCTGGTCTTTGCGGCCTGTTACAGCCCCCGCTGGTCGGTAGTCGTATTCCTATTCCTCACGGTTGGGGGAGAATGTCTGGCAGTGTTCCCGGCCTCAATAACCATGGCCTGTGTTCCTCCAGTAGGTGTCCCACTGCCGGGGGCCAGCTTCCTCCGGTCTAGCCGAGTGTGAATGGTGCTCGCTTTGGCATCCCAGACTGAGCACCGCCATCCCCTGGAGTTCCTGGACCCCTTGTTCAGCATTTTCTCACTATCTCCACTGCACGTTGCAGGTCCAGGTGGGCCACAATTAGTAATTTCCATTGCGCGACCGCATCACGGAGTCCACACACCAAGCGATCTGGGAGTGCCTCATTTAACGTTGCTTCAAATTTGCATGTCTCAGCCAGTTTTCAGAGGTGGGCCAAGGAGTTACTGACTAGGCCTTGGCCTGAGCAGCCGTGTAAAACCGGAAACGGCGCACAATAAGCAGTGGTTTTGGGTCGAAATGCTCCCCCGCTATGGCCACCAGAGCGGCAAGAGACCGGGTATCTGTGGGGTCCAGCTGAGTCAGGCTCTTTATCTGTAGGTAGGCCCTCTGCAAGCCATTAGCAAACCACAGTTTGTCTCTCATCGCCGATAATCGGATTTGTTTGATAAAAATTATATCAAGCATTCTATGTATTGCCCCCAATATCTGTACTTGCGTTAAAAGGTTTCAGCTTTCTAATATGCCGCATTTTGGTGGTTAGTAGTTGGGCCTGACAAAGCCTAGACGAGGTGGATTGGGTGCACAGCAACCTGTGTCAATGGTAGCTCCACTGAATCCTTGTCACCAGTGTTGAATTTAGGATAAACAAAATGCATAGACGATAAGTAGAAATTAACGAACAAGGTTCATGACACTAATCCAAAACTCCTCCACTACCCGGAGGATCTCCACCCCGACCTGCACCCAGGCCAGGGTTTTTATACAAGCTGGTGCTCTTCTTGTTAAGGGGAAGCCCTGCCCCCTTCAAGGGAAAGTTCATAATCAGGGGAGGTCATGGGAAACCTAATGGTCCTGATCCCGGGACCTCCATTGGTGTTATAATAGAAAATAGGATCAGGAGGAGGCCATTCGGCCCTTCAAGCCTGTTCTGCCATTCATTACGATCATAGCCGATCATCTAACTCAATAGCCTCATCCCACTTTCCCACATATTCCTTGATCTCCTTCACCCTAAGTGCTATATCTAACTGCTTCTTGAAAACATACAATGTTTTGGGCTCAACTACTTCCTGTGGTAATGGATTCCACAGGCTCACCACTCTTCAGAGCAGTGGAGACTGGGTCATTGAATATATTCAAGGCTGAGGTAGACAGATTTCTGATTGATAAGGGAGTCGAGGGTTATGGACGGCGGACAGGAAAGTGGAGTTGAGGCCACAACCAGATCCGCCATGATCTTCCTGAATGACGGCATGCTTGAGGGGTCATATGGCTTACTCCTGCTCTTAATTCTTAATTTATTAACAGATACCTGGTAGTATAATGCAAACACATTACCAAATCCTGATTTCAGGGATGAGGCAGGTGAAAGATCCATCTACAAGCCTAGACATTTCTGGTTCTGCCCCCATTTTTCAGTATCCTGTTGGTCCCCAGAGCCTGGTAGGAATTTTGTGCGTTTTAACTTTGTTTCAATATAAAACAAGAAAGTATTGTGGAAAAGTTAATTAGGTTTGATGAAAGTTAATGGGAGATAATTTTTTAATTAATTTGTTTGACCATGGGGCACATGCTATATGATTCTGTATTGATTATTTTTTTTATTTGTCATTTCCCAAGAGGCTTTGGACATTCTCTTGATTTCTTTGGACCATGCACCATTGCACCCAGACCAGATTCCTGTTTTGTTCTTCCTTGCTGAGTCTGTCTTGTTCTGGATCTGTGCTGATGCGGTAAAGCAGTCGTATCTCTATACATGTGAAGTCAAGATAATAAAGGTACATGATCAAATTAAAATAATGACTCACGTAACCGTTGTAAGCTGAATAGTGTAAAAAGAAGACGAGACATTCTGTGGTTGAAAATGAATTTCTTTACAAAGCTTTGTAGTTATATTTTTTGGGATGAATGCATCAGTGTTTCTTTGAAGTCTACAGAAGTTTGACTCAGTTATATTCACATTTAGGACCCTCCAGATGGCTAATCCATACAGCAGGATAGATAATAAGGTTATGGAGAGTGTGTAATGGGGCTGGAAGGATGTATGGCCCAAGACCTTTTGATATGATTTTTTAAAATAAATTTAGAGTACCCAATTCTTTTTTTCCAATTATGGGCAATTTAGCGTGGCCAATTCACCTACCCAGCACATCATTTGGGTTGTGGTGGTGAGACCCACGCAGACACGCGGAGAATGTGCAAACTCCACAAGGACAGTGACCTGGGGCCGGGATTGAGCCCGGATCCTCGGCGCCGTGAGGCTGCAGAGCTAACCACTTTGCCACCATGCCATCCTACCCCACGACATGTTTAGTGAGTCTGGTAAGCTCTGAATTGTGGGAATTGACTTTACTACGTGGGCAGTATTATGGCGGTGGATCACTCACTTGTTATAGAATCTGTCTGGTTTTTAATTTCATTGATTTCACTAGTTCTACAACAGATGGTGATTTGCTTTGTCAGATTACTGCCAAGGCATGCAGGCAAAAATTAGCACCACCAGGCTTCTGCTAAAAGAGGTCCTCCCTGAAGTTTCTCTTTGCCAAAACAAGTAACACCCCCTGCTGCTAAAATAGGTACTGCAACATTTCAGTTTACAGATTAACTGATTAATGCACAATTTGACCAACATCCGGATTTGAAATGTCTCTGTATTTCCAATGGTGATGTAAACAATTCACTAGACTCATGATAAAAAACTACATTGTTTGACTTTCAGTTTCTCTGGAAACTCAAGTTAGAACAGTACAAAAAGTGCTGAATGAAGTGCCAACACGTCTTTTCAGAGTAAAGGAGTTTTGTGCAGCTTGTAATATCTGGTTCTTTATAGAGTAAAATGTTTCAAACAATTTACAAAGGAAAGGATTTTCTTTTAATGGAGGGGCATTTTACCAAATAGACAATAGTTGTACGTCAAGACTGAACATACATTACTGCATTCTGGAGTTTCAATAAGGCTACATTTTGACTAATATATTATAAGGCAGCAAACAATGAATACTAGTTTTTAATTTTGCATTTCCCTTGATCTTAGTTATTTATGCTCCATGTGCTTTGTTATATCATTGGTTTTCGTCATTCTATCAATCTTTGCTTTTTGAGGGGCGGCATGTGGCACAGTGGTTAGCACTGGGACAACGGCGCTGAGGACCCGGGTTCGAATCAAGGCCCTGAGTTTGCACATTCTCCTCATGTCTGCGTGGGTTTCACCCCCACAACCCAAAGATATGCTGGTATGTTGGATTGGCCACACTAAATTGCCCCTTAATTGGAAAAGAAAAATAATTGGGTACTCTTAAATTTATATATTTTTAAAAAATCTTTGATTTGGGGGCTATGAACCAGGATGTATCTGCAAACAAATGCAGACATAACACTTATTTAAAGCTTTGAAAATGGATATTCCAAATATTGCACCTGTTGACGTTTTCAAGCCATGATTGCAGCTACTCTTTCATCAGGATATACACAATGGCTGAGAAATGGTTTAAGAAGAAAAAAAATGAGAACCATAATATCATAGGCAGGGGGAAGAGAAATTGACTTAAACATAACTCAGTTCCTTCCTACTCGGAATACCTTTTAATATGCGGCATTTCGGCGGTTAGTAGTTGGGCCTGACAGTTTTTCCAAGGTTGTTTGTTGGGGAGGACCAGATGGGATTTGTGAAGGGTCGACAGTTGCCGTCTAATGTGAGATGGCATTTTAAATGCGGTATTATCCCCGGCAGAAGGGAGCGAGCAGGAGGTCATGGTGACATTAGATGCCGAAAAGGCTTTTGACAAGGTAGAATGGGAGTATTTGTTTGCGCTTTTGGAACGATTTGGAATAGGGCTTAGATTGGTTGTTATACAAGGTGCCTAAGACCAGTATCCATACAAATAACATCAGTTCGGGATACTTTCAGCTGCACAGGGGAATGAGTCAGGGGTGCCCGATGTCCCCCCTCTTGTTTGCGTTGGCAATTGAGCCTTTGGTTTTTGCACAGAAAGCCTTGGATAATTGGAAATGGATAATGTGAGGGGGGGAAGGGGGGGGGGGCGCTGTGGAATCCAGGGTGTCCTTGTAGGCTGATGATCTTTTGTACATGATGAATCCGATCTCCAAAATGGGTGATATCAGGTTGCTGCTGAAGGATTTTGTGCTTTTTCAGGGTATAAGTTGAGTTGGGAGAAAAATGAGTGTTTTCTGATCACTCAGCCGGGAGGGAAGCTAATCTGGGGGTGTTACCGTTACGCTTAACCCGTTCTCATTTTAGGTACCTGGGGGTACAGGTGGCTCGGGTTTGGGCCCAGCTTTGGAAATCAAATTTTACAAGTTTGGTGAGCAGAGTTAAGGCTGATCTACAGAGGTGGGATAGTCTCTCTCTGTCATTGGCGGGCAGAATTCAGTCGATAAAGATTAATGTTTTGCCATGGATTCTCTTTCTGTTCCAATGTTTGCTGGTTTTTCTGCCAAAATCCTTGATATATTATTGCTGGGTGGCGAATGCTGAATGGTGTGGGGGGGGCGGAGATCCTGAGGCTGTATGGGTGCGGGTGGAGTCGGGGCCATGTAGGGTGTTGGGATTAAGGGTATTAGTGAAGGCCTTGCTGCCGTTTTCTCCAGGGACATATTCAGCAAACCCGATGGTGGTCTCCACACTGAAGATATGGAGATAGTTTCGGCAGCATCTTAAATTGGGGGCAGTAAATTGGGGGGCGACATCGAAGCTGGCACCGATCTGCGCGAATCACATGTTTGAGCCAGCAAGGTTGGATGCTATGTTTAGGGGATGGGAGGAGAATGGGTGGAAGGGATGAGGGACTTGTTTTTGGACGGGCGATTTACAAGCTTGGAGGAGTTGTCGGAGAAATTTGGGCTTTCACAGGCAGATATTTTTAGGTACCACAATTCACAATTTCGCAAAAAAGGTCCTTCCCACTTAATCTGGTCCTTGTTGCTGGAGAAAGTTTTGTCCCTGACAGGGATGGAGATGGGGAGTTTGTCAGGGATTTACGGTAAGATTATGGTGGAAGATGCACTGTCTGTGGAGGGGGTCAAGGCCAAGTGGGAGAAGGAGTTGCAGTTGGAGCTGGAGGATGGGTGTGGTACGAGGCTCTGAGTAGGGTGAATGCAGCATCGTCATGTGTGAGGTTAGAGTTGATACAGTTGAAGGTAATGCATAGAGCCCATTTAACCAAATCCAGGATGAGCAGGTTGTTTGCTGGAGTGGATGGTGAGTGCGAGCATTGTGGGAGGGATCTGGCTAATCATGCGCACATGTTCCGGTGGTGTCCTAAGCTTACGGGATTCTGGGTCTCCTTCTTTAGCACCATGTCGGCGATTCTACAAATTGAACTGAAGCTCTGTCCCTTAGGGACCATATTTGGGGTGTAAGACCTGCCAAGCTGAAGACAGGAGCGGGGCTGACGTTCTGGCCTTTGCCTCGCTGATTGCTCAAAGGCAGGTGCTGCTGGGATGGAGGTCAGCTTCCCCACCTCATGCCTCAGTATAGCTGGGGAATCTTATGTAGTTTTTATATCTCAAGAAAGTTAAGTACATCGTGTGGGGAGCAATTGAGGAGTTCTACTGGAGAAGGCAGCCGTTTATTCTGTACTTTAAAGAACTGGTCAAGTAAATTGTTAGGTTGTGGGGAGGGAGGAGGGAGTTGAGGTGGGGTCTTTTTGTTGGGGGGGGGGAGGGTTTCTGGGGTTTTGTGCTTGTTAATGTATAAAATGGAATTAAAATATATATTTTTTTAAATGGCAGGGAGGACTCAAATGCGGAAATCCCCATTTCCGACAGATCCAATTTTTGCCTATAAACAGACTTTTTTTTTGGCTGGTCCAAGGGCCTTAATCTGCAGTTTGATGGGGAGGACGTAAATGCTCTTGAAGGGCGGACAAGGTCTGCATTACTGTCATGGTGTGAAGGCTTGTTAAAATCTCCTGCTCTTTTAACTTTTAAAAAACAGGCTGACTAATAACCTTCTGCTGGACTGATTTCATCGAATTTACAGTGCAGAAGGAGGCTACTCGGCCCATCGGTTCAGCACTGGCCCTTGGAAAGAGCACCCCACCCAAGCCCACACCTCCACCCTATCCCTGTAACCGAGTAACCCCACTTTTTTGGACACTAAGGGCAATTTAGTATGGCCAATCCACCTAACCTCCACATCTTTGGACTGTGGGAGGAAACTTGAGCCCTGGAAGGAAACCCACACAGACACGGGGAGAATGTGCAAACTCTGCACAGACAGTGACCCAAGCCGGTAATCGAACCTGGGACTCTGGAGCTATGAAGCCAGTGCTAACCACTGTGCTACCATGCCGCCCAAGAGCTACTGTGCAAGTGTAGGTTAGAAAAAAAGGTAGCATATTGTCATTTTCAATCAAGCTTTGTGGCATGACCCCAATGGCTGTTGTTATGTCATTGTGATTGTTTGGCTGAGTTTCGAAAGCTACAGTTACTTCCGCAGTGCGATATGAACTCCCAGTTTGATTGACAGCTTAAAAGAGCTATTAGAAGATTTGGTCGTCTTCAATATGGAGTCTGAGTAGAAGTTTGTTTATATTTAGGTGATTAACCACTGAGATTTAAGTGCTTTGAATAGATGTTATGAATGATTGATTCTTTTTTCGCTACCAAGTGTATAAGAGCCAGAACTGTATTAGATTGTTTGATGTTTATTGTCTTTTATCTCAAAATATATTTCCTTCTTGAGAGCAAATAGTCCTATTCAAGTGAGCTCACAAGCAGCTTCATGACAGCTATTATTAGCTGTTTGAAAAGGAACTATGAAGCATTGAGAGAAATTAATGTCATATTTGTACCATAACTAGCCTTGAGTTATAAGGAGAGGCTGGGACTTTTTTCCCTGGAGCGTAGGAGGCTTAAGGGTGATCTTACAGAGGGCTATAAAATAATGAGGAGCATAGATAAGGTAGATAGTCAACATCTTTTCCCAAAGGTAGAGGAGTCTAGAACTAGAGGGCATAGGTTTAAGGTGAGAGGGAAGAGATACAAAAGAGACCAGAGGAGAAATATTTTCACACAAAGTGTGGTGAGCATCTGGACTGAGCTGTCAGAGGCAGGGGTAGAGGTGTTGCCAATTTAATGAAATACTATCCCACCAGCATCACCAATAATGTTGCTCTTTAGAGTCACCAATATGATACTGAGACTCTTTTTATGATATGATGTTATGTCCTAACAGCGTCGCCAATACAGTGGGTGTTTCTATTTTGCTTACTGAACCACAAAGCTTTCCCGTATAAGGGTCATATGACCACACAACCAGTTAGTCAGTTCAAGTTCAAAGATGGTTTATTTACACACAAGGGTTACTTCGACATGCAAGCACAATATACTACAAGTTAAACTACACCTACCAACTACAATAACCTATACTTCACTTCAGGCGACCGGCACTGTGCAAGTGGATAAGGCCTTTATCTTGATCTCATGTGGCTGGTTTGAAGAAGTGGCTCTGTCTCTACTGGGCTCATCTGTCAGGTAGCGATCGTTGGTCTTGAACTTGGCTGTCTGGTCGTTATGCTGCAGTTGGGCTGGCACAGGCCGGATTCAAAAGAGGCTAGCACAGGCTGGATCCAAAAGAGACAGAACACATGGCTGTGTCCCTTTTTATCCCTCTAGGGTTTTGCGCTCTTTGGGGCGGTCCTTAATCTTGGAACCAATAATTCGACAGGCTTTGATCACTGCCTTCGATTTTGGCCAATAAAGGGACGGGTGCCTTGGTGGCTGGGCGGGTCCTTAACGGTGATTGATCTTGGCAGTTGGGCTCTCTGAGTAAAGGGAGTGGCGCCGATCAGTCTGTGGCTGTACCGGTTTTCTTGATTGGAGTCCTATTGTTCTGGGGAAATGGGCCATTGGAATGCAAACGACCGGGGGTTTCGATCAGGTCTAGCTACCTGCGTTTCAAATACACAGAAGCTCTGTATCTGTCTGAGTCTTGGGTTGGCCATAATTCCCATGGTCCTTTGCAGGTGGCCATCTCAGATGGCTACAGAGGCGGGTACAACTTTTTCATTTAAAAAACAGTTCGACAATTACATGGGCAGGGTGGGTATAGAGGGATATGGGCCAAATGCAGGGTAAGTGGGACTAGCTTAGTGATAGAAACTGGGTGGCATGGACAAGTTGGGCCGAAGGGCCTGTCTCCATGCTGTAAACATTTATGACTCTATGATAACTAGACCTTGATTTAGGTCCATCCTTGGTATTGAAATGCTACTTTGCTAATCTAAATGGTTGGGTGCCAGAGATTGCCATTCAAGGGCGTCTTTCCAGCTGATATATCTGACATAGCAGGTCTCAGTGAAACTTGTACTAAGGGCAACTCAATGATTTTACAAAAACCTTTATTGAAAGTAAGTTATATTGAAAGATTTAACTCTTATGAGTTTTGTTATTATTCAGAAGCCAACCTGCAATGTTTTTTCTTATTTTAAAAAAGTATCTATTTTGTCTCTTTCAATAGCTTGGATTTTTGACATTTCTAAGATTGCTTATCTTCCACCTGGCTGGACTTGTACAAGCTTTTAAGGAATGTAAATATCGTCTTCATATTTACTTAGCAGGTAAGCCCATATTAAAACCAATTTGCCGGTTATTACGCATACAGGAATTATTTCTGCCAAACACATTCCAACTAAAACAATTAAAACAAGAATTCCATTGCCCGCTATTTTTATAGATAGCTGAAATGTAACATGCCAAATCCATCAAATAAAAGTTTCTTGTTTCTTCATAGAATTTACAGTGCAGAAGGAGGCCACCCGGCCCATCGAGTCTGCACCGGCTCTTGGAAAGAGCACCCTACACAAGGTCAACACCTCCACCCTATGCCTACAACCCAGCAACCCCACCCAACACTAAGGGCAATTTTGGACACTAAGGGCAATTTATCATGGCCAATCCACCTAACCTGCACATCTTTGGACTGTGGGAGGAAACCGGAGCACCCGGAGGAAACTCACGCACACACGGGGAGGACGTGCAGACTCCGCACAGACAGTGACCCAAGCCGGAATCGAACCTGGGACCCTGGAGCTGTGAAGCAATTGTGCTATCCACAATGCTTTATGTTGAAAAGGCCATTTGTACAGATAAAGTACATTTATAGAGCATCTCTCACTTCTTTAGTCCCAAAGTACTTCACAACGAGCAAACTGCTTGTGCAGTGCAATCACTTGTTATATAGATAAATATCGCAACGTCAACACAAAATTTAAATTCAGTTAATTTACTTTGGTGGAGTTGACTAAAGGAGTGACGTTTCCAATGCACACGGAAAACTCCTTGCCCTTCTTTAAATTGTGTATCGGCTTGCAGTCAGTTGAGACCTGGCATCTAATTCAAAAGAGAGACTTCAGCAATGCAGGGCTCCCTCAATACAGCACCAGATTAGATTACACACTCATATACTGGAATGGGATTTGAACACACAATTGGCTTGAATACATATCTACTAGCCTTCAAGAGTGCTACCATCAGAGTGAGACTTGTAAGATCTTTTGTTAGTTGGTTTTTCATCACGCCATGCAGAATAACTTTTTCAAGTTATGTTGAAAAGGCCATTTAAAATTATGAGACATTATGGGCGAGATTCTCCACTCCCATGCCGGTTGGGAGAATCGCCTGGGCCGCCAAAATTTCTCGGGACGCCGGTCCGACGCCCTCCCACGATTCTCCAAAGCGGCGGGAACGGCCCGGTCGAGTTCCGCGGGCTGCAGGCCGGAGAATCGCCGGAGACACCCAAAATGGCGATTCTCCAGCACCCCCGCTATTCTCAGGCCCGGATGGGCCGAGCGGCCAGGCCTAAACGGCGGGTTCCCCCCGGCGCCGTCCACAAATGGTCACTGCCGTCGTGAACGGTGCGTGAACGCTGGGGGGGCGGCCTGCGGGGGGGGCGAGGGGGGATCCTGCACTGGGGGGTACCTCAAATGTGGGGTGGCCCGCGATCGGTGCCCACCGATCGTCCTCTCTGAAGGAGGACCTCCTTCCTTCCGCGGCTCCGCAAGATCCGTCCCCCACCTTCTTGCGGGGTGGACTTAGAGAGGAAGGCAACCACACATGCGCGGGTTGGCGCCCGTTATGCAGCGCCGGCCGCGTCATATATGCGGCGGCGCCTTTACGCGGGCGACAAGACCTGGCGCGTGTAGATGACGCGGCCGATCCTGGCCCATTGTCAGGGCCTGAATCGGTCGGGATCGGGGCCATTTCGCTCCGTCGTGAACCTCGACGGCGTTCACGACGGCGCAGCCACTTCGGCGTGGGAGTGGAGAATCCCGCCCCAGGTTCCCCATTTTAGATGGTCTTAGTTTCACCCTCAGTTTTACTGGTTTCAGATTTGGTAATTTCTGACCTAAGCATATGTCTGCTGTATGGATTTTATGCACCGCAATGGTCATTTGAATTATAAACAGATAAGTAGTCTGAAAAGTATCAGTAACATCTTATTTACTTATTTGTGGTGCATATCATCAATGGTGTGAGGTAATTGACTTTAAACGTGAACAATGTTTCTCTCTTCACAAATGCTGCCTGACCGGTAGGGCATTTCCAACATTTTCTGCTTTTATGTCAGATTTCCAGCATTCACAGTGTATTACTTTTGATTCAGTAAGGTATGGTTGGACTCTTGTTCCACTGTGGACAGAATACAGGGCAACAATTTATAGAAACGTTGTGTACACATCACCTCCTAATCTTCATATTACACAATTACCATATTGCAACTCTCTTGTCACCACACATCATCTTACATGCATTACACCAAGAGTTCAGACTTATTCTAAACATTTCTTGTAAAGGGCATTGGTGAGTCCATATTTAGGGTACTGTGTACAGTTTTGGTCTCCTTATTTAAGAAGGGACATAATTGCATTTGAAGTGATTCAGTAAATGTTCCCTAGTCTGATACCTGGGATAACAAAGAAAAATACAGCACAGGAACAGCCCCTTCGGCCCTCCAAGCCTGCGCCAACCATGATGGGGGGGTTATCTTACAAAAAATGGTTGGACAAATTGAGCTTGTATCCATTGGAGTTTAGAAGAATGAGAGGTGATCTTATTGAAACATAAGATACTGAGAAGATGTTTCTCCTTATGGGAGAAACTAGAACTAGGGGACATAGTTTAAAAATAAGGGGTCTCCCATTTGAGATGGAGATGAGGAGTTTTTTCTCTCTCAGAGGGTCGTGAGTATCTGGAACACTGTTTCCCAGAGTGTGGTAGACAAATGGGGGGAGGGGGCTATGGTTGTGTGGAATAACCTACTCTTGCTCCTAATTCATCTATTCATATACTGTGTATGGAAATAACAAGTACTTGGCCCTACTATACTCCCTATACACACACGACTGCATGCCAAAACTTATCGTTCAACTCCATCTACAAGTTTGCTGACAACACGACCATAGTGAGTCGGATCTCGAACAACGAAGAGTCAGAATCCAGGAGAGAGATAGAGAACCTAATGGAGTGGTGTAACGACAACAATCTCTCCCTCAATGTCAGCAAAACTCAAGAAGCAAGCACTGTACCCTGTCTGTATCAATGGGGCCGAAGTGGAGATAGTTGACAGCTTCAAATTCCTAGGTATGCACATCACCAAAAATCTGTCCTGGTCCACCCACGTCGACACTATAACCAAGAAAACACAATAGCACCTATACTTACGCAGGAAACTAAGGAAATTCGGCATGTCCACATTGATTCTTACCAATGTTTACAGGTGCACCATAGAAAGCATCCTATCTGGCTGCACCACAGCCTGGCATGGCAACTGCTCGGCCCAAGACAGTGAGAAACTAGAGAGAGTCGTGAATACCGCCCAGTTTATCACACAAACCCGCCTCCCATCCATCTGTCTATACCTCCCGCTGCCTTGGGAAAGCGGGCAGCATAATCAAAGACCCCTTCAACCTGGCTTACTCACTCTTCCAACTTCTTCCATTGGCAAGGAGATACAAATGTCTGAGAACACCCACAAAAGAGGATGTGTTCAGCTCCAAAGGGGAACTCTGCTAATGTTATTTATATGGCCAGCCATCCAACATCCGGATACGGTAAGTTAGACTATTACGACAATTGCAGAGTTTGGGGAGGTACTTTGGAGTGTTTTTGCAGGCAGGTGTTCTGGAGAATTGAGGGGTGACATTGTGAGCTGACATTGCAAATGGTTCTATTCAGATACTGTCCATCTCCCTTTCAAATCCATCATTATCAATGCTGTCCTCAAAAAAAAATTTAAAAATGTAATCCTTCTTGGCTTGATAATCAAATGCCTTATTTCTAATTATGTTTATGTTCTTAGGTCTTCCAGAGCGTGAAGTATGTTATCAATCGTATCCAAATGTTTTGCTGGGTGTTCGTTTCATTACTAAAACAGGAGAAATAATTTGTGGTTCACTGAGACCAAGTGGAGAATATTGTCATGGGACTGATGATTTGGATAAAGAACTGAATACAAATTTATATAGCCAGGTGAGGAATTTTGATTGTTAATGCTTTAATTCCACTTCAAATTGTGTAGTCCTCAAACTCAAATAGTGAAATAAAAGTAACTTTTGATAAAAGTAACTGACAATTTTCGGAAAGTTACAGAACTAACTTTATAAATAATGTTGAATGGATCCATTGTATGTAAGTTTAGTATTTTTACTGGATCGTGAAGCTGCAAGTAATGATTGGAATCTGACAGCATAGTACAGGGCTTGTTTTATAAAATATATTTATTAGTTATAATGTTTGCTGTTAAGTGATATTTTTTTCTTCTGCGCAAGATATCAGTGTAAGAAAGCAAATAGTTTGTACAGTTATCTGGAAAACAGAAAAATAACTTTTGTACCAAATAATTTTAATTTACTAAACGCTATGCACTAAAAGTTTGTCCTCCCCATTTTCTGTGGTGATGAGTTTGGCTTTGCAATTTACCCATGATAATTTCCATTGGATGTGGGCAGCATGCATGTTTGGTACCCCCACCTTAATGCCATGCTTGTAGAGTAAGGTGGAGTGGATTCTGTGCTAATGGCTTCCTCTTCATTCTGCTGACTACATTGTGCTTAGCAGGGGGCCAAACAGTTTTGTGCTGAAAGCATGTGCTGAAAGCATGTGCTGCAGCCAGCTTTGATTCTTGAAGGCAGGCTGTACATTGTAAAGGGAAGCTGAATAACATTATTGGAATTGAAAGCATGGAAAATGGAACATCAAAGCGGAGAGAGGCTTGCAGGGTGAAGGATGCAACACCAAGAGGCATTTGTTGTGCAGGTGGCTAGGAGGAGAGATGCCAGGGTTTCGTGGAGGGCCAAAGGGCTCTCGTGGATCTCCCTCAGAAGGAAGTAGAAGTGTGGGCAGGGACTCAATTAATGGTGCTTGTACCTGAGGATCTGGCAGCAGTGCCACAACATCTCTCATAACCTCCCTTGGGTGGTCGGAGGCAGGCTTGTAAGAAATGTTGTAGCTCATGGAGTAAAAGGAACAGTAGTAACATGGTGATGCGCGATCAATTACACTCAGACGAAGTGATTTCATAACTGAAGGCTTTAATCGACTAGAACTGTTCCCCAGCAGCTTCGGTACAGAAAGTGAAGGCTGCTGGGACAGCACCAGTTCTTATACTCCGCCTGTCAGGGCGGAGCTACATATCAACAGCCAATGGTAAACTCTTAGGTTTAACCAATGGTCATCAGCCTCTTCGGTACAGCAATATCTGATACCACATTCACCCCCTGTTAAAAAAGAGTCTGGCGGGGGTGGGTGCCTGTGGTAACAGTCGCCTTTAACATGGTATGATCAGATATGGAGGTACCGTGATACCTCCTTACAGAGCTGTCGAGAATATTCACAAAGTGTTCGTTCACGGTTAAAGTCACAGCGAAGCAATCAGTCGATCGGGTGGCCTGGTTGTCCTTCTGGATCGTCTGGGCTTCGGTGGTGATTCTGGTAGGGGTCCAGGTGGTTGCAACTCTGGGAGTGTGGTTTTGGCCTCCCTGGCAGCTTCGTCACCCCTAGGCGGCGCTGTTGGGGCAAACGGTTGACCCCGGGGGGGGGCCTGTAGGGGGCGTCGGTGGGTGGACGGGCCCAGGCAGGAGCGGCGGGAATACTGACCCTCCAGTGAGGTGCTGTGGGGGGGGGGTGGGGGTGGGGTTAATGGTTCGGATGAGCGCGGGGTTCCGGCGGGCGCCAGGTCCCGGAGGGAGACTGTATCTTGCCGGCCGTCAGGGAATGCCACGTAGGCGTACTGGGGGTTAGCGTGCAGCAGGTGGACCCTCTCGACCAACGGGTCCGACTTGTGCGCCCGCACGTGCTTTTCAAACAGGCTGGGTCCGGGTGACGCTAGCCAGGTTGGGAGCGAGGTCCCGGAGGAGGACTTCCTGGAGACGGTCATGATTGGTAGTTGTACAGAGCAGCGACCGGATGGCGTGGAGGGCCACCGGGGGACTTCTTGCCAGCGGGAGACTGGGAGATTCCTGGACCGTAGGCCCAGTAGAACAGTCTTCCAGACCGTTCCGTTCTCCCTCTCCACCTGTCCGTTTCCCCGGGGGTTGTAACTGGTCGTCCTGCTTGAGGCAATGCCCTTGCTGAGCAGGAATTGACGCAGTTCGTCGCTCATACAGGAGGACCCCCTATCACTGTATGTACACGGGGAAACTGAACAGTGTAAAGATACCCTGGAGGGCCTTGATGACGGTGGTTGCGGCCATGTCTGGGCAGGGGATGGCGAATGGGAACCGGGAGTACACGTCAATCACATTCAGGAAATATGTGTTGCGGCCGGTGGAGGGGAGGGGGCCTTTGAAATCCATGCTGAGGCGTTCAAAGGGACGGGAAGCCTTTATCAGGTGCGCCCTCTCTGGCCGGTAGAAGTGCGGTTTGCACTCCGCGCAGATTTGGCAGTCCCAGGTGACTGTCCTGACCTCCTCGATGGAGTAGGGCAGGTTGAGGGTCTTGATGAAGTGGAAGAAACGAGTGACCCCCGGGTGGCAGAGGTCCTCGTGGAGGGCTCGGAGGCGGTCCACTTGTGCAGTGGCACAAGTGCAGTGGGACAGGGCATCAGGAGGCTCGTTTAGCTTCCCCGGACGGTACAAGATCTCGTAGTTGAAGGTGGAGAATTCTATCCTCCACCGCAAGATCTTGTCGTTTTTAATCTTGCCCCGCTATGCATTATCGAACATGAAAGCAACCGACCATTGGTCCATGAGGAGAGTGAATCTCCTGCCGGCCAGGTAATGCCTCCAATGTCTCACAGCTTCAACTATGGCTTGTGCCTCTTTTTCGACCGAGGAATGGCGAATTTCGGAAGCATGGAGGGTACGGGAGAAGAAGGCCACGGGCCTGCCCGCTTGGTTGAGGGTGACCGCCAGAGCTACGTCGGACGCATCGCTCTCGACCTGGAAGAGGAGGGACTCGTCAATGGCGCGCATCGTGGCCTTTGCAATGTCTGCTTTGATGCGGCTGAAGGCCTGGTGGGCCTCCATCGACAGGGGGAAGGTTGTGGACTGGATTAGGGGACGGACTTTGTCTGCGTAGTTCGGGACCCACTGGGCATAGTAACTGAAAAACCCTAGGCAGCGCTTCAGGGCCTTGAGGCAGTGAGGGAGGGGGAACTCCATAAGGGGGCACATGCGCTCAGGTTTGGGGCCGATAACTCCATTTCGCACTACGTAGCCTAGAATGGCTAGGCGGTCGGTGCTAAATACGCATTTATCCTTATTGTACGTTAAGTTAAGGATTTTCGCGGTCTGGAGAAATTTGGGGAGGTTGGTGTCGTGGTCCTGCTGGTCGTGGCCGCAGATGGTGACGTTATCCAGATACGGGAACATTGCGCATAAGCCGTACCGGTCAACCATTCGGTCCATCTCTCGCTGGAAGACTGAGACCCCATTAGTGACACCAAAGGGAACTCTTAAAAATTGATAGAGCCGCCCATCTGCTTCGAAGGCAGTGTACTTGCGGTCACTATTACGGAGGGGTAGCTGATGGTAGGCAGACTTGAGATCCACCATGGAGAAGACCTTGTATTGCGCGATCCTGTTTACCAGGTCGGCTATACGGGGGAGAGGGTACGCGTCCAGCTGCGTATACCTGTTGATGGTCTGACTGTAGTCAATGACCATCCTATGTTTCTTCCCAGTCTTTACCACCACTACTTGAGCTCTCCAGGGACTGTTGCTCGCTTTGATGACCCCTTCCCTCAGCAGCCTTTGGACCTCTGACCTGATGAAGTCCGGTCCTGGGCACTGTACCGTCTGCTCCTGGTGGCGACGGGTTTGCAATCCGGGGTGAGGTTCGCAAACAGGGAAGGCGGGTCGACCTTAAGGGTCGCGAGGCCGCAGACAGTAAGGGGGGGGGGGGTATAGGGCCGCCGAATTTAAAGGCCAGGCTTTGCAAATTACATTGGAAGTCCAACCCCAGGAGCGTAGCCGCGCAGAGGTGCGGCAGGACATAAAGGTGGAAATTGTTGAATCTCCTGCCTTGTACAGTGAGGTACGCTAGGCAGAACCCCTTTATCTCCACCGAGTGTGACCCGGAGGCCAGGGAGATCCTTTGGTTTACAGGGTGGGTAACAAGTGAACAGCGCCTTACTGTGTCGGGGTGAACAAAGCTTTCCGTGCTCCCAGAGTCAGTCAGGCAAGACGTCTCATGGCCGTTGATGAAGACCGTTGTTGTTGCTGTTGTGAGTGTCCGAGGTCGACTTTGGTCCAGTGTCACCGAGGCCAGATGAAGCAGTTGCGAGTTCTGATTGGGCGGCCATGCTGGGGGCCTGGGGCCCCATCCAAGATGGCGTCTCCCATGGGTCGCACATGGTGGTCGGGGATGGACAAGATGGCGGCGGGGATGGACAAGATGGCGGCGCCCACCCGACCAGCGTGGTGTCCGGGGGTCAAGATAGCCGAGCCCATGGGTCGCACGTGGCCCTAGGATGGGGGGATGGCAGTGAGCGCTGGCCGGTCGGGGCCTGAAGGGGGGATTGCCACGGCGGTCCGGAGTCGCTGGAGACCGCGGCCACGGCGCGGGCCTGGAAGACCCCCACATAGTGGCCCTTAATGCCGCACCCTTTGCAGGTGGCGGTGCGGGCCGGGCAGCGCTGGCGGGGATGATTTGCCTGCCCGCAGAAGAAACAGTGGGGCCCGGCGGCGTTACCGGGCCGTCTCGCAACACAGGCCTGCGGGGTCAGGGGGAAGATCTGTGGGGCTGCCGCTGCGGGGTGCCAAGCAGCCCAGGGGGCCGCCGCGCGGTCGGGAGCATAGGACTGCGCGTTTTGGGAGGCTACGTCCATGGACCCTGCCAGTGCCCGTGCCTCTCTAAGTCCCAGGGTGTCCTTTTCTAGGAGTCTTTGGTGGATCTCTGAGGAGCTTATACCTGCTACGAAGGCATCCCTGATTAAAAGTTCCGTGTGCTCGCTCCCCGAAACTTGCGGGCAGCCACAGTTTCGGCCCAGCACCAGTAGCGCCCGGTAGAAACCCTCCAACGATTCCCCGGGGCTTTGCCATCTAGTTGCAAGCAGGTGACGTGTGTAGACCTGATTTACAGGGCGGATATAATGTCCTTTTAACAGTTCGATAGCGGCATCATAGTCCTCTGCCTCCTCGATAAGGGTGTAGATCCCAGGGGCTGACCCTTGAGCGCAGGAGGTGCATTTTCTGTCCTTCTGAGGGGGTGCCTCCGGCTGTCTCGAGGTAGCCTTTAAAGCATGCCAGCCAGTGTTTAAATATTGCAGCCGAGTTCTCCGCGTGGGGGCTGAGTTGTAGGCACTCTGGTTTGATTCGGAGATCCATCCTTCCAGCTTAAGTCTAGTCGATTAAATTGATGCACGATCAATTACACTCAAGATGAAGTGATTTCATAACTGAAGGCTTTAATCGACTAGAACTGTTCCCCAGCAGCTTCGGTACAGAAAGTGAAGGCTGCTGGGACAGCACCAGTTCAGGCGGAGCTACGTATCAACAGCCAATGGTAAACTCCGAGGTTTAACCAATGGTCATCAGCCTCTTAGGTACAGCAATACCTGATAATACCACACATGGATACAGCGTTGACTAAGTAATGGGAAACAGAGCATAATGGTCAATGGATATTTTTCAGGCTTGTAGTGGTTTGTAGTGGAGTTCCCCAGGAGTCGGTATTGGGACCTTTGCTTTTCCTGAGGTGGACATTCAAAAGGACAGTTGGTGGAATGGACAGACAGGTGACAGATGAAGTTCAATGTGGAGTATTCCATGCCCTATTAATAAAACTCAGGATACTGTGTACTTTATTAACTGCTTTCTTCAATGTCCTGCTACCTTCAATGATCTATGCACATGAACACCCAGGTTCATCTGCTCATGCACGCCTTTAAGAACGTTCCCCCTTATTTTATATTGTCTCTCCATTTCTTTCTACCAAAATATAAAATAAAAGGTAAAGTTCTTAAAGGGGTGCCCGGTCTCAGGGGCACTTTTTGGATGAGCTGGTGTGGGAACATCGACGGAATCGGTGGAAAGTCAGGAACTCCAGAAGAAAAGTCAGGGAAGAAAGGGGGTGAGCGAAAGCCCGCCGGTGCTGGTTCGTCGGGTGGGCTGCCCCCATTACGGTTGAGACTCTGACCGAGGTGGTTTTGGGTAAGTTTGAAAGGCTGTTCGCTAAGCATTTAGAGGTGCTTCGGAGGGAGATGATGGCCTCTCTAATAGGCTGTATTGATGAAGACATCGGTCAAGGTGCTAGAGCAAGGAGGGAAGGTGAAGGGTGTGGAGGAGGCAGTGTTGCAGCATAGCGACCAGTTTACCTTGATGGGTAAGGAGTTGCAGAGGTCAATAAATGGCTAAGAACCAAAGTGGAGGACCTGGAGAACAGGTCGAGGAGACAGACTTTGAGTGGGCTTGTCCTAGGGTGTGGAGGACTGGAAGCCGACTGAGTACTTTGCGGACATGTTTGCCAAGTTGATGGGGGAGGGGGAAGAGCCATCTCTCTACGAGCTGAACAGGGCTCATCAGTCGTTCCGGCCAAAGTCGAGAATGAATGAGCACCAAAGGCGGTCATAGTCTGCTTCCACAGTTACCATGTGAAGGAGACGGTTTTGAGCTGGGAGAAGCCGTGAAGTGGGAAGTCGTTGGTATACGTATGTACCAAGATCTTACGTCAGAATTGACAAGAAGGCAGACGGCCTTTGGACTGGTGAAGGCAGCATTGTACAGCAGTGGGGTGAGGTTTGGTGTGGTTACCCAGCGAGACAGAGTGACTCACGATTCAACGGACTTCTATTTTGAGACGTTGGAGGATTTTGTGAAGACTGAAGGACTGGGACCGAGATGCGATTCTTATTTTGAACTTGGACGGTGTGGGCTGATTATTTTTCTTCGATTTTTTTTCATCGTTTTTTTTCAACGGGTGGTTTTTCATGTGTTTCTGATTCTCTTTATACTTGTCTTTCTTTATTGTTCTGTGGATTTATTCTCTCCATTCTGACTGTATGGCTGGAGGGTTGGAGTTGGCTTTTGATGAGAGTGTGGGTTGGAAGGTTTTGCACATGGGGGGCCGGGTTACTGGCAGTGTGGTTGGGAGGAGGCGGGTGCTCTGGCAGGGGCCGCCAGGCTAGCCAATGAAGATTGGTCAGTGTATGGGAGTGTGGTGGAGGGGGGGGAGGGGCCATGGTCATTGGTGCCTGGTCGGGCAGGTTTCGATGGAGCTGGGAGATGTAAATGGTGGACGGAGGAGATTGACACTGGGTGAGGCCCCCGATCAGAATGATGACTTGGAACATGAAGGGGTTGGGGCAAGAGAGCAAGAGTTTTCTTGCACTTGAAGTGTTTGACAGCTGATGTGGTGATGCTGCAAGAGACTCATGTGAGAGTGAAGGACCAGATGAGGCTTAGGAAGTGTTGGGTGAGCCAGGTGTTTCCATTTGGGGTTTGACAGGGCCCAGGGGGTGGCAATTTTGGTTGGCAAACGGGTGAGGTTCCAGATGGAGAAGGTGGTGGTGGAGCCAGGAGGGCGGAGCAGGTACGTGATTGTAACGGATGCACTGGAGTGGAGGTTGCCGGGGCCATTAGTGTATATGTCTCCAATTGCAATTACCCGGGGATCAGAAGAAAATGCTGGCTGCCATCCTGAATCTGGATACCCAAGTGTTAAGGTGGGGGGGATTGGAACACACTTGAACCGAGGGGTGGACAGGTCTGAGCTGACTCTGTCGGTGGGGCGGGGGGGGGGGGGTGCAGTATTGGCTAGGCGTATGAGAGAGAGAGGGAGATGGGAGTTGGCCAATGGAGATTTGTACACCCGAGGGATCGGGAGTATTCATTTTCTTTCCCCGGTCCACAAAGTGTTCTCAAGGATTAACGTTTTTGTGGTGGGGAAGACGCTGTTGGCTGGAGTTAAAAGGGCAGGATGTTTGGCAATTGTGATTTTGGATCATACTCCATGTTGGATGGACGCGGTACTGGAAAAGGGATTGGCTCAGAAGCCGGGTGGAGTCTGGACTTGGGGTTCAACTGTACTGGGCTGGTCTCACCATCGGTGGTTTGGGAGGCTCTGAAGGCAGTGGTGAGGGGGGAGGTGATTTTGTTTAAGTCTAAAGTGGATAGTGAGGAGAGGGAGGAACTCCAACGGCTGACAAAGATTTAGGAGGTGGACGGGAGGTACGCGGGGGACCCGTATCCGGGGCTTCTGGCGAAGAGAAAGGAATTGCAGGCGATGTTCAACCTCTTGCCAGTGGGGAAATAGTGCGTCAGCTGAGTAGGGCAAAGAGGACTGCCTATGACAGGTCAGCTACGTAGGCAAGCAGCGGCGAGGGAGATCGTTTGGGTTTGGGATAGGGCGGGTGAGCTGGTGGTGGCCTGGAATGGATTAACAAGGTGTTTGAGGAGTTTTATAAGTTGGAGCCAGAGGATGAGTGGAAGATGAGGGAGTTTTTGGGAAGGTTAGAGGGCCTGAGTATGGGTGAAATGGAGAAGGCGGGGCTAGGGGAGTTAGTGGGGGTAGAGGAAGTGAAGGTGGCAATCGGGAAAATACAGAGGGGGAAGGTGGCGGGACCGGATGGGTTCCCGGTGGAATTTTACAAGAAGTTTAAGGATAAACTGGTTCCTTTGCTGGTGAAAATGTTCGAGGACGCGATGGTTAGAGGTGTTTTGCTGAAAACGATGGGACAGGCTTCCATCTCGTTGCTGTTAAAGAAGGATAAAGACGGAGTAGAGTGTAAGTCGTATAGGCCCATATCTTTGCTCAGTGAGGATGCCAAGATATTGGCAAAGGTGCTGGCGTTAAGGTTGGAGGTGTGCCTTCCAAGGATGATTAGGGAGGATCAGAAGGGGTTCATTAAGGGCAGACAGTTGTCATCGAATGTGAGGTGGCTGCTGATTGTGGTGCTTCCTGCACAGAGGGAAGGGAGTTGGAGGTGGTGATGGCATTAGATGCAGAGAAGGCGTTTGATTGGGTGGAATGGAGTTATCTGATTACGGTGTTGGAGAGGTTTGGGATTGGGTCTAGATTTGTGGCGTGGGTGAAGTTGCTGTTTTAGGAGCCGATGGTGAGCATGCGCACGAATGATATGAATTCAGGGTATTTTTCATTGCACCGGGGAATAAGGCAGGGGTGCCCAATGTACCCCCCCCCCCACTCCTTCTGTTTGCATTGGCAATGGAACCCTTGGCCATTGCACTGAGGAGCTTGGAGATGTGGAAAGGGATAGTGGGGTGGGGGGCGGTATGTGGGTGTCGCTGGTTACGTCAGCATTTATTGCCCATCCCTAGTTGCCCTTCAGAAGGTGGTGGTGAGTTGCCTTTTTGAACCGCTGCAGTCCATGACGTGTAGGTACACCAATATGCTGTTAGTGATTTCCTGAATGTTGCCCTAGCGACTGTAAAGGAGTGGTGATATATTTCCAAGTCAGGGTGATGAGTGACTTGGAGGGGAATCTTGGCGGGGTTCCCAGGTATCTGCTTCTCTTGTCCTTCTAGATGCTCGTGGTCGTGGGTTTGAAAGGTGCTGTCTAAGGAACCTTGATGAGTTACTGCAGTGCACCTTATAGATGGTACACACGGCTGCCACTGCTCGTCAGTGCTGGAGGGTTTGAATATTTGTGGAAGGGGGAGCAATCAAATGGGCTGCTTTGTCCTGGATGATGTCGAGCTTGTTAGGTGAATTGGACATTCTGAATTCTCCCTCAGTGTACCCGAACAGGCGCCGGAGTGTGGGATTTTCACAGTAACTTCATTGTCGTGTTAATGTAAGCCTACATGTGACACTAATAAAGCTAATAAAGATTATTATTAAAGAGCCGAGTGACCCTGGAGGAACCCAAACTGAGCGTCCGTGAGCAGGTTATTGCTGAGTAAGTGCCGTTTGATAGCACTGTTGATGATTTCTTCCATCATTTTGCAGATGATGGAGTAGACTGACAGGGCGATAATATTATTGGGCAGTGAATGCAGAAAAGGACAGGAATAAAATAGGGAGCTTTGTGGGTGAGGATGGAGGTGGGTTCCTGTAAGGTCGGGGTTGTGGGCGCAGGCAACCGTATCACTCCAATTGGCTCCAGAGAAGTATTTGGGATGTCCGGTGCTAGTAACCACACTAAAAATTTGAAGGCTGTTCCGGCAGCACTTTAAGTTGGGAGCAAGGTCAAGGGTGATGCCGATCAGTGAAAAGTCACAGATTTGAGCTGGGATGGAAGGAGAGGGAGGTGAAGCATTTGTTTCTGGGAGGGCGGTTTGCGAGCTTGGAGGATTTAATTGAGAAGTTTGGGCAGGTACGGGACTTTGTGAGGAAGATTTTTCTGACCTTCTCGATAATGCCTGCCTCCATGTTGATGGAGGAGGTGCTGACAGCGGGGAGATTGGAGAGGGGGTCATCTCAGCGATTTATGGGAGGATTTTGGAGAGGGATAAGGTGTCCATCAAGGCTAAGTGGGAGGAGGAGTTTGGGGCGGCATTGGAGGAGGGATTGTGGTGTGAGGTGCTGCGGAGTGAATGCCTTTATCTCATGTGTGAGGCTGGGGCTGATACAGTTGAAGGTGGTGTACAGGGCGCACCTGAAAAAGTCATGGATGTGCTGGCTATTTGAGGGGGTAAAGGACATCTGTGAGCAATGTGGGAGAGGTCCTGCTAATTATGTGCATATGCTCTGGTCCTGCCTGAAGTTGGAAAGATTGTGGAGGGCAGTTTTCAACACCATCTCGGGGTTTTTGTACATAAACATGGAGCCTGGGCCCCTGGAGGCCATATTCGGGATGTCACACCAGCCGGAGTTGCAGATGGTGCGGGGCAGTTGTTTTAGCCTTTGCCTCGCTGATTGCTCGCAAGTGGGTCCTGTTGGGATGGAGGTCAGCTTCTCCACCCTATACCTCGGCGTGGCAGGGGGACCCACTGGAGTCCTTAGCCCTGGAGAAGGTGAAATTGGCTGGGGGGGGTGGTGGTTATGGGTTCCACAAGAGTTGGGGTTTGTTCATTCTGCATATTGGCGAGTTGGTTACTGTCGACTGTTGAGGGGATGAGGGGAGTTCTTTTTGGGTGGGGGGGTCGAATGTGTTGGGTGTGTTTATTTTTATGTAAAATGTTTGAAAATTGGAATGAAAATACTTTAAAAAAAAAAAAAATCATAAAACCTCCCCAGAATGTGGACCCAGACAGCAGAACCCACCGGAAATGCACAGGCGAGCATTACCACCTGGGGGAAGGGCAGGGCCATGTCTCGGCAGTACCCTGGCACTACCTGCAGGGCAGTGCTGGAGGGCTATTACATGTGGGGAGGGGGATCTTGTGTGAGTGGGTGTTTCGGGATGGACACCTTGATGGTGGGAGGGGTAGATCCATGGCAGAAGTGTCGGGGAATTCAATGGGGGAAGTGCCGTGGGGGTTACCTGGTTTTTTTCTATTTTTATTTTATTTTTAAAAATTGGAGTGGCCTTTTAAAGGGGTACCCTGATCTTTTGAAAACTTTTATAATAATTGTTATTGTCACAAGTAGGCTTACATTAAGAACGCCATGAAGTTGCTGTGACAAGCCCCTGGTCGCCACATTCCGACGCCTGTTCGGTACACAGAGGGAGAATTCATAATATCCAATTCACCTAACAGCACGTCTTTTGGGACTTTTGATGGAAAACAGAGCACCCGGAGGAAACCCATGCTGACACGGGGAGAACGTGCTGACTCCACACAGCCGGGAATCGAATCTGGGATCCTGGAGCTGTGAAGCAACAGTGCTTCCCACTGCGCTCCTGTGCCGCCATGAAGTTGCTGGTGGCGCCAACATGCCGTTGTGGGACCCAACCCTTATCTTTTTTTTCCTATGTGGCTAAAACTAGGGTGGAGGAAGCCTTCCTTGGGGCTGGTGGTTTCCACCTTGTTTTCCTGCCCTCTATGTTATGGAGAAAAATTAGAAAATTCCACCGATTGTCTCATGAACTATGGCTGCAGCTTACATTGCAGCATCTCCCAGCCTCATGACCTCTTTCACCCAGAAGAACAAGAGCAACAATATCATGGAAACAATTCTATTATGCCAGCGCTAGCTTGCTGAAAGAACTATACACATAGTCCCAGCCTTCATGTCCTTTAAATTGTTTTGATTTCAATAAAAGGCCTAGTTTCTGTGTATTTTTCAGTTATCACTATCTTGTTACAATTGCTTGGCTGTTTTCCATAAGCTATAATTATCACAGCAGGGGGTCCTAAGTTGACATTTTGATTGACAGCTCAAGAGGCAATTAAAGGATTAGTTGTCTTTGATGTGGCATTATGAATAAATGTTTTTTTGTTTTTATAAGGAATTAAGCACTTGGGGTGATTTAAAATTTTGAATAGGCTTTCATGGATGGGAGCATTAAAAAAAATATAGTGAGGACTGTAATAGACATTGAGGCCTTCATTTTATTTCATTTCAACATGGTTCCTGATGTCGCCCATATGGATACTGGGTGAATTGACATAGAGAGTGTAACGGCTAAGAGTGTGGATGGGTTGGTGTGAATTGGCATTAAATTGGCATTGAGCTATAAGGGGCCATGGGGATTGATGGGTGAAATGGGTTGGTATTACATTGGCAAGGGGGCATTTAGGTGACATGGAGAATGGGTTGAGTGGTTGATGGGGTATGAGGAATGAGGACTGGAGGGTCTACAATATAACAAAACAACTGAGTCAAAGTCCCAAAGAATCAAGATGGACCTTTTAAGTAGCCTATTGTGGCTGCCTCCGATCAGCATCTGGGGACAGCATGCTCCACTCTTTCTCGCCCCCGTCCTTGCAGAGTAAAAATTCGGAAAAATTGGTAAATTTCCTGACTCGGACTGAGCACCTGGGTAGCAAAACCTCTGGCCTTTAGTTTCTAAGCTCCATGAACACTCATGGCTTAGGCATTTTTATCTTTTTAAATAAAACTGTTGTGTACATCAATAAGTCATATTTTCTATCGGAAGGATCAATTGCACTTTGCCTTAATTGCATTACCGTGCTACAAAGCTCAACATGAAATGCCAATAGATAGTTCTGATAGCTACTTTGGTGTCATTGCTCAACGGTGTGTATGTTCATCAGCTTGCTTACTGTTCGGTTTGCATACAAAAATGACACTCTACAAATTTGGAACTGAGTTTCTATGGAGCATAGATTTCTGAGAGAAGCATGGTAAACTGTTGTACCAGTGAGTAAATGACATCCTCGGAATTGCTGGGGCTGGTGTTATTTTATGAATATTTGATGCATTTACAAAAAGTTCCTCTTGATTCTATTTTGTTTTTATATAAATGATTTTATTGGGTTTTCGAACACAGTATATTTAAAGGTGTACACAAACAAAAAGAAAAAAGTACAGGGGAGAAACAAAGTGAGAAGATAGTACATAGCTAAATCGCTGGTTTTGAAAGCAGACCACGGCAGGCCAGCAGCACGGTTCAATTCCAGTATCAGCCTCCCCGAACAGGTGCTGGAATGTGGCGACTAGGGGCTTTTCACAGTAACTTCATTTGAAGCCTACTTGTGACAATAAGCGATTATCATTATCATTATCATTACAAGATAAAACTAACAACGCTATATAGTTCGAAAAATCACGTAACTAGTGAGTAAAGAAAAAACAAGGTGTGTGAGGAACAAACTGGGGAAGTGTATATATATCGAGGTACTGGAGAGACATTTACAGTATACCTTTATACAAGCCTTGTCTGTTCTTCCATTTTTACATATATCATCCCCCCCCCCCCTCCAACACAAAGAGAGTACATGCAGCACCAGTAATACAAAAATGGATCTGGGTGGACGCCCCTGATGATGTTGCTTGCTTCTCCCGGTCAATTTTCACTGTTGTAATTGTTGTGCGTTTGCCTCTGCTTCGGCCGTTCGTCATTTCTTCCTCCTGTACTTTCTACTCTCTGCTGCTATGCTTGTCATGGTCGCTGTCGTTTCCTGTGCTCTCCTTCCAGTTTGTGTTCCCTCGTCTTCCCATGCCCTCTGGTTCCCCTCTATTGTTTTTTACCTCCTGTCTTTCCTTCTTCCCCCCCCCACCCCTCTCTCTCCCTGCAGATTACATTTCTTTACTATTGAGTTTAGCTACCCCTCTGCACAGCTCCACCCCCCACCCCCCGCGTCTTTCCCTCCCTCCTTCTCTTTTCTCATGTTTTGGCTACTTTCCTCTGGCTCTTGGCTACTTGGTTATTCCTCAGCATGTTCGTTGCCCACAAACAGGTCCCGGAACAGTTGGTGAATGGCTCCCATGTTCTGTGGAAGCCATCGTCTGACCCTCGGATGGCAAATTTGATTTTCTCCATTTTGGGAGATTCTGATAAGTCGGACAGCCAGTCTGCAGCTTTGGGTGCTGCTGACCGCCAGCTGAGCAGGATTCTACGGCGGGCGATCAGGGAGGCAAAGGCAAGGTCGTCCGCCTCCTCTCGATGAAGCGATCTGACTGGTCTGATACCCCGAAGACCGCCACTTTTGGGCATGGCTCCACCCTCACCCCTACCACTTTGGACATTGCCTCAAAGAAGGCTGTCCAGTACCCAGCAAGTCTGTGGCAAGACCAGAACATGTGGGCGTGGTTGGCCGGGCCCCTTTGGCATCGTTCGCATCTGTCCTCCGTCTCCGGGAAGAACTTGCTCATTCAGGTTCTTGTTAAGTGGGCTCTATGTACCACCTTTAGTTTTGTTTGGTTGAGTCTTGCACACGTGGAGGTGGAGTTGACCCTATGCAGTGCTTCACTCCAGAGTCCGCACCCTATTTCGAGCCCCAGGTTTTCCTCCCATTTCTTCCTCGTTGCGTCCAGTACGGTGTCAGCCCTCTCTACCAGTCGTTCGCACATGTCACTACAGTTTCCTTTGCCTAGAATATTTGTGTCAAGTAACTCCTCTAGTAGTGTCTGTGGTGGTCGTGTGTATGTCCGTAGGAAGTTAAGCTGCAGGTACCGTAGTTCGTTGCCCCTGGCTACTCTTGATTCTATTTCAATATATTTATTCCATCCATACAGCAACATGATCACAGTAACTTACATGTTAAATGATGTTCAGTTTCACCTGAAGAAGGTTATCTGCAAATATATGAAGTACAGACAACATTGGAATTATTACTTTTACAAAACGTCCTTTATCATCTTCAGTTAAAAACAGGTTGCCAGTGTCATCGGCAAGTGACTGAGCCCCTACAGAAAGCATGCAACATCAGTCCGGTGCTAAGGGAATGCCTTCTCGTTTGGATTTATGTGAAACATAAAATTCAACTCTTGGATGATATTTTGAAACATCTTCTCCTGAGGGAACAACTGTGCAATACAAATTGGTAAGTTTCATTATTATTAAAACATTGCATTTGCCTCCAGGTTTCATAAATAGGGGAGACGGTGGCATAGTGATATTGTCACTGGACTAGAAACTAGAAACCCAGGGTAATGCTCTGGGGACCTGGGTTCAAACCCCGCCACTGCAGATGTTGAAATTTGAATTCAATAAAATCTGGAATTAAAAGTCTAATGATGACCATGACACCATTGTCAATTGTCATAAAAACCCACCTGGTTCACTAATGAAGGGAAGGAAATCTGCTGTCCTTACCTGGTCTGGCCTACATGTGACTCCAGACCCACAGCAATGTGGTTGACTCTTAACTGCCCCCTCAAGGGCAATTAGGGATGGGCAATAAATGCTGGCTCAGCCAGCGATGCTCACGTCCCATGAACAAATTAAAAAAATAGGCGATAAATGACAATACTGTTCAGGGAGAAAAGATATTGCTGGCATTGAATATTGCATCCTTTTAGTTGACAGAATAAGAGCAACATTTTGTGACTTCCCTAAAGGCAAAATTGTATCTGTATCGTATTTGTGTTACACATGTGAGGCAATTTTTAAAAATTGTGCACACTGTTCATTTATTGTGGTACTTTTCTTTCATAGTGCGCTTCGGAATTTTATTAACAGTTATTCCTTAATTTTTAATTTTTTGACATCTTGAAGAAATGGCTGCAGTGACAATGATGAACCACGGCAGGCCATTTCATTCTCTGTACCTTGGCATACTTAGGCACGTGTACAAAAACCCATTAGATGTGATGCTCGATATCTGTTTGGCATTGGAACCTGTTCCGCAGGGATGAATGGAATTGATAAAATGGCATTATATGTACGTATGACTTAAGCTGTAATATTGGAATTTATCCTAAGAATTCGTACCGAATTAGCTTTGAAGAATTGAGAATACGAATCAAAATTGTACAATAAACCAGTGGGTTTGGCCATGTGTTCATTTACTTACAGAGTTAAACATGACTAGAGGCAACAGTGTCTAGCTCATTGTGAGATCCAAGGCAAATGTTTTTTTTAAAGTGGTTTGCTTGCAATGGCTATCACCCAATACAGTAGCTAGCACATTGTACCCACCCTTTCTGTTCATTTTTGAAACAGTTCTTCTCAATCATACCCTGTACGTATCTCACCCTAAAGAGTCATGCATACAAATATTAGGTGGATTGGCCACGCTAAATTGCCCTTAGTGTCCAAAATTGCCCTTAGTGTTGGGTGGCGTTACTGGGTTATGGGGATAGGGTGGAGGTGTGGGCTTGGGTAGGGTGCTCTTTCCAAGAGCCGGTGCAGACTCGATGGGCCGAATGGCCTCCTTCTGCACTGTAAATTCTATGACATTATTGGCTGGATTCTCCATCGGCGGGATCCTCCGTTTTGCTGGCAGAATACTCACGCCCGCAGATTTCCCAACGGTGTGGGGATGCCCATAACGGGAAACCCCATTGTCCGGCTGCCGGGAGGGAGAATCCCACTGCTGGCTGGGGCGCAACGCACCAGAAAATAGGTGCGGCGGGACGGAGAATCCCGACCACATCTTTGTTTTTTAGTTTCATAATCTATTCATTTTATTTTTAATATTGAGTTGTAAGGAAATTGGCTTTTGCACAGTAATGTTATTTCTTCCTTGAGGTCCCATTGGAATTTGACAGTAAAGGGCAGCACAGTAGTACAGTGGTTAGCACTGTTGCTTCACATGCCAGGCACCCAAATTCAATTCCTGGCTTGAGTCACTGTCTGTGCGGAGTCTGCACGTTCTCCTCGTGTCTGCATGGGATTCCTCCGGGTGCTCCGGTTTCTTCCCGCAAGTCGTGAAAGATGTGCTTAAGTGATTTGGGCATTCTGAATTCTCCCTCAGTATACCAGAACAGGCACTGTAGTGTGGCAACTAGGGGATTTTCACAGCAACTTCAGTGCAGTGTAAATATAAGCCTACTTGTATTATTAATAACGATTATTATATAAGAAATCAGTGGTACTGAGGTAAAGATTTGGATTTTAAAAACCCTTCAGAAACAGTTTCTCAAATAGTTTGTTAGAGTCCCTGCTGACATATCAAAAATAAATCAACCTTGATTTTAGTACTTTCCTGAAATTGAAAGGAAAGACAAATAAACTAGATCAATGGCTAAAGCCCATTGTGACCTGTTGCAAAGCTGAAGCAATTTAGCTTTGTTAAACTAATGACACCATTAGTCCCCCTTTTCCCCCTCTCGAATAAATACAGCAAGAAGTGTTTTGAAGAATGGTTTTGACCTCTTTGAGTGCTGTGATTCTTGAGGATGGACTCAAAACAGGGGGCGAAATTCTCCGGTATCGGCGCGATATCCGCCGACTGGCGCCCAGAATGGCGCAAATCAGTCGGGCATCGCACCGCCCCAAAAGTGCGGAATGCTCCGCATCTTTGGGGGCCGAGCCCCAACATTGAGGGGCTAGGCCGGCGCCGTACGAATTTCCGCCCCGCCAGCTGGCGGAAAAGGCCTTTGGTGCCCCGCCAGCTGGCGCGGAAATGACATCTCCGGGCGGCGCATGTGCAGGAGCGTTATCGGCAACTGACGGCATTCCTGCGCGTGCATAGTGGAGGGAGTCTCTTCCGCCTCCGCCATGGTGGAGACCGTGGCGAAGGCGGAAGGGAAAGAGTGCCCCCTCGGCACAGGCCAGCCCGCAGATCGGTGGGCCCCGATCGCGGGCCAGGCCACCGTGGGGGCACCCCCCGGGGCCAGATCGCCCCGTGCCCCACCCAGGACCCCGGACCCGCCCGCGCCGCCTTGTCCCGCCGGTAAGGTAGGTGGTTTAATTTACGCCGGCGGGTAGTTTGCTGCAAACAATGGTTTGTTTGAGGTTGCGCGGTTGTTTGAAGGCAAGTAGTGGGGGTGTTGGGATGACCATGACAAGATGTTCATCATCATCAATGACGTGTTGAAGGCTGTGAAGAAGATGACCTAGTTTCTCCGCTCCGGGGAAGTACTGGACGACGAAGGGACGACCCAGTCTTCAGAACAGTGACCACGACACCACACAACCCTGCCATGGCAATCTCTGCAAGACGTGTCAGATATCGACATGGATACCACTATTACACGTGAGAACATCACCCACCAGGTATGCGGTACATACTCATGCGACTCGGCCAACGTTGTCTACCTCATTAGCTGCAGGAAAGGATGTCCCGAAGCGTGGTACATTGGCGAGACCATGCAGACGCTGCGACAACGAATGAACGGACATCACGCGACAATCACCAGGCAGGAATGTTCCCTTCCAGTCGGGGAACACTTCAGCAGTTAAGGGCATTCAGCCTCTGATCTCCGGGTAAGCGTTCTCCAAGGCAGCCTTCAGGTCGCGCGACAACGCAGAATCGCCGAGCAGAAACCTATAGCCAAGTTCCGCACACATGAGTGCGGCCTCAACCGGGTCCTGGGATTCATGTCGCATTACATTCATCCCCCACCATCTGGCCTGCGAAATCCTACCAACTGTCCTGGCTTGACACAATTCACACCTCTTTAACCTGGGGTTACCCCATCTCTGGATCTGTAAAGATTTAATCACCTGCTAATGCTCGCATTCCAAGCATTGTCTGGCATCTTTGAATCTGTCTATATATGTGTTTCTGGAACATACCTCTTCATTCACCCGAGGAAGGAGCAGCGCTCCGAAAGCTAGTGATTCGAAACAAACCTGTTGGACTTTAACCTGGTGTTGTAAGACTTCGTACTATTATAAAGGATGTAATAGCAGAACATTTAGAAATGCATAATGTGATGGGGCAAATGTATGAGAATTCTGAGGTGGTAACAAGCAGGATAGATGAAGGGGAACCAGTAGATGTAATATACTTGGATTGCCAAAAAGCATTCGATAAGGTACCACGCAAAAGGTTACTTAATATGATAAGAGCCCATGGTGTCCGGAGGGTCCATGCAGACTTGATGGGCCAAATGGCCTCCTTCTGCCCTGTAGGGATTTTATAATTAGCATTGATAGAGAATCGGCCAACTGATAGAGGACAGAGTTGAGATACGAGGGATATTTTCAGGATGGCAACCTGGAACCAGTGGAGTGCCACAGGTGCTGGGGCCACAATTATTCACAATATATATTAATGACTTGGATGAGGGAAGTGAATCCACTATGGACAATGGAAGTGAATGCACTTTTGCCAAGTTTATGGATGACTCAAATAGGTGGGAAGGAAAGTGGTGAGAATGACACAAGGAGTCTACAGTGGGATATAGACAGGCTAGTTGTGTGGGAAAGAACTTGGCAAATGGAATATAATGTAGGAAAATGTGAAGTTATGCACTTCCCTAGGAAGAATAAAGGAGCTGAATACTATTTAAATGGAAGAAAACTGCAGCACAGAGGGATGTGGAGGTCCTCGTGGATAATTCACAAAAAGCTAGCACGCAGGTTCAGCAGGTAATTGGGAAGGCAAATGGAATGTTAGCCTTTATTTGAAAGGGAATGGAGTATACAAATAAGGAAGTCCTGCTGAGACTATACAAGGCACCAGTTAGACCACATCTGGAATACTATGAACAGTTTTGGTCCCCTTATCTAAGGAAAGATATACGGTTTTGGAGGCAGTCCAGAGAAAATTCACTAGATTGATCCTGGGTATGAAAGGATTTTCTTTTTTTTTTTAATAAATATTTTATTGAAAATTTTTGGTCAACCAACACAGTACATTGTGCATCCTTTACACAACATTATAACAATACAGATAATAATGACCTTTTTTATATAAACAAAAAACAACAAATAAATAAATATTAAATAACAAAAATGAAAACTAGCCCTAATTGGCAACTGCCTTGTCACAGGCTATACCCCCCCCCACCCACCCACCCCCATCCCTCCCCCCCCCCCCCCCCCCCCCCAAGTCCTGGACTGCTGCTGCTGCCTTCTTTTTTCCCCCATCTATCTTTCCGCAAGATATTCGACGAACGGTTGCCACCGCCTGGTGAACCCTTGAGCCGACCCCCTTAGGACGAACTTAATCCGCTCTAGCTTTATGAACCCCGCCATATCATTTATCCAGGTCTCCACCCCCGGGGGCTTGGCTTCTTTCCACATTAGCAATATCCTGCGCCGGGCTACTAGGGACGCAAAGGCCAAAACATCGGCCTCTCTCGCCTCCTGCACTCCCGGCTCTTGTGCAACCCTAAATATAGCCAACCCCCAGCTTGGTTCGACCCGGACTCCTACTACTTTTGAAAGCGCCTTTGTCACCCCCACCCAAAACCCCTGTAGTGCCGGGCATGACCAAAACATATGGGTATGATTCGCTGGGCTTCTCGAGCACCTCGCACACCTATCCTCCACCCCAAAAAATTTACTGAGCCGTGTTCCAGTCATATGTGCCCTGTGTAATACCTTAAACTGAATCAGGCTTAGCCTGGCGCACGAGGACGACGAGTTTACCCTGTTTAGGGCATCTGCCCACAGCCCCTCCTCGATCTCCTCCCCTAGCTCTTCTTCCCATTTCCCTTTTAGTTCGTCCACCATAGTCTCCCCTTCGTCCCTCATTTCCCTATATATATCCGACACCTTACCATCCCCCACCCATTTCTTTGAGATGACTCTGTCCTGCACCTCTTGTGTCGGGAGCTGCGGGAATTCCCTCACCTGTTGCCTCGCAAAAGCCCTCAATTGCATGTACCTGAATGCATTCCCTTGGGGCAACCCATATTTCTCGGTCAGCGCTCCCAGACTTGCGAACTTCCCGTCCACAAATAGATCTTTCAGTTGCGTTATTCCTGCTCTTTGCCACATTCCATATCCCCCATCCATTCCCCCCGGGGCAAACCTATGGTTGTTTCTTATCGGGGACCCCCCCAATGCTCCGGTCTTTCCCCTATGTCGTCTCCACTGTCCCCAAATCTTCAGTGTAGCTACCACCACCGGGCTCGTGGTGTAGTTCCTCGGTGAGAACGGCAATGGGGCTGTCACCATAGCCTGCAGGCTGGTCCCCCTACAGGACGCCCTCTCTAATCTCTTCCACGCCGCTCCCTCCTCCTCTCCCATCCACTTACTCACCATTGAAATATTAGCGGCCCAATAATACTCACTTAGGCTCGGTAATGCCAGCCCCCCCCTATCCCTACTACGCCGTAAGAATCCCTTCCTCACTCTCGGAGTCTTCCCGGCCCAAACAAAACCCATGATGCTCTTTTCTATCCTTTTAAAAAAAGCCTTCGTGATCACCACCGGGAGGCACTGAAACACAAAGAGGAATCTCGGGAGGACCACCATCTTAACCGCCTGCACCCTCCCTGCCATTGACAGTGCTACCATATCCCATCTCTTGAAATCTTCCTCCATCTGTTCCACCAACCGCGTTAAATTTAGCCTGTGCAATGTGCCCCAATTCTTAGCTATCTGGATCCCCAGGTAACGAAAGTCTCTTGTTACCTTCCTCAACGGTAGGTCTTCTATTTCTCTACTCTGCTCCCCTGGATGCACCACAAACAGCTCACTCTTCCCCATGTTCAATTTATACCCTGAAAAATCCCCAAACTCCCCAAGTATCCGCATTATTTCTGGCATCCCCTCCGCCGGATCTGCCACATATAGTAGCAGATCATCCGCATATAAAGATACCCGGTGTTCTTCTCCTCCCCTAAGTATTCCCCTCCATCTCTTGGAACCTCTCAGCGCTATCGCCAGGGGCTCAATCGCCAGTGCAAACAGTAATGGGGACAGAGGACATCCCTGCCTTGTCCCTCTATGGAGCCGAAAATATGCCGATCCCCGTCCATTCGTGACCACACTCGCCACTGGGGCCCTATACAACAGCTGCACCCATCTAACATACCCCTCTCCAAAACCAAATCTCCTCAACACCTCCCACAGATAATCCCATTCCACTCTATCAAATGCTTTCTCGGCATCCATCGCCACTACTATCTCCGTTTCACCCTCTGGTGGGGCCATCATCATTACCCCTAACAGCCTCCGTATATTCGTGTTCAGCTGTCTCCCCTTCACAAACCCAGTTTGGTCCTCGTGAACCACCCCCGGGACACATTCCTCTATTCTCATTGCCATTACCTTGGCCAGGACCTTGGCATCCACATTTAGGAGGGAAATTGGTCTGTAGGACCCGCATTGTAGCGGATCCTTTTCCTTCTTTAAGAGAAGCGATATCGTTGCTTCAGACATAGTCGGGGGCAGTTGTCCCCTTTCCTTTGCCTCGTTAAAGGTCCTCGTCAGTACCGGGGCGAGCAAGTCCAAATACTTTCTGTAAAATTCAACTGGGAATCCGTCCGGTCCCGGGGCCTTTCCCGTCTGCATGTTCCTAATTCCTTTCACCACTTCTTCTACCGTAATCTGTGCTCCCAGTCCCACCCTTTCCTGCTCTTCCACCTTGGGAATTTCCAGCCGATCCAAAAAATCCATCATTCTCTCCCTCCCATCCGGGGGTTGAGCTTCATACAATTTTTTATAAAATGTCTTGAACACTTCATTCACTCTCTCCGCTCCATCTCTCCTTCCTCATCCCTCACTCCCCCTATTTCCCTCGCTGCTCCCCTTTTCCTCAATTGGTGTGCCAGCAATCTGCTCGCCTTCTCCCCATATTCATACTGTACACCCTGCGCCTTCCTCCATTGTGCCTCTGCAGTGCCTGTAGTCAGCAAGTCAAATTCCACATGCAGCCTTTGCCTTTCCCTGTACAGTCCCTCCTCCGGTGCTTCCGCATATTGTCTGTCCACCCTCAAAAGTTCTTGCAGCAACCGCTCCCGTTCCTTACTCTCCTGCTTCCCTTTATGTGCCCTTATTGATATCAGCTCCCCCCTAACCACCGCCTTCAACGCCTCCCAGACCACTCCCACCTGAACCTCCCCATTGTCATTGAGTTCCAAGTACTTTTCAATACATCCCCTCACCCTTAGGCACACCCCCTCATCCGCCATTAGTCCCATGTCCATTCTCCAGGGTGGGCGCCCTCCTGTTTCCTCCCCTATCTCCAAGTCTACCCAGTGTGGGGCATGATCCGAAATGGCTATAGCCGTATATTCCGTTCCCCTCACCTTCGGGATCAATGCCCTACCCAACACAAAAAAGTCTATGCGCGAATAGACTTTATGGACATAGGAGAAAAACGAGAACTCCTTACTCCTAGGTCTACTGAATCTCCACGGGTCCACACCTCCCATCTGCTCCATAAAATCCTTAAGCACCTTGGCTGCTGCCGGCCTCCTACCAGTCCTGGACTTCGACCTATCCAGCCTTGGTTCCAACACCGTGTTAAAGTCTCCCCCCATTATCAGCTTTCCCGTCTCTAGGTCCGGGATGCGTCCTAGCATTCGCCTCATAAAGTTGGCATCATCCCAGTTCGGGGCATACACGTTTACCAAAACCACCATCTCTCCCTGTAATTTGCCACTCACCATCACGTATCTGCCCCCGTTATCCACCACTATAGTCTTTGCCTCGAACATTACCCGCTTCCCCACTAATATAGCCACCCCCCTGTTTTTCGCATCCAGCCCCGAATGGAACACCTGCCCCACCCATCCTTTACGCAGCCTAACCTGGTCAATCAGTTTCAGGTGCGTTTCCTGTAACATAACCACATCTGCTTTAAGTTTCTTAAGGTGTGCGAGTACTCGTGCCCTCTTTATCGGCCCGTTGAGCCCTCTCACGTTCCACGTGATCAGCCGAGTTGGGGGGCTTCCCACCCCCCCCCCCTTGCCGGTTAGCCATCATCTTTTTCCAGCTTCTCACCCAGTTCCCACGCAGCTGTATCACCCCCAGGCGGTGCCCCCCCGCCCATCATCTCCCGTACCCACTCCCCCCTTTCCCCAGCAGCAGCAACCCAGTAATTCCCCCCTCCCACCCCCCCCGCTAGACCCCCCGCTAGCGTAATTACTCCCCCCATGTTGCTCCCAGAAGTCAGCAAACTCTGGCTGACCTCGGCTTCCCCCCGTGACCACGGCTCGCACCGTGCGACGCCCCCTCCTTCCTGCTTCTCTATTCCCGCCATAATTATCATAGCGCGGGAACCAAGCCCGCGCCTCTCCCTCGGCCCCGCCTCCCATGGCCAACGCCCCATCTCCTCTCCCTCCCCACCTCCCCCCCCATCACCACCTGTGGGAGAAAGAAAAGTTACCATACCGCAGGATTAGAACATAAAACCCCTCTTCGCCCCCCCCCATTCGCCCCACCACTTTGTCCAAACGTTCTTTTTCATACTCCACTCATTCCAGTTTTTCTTCTACAATAAAAGTCCACGCTTCATCCGCCGTCTCACAGTAGTGGTGCCTCCCTTGATATGTGACCCACAGTCTTGCCGGTTGCAGCATTCCAAATTTTATCTTCCTTTTGTGAAGTACCACCTTGGCCCGATTAAAGCTCGCCCTCCTTCTCGCCACCTCCGCACTCCAGTCTTGATAAACGCGGATCACCGCGTTCTCCCATTTACTACACCGAGTTTTCTTTGCCCATCTAAGGACCATTTCTCTATCCTTAAAACGGAGGAATCTCACCACTATGGCTCTGGGAGTTTCTACTGCTCTCGGTCCTCGCGCCATCACTCGGTATGCTCCCTCCACCTCCAACGGACCCGTCGGGGCCTCCGCTCCCATTAACGAATGCAGCATCGTGCTCACATATGCCCCGACGTCCGCCCCCTCCACACCTTCAGGAAGGCCAAGAATCCTCAGGTTGTTCCTCCTTGCGTTGTTTTCCAGTGCCTCCAACCTCTCCACACATCGTTTCTGGTGTGCCTCCTGTATCTCCGACTTCACCACCAGGCCCTGTATATCGTTCTCATTCTCGGCTGCTTTCGCCTTCACGACCCGAAGCTCCTGCTCCTGGGTCTTTTGTTCCTCCTTTAGCCCTTCGATCGCCTGTAGTATCGGGGCCAACAACTCTTTCTTCATTTCCTTTTTTATCTCCTCCACGCAGCATTTCAAGAACTCTTGTTGTTCAGGGCCCCATATGAAACTGCCACCTTCCGACGCCATCTTGGTTTTTGCTTGCCTTCCTTGCCGTTGTTCCAAAGGATCCGCTGCAATCCGGCCACTTTCCTCTCTTTCCATCCGTGTCCAGGGGGAACACCCTCCTGGTTTACCGCACGGTGTTTTTAGCCGTTAAAATTGCCGTTGGGGCTCCTATCAAGAGCCCAAAAGTCCGTTTCACAGGGAGCTGCCGAAACGTGCGACTCAGCTGGTCATCGCCGCACCCGGAAGTCTGAAAGGATTTTCTTATGAGGCGATGTCAAGTAGACTGGGCCTGTACTCATTGGAGTTCAGAAGAATGAGAGAATTACCTTATTGAAACATCTAGGATTCTCAGGGGGCATGACAGTATAGTTGCTGAGAGGCTTTTTCCTCTCGGACCAGAGAGTCGAGGTCTCGAGGGCATAATCTCAGAGAAAGGGGTCACCCATTGAAGACAGAGATGAGGAGGAATTCCTTCTCTCTGTGAATTTGTGGCATTCTTTACAGCAGAGATCAGTAGAGGCTGGATCTTTAAGTATGTTCAAGACTGAGATAGACAGATTTTTAATGTAAGGGAATCAAGGGTTATGGGGCTAAGGTGGGAAAGTGGAGTTGAAGATTATATCAGATCAGCCATGATCTCATTGAATGGCGGAGCAGATCCAATTGGATGAATGGTCTATTTCAGCTCCAATATCTTACGGCCTTCAAAGGGCACCTCCATTTGAGACACTCTCATGTTATCATGCCTACATTGACAGCACCCATCTCTTCCAGTGGGGCTGCCAGCCACATATCACAGTGGGCTCTCCTATTGGACCTCCTGGTTCACTGGTTCACTCATTGTCCTCAATTGAATGGGGCTCCCGAGTGTGGCTTCTTAATTGACTGCCTCTCGGAGAATTGCAAATCACACCCCACCATGATAATATCTGGGTTCATGACTAGAAATTGAGCATGAAGTCGGGATCCCATTGATCTTGATACAAAATTCAGTTGTGTCTCGATCTGTGCTGGTGGCTGCAAGTGTTCTGCCCCTGCTCTGCCATGCAGTCACTCAACATTGGCTGCACACTACAATCAGGCAAATGAGCAGGCAGCAACACATTTGTGTGTTACTGACATCAGAAGTAACAAGTGGACGATAATCGTGCATCATAATCAATGTGCATATTTTGGACCTTATCAAATTTCACAGTAATTTTCTCTAAATGAATTGCTGATCCAAAGAAGATGCATGCCTTTAATAAAAATAAAAATTATTTTTAAAAAAAAGATGTATGCACAAAAATAAAGCATTTCTGAAAAAAATCAATTAGAGTTGTAAATGCAATCACAATAGCAATTGTAATAAATTAAATAATCACACAGTGTGAACACATGAGACCTTTCATTAGGCACATTAAATGCCCATTGGATTGGATTTCGTTTATTGTCACGTGCACCGAGGTACAATGAAAAGTATTTTTCTGCGAGCAGCTCAACATTTAAGTAAGGGCAGCACGGTGGCCTAGTGGTCAGCACAGCTGCCTCACGGCGCTGAGGTCCCAGGTTCGATCCCGGCTCTGGGTCACTGTCCGTGTGGAGTTTGCACATTCTCCCAGTGTCTGCGTGGTTTCGCCCCCACAAGCCAAAAATGTGCAGAGTAGGTGGATTGGCCACACTAAATTACCCCTTAATTGGAAAAATTAATTGGGTAATCTAAATTTATTTTAAAAACCAGATCATTAAGTACATGAAAAGAAAAGGAAATAAAAGAAAATACATAATAGGGCAACACAAGGTACACAATGTAACTATAACACCGGCATCGGGTGAAGCATACAGCATTAATGAGGTCAGTCCATAAGAGGGTCATTTAGGAGTCTGGTAACAGCGGGGAAGAAGCTGTTTTTGAGTCTGTTCGTGCGTGTTCTCAGACTTTTGTATCTCCTACCCAATGGAAGAAGTTGGAAGAGTGAGTAAGCCGGATGGGAGGTGTCTTTGATTATGCTGCCCTCTTTCCCCAGGCAGCGGGAGGTGTAGATGGAGTCAATGGATGGGAGGCAGGTTTGTGTGATGGACTGGGCTGTGTTAGTTTCTTACGGTCTTGGGCTGAGCAGTTGCCATACCAGGCTGTGATGCAGCCAGATAGGATTCTTTCTATGGTGCATCTGTAAAAGTTGGTCCAAGGCATTTAAAATGATGGATTACATGTAAAATTGTAATTTGGAAGGCAGATGACCAGGATAAGGTTACACCAAGGGATCAATAAAATCAGTCATCCCAATGTAAATTTGCTTTACAGTTATCAGTATTTTGGTGCTTCAGCGTATGCTCTTCTTGAACAGATAGATATAGTATATTATTAAGCTCAGTTACAGATGACGTACAGATAGTTGGAGCCAACATAATAGTGAGACCTAAATAAACAAAATAAAAGAAAGATGATCAAAATGTCACTCATTTACACAGTGGAGAAAAATTAAGGATCATGAGTAACAATATTGAAAGCTCAATCCTGCACTGTGTTGAGATTTAAACTGTCTTCTCATCAACATTTACATTTTTGCACTTCCGGTAGTGGCTATGAGGGAGTAAGTCGCACATTTGGTGGCTCTCGCTCCGGCCGGACATTTAGACCTTTTCCCCCGACATTTTCGAACTTTTGAGTGCTGGAGTGGAAAACAATAGCACTCTAGATCTGAATCCATACAGAGTTGTATGGACTTAAGGAGTAGAAGGGAGCGAAAACAGGCGAAAAAGGGACTGAACAAAGGCGGTGTGGAAGTTCAAGCGGGAGGAAAGATGGCCGACGAATGGACCACGGAACGGACGGTCCAGACAGCACTGGACAACATGCTGAAGGTCATGAAAGAGAGCTTCGCAGCGCTGAAGCGGGATAATTTGGAACCGCTTCAGAAAGCGGTGGAGCGACTGGACCAAAGGCTGGACGCCCAGGATAAGAAGGTCCAGGCGCTGGAGAAGGCAGTGGAGGAGCAGGCAGATTTCTAAACGGTAGTGGACGTGGAAATTAGAAAGTTGAAGGAGCAACAAACAAGGCTGATGGACAGGCTGGAGCACCTGGAAAATAGGTCTCGCCGACAGAACCTAAGACTCATTGGCCTCCCGGAGGGGGCCGAGGGAGTAGATGCCACAACATATGTGGCAGACATGCTGCAGAAGCTGGTGGGGGACGATTTCTTCCCGCGTTCATTGGAGCTGGACAGGGCACACAGAGTGCATGCGAGGCAGCCGCGAGGGAGGCCCCCCCCCCCGGCGTCGATGGTGGTCAGGTACCGTGCTGCCCTTACGTGAGACCTCTATTAGATTGATACATTTTTTTATGTCCACATGGCTCCTGTCTGCCCATAGTGAATAACTGGGTGAGTGGCTATGGAGGTGTCATGAGCGTTTACGAGGGACATGTGTCAATGGGGGGGATGAGCTTTCTTTTTTTTTTAGAAAACATTTTATTGAAGCATTTGTAATTTTCACAGTTTAACAAATTAACATTCTAAACAGCCTAGCGGCCCGACACATGCAACAATATTACAATAACATAACCAACTACCCCCTCCCCCTAGCTCCTAACTACCCGTATATTAGATTCCCTGTCTCTTATTTTACACTGCCATGCCTCTCATTGTTCATCCCCCCCCCCCCCTCTCTCTTTCTGCTGATGTTCAGTTTTGCTTAAAAAAGTCGATGAACGGCTGCCACCTCCGAGCAAACCCCTGAATTGATCCTCTCAAGGCGAACTTAATCTTTTCCAGCCTGAGAAACCCTGCCATGTCACTAACCCACACTCCTGACTTTGGAGGCTCCGAGACCCTCCATCCCAACAAAATCCGTTTCCGGGCCACCAGGGAGGCAAAGACCAAAACATCGGCTTCTGCCCCCCCCGGGCCCCTGGATCCTCCGATATCCCAAATATTGCCATTTCTAGACTTGGAGTCACACTCCCTCCTAGGACCTCTGACATGACGTCCGCAAATCCCTACCAGAATCCCCTTAACTTTGGACATGCCCAGAACATGTGTACGTGGTTCGCCAGGTTACCCCCCACCGCCTGCACCTATCCTCCACTTCCTCAAAAAACCTACTCATCCGGGCCACAGTCATATGAGCCCTATGAACCATCTTAAACTGAATCAGGCTAAGCCTGGCACACGACGAGGATGAATTGACTCTCTTCAAGGCTGTTTCCCATAGTCCGACTTCCAACTCCCCTCCCAACTCAAAGAACAAAGAACAATACAACACAGGAACAAGCCCTTCAGCCCTCCAAGCCTGTGCCAAACACGTGTCCTATCTAGACCAACCGCCTGTATCCTTCTATACACTGTCTGTTCATGTGTCTATCCAGATAAGTTTTTTAAAAAATATTTTTATTAAGGTTTTTTAACAACACAATTTTTTCCCCTTACAAACAATAATCCCCCCCCCCCCAACCCCCCATGCTATCTCCCGCTCGTCCATCCCCTCAGACAGTCTCTCGTTCCCCCCTCCCCCCCCCCCCCCCCCCCCCAGGGTTGCTGCTGCTGCTGATCGACCTTCTTCTCTATCCAGATAAGTTTTAAAGGTCGCTAATGTATCTGCCTCAACCACCTCGCTTGGCAGTGCATTCCAGGCCACCACCACCCTCTGTGTAAAAACCTTACCCCACATATTTCCACTGAACCTATCCCCCCTCACCTTGAACTTTTACCCCCTTGTAATTGTCATTTCTGCCCTGGAACAAAACCTCCAACTGTTCACCCTATCTATACCCCTCATAATTTTATAAACGTCTATCAGGTCGTCCCTCAGCCTCCGTCTCTCTAGGGAGAGCAATTCCAGTTTATTCAATCTCTCCTCATAGCTAATACCCTCCATACCAGGCAACATTCTGGTAAACCTTTTCTGTACTCTCTCCAAAGCCTCCACATCCTTCTGCTAGTGTGGTGACCAGAATTGGACGCAGTATTCCAAATGTGGCCTAACCAACGTTCTATATAACTGTAACATAATTTGTGAGCTTTTATACTCGATACCCCGTCCTATGAAGGCAAGCATGTCATATGCATTCTTTAGCACCATTTACACCTGTGCTGCCACATTTAAGGATCTGTGGAACTGCACGCTCAGATCTCTGTCCTCCTTCCACTTCCACTCCCGATAGGGACCCCTTCCCACTCCATCAACTCCTTGTATATCTCCGAAACCCTCCCCTCCCCATCCCCCGTTTTTGACATCATCTTCTCCTGTATTCCCCTTAGAGGGAGGCGAGGAAAGCTTGGAACCTGCCTCCGGACAAAGTCCCGTACCTACAGGTACCGAAACCCGTTCCCACCCGGCAACTCAAATTCCTCCTCTAATGCCTCCAGGCTCGGGAAACCCTCCTCAATGAAGTGTTCCCCAAATCTCTCAATCGCTGCCCGCTGCCACCTCCAAAAGCCCCCGTTCAGTCCCCCCAGATCAAACCGGTGATTATCACAGATTGGTGACCACACTGATGGCCCCCTCCAATCCCATGTGCTGTCTCCATTGTCCCCACACCCTCAGGGCTGCCACCACCACCACCGGGCTTGTGGAGTACCGAGCCAGCGAAAACGGCAGGGGCGCCGTTAATAAAGCCTCCAAACTCGTACCCTTGCAAGATGCCGCATCCACTCGCTCCCACACCAATCCCTCCCCCACTGCCCACTTCCTAACCATCGATACATTGGCGGCCCAGTAATAGTTAATTAAATTCGGAAGGGCCAAGCCCCCCTCCCTGCGCCCCCGTTCCAAAAGTACCTTCTTCACCCTCGGGGTCTTACCAGCCCATACAAAACCCGAGATCACCGCGTTCATCTTCCTCAAAAAAGCCTTAGGGATAAAAATTGGAAGACATTGAAAAATAAACAGCAACCTCGGGAGGACTGTCATCTTCACAGTCTGCACCCTCCCCGCTAATGACAGCGGGAGCATGTCCCACCTACGGACGTCTTTTATTTTCTTGACCACCCTGCCCAGATTTAACTTATGGGGGGAATGAGTTTTCATGGAGGAGGTATGAAAGGCCATGGGGATGGGCTTGAAGGTGCCCAGCTGGGACAAAGTCCCAGAGAACTGAGGCAGGCCTTCTAACCAGACTGCATTGGCCCTCGCCTGCCCCCGTGACTGTCCATTTTCTGCTTCGTGAACCTCTGAAACGTTTGACTCTATCTTGCCCCAGCCTCACTGGAGTGAAAATTGGGTCTAACCCAAATCTGGTCCACCGAGTCGGGAAATTTCCCAACTTGAGCTGCTCGTCTTTTCTCGGTAGTGAAATTCCAGTCAAAAGTCTGTGCCATAATTTTTAAAATGTATTTAAATGTAGGCAGTGGGATACATTTATGACAATACATCAGTCACTAAAAGTACCTATCTAAAAGCACATAATATGTGTTTTCATGGCCATTTTGCAAACAGCTGATACTGGATTGATTGATTTATTGTCACATGTACCAAAGTTTTTCTACAGTTAAGGAAACTTACACAGTACGTACACAGTAGACAAAAAGAGTAATCGACAAATAGTGATTGATTACAATGCGGAACAAGGGTGAAACAAAGCAAATACATGAGCAAGAGCAGCATAGGGTATCGTGAATAGTGTACTTACAAGGCACAGATCAGACCGAGGGAGAGTCATTGAGGAGTCTAGTAGCTGTGGGGAAGAAGCTATCCCTATGTCTGAATGTGTGGGACTTCAAACTTCTGTATCTTCTGCCTGATGGAAGAGGGCAAAATCTGGGTGTGAGGGGTCTCTGACAATACTGTCTGCTTTCCTGAGGCAGCAGGAGGTGTACTTGCTAGCCCTGACTTATATTAAACAAAAATAACAATATCACAAGCTCACCAATAGACCATAGCGATAGAAATACGCTATTTATTTGAACTTTACAGATGTTCAGATTACTAAATGTCCTGAATGCAGGATTTAAATATTCACCCCAGTTTTCACCCCAACGAGAGCCGGGGTGTTATATAGGTACATTTGTGAACCCTGCCTCTAGGCAATGTAACTGATAATGTAGAAAATAGCCTAGGCATGTCTACCCACAAGTAAAATTCAATCTAACTAATTAGTATCCAATTAGTCTCGTCCCAATCACCAGCAAAGTGATGGAAGGTGTAATTGAGTGTGTTATCAATGGCACTTAGTCACAAATTACCTGCTCACCAATGCTTAGTTGGTGTTCTGCTCAGACCACTTGGCTCCAGACCTTATTACAGCCTTCATCTAAACATGGACAAAAAAGCTGAATTACAGAGGTGAGGGGAGAGTGACTGCCCTTGGCGTCAAGGCAGCATTTTGACTAAGTGTGGCATCAAGGAGCCCTAGCAAAACTGGGGTCAGTGGGAATCGGGGGGGGAACTCTCAACTGGTTGGAGTCATACCTAGCACAAATAAAGATGGTTGTAGTTATTCATAGAATCGTAGAATGGTTACAACACAAATTAAAGTCATTTGTCCCTCATGTCTGTGCCATCTCTCTGCAAGAAAATCTCAGCCGTTTCTACTCCCACCTGTTTTTCCCATGACCTTGCAAGTTTTTTTTCTATATGGATAATTAACCAAATCCCTTCTGAAAAACATGGGGCGGGATTCTCCGAAATTGAGGCAGAGTGTTCGCGCCGTCGAGGTTCACAACGGCGTGAAACGGCCCCGATCCCGACCGATTCAGGGCCCTTTAATGGGCTAGGAGCTGCGCCGCGTCATTTACGCGCGCCAGGCCTTGGCGCCGCGTAAAGGCGGCGTCGCATGCATGACACGGCCGGCACCGCATAACTGGCGTCACCCGTGCATGCGCGGGTTGGCCGGCGCCAACCCGCGCATGCGTGGTTGCCGTCCTCTCCGAGTCCGCCCCGCAAGAAGATGTCAGATGGATCTTGCGGGGCTGCGGAAGAAAGGAGGTCCTCTTTCAGAGAGGCCGGCCCGATGATCGGTGGGCACCGATCGCGGGCCAGACCCCATTTGAGGCCCCCCCCCCCCCCCCCGGTGCAGGATCCCCCCCCCTGCAGGCCGCCCACCAGCGTTCCCGCGCTGTTCCCGCCGGCAGCGACCAGGTGTGGACGGCGCCAGGGGGGAACCCGCCGTTTTGGGCAGGCCGCTCAGCCCATGCGGCACTGAGAATCGCGGGGGTACCGGTGAATCGCCATTTTGGCTGTCTCAGGTGATTCACTGGACCGCGCCGCGCAAAACGCGATTGTGCCAATCTGGCCGCTTCCGTGAATCGCGGGAGGACGTCGGACCGGCATCGCGGGAAAATTTGGCGACCCAGGCGATTCTCCAAACCGGCGCGGGAGCGGAGAATCGAGCCCATGATTAAATCTGCATCGATCACACTCTCAAGTTGTGCATTCCAGATCCTAACAAATCTTAGCATTAAAAAATTCCTTGTGTCACTTTTAATTGTTTTGTTATTCACTGTAAATCACTATCCTGTTATTTTGATTCTTCCTTCAAGAACACTTTCTCCTTCTCTACTCTGTCCAAAACCCTCATGGTTTTAAACACCCCTAACAAATTCCCTCTCAGATGTTTCTTCTGTAGAGAGAACAATCCCAGCTTTGCCCATATAGTCACAAAACTGAAGTTCTCAATCCTGAAACTGTTCTTGTACATCTTTTCTCTCTCCTTTGAATGGTTTCATATCCTTCTTAACGTGTGTTGTTCAGAATTGCACACACATACTCGAGTTAAGGCCAAACCAGTATTTTATAAGGTTCACCGTAACTTGCTTGCTTTTGTACTCCGTGCCTTTATTAGTAAAGCCCAGGATCCTGGATGCCTTATTAACCACTTTCTCAACCTGCCACATTCAACAATTTGGGCACAAATACCCTGAGGTCTCTCTGTTCCTGCAGCTCCTTTAGAATTGTATCCTTTGTTTTCTGTTGCCTCTCTTCATTCTCCTCACTATATCATATCACTTCACACTTCTCTGCATCAAATTTCATCAGCTATGTGTCTGCCCATTCAACCAGCCCATCTATGCCCTCTTGAAGTCGATCACTATCACAAAATTGCTACAGCACTGAAGGACGCCATTTGGCCTCTCATATATGTGCCAGCTCTCTGAATAAGTAATTCACCTAGTGGCATTCTCTCCTTAACCCTGCAATTTCTTCCTTTTCAGATAACAATGTAATTTCCTTTTGAATACTATGATTGAAGTTGCCTCCACTACGTTCTCAGGCAGTGCATTCCAGACATTAACCTATCACTATGTGAACATTGCTTTCCTCATATTGATTATTTTGATCTGTGTCCTTTCCTTCTCGATCCGTCACAAGTGGGAACAGTTTCTCCCTATCTACTCTGCTCACACTCCTCAATTTTGAATATCTCTATCAAATTTGGGAACTCCACTGCAGGGGTCAGTGTTGGCACTGTTGGTCTTCCTGATATGTATTAATGACCTCGACTTTGGTGTGCAGGGCACAATTTCAAAATGTGTGTTTGATATGAAACTTGGAAGCATTGTGAACTATAAAGGGGATAGTTAGAACTTCAAAAGGAAGGTAGTTGGAGGTCAGTTATCTCAGTACCAGGACATCACTGCAGGAGTTCAGGGTAGTGTCCTAGGCCCAACCATCTTTGGCTGCTTCATCAATGATCTTCCTGCCAACATAAGGTCAGATGTGGGATATTCACTGATGACTGCACAATATTCAGCACCATTCGCAACTCCCCAGACCCGAATTAGTCCATATCCAAATGTACAATATTCAGACTTGGGTTGGCAAGTAACATTCGTGCCACACAAGGGCCAGGCAATAACCTTCTCCAATAAGAGAGAATAAACCATTGCCCTTGACATTCAATGGCATTACCATCACTGAATACCCCACTATTAACATCCTCGGGTGACCATTGACCACAAACTGAACTGAATTAACCATTAAATACTTTGTCTACAAGACCAGGTCAGAGGCTAGGATTCCTGCGATGAGTAAGTGGGCAACATGGTAGCACAGTGGCTAGCACCGTGGCTTCACAGTGCCAGGGTCCCAGGTTTGATTCCCCGCTGCGTCACAGTCTGTGCGGAGTCTGCACATTCTCCCCGTGTCTGTGTGGGTTTCCTCCGTGTGCTCCGGTTTCCTCCCACAGTCCAAAGACGTGCACGTTAGGTGGATTGGCCATGCTAAATTGCCCTTAGTGTCCAAAAAGGTTCGGAGGGGTTATTAGGTTACGGGGATAGGGTGTAATTGAGGGCATAAGTGGGTTTGTGCAGTCTCGATGGGCCAAATGGTCACCTGCACTATATGTTCTGTGTTCTATGTTCTATGTAACGCACCCCCTGACTCCCCAAAGCACAAGTCAGGGGTATGATGGAATACTCTTCACTTGCCTGGATGAGTGCAAGAAACTCAACATCATCCAGGACAAAGCAGCCGCTTGATTGGCACTGCTTCCACAAACATTCACTCCCTCCACCACAGATGCACAGCAACAGCAGTGTGTACCATCAGCAAGATGCACTGCCGGAACTCACCAAGGGCCCTTAGACTGCACCTTCAAAATCCACTACCATCTTGAAGGACAACATCAGCATACACATGGGAAGCCCACCACCTGGAAGTTCCCCTCCAAGTCACTCCCCATCCTGACTTGGAAATATATCGCTATTCCTTCACTGTCGCTGGGTCAAAATCCTGGAACTCCCTCCCTAATAGCACAATGGGTGTACCTACACCTCATAGACTGCAGCAGAAGGGTAGGCAACAAATGCTGGCCTAGCCAGCGAAGCTTAAATCCCGCAAATCTTTCTCGTGTATGAATTACCTCTTCTTTCACCGTGGCCTGGGTAGCGTCTTTGTTTCTTGGTAAAGGCAGATGTAAAGTTTTTATGTCAACCTCAACAATGCTTCCATGCGTAAATCTACTTTTTGGTCCCTAATGGATTTTATTCCTCCTTTTCCCACCCTTTTATTATTTATTTGCTCACAAAAGACTTTGGAATTAGCTTTTATGTTAGGCGCCAGTCTCCATACACCCTTTTTGCTTCCCTTGTTTGTTTTTCCACTTCCCCTCTGACTTTCTGTACGTAGCCTGGTTCTCCATTGTATATCCACCTGACATATAACAGAAGCACACCTTTTCTCCATCTTAACCTCCAGCTCTTTTGTCATCCAGGGAGCTCTGGATTTGTTTGTCCTACCTTTCCTCTGAGGGAATATACCTTGACTGTACTCAAACTATTTCTTCATGTTTTTCTGCCAACCTTTGATTCCAAATTTGTCAGCATAGATCCATTCTTATGCATCTGAAGTTGGCTTTTTCACAGTTAATTATCCTTATTTTGGATTGTTCTTAGTCTTTTTCTATAGTTAGCTTAAAACTTAAGATATAATGATCATTGTCCCTTAAATGTCCTCCTATTGATACTCGGTTCACTTGGCCCACCTCATTCCCGAGAACCAGGTTTAGCAGTGCCTCCTTTCTCTTTGGCCAGGAAACATATTACTGTAGAATTCTCTAAGAACTCATGCTCCTCCCTTCCCTTTACACTTCTACTATCCCATTCTATATTTGGATAGTTAAATGCCACCCATTATAACTGCTCTACAATTCTTGCACCTCTCTATAATTACCATACAAAGTTGTTTCTCTACATACATTGGCAGTCTATAGATTACTCTGAGCAATGTAACTGCACCTTTTTTATTCCTTGGCTCTAGTTTAATGGATTGTGAATTTGACCCCTCTGAGGCGCCTCTTTCCAGCACTGCAACGCTGTCCTTAATCAATACCGCCGTCCCTTATCTTTTTCTTTGTTTCTTTAGGGGCGGCATGGTTGCACAATGGTTAGCACAGCTGTTTCACAGCTCCAGGGTCCCAGGTTCGATTCCTGGCTTGGGTCACTGTGCGGAGTTTGCACATTCTCCCCGTGAGGCGTAGGTTTCCTCCGGGTGCTCCGGTTTCCTTCCACAGTCCAAAGATGTGCAGGTTAGGTGGATTGGCCAGGGTAAATTGCCCTCAGGGTAAATGGGGTTGCTGGGTTACAGGGATAGGGTGGAGATGTGGGCTTAAGTAGGGTGCTCATTCCAAGAGCCGGAGCAGACTCGATGGGCAGAATGGCCTCCTTCTGCACTGTAAATTCTATAATTCTATGATTCTTATCTTTCCTGAACACCTCGTATCCAGGAATGTTTAACACTCAGTCCTGCCCTTCTTGACCCAAAGTTTCAATCCTCCACGGAAAATCTGGATGACCTTCAACAACTTGAGGACAGGCTAGGCAAGGTGTCTACAAGATTATGAGGGGTATGGATAGAGTGGATGGGCAGGCACTCTTTTCCAGGGTGGAGTGGTCAGTCACTATGGGCATAGGTTTAAGGTACGTGGGGTAAAGTTTAGAAGAGATGAGCGAGGTAGGTTTTTTTACACAGAAGTCTGGAACGCGTTGCCAGGGGAGGTTGTGGAAGCAGAAACATTAACGGCGTTCAAAAGGCATCTCGACAAATACATGGATAGGATGGGTATAGAGGGATACGGCACTAGGAAGTGCTGAGGGTTTTGGCCAAGGGTGGTATCATGACCGGTACAGGCTTGGAGGGCCGAAGGGCTTGTTCCTGTGCTGTATTGTTCTTTGTTCTTTGTGTGGCTACTTGCTTCACAAATCGAACATGAAGCCCAGCTCAAATTGTGACTCTGGCCATCCAAATCAGATCATCAGCCATCCAAATCAGATCATCGGCCTACACTAAACGTCTGCCCTGAAAGATCCAATCCTGCTGGCATCACACCATTCATACTGCTTCAGCTGAAGGCGTTGAATGGATTGTTAACCACAACATCAAATTATAATTGCTTTCCCATCCCTACGAATAAAAATATGTTGTGTCTTGTATTTCCAAATCTGAGATTACATTAATGTATACCACAGAACAGTTGTCCTATCACAAACACCTGGGACCATCTCTGTATATTCCCATCCTGCCAAAAAAATGGTTCACTATTATTCTCTGCTATCTGATCCTTAGCCAATGCCCTTTAATTCCAGGGTCTTCAATGTGTATTATTTTGAATTTATTCCTCCAGGATAGTCCACTGAAAATATGCACTATTGAAATTGTTAGTACAAAGGAGGACCATTATTACAATCACTATACAGAATATAATATGTAAAATTGTATGTATTGTCAGTTAAAATAAAAGATTTATAGCTGTAAGAACAAAATAAATGATTGACAAACTACAGTAATAATGACAAAATACAAATTTCTTTACCCGTCAGTCTGGCCTCAATAAAAGTCGAGATGGATTTGCAGGTACAGCATTAGTTATTTTATTTGGCTTGCAAGCCTGATTCATTTCACAGAGGTATAAGACACATCCAGTCTCCTACACCCCGGAAAGCGAATGAACAAAGAGACAAAGGGATTTCTGCAAATCAATTCAAATGGTATCAAGTTTCACATACACAATTCCCATAGGTCATCCTACACCCCTCCTGACCTGGTCATACATTCTGATTGGCTCACTTCCAATCCCTTCCTCTGGCCCCTATTACCCAGCATCCTTTTCTCCTCCTTTGGTGGACACACCTCCTCCTTGCTTTGCCATGCGGTCTGAAATCCTTTGTCTGTGAACTCACCAGAATGAGACTGGCCTATCTCTACATTACAGTAACTAATATCTCTAAAGTAACTATTTTATATCACATTCGTCAATAATAGGTGACATCGTGTTTTTTTTAATCTTCAGGATTGATTCTGCACTTAGTTTGCTGCTCCTAGGAGAAGCTGCCAAAATGAACATGACTTGTTTGAAAGCTTTGACAGAGCTGGGCTCAATTCTTATTTCACGTTTAAGCTCTCACAGTTTAAACCAGGTAAAGGTGAAACTACATGGTATGCATGCAAAATATTACAGATCATTCTTTTAAGAACTAGTTTTCTCTTAATTTAAGTATGTGCGGCTGGATTCTTTACTGGCGGGATTCTCCGTTGCCCTGGCAGCACCCTCACCCCCAGGGATTTCCCGACGGCGTGGGGCTGCTCACAGTGGGGAACCCCATTGGCCAGCTGGCGGGACAGAAAATCCCACTGCCGGCAGGAAGGAGAATCCCACCTGTTACATTTGTTTAAGTTTAAATCTCAAGAAAACTTTGCTGCTGTTCTGATCCATTCTCAAAGTAATTAGAGCCGAGTAGGGCAGAACATCAGAAATCAGGGTAAATTGAATGGAAATCTTTCTGGATAGATGTGTGGGGATGGGTGCCTCAACTTGCCCCTTAAAGACAATTTCCATGAGAGGATTTCGTATGCCAGGGGTTCCCATGCCCTGGGTCTTCAAAGAGACCTACATAGGTGTGTGTAGCTATGCTTGGTCAAACTATTTGCAATACCTGGCGCACTGGTGGATCTGGGGATCATATTAAGATCCAGGCTAGGATGGAGGCATAGACCATTGAAGTATTGTAGATGTAAGTTTTAAAGATGTATTTAAAAGAACTGATGGTGGCTTGCTTTGTAATGGCAAAAGGCATTTGATAAGGTGCCACATCAAAGGTAGTTGTGGAAAATAAGAGCTCATGGCTTTAGGGCAGCATGGTAGCATGGTGGTTAGCACAATTGCTTCACAGCTCCAGGGTCCCAGGTTCGATTCCTGGCTTGGTTCACTGTCTGTGCAGAGTCTGCACGTTCTCCCCGTGTGTGCGTGGGTTTCCTCCGGGTGCTCCGGTTTCCTCCCACAGTCCAAAGATGTGCAGGTTAGGTGGATTGGTCATGATAAATTGCCCTTAGTGTCCAAAATTGCCCTTAGTGTTGGGTTATGGGGATAGGGTGGAGGTGTGGGCTTGGGTCGAGTGTTCTTTCAAAGAGCCGTGCAAACTCGATGGGCCGAATGGTCTCCTTCGGGACTGTAAATTCTATGGTAAACTTAGTAGATGGTGTCTCTCTACTAACTTGGATAGATGATTGGCTGGCAGAAAACAGAGTACGCCATAAATGTGTCTTTTTCTGATTGGCAGGATTTGACACGTGGAGTCCCAAAGGGCTCTGTGCTGTGGTCTCGTTTTACAATTTATATCATATAATCATAGAATTTACAGTGCAGAAGAAAGTCATTTGGCCCCTCAAGTCATCACCGGCCCTTGGAAAGAGCACCCTGCCTAAGCCCATACCTCCACCCCATTCTATCACTGTAACCCCACCTAACCTTTTTTGGACACAGAAGGGCAATTTAGCAGGGTCAGTCCACCTAACCTGCACAACTTTGGACTGAGGGAGGAAACCGCAGCACCCGGAGGAAACCCATGCAGACATGGGGAGAACGTGCAGACTGCGCATAGACAGTGATCGAAGCCGGGAATTGAACCTGGGACCCTGGAGCTGTGAAGCAACTGTGCTACCGTGCTGCCCTCACTTAGATGAGGGGAACAAAGGCATGGTGGCTAAATTTGCAGATAACACAAAAATAGGTAGGAAAATATTTCTGGAGAGGACTTAATAGGTTGCAGATGGATAGAGGTAAGTTGAGTGAGTGGGCAAAAATCTGGCAGATGAAGTATAATATAGGAAAATGTGAAGTTGTTCACTTTGGCAGGGAGATAAAAAGGCTGATTATTAGTTAAACCTAGAACCACTGCAGAATTCTGGGGTGCAGAGGGATCTAGGTGTTATTGTGTATGAGTCATGAAACGTTAGTATGCAGGTGCAGCAAGTAACTAAGAAGGCTAATGGAATGTTCTCCTTTATTACGAGAGGAATTGATCATAAATGTAAGGATGTTCTGCATCCGTTATACAGGGGATTTGCGCGGTCATGTCTTGAATGCTGTGTGCAGCTTTAGTCTTTTTATTTAGTGAGGGACAGGACGTCAATGCATTGGAGATAGTTCAGAAGAGTTTAGAAACATAGAAACTAGGAGCAGGAATTGACCATTCATCCCTTTGAGCTTGCTCTGCATTCAGTATGATCAGGGCAGGTCCTCTATCTCAATGCCATATTCCCACTTTCTCCCCATACCCCTTGGTGCAGAAGGGTGCTAGACTTGAGAATCATCACCTCCTTCGAGGAGGTGACCGGTATGGTCGAGGACAGGGCGGCCACTAATACAGATTGGCGGACGTTGCAGAGGTGAGGAACCACCGGGATCCACCCGGAGGATCTGTCAAACGTGAGTTATTGCCCCACTGACCACATGTCCATTCTCCTGCAGGTCCTCCCAGGTGACCCCCCCTCTCCTGACTCCGAGGAGGATAGCACCGAGGATGCAACCAGCCGTGGCACAGCTGTCATCCCACCCTCCACCAGTGCAGATACACATATCTCGGTGGGACATGTTAGTGGTCAGGTTTCTGGGGCACAATCTGGTGAGCACCACACTGCCGCTGTTGTACATCTGGTGGAGGCAGGAACCCCCAGGCGAGACAGCAGTGGGAGGCATGCTGGATCCCAAGACCCAGCTGGGTCCCAGACTGATGATGAGCCTCAGCTGAGTGGGTTACCCGGAGCTGATGGAGACGATAGGGAGCGTCCGGGACATTCTGAGGGAGATGCCAGCGTCACTCCAGCAGATCCATAGCCGCTTGGAGGAGTCCCAGAGGCTACGAGCACAGGAGATGGCGCCGGCAATGAGTGGCACCGAGGCAAACACTGTTAGAGTGGTGACCGCAGTGGAGAGCCTGGTGCACGACATTGGCACTATAAGTAAAGGTGTCCAAGACGTCGCGCAGTCGGTGATGGCCGTGGCTGAGGGTCTTGGCAGGATATCTGCCTCGCTGGGGGATATCACCCAGCACCAGACCGACCTTGATGAGGTTCTGAGGGACATGTCCTGCTCTCAGATGTGCATGGCTGAGGCGCTGGAGAGCATGTTCCAATCACTGAGGAGCATCGCCGAGGGTGTCGACACGATGGTGCGGACTATAGGGAACTGCCAGAGCCAGATGATGCAAGGGCAGCCGGGACACGAACTAGCTGCCCCTCCATCCCAAGGTGAACCCCAGGGCCCTATGGGCACCGACTGGGAGGAGGGGTGCTGAGTGCTAACCTGGACCCATCCCATGGAGTGGCAATGGTGGCCACCAGCTCCCCCAAGTTCAACCTCTCTGATGAGGCCATGTCTCGCAGGCGGCACACGGGATAGGGCAGCACGGTTGTGCTTGTGCTGCTGGCAAGTGAGCCGGAGCCCTCCGGCCCCTGAGCCCCCTAAGGCTGCCCGTCAGAGGCATCGATGGCAATGGAACAAGGTAAGCAGCTGGCTGCCTCCACCTCAGATATGCATCCTGGGGAAACACCAAGACGTAGTGGTGGTAGAGCTAGGAGGGCCAAGCACGTTAAGGATCACTGAGGGCACAGGAGGGAGGGAGGGGGTGGGGTGGGGGGTAGGTAGGGGTGGGGTTGGGGGCTGGGGGGGGTGGCACTTTCAGGAATGGGGTATTGTACAGCACATTAAAAAACTTTTTGCACAACCATTATGATGCCTCTGTCACTTTCTTCCGCAATGTGGGCTGACCCCCGGACCTTTTGCCCATCTCTCCAGACAACCCCCCCTCCCCGTGGCACCCACCCACACTCCGACCGTGGTCTTGTCCCCGGAGCTGTGTCCATCCCCTGGGTGTTCCGATGTTAGCTGCTGCATGTGTGGTGTTGCCTCCCACAGTGTTCAAGGACAGTGTCCAGGCATCAAAGTGCGATTGGAATGCTAGGCATTGACACCCACATGCTACATGGCCCGCCTACCCATGGGATCCATTTGACATGTGTCAAGTGCTCACTTAAATATAATTGCCAATTCCGTACTAGCGGTTGTCTCCAGCCGCGCAGCCAGAGTCCTCAACAGTCGGCGGTGCTTATGGGTGATCGGTGGGCAGACGGGCAGGAACAAGGGTTGCCCCCAGAATGAGGTTGAGATCCAGGGGATGGCATGGTGGTACTGGGAGTGATTGCCCCCCCAGCGCCTCCCCCATCCACCAACCCTCCCATGGTCCCCAACCCCCACCAAACACTGGGGTGGCAAGCCCAGCACTCCCGGGTTCTTTGCCTATGAGCAAGGATTTCTACTCACCTCCTTGACTCCCCAAGAAGCCCTTCTGCCAGGTTCATGTTTTTAAAAAGATGTACTAATTGGCGCCAGAGTGAGCACTTGCTGGAGAGGCAGCTGAATGATGGGAGGCCGGTGGATATGGGGCCGCTCCCGCTGATTGTATGGAAATTGGGCCTAAGTGGTGATAATTGGTTTCTCGCCGCACTACAGTGTGATCCTGATTTCGCCTACCGGAGTGGGCCGGTTGCATCGCAAACTGTTTGCCGCCCGGTGCGGATCTAGTTTTTGGCCTCTCCTGCTATTCACAGGCCTCGTTATGCTTGAGCATGAGCGTAACGAGGCCAGACGATCACGCCCTATATTTCTTTCTTGAATACATTCCGTGACTTGGGCAGCACGGTAGCATTGTGGATAGCACAATTGCTTCACAGCTCCAGGGTCCCAGGTTCAATTCCGGCTTGGGTCACTGTCTGTGCGGAGTCTGCACATCCTCCCCGTGTGTGCGTGGGTTTCCTCCGGGTGCTCCGGTTTCCTCCCACAGTCCAAATTTGAACTGGGGAGAATAATGGAGGGGTTCTACAATTCATGGGCATTATTCATTATGCGCTTTCGAGAATTGGATTACATCGAACACTGGGGGCGGGGGTGCGGCTGGAGAGTTGTGGGGGGAGGGGGACTGTATGTGTTAATGGTGACGATGGGTGATTCCTGATTCCTTTTTGTTATTTGTTTAAGTTAACATGCGGGCCAATGTCTGGGGTTTGGTGGGAGGATGGGATCGTTGTTATTGATATGGGGATTGACATTACATTCGTCACTGATTATTGTTTATTGTTGGGTGTAAATTTGGGAGAAAATGTGAAAAAGAAGGAGAATAAAAAATATGTTTTAAAAAAAACTTGCCCCATGCTCGCTGACCTACTGTGGTTCCTGGTTGGCAAACATTTGATTTTAAAATTCAAATCCGTCCGTGAATTTCTGTAACGTCTCTATCTCTGTCACGTCTACAATTTTACCCCTTGCTAGCCATTCCGGTCTCTTGCATATCCTCAATTACCTGTCCTCATATTTCTTGATGTACCTCCTGTGAAACACCTTGGGACATTTTGCAATGTTACAGGCCCTGTATTTGTCGTTGTGGCTACATACTTACTTTCCTCTAAGAATGGCTTTTCCATAGTGCCTTATTTAAAATTGTCAGGGGCCTGGAGCAGGGGAGAATTTTGCAGATTGGAATGCACTACCCCAGCCAAATGACTTGTGTTTTGGAAAGAACAAGTTCTGACGCAGATTGGAAACTCCTTATCCAGTTGTCTTTTCTTACATAAGACTATAAAAGTGTACAAGGTATTCTTTGGCAGCATTATGAAGTACAATAGAACTGCATTAATTCATGCTGTTTGTATTGCAAACTTTAATACGTGAATCCAATATATTATAGGAGATGTATTTTAATTCTAGGAAAATGTGAGCACAGAAGATCTGAACGTTTGTTCCTTGCAGCTAAGTCATCTTTATTGCTGTATACTAGGAGACATTTGTCTCTTTGGCAGCACCTCAGAAATCCAAAAGGCTGCTCTAATTGGGTGTGGAAATTCATCAAAGCAACCTAATAGGACAAGTGCACCAGGATTGCTTCAACTTCTACAGATTCAGCCAGCAACAACACCAGGAGATGGTAAGTGCAAGGAAGGAAGGCAAATTCGATTATTTTAAAAAAATCAAAATTGGTAGCAATACACCAGAAGGGATGATAATGCTACAACTGGTATTCACGTTACATTTCTGTATCTCCAGCTATTTATTAAAAACTTCATATCTGCATTCAAGTCCTGTCTTGGGCCAGATTTTGTAGTTGGTTGTAAATAACTGATTTCTACCATTCATCATGCTTACAGTTAGACTTTTAGTCAGCTTTTGAATGACAACTTACAATTATGGTTTAGCACACTGGGCTAAATCGCTGGCTTTGAAAGCAGACCAAGGCAGGCCAGCAGCACGGTTCAATTCCCGTACCAGCCTCCCCGAACAGGCGCCGGAATGTGGCAACTAGGGGCTTTTCACAGTAACTTCATTTGAAGCCTACTTGTGACAATAAGCGATTTTCATTTCATTTTCATTTCATATATAAAGACCCGAAGTAACATGACACCCTGAAGGATTCTGTGACATATGTGAGCAGCACAGTGTGTTTGTTCAACCAAATAGATGGAAGAATCTTCATTGAGATACAGAAGCCCGGAATTTCACTACCGAGATCAATTCAGCACTGAGTTTCAACAGCCCTGCTGAGTTTAGGGATGCACCTAGAATCAACTAAATTCAGGCCTTTCAAATTGATTTTTGGTCATGAGGGAGACGGACCACTTAAATTGATTAAGAAGAAGTGGTGAGTCAGCGTTCTGAGACTACATTGGTGAACTATGTGTCAAACATTACGGAAAGCTAGGTCTGGTGACGGGCGGCACCTGGCGTAGTGGATAGCACTGCTGCCTATGGTGCTGATGACCCGGGTTCGAATCCTGACCCTGGGTCACTGTGTGGATTTTGTACATTCTCCCCATGTCTGCGTGGTTTTCACCCCCCAGAACCCAAAGATGTGCAGGTTAGGTGGATTGGCGATGCTAAATTGCCCCTTAATTGGAAAAAAAATAATTAGGTACTCTAAATATATACATTTAAAAAAAAGCTAGGACTGGTGAGTTGGCTGGCAAGCATTTAAAATTGTCACAGCATGTGATGAAAAAAGAGGCAGATAAGAAATCAAAAATTCATAATTTTGTTAATGGAGAGAAAGTATTAGTATTATTACCAGTGGTAGGTGAACCAATAAAAACAAGATTTAGTGGCCTTACCAAATCGAAAGGAAATTGATTTAAGTAAATTTAATAAGAATGCCAGATAAAAGGAAAGCTCACAGATTGTGTAATGTTAATATGCTCGAAAGGTATTTTGATAGGGAAGGAAAGAAGAAGGGTGTGTTACTACTTATAACTCAGAGAAGAGATAAATCCGGATGACTCTGAATTTGACATTCCTCAAATTAGATTGGACAATGAGGAAGTAATAAAAAATTTGGATAAATTAATGAGTTGCCTTTCAAAGGAAAATCAAAGTGATCTGAAATAATTATTACAGCAACATATGTGGGAATAATCTAGGAAGTACAAAAGTAATTATACATGATGTAGAAGTAAGAAATTCTATACCAATTCAGCAACAAAAGTTAAGTTACCAAACTTGACTGACTTAAAGGATACAGGAAAGTACACTTATCAGAAAGGGTGAAGGAAGTTTTGGCTTTTGGAATGCCAAATGGTCTATCAGTTTAAAGTTATGCCATTTGGGATGAAGAATGTGGCAGCAACATTCCATGGATATTTCTGGATGAAACAATTGTGCAGTGTACATTGACAATTTGGCAGTGTTCAGTCAAACGTGGAAGGAACATTTGGAACATTTAAAGGAATTGTTCAATCAACTACAGGAGGCTGGCTTGGTAAACTAGTCACATTCTTAGGTCATGGTCATGGACATGGGCAGATGGCCCCATGGAATGTGAAAACGGAAGCTATTGGGGGTGGGAGGCTGGGGGAGTTCCCAGTACCATCAATGAGAAGAGAAGTTCTGAGATTTCTGGATATGCTGTGACAGAAAATTCATGGCAAATTTTAGCACTGTGGTTGCTCAAGTTTTAAAAAAGAACTGGAAATTTCGTTGACATCCAAATATCAGGAGCATTTGACAGTCTGAAAACTGTGTTAACCACTGCACCAGTTTCAGCAACACTGAATTATGACAAGCAATTTAAGGTTGCCATTGATGCGAGTGATGTGGGCGTTGGCGTTGTACTGTTACATATAGATATCGAAGGCATACAATGACCTGTTGGTTATTTTTCCATAAAGCAAAATATTCATCAAAAGAAGTATTCAACTATCGACAAAGGCCATTGAGTTTGGTATTGGCAACATTTTAACATTTACGTTGCTAACTGTTCATCAGAGGCAATGGTTTATACAGACTGTAATCAATCCATTGAAGTTTCTGGGAATAATTTACAAATCAAAATGCAAGACTGTTTAGACGGAATATATTGCCACAGCCATTTAACTTGAAAATTATACATATAACAGGAAGAGATTACGTGATTGTAAATACTCTCTCTTGTCCATCACTACCCTCACCCCACACGCACATTCTCTCTTCTTCCCCCACCTTCGCACACACTCTCTTCCTCCTCACCTCTCGTATTCACTCTCTCTTCCTCCCTACCCCTCTCACATATTGTGCCTTCCTCCCCACTCCTCGCACACACACTCGTTCATCCGCCACACCTCATGCACACATTCTCTCTTCCTCCCCTCGTACATGCACTCCCCCCCCACCCCTTGCGCACCTGCTCCTCCCTCACGCACTCTCTCTTCCTCCCACCCCTCGCACAGACTGTCTCTTCCCTCACCCCTCACACACTCTCTCTTCTCCCACCCCTCGCACGCACACTCTTTTCCTTCCTCTCCTTGCGCACATTCTCTCTACCATCACTTCTCACACACAGTTTCTCTTCCTCCCTACCTATTGCACACAGACTCCAATGGCCCCCACAACTTGCACACACTCACTCTAGCCCTGCACCTCACACATCCTCACTCTTTTCCTTGCCTCTCACGTAACCAAAAAATTGGCTGACGGAAAGGAAACAAAGAGCAGGAAAAACAGGTCTTTTTCCCAAATGGCAGGCAGTGACTAGTGGGGTACCACAGGAATCCGTGCTAGACCCCAGGTATTCACAGTATATATTAATGATTAGGTGTGGGAACTAAATGTATTATCTCCATATTTGCAGATGACACAAAACTGGGTGGGCGGGTGAGCTGTGAGGAGGATGCAGGGATGCTTCACTGTGATTTGGACAAGTTGAGTGAGTGGGCAAATGGATGACAGATGCAGTATAATGTGGTTAAATTTGAGGTTATCCATTTCTGCAGCAAAAACAGGAAGGCAAGTTATTTATTATCTGAATGGTTATAGATTGAGAGAGGAAATGTGCTACACGACGGGAGTTTTCCTGCACACCAGTCACTTAAAATAAGTATGCGAGTGCAACAAGTGAGTAGTGGGGTGGCCAGGAGGTGGGCTGTGGCGTCGGGGTAGACGGGTACGCAACACCATTACTGCAGCTGACAAGACAGCCATGCAGCTGCGCATGCTGCTAACAGCCTGCTATAAACCTGGTGCCCTGGGTCATAAAGGTGCCAACCCCCCCCCCCCCCCCCCACTCCCGGGGCACCCCCTTCGTGCCCTCTGGCCCCAGCTGACCCATTAGCTGTATGAGTGCTCCAGCACAACCTGTCCCATCTTTTCGGCCACGATCACGGTAGGCACGGTACGGTAGCACAGTTGCTTCACAGCTCCAGGGTCCCAGGTTCGATTCCCGGCTTGGGTCACTGTCTGTGCGGAGTCTGCACGTTCTCCCCGTGTCTGCGTGGGTTTCTTCTGGGTGCTAACCACTGTGCTAACGTGCTGATGTTATTGAAACTTCATAGGGAGCGAAATGGTATATAAACAACCAAGTACAAAGGGTAAAAGCAGGCATACTGCAACACTGAAACCACAGAGCCTGTTGAAACTTCCAGGGAAGTGAAATGGTATACAAACAACCAAGTACAAAGGGATAAAAGCAGACATACTGCAACACTGAAACCACAAAGCCTATTAAAACTTCAAGGGGACTGAAATGCTTCTCCAAGAAACAAGCAGCAGAATCTATCCGTCCTGTGAAGGGATGTTAGGAGAGAGAGACGGCAGCTGTACTTTGTCCATTTATGAAATGTTAAGCATGAAAGAAAGCAGGCTTCAAAGCTTCACAAACCCAAAGTAACCCCCATCTCAGTGGAGACCCCTGAACTGGCTGATTCCAGCCAAGCCCTAGCCCCCCAGCTCCCTTGAAGACCCCCCCGCCACAACACTGGCCAGCGGTTGATGTCCAATTTTGCTCCCTGAAGGTAAGTGGAGATGGGTACTCACCTCCTTGCTCCCCATCGGAGTTCATGGCTGCTAATCCCCACGTTTAAGGACCAGTGGTGATTTGCGCCCAGGTGACTTCCTGCTCAGGGAGGGGGGGGAGAGATTACCGGGAGTCTGCTGCATTCAGCGTTAATCTCACTAATGAGATTTAAATGAAAGCAAATTTGCGGTGATATTTTTCCCGCCCATTTTGGACGAGGTCCTTATCACACAAGCTGGAATGGGCCCGGAGAATCTGAAACTGTTTGGGCTCAAATTCCGTTACGGGAGGCTTCCACAATTCTCCTGACATAGCAGGATTCGCCAGGCGCAAAACAGTTTCCGATTCTCCCATCAAAAGGAGCTAAGTGCTTTCTCGGTGGTTAAGAGAAAGCGAAACCACTTAGCTCCTTTTGATATGGTGAGGAGCTGTCACTTGTCGCAAGTGTTTATAAACATTGTGGTTAGCATCAACGCAGGGTTCTCGAGGTGCATTAAAGCGTGAAGAGAAAGATAGATAAATAATCCACCAAACACCTGTCTCAGGACTAATAAAACTGTAAGTCACTGGCTAGTGAAATGTATTTCTGTGTGAAATTCAGTGGGAGTTTTCCATTACAAAGGTCGCCAAGTGATTTGAAGCCCTTTCAAGTGTACTTGGCTTTTGAGGAAACTTCTGACACTTGTAACAGCTCCTACTTTAAACACGTTTGTCTGAGGCAGCAGATGTTAGGGAAGGGTAAGTGAAAATGCAGTGATCTTTCACTGTACTGCATGGACTGCTCTTCAGCTTTCAGGCAGGGGTCTCTGATGAGGGGTCCAATAGTGTCTCTAGGGGTCTCTGATGGGGGGATCCTGATGGGGGATCTGATGCGGATGACGGATGAGGGTGACTGATGGGAGGGGCTGGAGGAGATGACTAATGGGAGGGAGCTGGAGGAGGTTGGTGAGGAGGGGGTCGGTTCACCCTTATGTGTGTGAGCCGTTGGGGTGGATGACCCAGTATTCCCTTGGTGGTGGAAGGATGCCACTACTTTTCAGCAGGAAGGCGGGGGGGGGGGGGGGGGGGGGAATTGCATTACGGCTGGGGTGAGGGGGCATTGCCGGACCTCAGGATCGGGCTGCCTGCTAAAACGGGTGGCCCAATACCGGGATTCCAACGGAATCCAGCAAGTGCTCCCTCAATGCATAAACTTGTATGGAAAAGGAAAGACCAGTCCCGATTCTCCACTGACAAGAGCACTTAGTTCCAGAATGGAGAACCCTGGTCCATATGTTAATAGTTAGAAACTTATCTTCATTTCACCAATCTCCAACTGAAAAATAAAGGGAACAAATTACTTGTTTAGAAGGACCAAGAACATGTGCTGCAGTGATGCCACATCTATGACTGATGGGGGGTCTGATGTGGGTGACTCATGGGAGGAGGTTCGAGGAGATTGGTGAGTTTAAAGAACGGGATCATAGAGCGGTGACAGTTTAAACACTGGGATCACAGAGCGGCGACAGTTTAAATACTGGGATCACAGAGCGTCAACTGTTTAAATACTGGGACCACAGAGCGACGACAGTTTAAATACTGGGATCACAGAGCGACGACAGTTTAAATACTGGGATCACAGAGCGACGACAGTTTAAATACTGGGACCACAGAGCGACGACAGTTTAAATACTGGGATCACAGAGCGACGACAGTTTAAATACTGGGTTCACAGAGCGACGACAGTTTAAATACTGGGATCACAGAGCGACGACAGTTTAAATACTGGGACCATAGAGCGACGACAGTTTAAGTACTGGGATCACAGAGCGGCAACTGTTTAAATACTGGGATCACAGAGCGACGACAGTTTAAATACTGGGTTCACAGAGCGACGACAGTTTAAATACTGGGATCACACAGCGACGACAGTTTAACTACTGGGATTACAGAGCGGCGACAGTTTAAATACTGGGATCACAGAGCGACGACAGTTTAAATACTGGGATCACAAAGCGGCGACAGTTTAAATACTGGGTTCACAGAGCGGCGACAGTTTAAATACTGGGATCACAGAGCGGCGACAGTTTAACTACTGGGATCACAGAGCGGCGACAGTTTAAATACTGGGATCACAGAGCGACGACAGTTTAAATACTGGGATCACAGAGCGACGACAGTTTAAATACTGGGATCACAGAGCGACGACAGTTTAAATACTGGGATCACAGAGCGACGACAGTTTAAATACTGGGATCACAGAGCGACGACAGTTTAAATACCGGCATCATAGAGCGCCGACAGTTTAAATACTGGGATCACAGAGCGGAGACAGTTTAACTACTGGGATCACAGAGCGGTGACAGTTTAAATACTGGGATCACAGACGCTGACAGTTTAAATACCGGCATCACAGAGCGCTGACAGTTTAAATACTGGGATCACAGAGCGACGACAGTTTAAATAGTGGGATCACAGAGCAGCGACAGTCTAAATCCTGGGATCACAGAGCACCGACAGTTTAAATACTGGGATCACAGAGCACCGACAGTTTAAACACTGGGATCACAGAGAGACGACAGTTTAAATACTGGGATCACAGAGCACTGACAGTTTAAACACTGGGATCATAGAGCGACGACAGTTTAAATACCGGCATCACAGAGCGGTGACAGTTTAAATACTGGGATCACAGAGCAGCGACCGTCTAAATACTGGGATCACCGAGCGACGACAGTTTTATACTGGGGTCACAGAGCGACGACAGTTTAAATACTGGGATCACAGAGCGGTGATAGTTTAAATACTGGGATCACAGAGCGACGACAGTTTAAATACTGGGATCACAGAGCGACGACAGTTTAAATACTGGGATCACAGAGCGGTGATAGTTTAAATACTGGGATCACAGAGCGACGACAGTTTAAATACCGGCATCATAGAGCGCCGACAGTTTAAATACTAGGATCACAGAGCGACGACAGTTTAAATACTGGGATCATAGAGCGGCTGTGGTGAATGTAAATACAGTTAATTCACCAGTTATGTTCTATCTTATTAATCCTGTGGGCTTTATCTGTGAGCCATTGTATGGCTTCACCCACAGGGGGAGATGTTGGAGCATGTGCGGGCTCAGCCCATGGCTCCGCCCCTTTGAAGGAGTATAAGAGTAGCTGGCCTGTGGGACTGTCCTCAGTATGTACCAGTCGCAGGCAGGCAAAGTTGATAGTTAATTAAAACCACTGTTTTACTCCGACACGAGTCCTTGAGTTAATTGATGGTTGCATTAGCGGCGACAGTTTCAGTACTGGGATCACAGGGTGCCGACAGTTTAAATACAGGCATCACAGAGCGGAGACAGTTTAAATACCGGGATCACAGAGCGCCAGCAGTTTGAATACCGGGATCACAGAGCGCCAGCAGTTTAAATACTGGGATCACGGAGCGGAGACAGTTTAAATACCGGGATCACAGAGCGCCAGCAGTTTAAATACTGGGATCACAGAGTGGAGACATTTTAAATACTGGGATCACGGAGCATCGACAGTGTGGTAAACCACCGTGTTCCTATATTAAGGGTTGTACGGTAGAACCTGCACTACAGGTTCACCTGGGCCCCTGCATGCTAGCTCCGCCCAGGAGCCGGGTTATAAATATGCGTGGCCTCCAGCTCGCAGCCATTTTGTCAGCTGCTGTAGGAGGCCATACATCTGATACTAATAAAGCCACAGTTTGGATTCAACTTCGTCTGCAGTCAAATTGATCATGCCTCAGACAGTTTAAATACTGGGATCACAGAGCGGTGATAGTTTAAATACTGGAATCACAGAGCGACGACAGTTTAAATACTGGGATCACAGAGCAGCGACAGTTTAAATACTGGGATCACAGAGCGGTGATAGTTTAAATACTGGAATCACAGAGCGACGACAGTTTAAATACTGGGATCACAGAGCGACGACAGTTTAAATACTGGGATCACAGAGCGATGACAGTTTAAATACTGGGATCACAGAGCGGTGACAGTTTTATACTGGGATCACAGAGCGGCGACAGTTTAAATACTGGGATCACAGAGCGATGACAGTTTAAATACTGGGATCTCAGAGCGGTGACAGTTTAAATACTGGGGATCACAGAGCAGCGACAGTTTAAATACTGGGATCACAGAGCAGTGACAGTTTAAATACAGGGATCACAGAGCGGAGACAGTTTAAATATTGGGATGTCAGCAGTGACAGTTTAAATACTGGGATCTCAGAGCGGTGACAGTTTAAATACCGGGATCACAGAGAGCCGACAGTTTAAATACTGGGATCACAGAGCGCCAGCAGTTTAAATAGTGGGATCACAGAGCGGTGACAGTTTAAATACTGGGATCACAGAGCGGTGACAGTTTAAATACTGGGATCACAGAGCGCCAGCAGTTTAAATAGTGGGATCACAGAGCGGTGACAGTTTAAATAGTGGGATCACAGAGCGATGACAGTTTAAATACTGGGATCACAGAGTGCCGACAGTTTAAATAGTGGGATCACAGAGCGATGACAGTTTAAATAGTGGGATCACAGAGCGATGACAGTTTAAATACGGGGATCACAGAGTGCCGACAGTTTAAATAGTGGGATCACAGAGCGATGACAGTTTAAATACTGGGATCACAGAGCGCCGACAGTTTAAATACTGGGATCACAGCGGAGACAGTTTAAATACTGGGATCACAGAGCGGCCACAGTTTAAATACTGGGACCACAGAGCGACGACAGTTTAAATACTGGGATCACAGAGCGACGACAGTTTAAATACTGGGATCACAGAGCGATGACAGTTTTATACTGGGATCTCAGAGCGGTGACAGTTTAAATACTGGGGATCACAGAGCAGCGACAGTTTAAATACTGGGATCACAGTGCAGTGACAGTTTAAATACAGGGATCACAGAGCGGAGACAGTTTAAATATTGGGATGTCAGAGCAGTGACAGTTTAAATACTGGGATCTCAGAGCGGTGACAGTTTAAATACTGGGATCACAGAGCGGAGACAGTTTAAATACTGGGATCACAGGGTGCCGACAGTTTAAATACTGGGATCTCAGAGCGGTGACAGTTTAAATACCGGGATCACAGAGCGCCGACAGTTTAAATACTGGGATCACGGAGCGGAGACAGTTTAAATACCGGCATCACAGAGCGGAGACAGTTTAAATACCGGGATCACAGAGCGCCAGCAGTTTAAATACTGGGATCACAGAGTGGAGACATTTTAAATACTGGGATCACGGAGCATCGACAGTGTGGTAAACCACTGTGTTCCTATATTAAGGGTTGTACGGTAGAACCTGCACTACAGGTTCACCTGGGCCCCTGCATGCTAGCTCCGCCCAGGAGCCGGGTTATAAATATGCGTGGCCTCCAGCTCGCAGCCATTTTGTCAGCTGCTGTAGGAGGCCACACATCTGATACTAATAAAGCCACAGTTTGGATTCAACTTCGTCTGCAGTCAAATTGATCATGCCTCAGACAGTTTAAATACTGGGATCACAGAGCAGCGACAGTTTAAATACTGGGATCACAGAGCGGTGATAGTTTAAATACTGGAATCACAGAGCGACGACAGTTTAAATACTGGGATCACAGAGCGACGACAGTTTAAATACTGGGATCACAGAGCGATGACAGTTTAAATACTGGGATCTCAGAGCGGTGACAGTTTAAATACTGGGGATCACAGAGCAGCGACAGTTTAAATACTGGGATCACAGAGCAGTGACAGTTTAAATACAGGGATCACAGAGCGGAGACAGTTTAAATATTGGGATGTCAGCAGTGACAGTTTAAATACTGGGATGTCAGAGCGGTGACAGTTTAAATACCGGGATCACAGAGCGCCGACAGTTTAAATACTGGGATCACAGAGCGCCAGCAGTTTAAATAGTGGGATCACAGAGCGGTGACAGTTTAAATACTGGAATCACAGAGCAATGACAGTTTAAATAGTGGGATCACAGAGCGGTGACAGTTTAAATACTGGGATCACAGAGCGCCGATAGTTTAAATATTGGGATCACAGAGCGATGACAGTTTAAATACTGGGATCACAGAGCGCCGACAGTTTAAATAGTGGGGTCACAGTGCGGTGACAAGTTTAAATACAGGGATCACTAAGCGGTGACAGTTTAAATACTGGGATCACAGCGGAGACAGTTTAAATACTGGGATCACAGAGCGGCCACAGTTTAAATACTGGGATCACAGAGCGACGACAGTTTAAATACTGGGATCACAGAGCGACGACAGTTTAAATACTGGGATCACAGAGCGATGACAGTTTTATACTGGGATCTCAGAGCGGTGACAGTTTAAATACTGGGGATCACAGAGCAGCGACAGTTTAAATACTGGGATCACAGAGCAGCGACAGTTTAAATACAGGGATCACAGAGCGGAGACAGTTTAAATATTGGGATGTCAGAGCAGTGACAGTTTAAATACTGGGATCTCAGAGCGGTGACAGTTTAAATACTGGGATCACAGAGCGGAGACAGTTTAAATACCGGGATCACAGAGCGCCGACAGTTTAAATACTGGGATCACGGAGCGGAGACAGTTTAAATACTAGCATCACAGAGCGGAGACAGTTTAAATACCGGGATCACAGAGCGCCAGCAGTTTAAATACTGGGATCACAGAGTGGAGACATTTTAAATACTGGGATCACGGAGCATCGACAGTGTGGTAAACCACTGTGTTCCTATATTAAGGGTTGTACGGTAGAACCTGCACTACAGGTTCACCTGGGCCCCTGCATGCTAGCTCCGCCCAGGAGCCGGGTTATAAATATGCGTGGCCTCCAGCTCGCAGCCATTTTGTCAGATGCTGTAGGAGGCCACACATCTGATACTAATAAAGCCACAGTTTGGATTCAACTTCGTCTGCAGTCAAATTGATCATGCCTCAGACAGTTTAAATACTGGGATCACAGAGCAGCGTCAGTTTAAATACTGGGATCACAGAGCGGTGATAGTTTAAATACTGGAATCACAGAGCGACGACAGTTTAAATACTGGGATCACAGAGCGACGACAGTTTAAATACTGGGATCACAGAGTGATGACAGATTTATACTGGGATCACAGAGCGGCGACAGTTTAAATACTGGGATCACAGAGCGATGACAGTTTAAATACTGGGATCTCAGAGCGGTGACAGTTTAAATACTGGGGATTACAGAGCAGCGACAGTTTAAATACTGGGATCACAGAGCAGTGACAGTTTAAATACAGGGATCACAGAGCGGAGACAGTTTAAATATTGGGATGTCAGAGCAGCGACAGTTTAAATACTGGGATCTCAGAGCGGTGACAGTTTAAATAGTGGGATCACAGAGCGGTGACAAGTTTAAATACTGGGATCACAGAGTGGCCACAGTTTAAATACTGGGATCACAGAGCGATGACAGTTTAAATACTGGGATCACAGAGCAGCAAGAGTTTAAATGCTGGGATGACTGAGCGGTGACAGTTTAAATACTGGGATCACAGCGGAGACAGTTTAAATACTGGGATCACAGAGCGGCCACAGTTTAAATACTGGGACCACAGAGCGATGACAGTTTAAATACTGGGATCACAGAGCGCTGACAAGTTTAAATACTGGGATCACAGAGCGCCACAGTCCAAATACTGGGATCACAGAGCGATGACAGTTTAAACACTGGGATCACAGAGCATCAACAGTTTAAATACTGGGATCACAGCGGAGACAGTTTAAATACTGGGATCACAGAGCAGCAACAGTTTAAATGCTGGGATGACAGAGGGGTGACAGTTTAAATACTGCGATCACAGCGGAGACAGTTTAAATACTGGGATCACAGAGCGGCCACAGTTTAAATACTGGGACCACAGAGCGATGACAGTTTAAATACTGGGATCACAGAGCGGTGACAAGTTTAAATACTGGTATCACAGAGCGCCACAGTCCAAATACTGGGATCACAGAGCGATGACAGTTTAAACACTGGGATCACAGAGCATCAACAGTTTAAATACTAGGATCACAGAGCAGCAACTGTTTAAATGCTGGGATGACAGGGCGGTGACAGTTTAAATACTGGGATCACAGCGGAGACAGTTTAAATACTGGGATCACAGAGCAGCAACAGATTAAATACTCGGATGACAGAGCGGCAACAGTTTAAATACTGGGATCACAGAGCGGCAGAAGGAAGGGATTAACTGAGAAACAGTACAAATTAGTGAAAGTGAGGGTCATTATAATAAAGTAATAGAAGTAAACAAAGTACGGTAAGAGAAGTTAAATTGACCTCGGCGGTAAATAAGTAGTATTCTTACATGGTTTTGTTTTTTGTTAAAAAGGGAGTAAACAAAGAGGTAAAGGTTAGTCATTTCAGTCGAGCTTGCATCCGTGATGTGCTCTTCCTGAACTATGTGTCAAATCATCAAGCTCCAGCTGCAGCCACTGGCTAACTGCATTTCAGAGATGGAGCATCCACAATAAGTGATAGCACATTCAGTGAGGTGAGGATTGAACAGGCAGAAAGGCCATGGGTGACCACCAAGCAGAGTAGAGAAAGGCTGGTCATGCAAGTGTCCCCTATGGCCGTCCCCCTTTCTAACAGATATACTATTTTGGATACTGTTGGAAGAGATAACTGCAGGGGAAAGCAGTGGCAGCCAACTTCAGAGCACGATGGGTGGTAGTGCTGTACAAAAGGGGAGGAGGAACAACAGCAGGGATACAGTGATGGGGGATTCAATTGTAAGTGGAACAGACAGGCGTTTCTGTTGCCACAAAAGAGACTCCAGATATGTTGCCTCCTTGGTGCCAGGGTAAGAGAAGTGACTGAATGGATGCAGGGCATACTGAAGAGGGGAAGGGGGAGGGCAAAAAGATAGATATTGTGGTACACATTGGTACTAACCATGTAAGCAAAGAAAGGGATGATGTCCTGCAAGCAGAATTTAGGGAGCTAGGAATTAGATTAAAAAACAGGATTTGGAAGGTAATAATCTCTGGTTTACTCCTAGTGCCATGTGTCAGTGAGTATAGAAATAAGAGGTTAGTCGTCCAGAAGTATGCTTGGTTGGGGAAATGGTGCAGGAGGGAGGGCTTTAGACTTCTGGGATATTGGTACCATTTTTGGTGACAGTGGGACCTGTACAAGGCAGAAGGTTTGCACCTGAACCAAAGTGGGCCCAGTGTCCTTGCAGGGAGGTTCGCTAATGCTGTTAGGGAAAATTTAAACTAACTTGTTAGGGGGCTGGGATCCTGAGAGAAGGTTCAGCAGCGATAGATGCACAGCCAAAATTAGAAGAGAGCAAATGAGTCAAGAAGGCATAGAATGTCTAGACCAGTAAAGTTGCAAGGGAGTTTGGCAAGATTGGATGGTATTTATTTATTTTATAAGTCTTTTTTTTTTAATTTTAGAATATCCAATTATTATTTTTCCAATTAAGGGGCAATTTTTTAATCCAATCCACCTACCCTGCACATCTTTGGGTTGTGGGGGTGAAACCCATGCAGGCACAGGGAGAATGTACAAAGTCCACACGGACAGTGACCCAGGGCCAGGATTCTAACCCGGGTCCTCAGCGCCGCAGTCGCAGTGCTAACCACTGCACCACCGTGCTGCCCTTTGGATGGTACTTATTTTAATGCAAGGTGTCTGACGGGCAATGCAGATGAATTGGGGGCACAAATTAAAACATGGGGATTTGATGCCATTTCTGTCACTGAGACATGATTGAGAGAGGGGACAGGATTGGCAGCTCAAGATCCATGGTACAGAATCTTCAGGCGAGATTGGCAAGGAGGTCAAATAGGATGGGGTGTCGCAATTTTGATCAGGAAATCAATTACAGCAGTAAGGAGGGAAGACATCTTAGAAGGCTCTTCTTCCAAAGCCATATGGGTAGAATGTAAAAACCAAAAAGGAGCAATCACGTTTCTGGGTGTGAGATTAACAAGGTGAATATAGATATCAGGGAGAAGGACTGAAGGTTCTGAGTCATCTGCTACGCTTAAAAGTATACAAATCTCCAGGATCGGAGGAAATGTATCCCAGGCTGTTGAGTGAGGCAAGGGAGGAAATAGCAGGGGTGCTGACAATATTTTCAATTCCTCTCTAGCCACAGCAGAGGTGCTGGAGGACTGGGAAGCTAGCCATTGTTTACCATTATTCAAGAAGGGAGGAAGGGATAAACCAGGAAACTACAGGCCTGTCAAGTCTAACTTCAGTCGTGGAAGCAGTTCTAACTATTGGAAGCAGTTCTGAGTGACAGAATTAAGCTGCATTTGCAGAGGCAGAGATTAATCAAAAACAGTCAGCATGGTTTTGTTAAGGGCCGGTCATGTTTGACCAACTTGACTGAATTCTTCGAAGAGGTGACCAGGTGTGTAGATGAGGGAAATACATTTGACGTAGTATACTTGGACTTCAGAAAGGCTTTTGCTAAGGTCCCACATGGGAGACTGATAGCAAAGGTAAGAGCCCATGGAATCCAAGGAAATTTAGCAAATTGGATCCAGAATTGGCTGAGTGGCAGGAAGCAGAGAGTGATGGTCAAGTGGTATTTTTCTGACTGGAGCCTGTGTACAGTGTTGTCCTGCGGGGATCAGTGTTGGGGCCCTTGCTGTTTGTGGTTTATATAAATGATTTAGACATGAATGTAGGAGGGTTGATCAGTAAGTTCGCAGATGATACGAAAATTGTTGGGGTGGTAAATAGTGAGGAGGATGGCCATAGATTACAGGAGGATATAGATGGGCTGGTCAGATGGGCTGATCAGTGGCAAATGGAATTCAACCCAGATAAGTGTGAGGTGATGTTCTTGGGCAGGACAAGCAAGGCAAGGGAATACATGATATGCAGGACCCTGGGGAGCACCGAGGATCAGAGGAATCTTGGTGTCCATGTACACCGGTCCCTTAAGGTAGCAGAGCAGGTGGATACAGTAATTAAGAAGGTCTTACTTGCCTTTATTAGCCGAGGCACAGACTTTAAGAGCAGGAAGGTTATGCTGGAACTGTATAAAACGTTGGTTAGGCCACAACAAGAGTATTCTATGCAGTTCTGGAATCCACGTTTTAGGAGGCATGTGACACTTGAAAGCGTCCAGAGGAGATTTACCAGAATGTTGCCTGGGCTAGAGAGTTTTAGTGAAAAAGAAAGATTGATTGACTGGGGTTGTTTTTTTTGGAGCAGAGAAGACTGAGCGGGTGACATGATTGACATGTATAAAATTATGAGGGGTATAGATAGAGTAGACAGGAAGAAACCTTTTCCCTTGGTGGAAGGATCAGTGACCATAGGGCACAGATTTAAGGCAAGGGGCAGGTGGTTTAGAGAGGATGTGAGGAACAATTTATTCGCCCAGAGGGTGATGGGAGTCTGGAACTAACTGCCTGAAAGGGTGGTGGAGGCAGAGACCCTCATAACATTTAAGAAGTATTTAGATGTGCACTTGTGTTGCCAACACATACAAGGCTATGGGCCAAGTGTTGATAAATGGGATTAAAATAGATAGGTGGTTGTTTTTGACCAGCACACGTGATGGGCCAAAGGGCCTTTTCTGTGCTGTGGATCTCTATGACTTTTTGTTCAATGGTATATTGACCTATATAGTTCAAGTGAACAATAAAACAAATGCAAAATTACACTGTTTAACCTACAATGAAATTGATGGGTCCCTATGACAAGCATGTCTAGAAGGTGAAATAACAGTTTCAATCTTGCAATATAAGCAGTGTCACTTCTAAATCCCCTAAAGTAATACATTATAGTAATAGTTCTAATCAGTATACACTTGGATTTATGTTGGCAAAGGTATGTTTTCTGTTTATTTTGTTTGTTTTTAGAATGTTTCATAGCATTTCACAGAGAATTACGTTTAAAGTGTAACCAATACTGTACGTAGGTATTTTACATGTCGCAGTCTCACCGACATTAAATGAGATGAACGATTAGCAAAGCTATTTAAAAACAAACTTTCCAAGTACCCGGTTTGGTTTTATTACAATGCTTCCTGTATTACTTGATTCACAGATCAGGACAGTGGCTGGTGGGTTCGCTATGGAGCAGCGTACAGTTTGGAAAAGATCTGTCACATTCTTTATGGTGACAAAAACCAAGAGGGGTTAAGGAACGCTGCATGGAATGCTCTGCAGAAACACCAAAGTTTGGAGCAGGACACTCGAGTCCTGGCAGCCATTAAAGTAGCTGAGGTAATTGTGTATATGGGAGTATGGGTAGTTTAGTCAACATTTAGTTGCCATAAATTCAGTTGGAAACAAGTATGCTCCATTCTAATATACGCAGGATCTATAATGCATTACCTGACAACCATGAATACAACCAACTTGTATTATCCATAGACTGAGGACTGGGGTATAACCATTCCACCTGGCACAGGGTAATGTAGCATGGAAGCATTAGGTCCACTGAGGGCTTGTACAGCATGCATCTTCAAGGTTCATTAAAGTCTCAAAAAATGTGTTAAAAGAGATAAAACCATAAAGTGGTCTCAGTGCCAAACACGAGAGAGGTTCTATTTAAAAAAAAAAAGTGTGCTGTATCATTATGCCATTCAAACAACTTGGGCGGGATTCTCTGTTGCCCGACGCCGGAATCGGAATCAGTGATTGGGCAGAGAATGGCTTCCGATGCCAGAATCGGGGCAGGCGCCGGTTTGATGCTGGTTTGCAATGCTCCGCCTCCTCCAAATCGGCGTCATCGGGACGTGCACCGCGCGCAGTCGCAAGGCCATTGGCGTGTCATCAGCCAGCCCATCGCGATGCTCCACCCCCGACCGGCCAAATTTCCGATGGCGTGGGCCACTTGTGGTCTCAGCAGTTGGGAACCTGGCGTGCCGGCTGCAGACAGTGTCCAGCGCCGCCACAATCATCCGGAATCCGTGCCACTGGCCGGAGGCCTGCTGCTAGGGTGGGTGGGTGGGTGGCCAGGGGGTGGACTGTGGGGTCGGGATGTGTGGGTTAGGGTTCCAGCACAGGCAGCGCCATGTTTTACGGTGCGGCTCAACAATCCTGCACATGCCGATTCTGCGGCTGATTTCTACGCGATCCGTGGGTGTTCCACGCAGCGCTGTGCTAGCTCCTCACCAGCACCGGAATCGGTGAGGGGTTCATGCCAATTTTCCCGGCGTGAATTACGCACGGATTCTCTGTTGGCGCCGGCACTTAGCCTCAGGAACAGAGAATTCCGCCCCTTGTCTTCCAGGTGCACAGATACAAGAGGAGGCTATTCAGGCCCTCAAGAAGATTACTTGATTAGGTAATGGCTGATCTGTATCTCAACTCCATTACACACCTTTGCTCAATAACCCTTGATACCATGAACAAACAAAAATCTATATTGCTCGCAGCCTTAAAAATTTCAATTATTTTGCATCCATGACCTTTTGAAGCAAAGAGCCATATTTCAACTACTCTTTATGTTCCCCAATTTCTTAATGGCCTAGCTCTAATGTAAAAAATAATGATGATACCTGACCAATTCAGGTCATCAACATAAACACTTTGGATGCTGCCTGACCTGCTGAGTATTCCTAGCATTCTTTTTATTTCAGATTTCCAGTATCCACAGTATTTTGTTTGGCCATTGTTTTTTGTAAAATTATTTCACTGGATGTGGGCTTCACTGGAATGACCAGCATTTATTTCCCATCCCTAATTGCCCTTGACAAGGTGGTGGTGATCTGCCTTCTTGAACTGCTGCAGTCCATATGGTGTAGCAACACCCACAGTGTTGTTAGGGAGGGAATTCCCAGAATTTTGACCCAATGACAGTGAAGTCATGGCAATATAGTTTCAGGTCAGGATGGTGTGTGGCTTGGAAAGGAACTTGATTCCATGGTGCTGTTTTCCATGCAGAGGTCATAGGCTTGGAAGATGCTGTTGAAGAGCTTTGGTGAGTTGATACAGTGCGTCTTGCAGATGATACACACAGTTGCCAGTGAGATTCGGTGGTGGAGGGAATAGATGTTGACAGTGGTGGATGAGGCACCAATCCAGTAGGCTGCTTTGTCCTGGATGATGTCGAGCTTCTTGAGTGTTGTTGGAGTTACACTCATTCAGGCAAGTGGAGATTATTCCATGACACTCCTGCCATGATGGTCAGATGGTCTCTTAATGGAGGTGGTAATTTCCTGGCACATGTGTGGCACGAATGTTACTTGCCACTTGTCAGCACAAGCCTGAGTGTTGTCCAGGTCATGCTGCACATGGACATGGACTGATTCTGTATCTGAGGAATTGTGAAGAATGCTGAACATTGTGCAGTCATCAACAAATATCCAAACTTCTGACATTATGATGGAGGGAAGATCATTGATGAAGCAGCTGAAGATGGTTGGGCCTAGGACACTATGCTGAGATATTCCTTCAGTGATGTCCAGGGACTGAGATGATTGACGACCTACAAGCAAAACCATATTCCTTTGTACTAGCTATCACTATGGTTCAAAGTAGACTGATGGGACAGTTATTGGCCCATCAGTCTTGATCCTTTGCTTTAAGTTGAAAAAACATTTTTTGTCCCTATGCAACCACCCCCTCCCACACTGGTCCATTTGTCACTTGATCTTTAGTTTTGCTTTCACTGAGCACTGACTTTGGTTCTCCCGTTAGCACATTCTGATATTTTAATTTTATGCCACTACAAGCACATTCTATAGCCCTTCACACCATTAACCCTTCCCCTATCTCATGACTTACACATCTTTGTTGCAATTTCTCCTAGCTCCCACCTTTCACTGACCTACTAATCTGCTCCAGCAGCTCCATCCCCCCTTATACATCATATAATCCATCACATTTCTACCTCTCTTTAGCTCTGAAGAAATCATACAAACTTGAAACGTTAACACATTAACTCTATTTCTCTCTCCACAGATGTTGCCAGACCTTCTGAATTTTTCCAGATTCAGATGCCCAGAATCTGCAGTATTTTGCTTTTATGTTTGTGTTCAATATCTCGTCCAACAAAGGAAAGCATTCCATATGCTTTCTTGACCACCTTGTCCACCTGTCCTGCCACCTTCAAGAATCTATGGACATGCACTCTAAGGTCTCTAACTTGCTCAAAATCTTCCCATTTATTAATTATTTCCTTGCTTTGTTGCCCCCCTCCAATAATAATAATAATAATCTTTATTGTCACAAGTAGGCTTACATTCCCCCACAAATGCATTACTTCACACTTGTCCCGTTTGAATTCCATTTGTCACTTCACTGCCCACTCAACAAAACCATTGCTATAATTCTGGAGTTGACACTATCCTTGTTACTATCAACTACACTGCCAATTTGTGTCTCATCTGTAAATTTCCGAATCATGACTCCCACATTTAAGTCTAACCCATTAATATTTACAACAAATAGCAAGGGCCCCAACACTGGAAACTGTTTTTCAGTCACAAAAAAACCCAGCGGCCATTACCCTTGTTTCCTGTCAATGAGCCAATTTTGTATCAAACCTGTATACCATCATACCTTTTTCTGACCAGCCGGCTATGTGGGACCTTGTCAAATGCCTTACTGAAATCCATGTAGATAACATCCATTACACTACCCTCATCAATCTCTTCGTTACTGCCTCAAAAATTTAATTAAGTTGACAAGGCATGATCTTCCCATAACAAAACCACACTGACTATCCCTGATCAATCTATGCCTTTCTAAGTGACAGTTTATCGTGTCTCTCAGAATTGTTTCCAGTAATTTGCCCACCACCGAAGTCAGACTTACCGGCCTAGTTTTCTGGCTATCCCCCACATCTTTTTAAAATAGTGATGCATCATTCGCAGACCTCCAATCCTCTGGTATCTCACCTGTACCTCGTGAGGATTGAAAAATTATCCTCAGATCACCCGTTATTTCACCCCTGATTTACTTCAACCGCCTAGGGTACAATCCATCTGGCCCTGGTTTTTAATCCACCTTCTGTGGATGCCAGTCCTTCCAATACTTCCTTTCTCACTGTTCTTATTGTATCTAATATTTCACTCCTCTTCAACTATAATGTCTGCATCCTCCCTCTCCTTAGTGAAGACAGAGACAGAGTACTCATTGTGAACCTTACCCACATCTTCTGGATCAACCCACAAGTTACCATGTACATCTTTGATAGGCCCTACCTTTTCCTTATTTTTCCTTTCTTGCCCTCAATGGTGAAACATCTTAGGATTTTCTTTGATTTTATCTGCCAATATTTTTTTGTTTCCTCTCTTTGCTTTCCTAATTTCCATTTTTACTTTACCTTTGTACTTTCCAAACTCCTCTTGACTTTCTACAGCATTAAGTCTTTTGTGGCTCTCATAAGGTTTCTTTTCTTGCTTTTTGGTCTGTATGCTTTTGGATGACCAAGGGGTTCTAAATTTTGTAGTACAACCCTTTTTCTTTGTAGAGACTGTGCCCATAGAATTTCGCCTTTGATTGCGTCCCACTGATTTAACAGTTTTTTCTTCTAATTGCCATATCCAGTGCACACTTGCCAGTTCACCTCTCAGTTTTGTAAAAGTTGTCTTCCTTCAATTTAGAAATTTTAATAATATTTGTTAAGAATCCAATCCCGCTCATGGGCGGCATGTGGCACAGTGGTTAGCACTGCAGCATACTGCGCTGCAGACCCGGGTTCGAACCCCGGCACTAGGTCACTGTCCATGTGGAGTTTGCACATTCTCCCTGTGTCTGCGTGGGTTTCACCTCCACAACCCAAAGATTTGATTTGATTTGATTTGATTTATTGTCACATGTACTGAAGTACAGTGAAAAGTATTTTTCTGCGGCCGAGTGAACGTACACAGTACGTACATAGTAGACAAAAGAATAATCAACAGAGAACATTGCCAAATGGCACATCAACAAACAGTGATTGGTTACAGTGCGGAACAAGGGGCCAAACAAAGCAAATACATGAGCAAGAGCAGCATAGGGATCGTGAATAGTGTGCAGAGTAGGTGGATTGGCCACGCTAAATTGCCCCTTAATTGGAAAAAAATAATTGGGTACTCTAAATTTATTAAAGAATCCTGCTGATGTTACCTGAGAGAGTGTCTCAAAACCTCACAGGATAACTTGAAACAATGGTTCTTGGTGGTGTGTATATTTGTTCAGAATAATGGAAGGCATAATGAGGAACCAGACCAGTTGTATAAACAATTAATACAAAGAAGAAAGACTATTACAGCACAGGAACAGGCCCTTCAGCCCACCAAGCCTGCCCAAATCCAGACTCCTTATTTAGACCTACTACTTATTGTCCAAACAATCTGTTCCCCACATTCCCTGCCCGTTCATGTTTCTATTAGATACATATTAAACGTTGCTCTTGTGCCTGCCTGCATCATCTCCACTGGCAATGCGTTCACGCAGACCACCCTCTGCGTAAAGAACCTTCCACGCACATACTCCTAAACTTTTCCCCTCTCACCTTGAACCTGTGCTCCCTTGTAATTGAGTGTTCCACCCTATGAAAAAGCTTCTGACTATTCACCCTTTCTATATCGCTCAGAACTTTGTAGACCTCAATCAGGTCTCCCCTCAGCCTCTGTCTTTCCAACAAAAACAATCCGAGTTTATTCAACCTCTCCTCATAGCAACTCCCTCCAGATAAGGCACATCCTGGTAAACCGTCTTTGCACTCTCTCCAAAACATCCATGTCCTTCTGGTAGTGTGGCAACCAGAACTGCACGCAATATTCCAAATGTGGCCTAACTAAAGTTACATAAAGTGTAACATGACCTGCCAACTCCTGTACTCGATGCCCCGACCGATGAAGGCAAGCATGCCGCATGCCTTCTTTGCCTCCTTATCCACCTGCATTGCCCTTTCGTGGAACTATGGACCTGAATGCCCAGATCCCTCTGTATGTCAATGCTCCTAAGGGTTCTGCCATTTACTGTATAATTCACACCTGACTTTGATCTTCTGAAATGCATCGCCTCACATTTGTCGGGATTGAACTCCATCTGCCACTTCTCTGCCCAACTCTCCAACTATCTATATTCTGCTGTATTCTCTGACAATCCCCTTCACTATCTCAAACTCCACCTATCTTAGTGTCATCTGAAAACTTGCTAATCAGACCATCTACATTTTCCTCCAGATCATTTATATATATATATTACAAACAACAGTGGTCCTAGCACTGACCCCTGTGGAACACCATGAGTTACAGATCTCCATTCTGAAAAACTCCCTTCCACTGTTACTCTCTGTCTCCTGTTGCCTAGCCAGTTCTTTATCCATCTAGCTAGCACACCACAAATTCCATGCAGCTTTACCTTTTGTACTAGTCTTCCATGAGAGACCTTGTCAAAAGCCTTACTATAGTCCATGTAGATAACAGCCACAGCCTTTCCCTCATCAATTAATTTTGTCACCCCCTCAAAAAACTCTATCCAGGTGGTAATACATGACCTTCGCTGCACAAGACCATGTTGTCTATCATTAACAAGTCCAGTAAGAAGTCTTACAACACCAGGTTAAAGTCCAACAGGTTTGTTTCGATGTCACTAGCTTTCGGAGCGCTGCTCCTTCCTCAGGTGAATGAAGAGGTATGTTCCAGAAACATATATATAGACAGATTCAAAGATGCCAGACAATGCTTGGAATGCAAGCATTAGCAGGTGATTAAGTCTTTACAGATTTACTCATTTTCTTCTCCCAACAGCTTCCCACCACTGACGTCAGTCTCACCGGCCTATAATTACCTGGATTATTCCTGCTTACCTTCTTAATCAAAGGGATAACATTTGCTATTTTCCAGCCTTCTGGAACCTCGTTTGTGGTGAAAGATGATGCAGAGATATCTGTTAAGGCCCCAGCTATATGATCTCTTGCCTCCCACAGAAACCTGAGATATATCCCATCCGGCCCAGTAGAATTGTCTACCTTAATGCATTTTAAGATATCCAACACTTCCTCCTTTATTAAGCTGACATGTCCTAGAGTATTCACACACCCATCCCTAACCTCAACATCTGTCATGTTCATCTCCTTGGTGAATACCGATGCAAAGTACTCATTAAGAACATAAGAACTAGGAGCAGGAGTAGGCCATCTGGCCCCTCGAGCCTGCTCCACCATTCAATGAGATCATGGCTGATCTTTTGTGGACTCAGCTCCACTTTCCGGCCCGAACACCATAACCCTCAATCCCTTTATTCTTCACCCACTTCCTCTGACTCCATGCATAACTTCCCTCCTTTGTCCTTGAGAGAGCCTACTCTTTCCCTAGCTTCCCACTTGCTCCTTATACATGTATCAAAAGCCTTGGGATTTCTTTGCCTCTACTTGCCAATGACATTTCATGGCCACTTTTAATAAGAATAATCGCTTATTGTCACAAGCAGGCTTCAATGAAGTTACTGTGAAAAGCCCCTAGTCGCCACATTCCAGCGCCTGTTCGGGGAGGCTGGTACGGGCCCTCCCAACTCCCCGTTTGAGTTTATTCCTACTTTCCCTATGTTCTTCAAAAGCTTTGTCTGTTTTTAGTTGCCTAGACCTTATGTATGCTTCCTTTTTCTTTTTGACTAGTCTCAAAGTTTCCCCTGTCATCCATGGTTCCCTAAACCTGCCATTTCTGTCTTTCATTTTCACAGGGACATGCCTGTCCTGCACTCTAATTAACTGATTTCTAAAAGACTCGCGCATATCGAATGTGGATTTACCCTCAAACAGCTGCTCCCAATCCACATTCTCCAGTTGTTGTCAATTCTGTTGTAGTTACCTTTCCCCCAATTTAGCACCCTCCTCAAGGACTACTTTTGTCCTTATCCATCAGTATTCGATAACTTATGGAATTATGATCACTATTCCCAAAATGTTCCCTTTCTGAAACTTTGGTCACCTTGTCAGGCTCATTCCCCAATACTTGGTCCTGTAAGGTCCGCGCCCTGGTTGATCTATCAACATACTATTTCAAAAAAACCTCTTGGACACAACTAACAAATTGCTCTCCATCTGACCTCTGGCACTAAGGGAATCCCAGTCAATATGGAGGAAATTAAAATGACCCACCACAACAATCTTGCTAGTTTCACATCTTTCCAGAATCTGACTACATATATGTTCCTCTGTATCCGCTGGCTGTTGGGAGGCCTATAGTACAACCCCAACATTGTGATTGCACCCTTCCTATTCGTGAGCTCTAGCCATAGTGCCTCACTGCAGGATCCCTCCAAGCTATCCACCCTCATCACAGCTGTGATATGTTCCCTAACCAGTAATGCAACTCACCCACCATTACTGCTACCCCCTCAGTATCGTCAAAACAGTTATCCCGGAATGTTAACCTGTCAGTTCTGCCCCTCCTTTAACCATGTCTCCGTAATAGCATCAATATCATAATTCCCTACATTGATCCAAGCTCTAAGTTCATCCGTCTTACCTGTTATACTTCTTGCATTGAAGCAGATGCACTCCAGACCCACTGAGATCAGTGACTTCCCTCTGCCTGCTCTCCATCTTAGCTATATTTGTCTTAGTCTCAAGCCCTTCCCCAGTCTCTACACTTGCTGGTCTGCTGCTCTGGTTCCCACCACCCTGCCATACAAGTTTAAACCCTCCCGAACCACATTAGTAAACCTCCCGGCCAGGATATTGGTGCCCCTCTAGTTTAGGTGCAACCTGTCCTGCTTGTATAGGTCCCATCTTCACTGGAAGGCATACAAATGATCCACATATCGGAAGCCCTCCCCCCTACACCAGTTCTTTATCCACGTGTTCAACTGTAGTATCCCTCCGTTCCTAGCCTCACTAGCACACGGCACGGGAAATAATCCTGAAATGACTATTACACTGGAGGTCCTGCTTTTTAGCTGACTACCTAACTCCCTGTAATGTCTTTGCAGGACCTTGCTGCTCTTTCTTCCTATGTCATTTGTACCAATGTGGACAATGACATCTGCCTGTTTGCCTTTTCGGCATGTCCTATACCCGCTTGGAGAGATCCATGACCCTGGCACCAGGAAGGCAACACACCATCCTGGAGACTCTTTTGCGACAACAGCAGTGCCTGTCTGTGCCCCTGACTATCGAATCCCTAATTGGTATTGCTCTATTATGCTTTTCCCCCCCTCTTCTGTACAGCAGGGCCCGTCATGGCTACTGCTGCTGCTGTCACCTGATGGGCCATCCGCCTCATCAGTATTCAAAAGGGCATACTTGTTGAAGAGGGGAACAGCCACAGGAGACTCCTGCACTGGCTGCCTGCCCTGTCTAGCGGTCACCCATCTATCTTCCTGTACCTTGGATGTGACCACGCCTCTATAACGCTTTCCGCCATTTGGTTGCTTCTTATTACCTCCAGTTGCTGCTCAAACCTATCCATTTGTTCAGTCAGCAAGTGGAGCTCGATACACTTCCTGCAGATGTAATTGTCAAGGATGTTGTCAGCATTCATGATTGACCACATGTTGCGGGCGGAACACCAAGCCCCACCAACCGTCATGACTAACCCTCTGTTAAATATTAAATTACTTTAATAAAATAAAAACATTCATGAAGACGTACTCACCAATCAGCTGCCTTCTTAAATCCACACTCCGAAGAGTGTCTGTCACAGGTCTGGTTCTCTCCTTAAGTACTGTCTCTCTCCCTCTTTTTTTTTCGGTTTGAGGCAGATATTCTAGTTAAAGAGGAGTGCAAAATATTCAATATAATAATCACGGAGAGGAAGAACTGATATGCTTGAAGGTGGATAAATCACCAGGGCCAGATGCATTTTATCCGAGGCTGTTAAAGGAAGTCAGGGAGGACATAGTGGATGCCCTGAGGATCATTTTCCAACCCTCACTAGATACACCGAAGAACAGGATTGGAGGTCTGCGAATGTTGTACCACTATTTATAAAGGGCGCGAGTGATAGGCCAAATAATTATAGGCCAGTAAGTCTGTTGTCAGTGGTGGGCAAATTATTAGAATCAATTTCAAGAGACCGGATAAACTGTTACTTAGAGAATAATGATTAATCAGAGATGACATGGTTTGTTTGGGGAAGGTCTTGTCTTATAAACGTGATCACATTTTTTGAGGAAACAAGGAGGATTGATGAGGAGGGTGAAGTGTATGTTGTTTATATGGATTTTAGTAAAGCATTTGACAAAGTCTTGCATGGCAGGCTGGTCAGTAAAATGAAAGCCCATAGGGTACAGGGGAATGTGGCCAGTTGGATCCAAAATTGGCCCAGCAACAGGAAACATAATGTTTTAATTTTTAATAATCTTTATTGTCACAAGTAGGGTTACATTAACACTGTGATGCACGATCAACTACACAAAGACGAGAGTTGGATGCAATCGAGGCTTTATTACACTAAGATGTGTGCTCCTCGTACAGCAGCCATTTCGCCAGCTGCTGTAGGAGGCCATACATCTTAGTGTAATAAAGCCTCGATGGTGTTGAGGGCTTTGATGACAGTGGCAGACGTCATGTTGGGGCATGGGATGGTGAAGGCGAATCTGGAATATTCATCGACCACACTGAGGAAGTACGTGTTACGGTCGGTAGAGGGGAGGGGCCCTTTGAAGTCCACGCTGAGGTGTTCAAAGGGTTTGGAGGCCTTCACCAGGTGCGCACGGTCCGGCTGGTAGAAGTGCGGTTTGCACTCTGCACAGACCTGGCAGTCTCTGGTGATTCCTGACTTCGACGGAGTAGGACAGATTACGGGCCTTGATGAAGTGGTACAAACATGTGACTCCCAGGTGACAAATGTTGTCGTGCAGAGTCCCGAGTTGGTCCACCTGTGCGCTAGCACATGTACCTCGGGATAGGGCATCGGGGAGCTTACCGGGGCGATACAAAATCTCTTAGCTGTAGGTGGAAAGCTCGATCCTCCACCTCAAGGTTTTATCGTTCTTGATCTTGCCCCGCTGTGTGTTGGTAAACATGAAGGCTACCGACCGTTGGTCAGTGAGGAGAGTGAATCTCTTGCTGGCCAGGTAATGCCTCCAATGCCGCACAGCTTCAACGATGGCTTGGGCCTCCTTTTCAACGGAGGAATGCTGGATTTCGGAGGCATGAAGGGTTCTTGAAAAGAATGCCACAGGCCTGCCTGCCTGGTTGAGGGTGGCGGAGACGTTGCTCTCGACTTGAAATGGTAACGTGTCGTCGACTGCATGCATCGCGGCCTTGGCGATGTCAGCCTTAATACAGTTGAAGGCCTGGTGAACCTCGGCCGTTAGGGGAAAAAGAGTGGATTGAATGAGTGGGCGGGCCTTGTCCGCATAATTTGGGACCCGCTGGGCGTAGTAAGAAAAGAACCCCAGGCAAACGTTTGAGGGCCTTGGGGCAGTAGGGGAGAGGGAGTTCCATGAGGGGGCACATGCGGTCGGGATCGGGCCCCAGAACTCCGTTCTGGACCACATAGCCGAGGATGGCTAAGCGGTTCGTGCTGACCACGCACTTCTCCTTGTTATAAGTTAGGTTGAGGAGAGTGGCGGTGTGGAGAAATTTGGCAAGGTTGACGTCATGGTCCTGCTGATCGTGGCCGCAGATGGTGACATTGTCTAGGTACGGGAAAGTGGCCCGCAGCCCATACCGGTCAACCATTCGGTCCATTTCCCATTGGAAAACCGAGACCCCATTGGTGACGCCAAAGGAACCCTAAGAAAGTGGTAAAGGCGGCCATCTGCCTCGAAGGCAGTGCCTTACGGATGGGGAGCTGGTGGTAGGCGGATTTCAGGTCAATTGTTGAGAAGACCCAGTACTGTGCAATCTGATTGACCATATCAGATATGGGGGGGAGAGGGTACGCGTTGAGCTGAATGTACCTATTGATGGTCTGACTGTAGTCCACGACCATTCTGTGTTTCTCCCCAGTTTTCACAACTACCACTTGGGCTCTCCAGGGGCTGTTGCTGGCCTTCCCGAAGCAGTCGCTGGACTTCGGACCTGATGAAGGTCCTGTCCTGGGCCCTGTACCGTCTGCTCCTGGTGGCAACGGGTTTGCAATCTGGGTTAAGTTTGCAAATAGGGAAGGTGGGTCGACCTTTAGGGTCGCGAGGCCGAACACAGTAAGGGGTTGTAGGGGTCCGCCGAATTTCAATGTTAGGCTCTGGAGATTGCACTGGAAGTCCAGACCGAGTAGCAAGGCAGCGCAGAGGCTGGGGAGGACGTAGAGGCGGAAGCCGCTGAACTCCACTCCCTGGACAGTGAGAGTGGCTATGCAGTACCCCCGGATCACCATGGAGTGGGACCCGGAGGCCAGGGAGATTCTCTGGTTGGTGGGGTGTACCGCGAGGGAGCAGCGCCTTACCATATTGGGATGGATGAAGCTCTCGGTGCTCCCGGAGTCCAGCAGGCAGGAGATCTCATGCCCATCGATTTTCACGTTGGTAGAGGTCGTTGCTAGGTTGCATGGGCGGGACTGGTCAATCGTGACCTAGGCGAGATGCGGCTGGTCGTCGATGGTGGCAGACGATGGGGTGCCCAGGAGGCATAGGCCCTGGTACGATGGCGGCGCCCACGGGCCGCACGTGGCGTGGGGGAAACAAGATTGCGGCGCCTGATGACCCTGGGAAGGACAAGATGGCAACGCCCACGGGCCGCATGTGGTAGGGATCGAACAAGATGGCGGCGCCCACGGGTCGCACGTGGTCCGGGGAGGGGAAGATGGCGGCGCTCACTGGCCGTACGCGGGGTTAGGGGGGGTCGGAACAATAGCGGCAACTGCGCGGGCCTGGCATACAGCAGCGAAGTGTCCCTTCTTGCCACAAGCCTTGCAAAGGGCGCTCCGGCCAGGCAGTGTTGTCGGGGGTGTTTTGGCTGCCCACAGAAGTAACATTTGGGGTCCCCGGGGTTGGTTGGCTGCCGCGCGGCACAGGCGTGGGGTTGGCTGAGTGGGGTCCCCGATGGGGCGGCCGTCTGCGGAGTCCACGATGCGTAGGAGGGGTGGGCCGGGGGTGCAGGCCTGGATGTTGCGCGAAGCAACCGTCAGCGAGAACGCTAACTTTTTGGTTGCCGCGGGATCGAGCGTGGCCCCTTCTAAGAGGCGCTGGCGGATGTAATCCGACCCTATCCCCGTAACAAAAGCGTCTTTCATGAGCAAAGTAAAAAGTCTTACAACACCAGGTTAAAGTCCAACAGGTTGTTTCAAACACTAGCTTTCAGAGCACTGCTCCTTCCTTCCTGAGGAAGGAGCAGTGCTCCAAAAGCTAGTGTTTGAAACAAACCTGTTGGACTTTAACTTGGTGTTGTAAGACTTCTTACTTTGCTCACCCCAGTCCAACGCCGCATCTCCACTCTCATGAGCAAGTTTGAGTGTTCCGTGGCCGTGACGCCTGACAGTCACAGTCTCTGACTAAGGGAATTAGAGCATGCCAGAAATCTTCCACTGACTCACCAGGAAGTTGACTACGAGTGGAGAGGGTGTGTCTGGCTTGGAGTGTGTAAGTCCGCTGAGCGTAGTTTTCCTTCAGTAGCGCCATGACATCTTCGTAGGTCGGCGCGTCCTGGATAAGTGGAAAGACGTTGGAGCTCAGCTGCGTGTAGATGATCTGAATCTTCTGAGCTTCCGGAATTGGGTCTGGTGCAGACCTGATGTAAGCTTCGAAACAGGCTAGCCAATGTTCAAAGTCCTTTTTGGCGTTGCCTGATTGCGGATCCAGCTGCAGGCGATCTGGCTTGATGCGGAGGTCCATCTTCTGAAAACTTTAGTGTAATAAATTGATGCACGATCAATTACACAAAGACGAGAGTTGGATGCAATCAAGGCTTTATTACACTAAGATGTGTGGCCTCCTACAGCAGCTGGCGAAATGGCTGCTGTACGAGGAGCACACATATATATACTCCGCCTACTGGGCGGAACCAGCAGGCAGGGAACTACCCCCATACCTGTAGTACAGGGCCTTAACACAAAGCACCTAATATATACATCAGTGGTGACTACCACACACTGCAATGAAGTTACTATGAAAAGCCCCTAGTTGCCACATTCCAGCACCTGTTCGGGTACACAGAGGGAGAATTCAGAATGTCCAAATTACCTAACAGCATGTCTTTCGGGACTTGTGGGAGGAAACCGGAGCACCTGGAGGAAATCCATGCAGACACAGGAGAAAATGCAGACTCCGCACAGACAGTGACCCAAGCCGGGAATCGAACCTGGGATCCCGGTGATGTGAAGTAACAGTGCTAACCACTGTGCTACCGTTTTTACAAATGGAAAATGGTTTTTAGTGGTGTTCCACAGGGCTCAGTGTTGGACCCCTTGCTGTTTGTTGTATATACTAATAATTTGGACTTAAATGTGGGTGGCATGATTAGGGAATTTGCAGATGACACATAAATTGACCCTGTAGTTTATCATGAAGAGGATAACTGTCGATTCCAGAATGATATCAATGGTTTGATTGAGTGAATGGCAAAGTGGCAGATGAGATTCAATCCAGAGAAGTGTGAGGTATTCGGCAAGAGTAAACAAAGCAAGGGAATCATCAACAAATGGAAGGATATTGGGAGGAGTAGGGGAAGTGAGAGACATTGGAATGTATGTCCACAAGTCCCTGAAGGTGGCAGGACAGGTGGATAAGTTAGTAAAGAAAGCATGCTTTCCTTTATCGGGCAAGGTATAAAATATAAAAGCAGGGATGTGACGATGGAACTGTATAAAACGCTGGTTAGGCCACAGCTGGAATTTTGTGTCCAGTTCTGATTGCCACAAAACAGGAAAGACATAATTGCCCTGGAGATAGTACAAAGGAGATTTATAAGAATGTTGCCAAGGCTTGAAAATTGCAGCTATGAGGAGAGATTGGATAAACTGGGGTTATTTTCCTTGGACTGGAGGATTCTGAGGGTGACCTGAATGAGGTGTACAAGATTCTGAGTGTCGTAGATAGGGTAGTCAGGAATGCCCTATTTCCCTCAGTAGAGAGGTCAATTACCAATAGACACAGATTTAAAATGAATGGTAGAAGGATTAGAGGCGATATGAGAAAAAAACACTTCTCCACCAGTAGGTGTTTGGAATTCACTGCCTGGTTTAGTGGTGGAGGCAGAAACTTTCAACTAATTTAAAAGGTACCTGGATCTGTACCTAAAGGCTGCGGATTGGGTGCTGAAATGCGCAGCTAGTTTTTATTTTTTGGCTCATGGCCATTGACTGATCAAATGGCCTTTTTCAGTGCCGTAACTTTCTATGGTCCTATGTGGACACAAGTTACAGAGTGTTATACCTGCATCTCGGCCCAGACGCTATCTTTTAAAAAATATTTTGGTTGGTGTTTTCCAGTTTTTACAGAGTAACAGCTTATGTGTATCTGGTAAATACATTTAGAATGTTGTTTGCAAGTTCTGTAATACGCTCACAAATTATGGGTGGGGCAAGTAAAAAGAATGCTATTTCCTGAGTTATTTAAAGGGATTATAAACTGCTTCCAAGTAGATCACGAGTATGTTCATTTTACAAGCTGGTCTGCTAGTTTTGTTGCTTTGGCTGTTGTAACTGATGTTGAACTGCTCTACAGTGGAATTTTGACCAGGATCTCCAGTAGAACATACAGTTCGCGACGTTGATTTGGTGTTTGGAATGCTATTTTGGCTAGGGGGCATGAAGAGGAGACCACAATCTCACACTTACAGGAAAAGAGACAAAACAAGAGAAGTCCACAAATGTTGTCTGACCAGCATTTTCTGTTTAATATTTCAGATTTTCAGCAGTGACAGTAGTTTGCATTTGTTTAGTTAACATTTGTCAACAAAATATTTGTCTTCTGAATATGTCTGCTCACAACAGAACCTGTTTAAACTTAGTGACTTTTCAACTTGTCAGTTGAATGGGGTATTCTGACGTAATTGATTTAGTGCTGATATCTGGGCCACTCAGTTGTTCATATGTTCTATCAGCACATGTGTGTGTGCATGGAAATTATGGAGTCAGCTTGAAATCAGAACCTTCTAACTCCGAGTAGTAGCACTGAGCCGTCATACAAAAGTAGTGTACTTTAGAATCATACAGCACAGAACCTGCTCTGTTTTACAGTCCCTCTGATTCATGATCTGTCTGTGTTTCCACTGGAATTTTGTGCCAAGATATTTTATCAATGATTTGCTGCACTAAATACTGGACAAGTGTACAGCTTTTAGAAATGCACTCGTGACTGAAACACATATTCAGTTAGAAATAATGTGCACAAATATATGTTCTAGCAAAGTGGTCAAAACACTTGCATATGCCCTTGTGACTCACCATCATGCATATGCTCCTGAAATGGAGCAGCTCACACAGATAGCTGGAGATAGGCAACTGCAAGGGTGACTTTTGTGTATGCTCTTTAAATAATGTAATGTGTAGTCAGTGAGTCTCCATGGCGAGCAACTAAGTGACCCAATAAACAGGAATTGAGGACACCCGTAGTATTGGATTTCCAAGGTAATTTACCTCGTCCATCACAAACTTGATGGTGCGGCTGTGGACGATGTGGAGAAAATAAATAATCATTGCAAGCATGTTATGCGTTATTAATCACACATAGCCAATGAATAAATATTGCTTATCCATGCTGCACTTGATTTTTCCACTTTTTAAACATTTTCCTAGGCGGAATTAAACGGCCCAATAAATCCTTTCATTAATACAAGCTCCAAGACATCATCATCTCTCAAGAGCTCAGTGGCAATTCACTCTCTGGGTTGGCGAATAGCAAACATTTTGTCTCAGCTTTGCCTGCCTCCTGTGGTTCCTTATATCGCTTTGCCTCGGATGCAGCCGCAACGACCCATTCATTCCAGGTCTCCACTTCAGAAACAGTTGAAGGTAGAAAAAAAACCGGCACGCCTTTCGCTCAGGTAAGAACAAATTTAACATTGTATTCAATTAATCGGAACTGCATTTGTTCTTATTTTCCAGCCATAATAATTCAACTACAAAATTATTTTTTTCTTAAAAGGATAGATCTATTGTTTTATATAAGCAGTGATGGTGTAAAGTGATTGTTAGACATTGGAGGTACGGGGAGAGATTGACAGTACCAGTTCCCCATGTTTTTTTTAGCTCCCGTGAATACATTATGATTATTTTTAAAACACTCAAAAGATTTTTCATATCCTTTCTGTGAAAAATGGTCAATAGGATTTGAAACATGATGGGGGCAAAGGGGAGGAACATGACTGAATTCTACATAATATAACCAGGTCAGGGAAGACAAAGCAGCTAGAACAGCGAAATGGGCAATGCGGAAAGAGGCATTGGAGATCACAGAAATCTACATTGAATATATTGCTGGCTAAGGAAAATTGATGGTCATTGAATCATAGAAGTCATAGAATCCCTACAGTCCAGGAGGATGCACTTTGGCCCATCAAGTTTGCACCAACCCTCCAAAGGAGCACCGTATCTAGGCCCACACCCTCACCCTATCCCTATAACTCGACCTAACCTTTTGGACACTAAGGGGCAATTTATCATGGTCAATCCACTTAACCAGTACATCTTTAGAATGTGGGAGGAAACCAGAGCACCTGGAGGAAACTCACGCAGACATGGGAGAATGTTCAAACTCCACACAGTCACCCAAGGCCAGAATTTAACCCGGGTGCCTGACGTTGTGAGGCAGCTGTGCTAACCACTGTGCCACCGTGCCACCCATAGTCATGGGAGTTGTTTATCTGGAGCTGGGCTGGTGTGCACATCACCAACAATCTGTCCTGGTCCACCCACCTCGTGCTATGACCAAGAAAGCACAACAGCGCCTATATTTTCTCAGGAAACTAAGGAAATTCGGCATGTCCACATTGACTCTTACCAACTTTTATTGATGCACCATAGAAAGCATCCTATCTGGCTGAATCACAGCCTGGTATGGCAACTGCTATGCCCATGATCATAAGAAACTACAGAGAGTCGTGAACACAAACCCTCCTCCCATCTAATGACTCTGTCTACACCTCCCTTGGGAAAGCGGGCAGCATAATCAAAGACCCCTCCCACCCGGCTTATTCACTCTTCCAACTTCTTCCATTGGGCAGGAGATACAAAAGTCTGAGAATACGCATGAACAGACTCAAAAACAGCTTCTTCCCTGCTGTTACCAGACTCCTAAATGACCTTCTTATGGACTGATCTGATCTCTTCACACATCCTCTCTACTGATTAGTACTACACTCCTGTGTGCCTCACCCGATGCTTGTGTCTGTGTATTTACATTGTGTATTTATGTTTGCCCTGTGTTTTTCTTTCATGTATGGAGTGATCTGTCTGACTGTATGCAGAACAATAATTTTCACTATACCTTGGTACACGTGACAATAAACAAATCCAATCCAATACAACATTGAGCAAAGCTGAGGCTTATATACTATGTACATATACACATATATATATATATATATATATATATATATACACATATATATATATATACACATATATACTATGGCATTAACGAAGCAATGGTAAACAAGTTAAAATAAATAGATGTTCATCAATAGTTATAGAAATACAGAGCCATGCCCTCCGAACACCGCAGCGTCAGATTTGGTGGTACACCAAAGAAACAATGGGGAATCTCACTCTGATCTTTACAGGTAAAGGTTTGCACAGCAATTGGCCAGAAATGTAACTTCCTCTGGACAATTACCCTGTCCTGGGAACCATCGAAAATATGATTTCATTTGCAAACTTCGGATGGTTCTGCCAGGGTTACAATACTTATTCCGAAAAAGTTCAAAAATTAAAACCTCTTCTAACTTCTGGGTAACTATTGTAAATGCCCAGACCGCTCCCCCCCCCCCCCCCCCATAGGTCTCCCCTCACCCCACCCGACTACACCTCCACACAGAAAGGAATGTCCCAAGAGCACATGACCCGCAGCACCCCGATCTCTGACCCCTCTACACCCCCCTGACCTACCCAAAGAAAAGTGGAGGATGGTGGTACTGATTAAGGAGAGCATTGCAGTGTTGCAGAAAGATAATGTTCCAAAGAGGTTTAGAACATAATTAACTTGGCTGGCACTAAGAAACAGAAAAGGTGCAGTCATATTGTTTGGTGCAGTCTACAGGCTACCAACTCGTGGGATATATGTAGAGGAACAGATTTTCAGGGAAATTACAGAAATATGCAAAAATGGTAGTGTAGCTATGATGGGGGGCTTTAATTACCCAAATATAGACTGGGATAGGAAGGGGCAGAGAGGGGCAAGAGTTCCTAGAGTGTGTTCAGAAACATTTTCTGGACTTCCGGTTGCAGCTATGCCTAGGTAGGTCGCACATTCGGCAGCTCCCGCCGGGAACGGACTTTTGGGCTCCCTAGAGGGGCCCCAACGGCAATTGTTCGACGGCTTCCAGTGTGTGAAGGTGACAGAAAGGTGCCCCTGACATTATATGGATTGGACCAGGAGTGGAGCGGTTAAAAAAGTGATCTTGGAGCAGCGAAAAGAGAGAGGGAGAAAAAACAAGATGGCGGCGGGTGGAGACCAAGCAGCATGGGCGCAGTGGTCGCAGGAGCAGCAGGGGTTTCTGAGACGCTGCTTTGAGGAGCTGAAAACCGAAATGCTGGCACCAATGAAGGCGGCGATTGAGAAGCTAGTAGAGACCCAGAAGGCCCAAGGGGCGGCGATCCGGGAGGTGCGGCAAAAAGCCTTGGAGAACGAGGACGAGATCTTGGGTCTGCCGGTGAAGGTGGAGGCGCACGAGGCGCTGCACAAGAGGTGGCAGGAAAAATTTGAGGACCCGGAGAATAGGTCGAGGAGGAAGAATCTTCGGATTCTGGGTCTCCCCGAAGGAGTGGAGGGGCCCGATGCTGGGGCATATGTGAGCACGATGCTCAATTCGCTGATGGGCGCGGGAGCCTTCCCGAGGCCACTGGAGCTAGATGGGGCTCACCGGGTCCTAGCAAGGAGACCCAAGGCCAACGAGCCGCCAAAGGGCTGTAGTGGTGAGGTTTCACCGCTTCATGGACAGAGAGTATGTCCTGAGATGGGCCAAGAAAGAGTGTAGCAGCAGCTGGGAGAACACGGAGATCCGAATCCCATCAGGACTGGAGTGCAGAGGTGGCTAAGAAGAGAGCGGGTTTTAATCGGGCTAAGGCAGTGCTCCATCGAAAGGGGGTGAAGTTCGGTATGCTGCAGCCAGCGCGATTGTGGGTCCCGTTCCAGGATCGGCACCACTATTTCGAAATGCCTGATGAAGCATGGAGTTTTATACGGACTGAAAGGTTGGACTCAAATTGAGGGTTTGTTGTGGGGGGATGTTTACTGTGTATATAGTGTTCATTACGTTTAGAGAATGCTCCTCTGGTTTGGGTGCTGGATGGGGATGGGTGAAGGAATTGGATGGGGAGACTGTGGGAGAGTGTGGGCATCGGCATTGGAGGGGCAGACCCCCACGAAGGAAGAGGGGGAGTGGAGGCCCGGGGATGGGGAATTGGGGTAAGACCGCAAAAGGAGCTGCGCCAGAGGGGGCGGGGCCGGCTCAGGAAAGCGCGGGCTTTTTCCCGCGCTAGGGAAGGACGGGGGTGGGGGCCGGGGGGGGGAGGGCGGTGCTGGAGAGGAGCGCACACTGACTGCCAGGGAGGGGGGATTCTCACATTGGAGTGGGTCGATGGAATGGCGGGAGAGGCCGGGGTCAGCAGCAGTCAGCTGACTTACGGGAGTGTTATGGGGGGAGCAAAAGGGCTAGATGTGGAACTAGCGGGGGAGGGGGGGGGGAGAGAGGGGGGAACAGGGTTGCTGCTGCATTGGCCAAAGGGGAGCTGGAAGTAGGAGAGGTGGTCGGGGCGTGGGTCCGCCGTCTGGGGGACTGGAGGGTGCGGGAGGCGCGGGCACGTGACTGGCCTAGAAAAGAAGATGGCTAGTCGGCGGCAGGTGGTGGGGGGGGGGAGCAGCCCCCCAATCCGGCTGATAACTTGGAATGTGAGGGGCCTGAACGGGCCGGTCAAGAGGGCCCGGGTGTTTGCACACTTAAAGGGACTGAAGGCAGACGTGGTTATGCTCCAGGAGACACATTTGAAGGTGGCAGATCAGGTTAGGCTGAGAAAGGGATGGGTAGGACAGGTATTCCATTTGGGGCTGGATGCGAAGAACAGAGGGGTTGCAATACTGGTGGGGAAGCGGGTGTCGTTTGAGGCAATGAATATTGTAGTGGATAATGGAGGTCGATATGTGATGGTGAGCGGTAGGTTGCAGGGGGTACGGGTGGTATTGGTAAACGTAAATGCCCCGAACTGGGATGATGCCGGATTTATGAAACGCATGCTGGGTCGGATTCCGGACCTGGAGGTAGGAAGCTTGATAATGGGGGGGTCTTCAACACGGTGCTGGACCCAGCACTGGACCGGTCTAGGTCCAGGACGGGTAAGAGGCCGGCTGCGGCCAAGGTGCTTAGGGGGTTTATGGACCAGATGGGGGGAGTGGATCCATGGAGGTTTGTCAGGCCCCAGGCCAGGGAATTTTCATTCTTTTCCCACGTCCACGGATAGATTTTTTAATTTTGAGTAGGGCGCTAATCCCGAAAGTGGAGGGAACGGAGTATTTGGCCATAGCCATCTCGGACCACGCCCAGCACTGGGTGGAGCTGGAGTTAGGAGAGGAGAGGGACCAGCGCCCGCTGTGGCGTCTTGATGTGGGATTACTGGCGATGAGGAGGTGTGCGGGCGGGTGCGGGGGTACATTGAAAGATATTTGGAGGCCAACGACAACGGGGAAGTGCAGGTGGGGGTAGTCTGGGAGTTCCTGAAGGCGGTGGTCAGGGGAGAGTTAATCTCCATTAGGGCCCACAGGGAGAAGAGAGAGAGCAGGGAGAGGTTGGTGGGGGAGATCTTAAGGGTGGACAGGAGATATGTAGAGGCCCCCCGAGGAGGGACTACTCGGGGAGCGGCGGAGCCTCCAGACGGAGTTCGACCTGTTGACCACTGGTCCGAGGGGGAGAGGAACACCGGGTGTCGCTGTATGCGGACGACCTGTTGCTGTATGTGGCAGATCCAGTGGAGGGGATGGCGGAGGTCATGCGGATCTTAAGGGAGTTTGGGAACTTCTCGGGGTATAAGCTTAATGTAGGGAAAAGTGAGCTCTTTGGGGTGCATCCAGGGGACCAGGGAAGGGGGATAGACGACCTGCCGTTAAAGAGGGCGGAAAGGAGCTTTCGGTACTTAGGGATCCAGGTGGCTGGGAGTTGGGAGGCCCTGCACAAACTCAATTTGACGCGGTTGGAGGAGCAGGTGGAGGAGGATTTCAAAAGATGGGATGTGCTGCCACTCTCGCTAGCGGGCAGGGTGCAGTCGGTTAAAATGATGGTCCTCCCGAGGTTTCTCTTTGTGTTCCAGTGCCTTCCCATTCTGATTCCCAAGGCCTTTTTTAAACGGATAGGTAGGAGTATCATGGGTTTTGTGTGGGCAAATAAAACCCCGAGGGTAAAGAGGGTGTTTCTGGAGCGTAGTAGGGACAGGGAGGGCTGGCTCTGCCGTATTTGTGCGACTATTATTGGGCAGCCAATGTGGCGTTGATCCGTAAGTGGGTAATAGAGGGAGAGGAGGCGGCGTGGAAGAGGTTGGAGGTGGCGTCCTGTGTGGGCACGAGCCTGAGGGCACTGGCAACGCCACCGCTGCCGCACTCGCTGACAAGGTACACCACGAGTGCAGTGGTGGCGGCGACGTTGAAGATCTGGGGGCAGTGGAGACGACACAAGGGCGAGGTGGGAGCCTCGGTTTGGTCCCCGATTCGGGAGAACCATCGGTTCGTCCCGGGAAAAATGGATGGGGGATTTCGGAGCTGGCATTGGGCAGGGATTCGAAGAATGGGGGACCTGTTTATAGATGGGACGTTTGCGAGCCTGGGGGCGCTGGAGGAGAAGTTTGGGTTACCCCCGGGAAATGCTTTCAGGTATATGCAAGTGAGGGCGTTTGTGAGGCGGCAGGTGAGGGAATTCCCGCTGCTCCCGGCACAGGGGACTCAGGACAGGGTGATTTCCGGTGTATGGGTTGGAGAAGGCAGGGTTTCGGCGATCTTCCAGGAGCTGAAAGAAGAGGAGGAGGCCACGGTAGAGGAGTTAAAGGGCAAGTGGGAGGAGGAGCTTGGGGAGGAGATAGATGAGGGTCTGTGGGCTGATGCCCTGAGTAGGGTTAATTCTTCCTCCTCTTGCGCCAGGCTCAGCCTAATACAATTCAAGGTTATTCACAGAGCGCATACGACAGGGGTGAGGTTGAGTAGGTTCTTTGGGGTGGAGGATAGATGTGGGAGGTGCTCGGGAAGCCCGGCGAATCACGTCCACATGTTCTGGTCGTGCCCGGCATTGGATGGGTTTTGGAGGGGTTTCACAAGGTCTATGTCCAAGGTGGTGAAAGTCCAGGTCAAGCCGAGTTGGGGGTTGGCACTATTTGCGGTAACGGACGAGCCGGGAGTGCAGGAGGCGAAAGAGACCGGTATCCTGGCCTTTGCGTCCCTGGTAGCCCGGCAAAGGAGCTTGCTATTATGGAAGGATGCGAAGCCCCCCAGTGTGGAAGCCTGGATAAATGACATGGCAGGGTTCATTAAGATGGAGAGGATAAAGTTTGCCTTACGAGGGTCTGTGCAGGGGTTCTTCAGGCGGTGGCAACCGTTCTTAGACTATCTCGTGGAGCGTTAGGAGGAGGTGAGCAGCAGCAGCAACCCAAGGGTGGGGGGGGGTTGTTTTGGGGGGGAATTCGGGTGGGTGGGGGGGGCTTCCCTACGGGTATCTTTGAATGTCATATGGGGGGGTTACTGTATACGATGAAACCCAATGTAAAAGTTTTGTATAATTTTTGACTGTTGTGTTTGCGTTTCTTTCTTTTTGTTATGGGGGGGGGGGGTTTGTTAAAAATTTTGTTGGAAAATTTGAATGAACACATTTAAAAAAAAAGAAACATTTTCTGCAGCGGTATGTCTAGTTCAACAAGAAAAGAGACACTACTAGAGTGAGGCACAGTTATATTTTCAAGTAGTCTTTGACGAATCTTTACATTTCAAGGGACTAACTAAAATATCTATGTGGGCTAAATGGAGAAGGAAATTAATTTTGGTCTTCACACTTGAAAAGATTATGTTATGAGGATATTTTCCATTCATATGAATAGGATAAGTTATATACATCTGCTTAGTTGATTAGTGCAAGATACATTTTAATTTTCATAGTGGCATGTTAATTCTGCATTTGATCATTAAGTATGTCTATTAGTCCATTAAAATGCATAAATCTTAGCACTGGGTACGTACATCTAAACCTTGGTAACTTAAAGCCACTTCAACCATAACTGTATTTTCTGGACCATCCAGCTGGCTGTGTGTATTAGGACTAATCATTTCAAACAAAGCATTTTAGTGATGTGAAGAATGAATCAGAGTGACCTTAACTTACAGATAGCTATTCTTGCAGTGATATCCATTCTAAAGTGATGGCAAAAAGCACAGTAACATCCAATTACACATATTAAATAGTGAAAGTAAGATCAACCCTCCTTTGTGTTCTAAACTTTCTATTTATCATCTCCTAAAGCTTTGTTTGCAGCCAAAACATTGTACCTATTCTTATAATATTGAATATTTTGCCTTCTCTGAGTGTTAGTTTTCTTTTGCTCTTCTGAAAGTAAATTGTTAATGTAACTATGATGTTTCCTTTCAGGCAAGAAATAATGTTAGCACAAACCGATCGTGAATCACTACCTGATTTCAATTCTCGTACAAACTTCAATCTGAGGAGAATAGTGGAAGATCAGGTAATTTATTTTCACCAATAAATCTAGTTGAGGATAATTATAAGTTATATTCATGTTCTTTATGACTCTAGGAGCTGATTATTTTATTTGGGTTTAGTTTTGAACTGAACTTATTTTCTGTTGGACAAACTACATGAAGTCAGTTGTGCTGATTGTCATCATGTTATTCCTGTAAGACCATGGGTGAGATTCTCTGGCCTCCCGTGGCAGGAGATGGCCTGCCATTGGCTGGCAGCACGATCTTATTGTCCCACCCCTGTCAATGGGATTTCTCATTGAATCTGCCCCACGCTGTCAGGAAACCTGCGGTGGGGGTGGGCCATCAGCAGCATCCTCTAAAACTGCAGAGGTGAAGCAAATGAACAAATACAAGGCTCAACATTTCTTAAAAGATGTTTTAGAATCTGTAACTTTGGATTATTACTTATATTACCTTCCTTTTATAGGACTACATCAATGCACCCTTCAGAATCTTCAGTTAATTTTTCATTTAAATGGACAGTGAACTGATCTTTCTTTCATTGCCATGCTGATAACCACCTATACTTTTATTTTACTATGCTGTTAACAGTCTGAGAGTGTCTTTTCTGTGGTGAAAAACAATTGAGAGATGTGGAAGCCTCCTGGCATTCCCTGACATCAAATGTGGTTCCAAATGCAGTTATATCTTCATTGATAGATGGCCTGTATCAGCACTCGATGTGCCTTTCTTTGAACACAACATGTTGTTCTTTGACATTTTTGTCTTCAGTTTTCTGCCAAGGCCCATTAAATGAGTTGCAGCTTTGGTTACTGATTCTACAGAGATGACTTTGCCAAAATCACCAGGCAGGAATGTTCCCTTCCAGTCGGGGAACACTTCAGCAATCAAGGGCATTCAGCCTCTGATCTCCGGGTAAGCGTTCTCCAAGGCGGCCTTCAGGACGCGTGACAACGCAGAATCGCCGAGCAGAAGATTATAGCCAAGTTCCGCACACATGAGTGCGGCCTCAACCGGGACCTGGGATTCATGTCGCATTACATTCATCCCCCACCATCTGGCCTGCAAAATCATACCAACTGTCCTGGCTTGACATAATTCACACCTCTTTAACCTGGGATTACCCCATCTCTGGATCTGTAAAGATTTAATCACCTGCTAATGCTCGCATTCCAAGCATTGTCTGGCATCTTTGAATCTGTCTATATATATGTTTCTGGAACATACCTCTTCATTCACCTGAGGAAGGAGCAGCGCTCCGAAAGCTAGTGACATCGAAACAAACCTGTTGGACTTTAACCTGGTGTTGTAAGACTTCTTACTGGACTTTGCCAAAGGTATAGAGCCAGGGAGTCAAGTGAATCAGTACGTCTAATATTGATTCATTTCAGATGTTACCCAAAGTCGGAAGAGTCAAGAGAGATTGCACCAGCCCTGCAGAGGTGTAGCTTTACTAGTCAATACCACCAATCATGTAAACTCAACACTGGCTGGTATGACCATCTCTGCTCCATCTGTGTTTATTGGATCTGTCAGTTGCCTTTGATTCTTCCTCTCCCTATTAGTCTACATCTGCAAAGTTCCTTTATTACTGGACAGCAAGAAAAGATAAGTATTCACCAATCAGAATTTTTTTTTAACCATTGGTTTTAAAGATACAATTGGCCATTCATTCATGTTTTTGCCTGAATTTCCATTTACTCTGGATGTCCATTCTGAAAATACATGGCTGTCCTCCGAGTTTTTCAGCCTGAGAGATACCCTTCAACCAAAATGCCTTAAAACTACTTTGCATTTTTAGAAAATAAAACCCAGTAGCTTGAGTTTTCTCTATCTTTCTCCCTTTCCTTTCTGTGCTGGCGGGACATGCAAAACCAGCATTTATATGCATTTAAATCTACTTGGCAGGTTGGACACAGTTGCACCACCCTTCTGTGATGCCACGCCCCTCTCAGGCGGAAATCACACGGCGCGATTTAAAAGAGACAGAAGGTATGCCAAGTTTTTAAAAGTCTTCAAAATTGTCACGCTTTCTGGGGGAGTGGCTGCCTGGGCCCGGGGGGTGGGGGGGTAGCAGCAAGTGACTTGGTGACAGCTCCGTGGATTTGGGGTGTCCCCCTCAGGATCTTCCCTGTCCTTCCTCACCTCATTCCATCCCACCACCCCAACTCACCATTCCCCCTCCGAGGATCCTACCAGCATCACCACAGGGTGTTGGCCTGGGGCAAGCAGTATCAACAGGTCTTGTCCACGGGATGGAGGATAATGATCATTCGCTGTGAGATGAGCTCTGGTGCTCCTCATCATTTGAAAAAGTCTGACTCCTGCCTTCAGGATCGCATTCCACTGTCCGCCCATGTGTGCTGGCCATTCGATCTCACGGGCCCATATATCCTTTGCGGAGGTGGGGTGGCGGAGCAGTTATGGAAATGGTGCATGGGGATGAGTCACTCACTGGGTAAGCTGTCATAAAAGGCGGCCTCATACCTCGTCCTGTTCCCTGCCATGTCTCTGAGGGTGACCCCAGATGGAACGTTCAAGTGCCCTGGGGGAACCTGCCCCATGTCATCCTCCATCACCCACACACTCCACCACAACCCTCCCCCCCCCCCCCCCCCACCCAGTACAGCCTCTACACCCTGTTAGCGTTGATGAATAGAATCACTCGGCACTCAGGTCTGTTCCAAAAGTCAAAACGGTTTATTGCCAGTGGGAATGAGTCTCCGGCTAACCCCGAGCTCTCTCCACAGAACAAAAGGAAACCTCATAATTTATACATTTCTTCAGATAAGTAACAGCCCAGCATGGCTGGCCATGACCCAATCATTTGTTAACAGGCAGGGTGGGGTGGTTTAATCTGCAGTTGAAGGTTTATTCATGACTTTCTGATGTTATCATACCCCATGTCTCCAGTCCTTGTTTCTTTGCATATCTACTTCCCCTTATCTTAATCTTGTCAGTGGCTGGTCCCATTGTCCTTAACTTTGTCAGTAGCAGGTCCCATTGGATATATTCATGAGGATAGTCTGGGGGCTGATGATACAGATGTTCCTACTTAACAGGCTGTTTCTGTCTGACTCGGTGTGGATCTGCTCTCCCAAAGAATGTGGTCAAGTCAGAATGTGGTCAAGTCCCTCCATGCTTTGCGTATGTTTTAACCTGAGAGCATATATTTTTTTCTTGATGTTTGCTACAGACAAAAACATATTTGGTATTTGTTACATATTAAGTGCACAGGTGCCTCTGCCCAGGAAGTGCTCTCTAACATCTCAACCCAGTTCATTCAATCCCTAACACCCTTCAGGTAGAGGATTGAGGAATGTTGGTGAAAAAGTGTTTAATGGTGACTATATACATTGATGTGCCCTGACCCCTAATTCTAACCCATGCCAACTTAACTGGTTTCTAACTTTTTAATTTTCCATGTTCTAACGCTCCGTCTAGGTTATCCCCAAACAGCTCAAAAGGGGTGGAGGTGGCCTGCTGTGATTCACATCCGCTGACCCGAGATGCCTTTGGTGGAGTCTGGCTGACTTTCGGTTGACACAGGTGGCAAAGTGCCTTCCTGTTTTGTCCGCTGCCATCAAATGCACCTGTGTCAGATGGGGGGGAATTCAGAAGCTGAAGTGGCCCAGCACCTCCCCTATGGGAGGCACCAGCATGGGCCCCAAAACTTCCTCCTTCATCGGGGTGGTCGATAGCCCCTTGGCTACTCCATGGGAAGGAGGTGAGGCCAGAGTAAGCTCCAAAGGCTGCCAGCCCTGGAGGCCCGCTCTGGTCTGAACCAGAGTCTCGATGCCCTCAACCATGGAGCTCGGAGACTGGGACACGTCCCTCAGTGTGAATCATGTCCTTCACTTCCTCGGTCAAGTCCCTCTGGGACTGTGCCAAGTCCCTCTGTGACTGGCCCAGGACAGTCAACGCCCAGCAATGTTCTCGATGCCCTCAGCCATGACCCTTTGTGACTGGGCCAAGCTCTGGAGCGCCACAGCAATGTCCATGTGGGCCCGGTACATGCCTGCCTGTTACTCGGCTCCCCTGCCCTAGCCTCAACCATCGAGAGCACAGATTGCCCCAAGCATTAGACGCCTTGATCCATGGCTCTGACATCTGTTCCCAGGCCTTCCACCGTGGATATCGCCCATTCAGTGTTGGCCTGGGTACCACATATTTCATCTCCTGCACCTGAAGGCGGTTGGGCGCCCTCAGCTACACCTTCAGGTGCTGGAAAGTTGCGGACACCTCCTGTAGATTCTGGCTCTGTTTCTGCATCTGCACCAGTGATGGGATCATACTTTCCAGAAGCGCGATACCTGTCCGGACTCCAGCGGCACAGCTGCCCCCCGCCCCTCCTCCCGACTGGCGGCGCTGGATCCCGTCCGCAGCCGCCATGCAAGGTTGACAAAAACTAAGAGCACAAGTGATCTGCGCCGTCATGAACTTGGCCCATTGGTGGCGGAGCATCGGGGGAGGACCTTCAGGTGACCTCCTGATGCCGTCCCAACGGATGATGCCGTTTTGGAGGGGTCGGAGCATGTGAAAACAGACGCCTCCCCCGATTTGGTCAGAAAAAGGGATTCTTCTCCCGATCGCCGATTACGATCTCGGCGTTGGGCAACGGAGAATCACGCCCACTGACTTTAGACAAGATGAAGTATTGACTGGCCTCGTTTGACCGGTATTCATCACCGTCAAGTCTCTCACTGTCCAGTAGCTGTTACTGTTGTCAGATGCACTTCCCGACCAGTACTTCACATCGTTGTTGTGTTTGGTCTTCTATGCCTTATGAAGGAATCCACCAAACACTTCGACTTGTCCAAACCAGCATCTTTATTGAGACTCATGTGGTAAGCTAGCAATCTGTTGCAGAGCACTTTATCATGGAGTCTGCTTGTCACTCCTCTGGAACTGCACCTATGACCGACCACTTGTATGTCTTATTACCCTCTCAACCTTCTGATCATGGCCGGATGTCTCTCTCCTTACATGGGAATCACTGGTCACATGACCTTAGTCTTGAGACCGCATGGTGTGCCTGCACCGCCACCTGCTGGTTGGAGGTTGCATACCATCCATCTATGATATAGCCATAGGCATATCACCACAGTTCTGGGAGTGCAAGCGGATGTGCCAGCCGTTGAACAGCTTGACCACGGAGTCGCAGGTTGCATCCTGCCGATTGGTGGAGGTGGACAAGCTGAGCAGTGTGCAGAGGATGAGCACAAGAACGGAGCTCCAAGCTGCGGCCACTGCTGTTAGCATCGCACGCCCACGTGTACACCCGTCAGTCCCTGTCCCCACCCACTCCTGCACGGTGACCAGCACACAGCCCAGCCTCGCACTGACCCGCCCCCTCAAACGCCACAATCAATCGGAGACTGTCAATGGACAACATTCTTAAAAGTCGGTTGCGGCTGTTGGGGACCTCTTCCCACAACCGATTGCTCCGCGACCTTCCGGCACCCGTCTTCGACCCCGAGTTTGAAAAACGCTGATTTACACTCTTTAGTTTTGCTATGGTTAATAACTCATTATGAGAACTTACTGTACATTAAACACAGCTCTTGCATACTGTAAGAAGGTTTGGACGTGTCATTCAATAGAATACGGGAGTTCCATTCTGGCACAAAAATGGACTTTGACTGTGAAACATACGTGAAGATTAAGCACAATGTAGAATTCATGGATTCTTGAGATTTTGAAATGAGTAACCTGAAGGTGGACAAATCTTTCAACACAAAAAAATCAGACTGAAAAAGACCATCTGATCCATCAAGCCTGTTTGATATAGTTGTGATGCCTTTTGTATCAGGTCAGGATGCTCGCTGCCCATTCAATGCCAGGTAGTTGTTGTGTTCCACTTGCTGTTTGGTCTCACTAATAGAGGAAGAACTGGTGCCAGAGAATATATGTGTGGGTGGGCACATAGGAGTGTATTATGTATAAGAAACATCTGTTCTTACTTTTTGTTTGAACAATTTGACTTTCTGTTATATTATGTTTCACACTTCTGGGGCTGGATTCTCATTTTGGGAGACTAAGTCCCCCACACCGGCAGGAAAACTGGCGCAAAACAGCCACCGATTCGCTGTTTTGCTGGGGACTAGCAGGGAGGTAGCATAGAGCTCCCAGCTCTAGCTGCCAATACGGCCCTGAGCATTTCCGGGTCCATGGCCGCGCATGCGCCCGGCGGCCTGCACCGGCCACTCTGTGCTTCATGGCGGACTCAGCCTGTGGACCCGGAGCGCAAAAATTGAGTACGCTGCTTTTCAGGGGGCGGAGCATTGCAAAAGCGGCGTCGCCCCCAATTTTGCCGTCATCGGGGATTCTCTGCCCCGTCGCCGAACGGGATTTGCCACGGGGAGCCGAGAATCCAGCCCGTTGGCAGATTTTTTCCTATTTAAATATTCCAATGTCCACATTTCTATGGGGTGTTATTTTTTATTTATATTATACTATCCCTTGGATTGCCCAATTTGACTCCAAGTTCCTACAAATCTCTCAAAATGGCACAGTAGCTAGCACTGTTGCTTCACAGCTCCAGGGCCCGAGGTTCGATTCCCGGCTTGGGTCACTGTCTGTGTGGAGTTGCACTTTCCCCTGTGTCTGCGTGGGTTTCCTCCGGGTGCTCCGGTTTCCTCCCACAGTCCAAAGATGTGCAGGTTAGGTGGATTGGCCATAAATTGCTCTTCGTGTCCAAAAAGGTTAGGTGGGGGTACTGGGATAGGGTGGAGGTGTGCGCTTGGGTAGGGTGCTCTTTCCAAAGGGCTGGTCCAGACTCGATGGGCCGAATGGTCTCCTTCTGCACTGTAAATTCTGTGATTCTATGTTTTCAGATGTTATTCTCTCATTAAGGTTTTTTTAAAATCGAAACTTGCACTTCTTTCTATTTGTTTATTTTTCCATTTCATCATATTTAAATAATGCTACAATTTTAATGTCTTTCTTCATCTGACAGTGGAGAAAAGAGCTACAAGCAAAAATGGAAGATGAAGAAAAGAAAAGGGAGCTGCAACTCCAAGAGAAACAGAAAATAACCGCAGACGATTTCAACGAGATGATGAAGAGGAAGGAGGAAAGATTTAACAAAAAATCAACCCCCTATGAAATTCCATTGTGAAATTCCACTTTCTCTATGACATTTTGTCAGAATTCATTAAAACAAGGCAGCAGAAATGCAATGTTAGCAAATCTTTGAAATGCTATTATTAATCAATGAACACAGTTCTGTGTCCTATTAAAGATTTTTCTATGTGAACCAAGAAGAATGTAGTGTACTCGTCTGTACCAGCATGGGACTAGTCATTTGCACATTACAATAATCAAGATCATTAAAGCTTTAGTAATATTCAACATTACTGAAAGTTTATGTATTCCATCCACTGCTTCACAGTAATAGTGTTCCTCCACACTACTATTTTTAATCTTACAAAACTATTCAAGAAATATTAAAACCTTGTTAAAATCCTGCATGGGTTAAGATCATGTAAATCTTTGTAACGAAAGAGAAAATGCTGGAAAATCTCAGCAAGTTTGACAGCATCTGTCGGGAGAGAAAAGAGCTAACGTTTCGAGTCCGATGACTCTTTGTCAAAGTTAACAGACAGAGAAAGTGGGAAATATTTATACTGTGGAGTGAGAATGAAAGATGAATCATCGCCACAGAAACCCAGGGAAACCGGGTGCGAAAGGCCACAGAAACCAAGGGCCTTTCACATCTTTTGTCCTCTCTGGGGACTGCCATCAGCACTGTTCACATGGTCCTGTCAGTCCCTTGGTCCCTTGTGTTACTGTCCACTGTTAGATTCTCCAACCCCTTAACCTCTCCTCTGAACCTAGTGGGAACCAGCCCCAGCAACTCCAATATTGGTGCAGGTGCCTGCTGAACATACACAAATTGCCAGTACCCAGGAAATTGAACAACTACAGGCATAGGTCTGCGGTGGGATCATGAATTTTCAAGCCAAGCAATCTTTATCATCCAACAATACTGCTACCAATGTGCATTAATTCACAAAGGAGAAAAAAAATCTATCTTTATTTTAGATTTCAATTATTTTAGCATCTCAATTATTTTACCTTTTGTTCTAGGTTCTTAAAAATTCATATTAGAACATAGAACATAGAAAAATACAGCACAGAACAGGCCCTTCGGCCCACGATGTGGCCACAACATTTCTGCCAAGAAAACTGACTCTGCCAGATTTTCAAAGATAACAATTGAGAATAACCAAGAGGATTGTTGCCGTTGGTTGTATCACAAGAGTGAAAAGAAAACTGGATAGATAATCTGAGTAAATTAAATCTTTAATGCAACATATATTCTGGATTCAAAACTGTAACAGGTTTCTCCCTGAAGAATCCATTACAAATCCCAATGAATACTCACCCACCTGATCAATTTTAACGGGTTCCCTTACCATCACTGCCCTTGCTGGCTGAATTGCAGTCGGATCAGAGGTTAACATGCAAAATATCTTAAAAAGGAATCAACCCCATCTGCTCAACTATGGTTTTAATGGAGGCGCGAAGAAGGACAGGTGACCAATCCGATTAAAGTAGGTGGTTTGGTCATTTTTAAACATCATGAGGGTGCTTGTCTTCTTTTCAACATACTATTTTTAACTAATGATTTTGGTTTCCCAAGCTTCAGAAACCCAGCAGCTGAAAGGAGGTGAGATGGGCTAAAGATGTGAGTGCCTCTACTGCATTGCTTGTGGGACAGGAGAAACAGGCCTCAAGGCCGAATAAGCTAGTCAGTAAAATGCCCCTGGTAATCTGTCTGCTCTCTGGCCGTCTCCACACCACCTCAGCGACATCAGAACCACCCAACCCTGGCCACCATTAAAACCAACCCACATGGACACCCCATCACCATTGGGAAGCCCACACTTCCCCCGTGATTGGACCCCTGGTCATCGTTGGACAGCCACTGACCTATGCAATCAGGATGTTCCCCACTGTTTGGTGCTTTGTAGCTTTTGAAACTCAACCAAGCATTCATAGTGACCTCAGCCATAATAAAAGCCTTTGGGAAATATCAATGAAGAACTCGAACTGTGTAACAAGTGATCATGGGTTTTTTTTTCTAACTTACTCTAGATGGTCTGTCAATCAAATCAATCCAGCATATGGTGCTTTTTAATTCTAACTGACAACTTCACTTTGTTTTCACGTTTAAGGAGCAGTGGATTTTAAAAACATTTGAATTTAACACTTAAGTGTCCTTCAAAAGGATTTCCATCTCTTACATAAATTCATAACTGAACGGTAATGCCTTTCAAATAGCGATTAAAATTGGACCTGTTTGAACTCGGCATTAATTTCAAAGGCCCAGCTGAGGGTTTCCCACCTGGGTGATTCATACATCATTCCTTTCCCCCACTGGCAAAAATTGAATCTGTTAGAAGTGGGGGTGGGCCATCTGGTTTTGGGTCCAGTTTGCCTTCTTTCCTGCCTGCTGTACTTGCGCGTCTACTTTCAGCAACTGATGCATGAGGACACCAAGGTATCACTGAGTATCCACCTCTCTCAATTTACACCCATTCAAATAATAATCTGCCTTCCTATTAGAACATAGAACATACAGTGCAGAAGGAGGCGATTTGGCCCATCGAGCCTGCACCGACCCACTTAAGCTCTCACTTCCACCCTATCCCTGTAACCCAATAACCCCACCTAACCTTTTTCGACACTAAGGGCAATTTAGCATGGCCAATCCACCTAACCTGCACATCTTTGGACTGTGGGAGGAAACCGGAGCACCCGGAGGAAATCCACACAGACACTGGGAGAACGTGCAGACTGCACACAGACAGTGACCCAGCGGGGAATCGAACCTGGGACCCTGGTGCTGTGAAGCCACAGTGCTAACCACTGTGCTACAGTGCTGGTAGCTATTTTGCCACCAATGCAGATAACCTTACATTTATCCACATTATAATGCATGTGCCCATTCACTCAGCCTGTCCAAATCCTGCTGAAGCATCTCTGCATTCTCCGCACAGTTCACTCTCCCACCCAACTTTGCATCATCTGCAAATTTGGAGATACTGGGGGCGATTCTCCGAACCCTGCGCCGGACTGGAGAATCGGAGCAGCCGCGCCACGACGCCCCGACGCCGGCGCACGATTCTCCGAGGTGCGGAGAATCGGCGCCATTTGCATGGGCACATTTGGCGTGGCACTGGCCCAGATAGGCTGAGCAGCTGCTCCGACATGACAGAGTCCTGCCGGCGCCGTTCACCCCTGGTCGCTGCCGGCGAGAAGTCTGCGGGAACTCTCGGGGGGGGGGGGGGGGGGCGGCTGTGGGAGTGGGACGGGGGCTCCCTCACCGGGGGGGGGGGGGGGGCTCCGATGATGGGCCGGCCTCTCTGTCGGGCCTCCTTTCCTCCGCCGGCAATGTTATAGCCCTGCGCCATTGTTGTGCGGGGCGGCCTGGGGGAGGACGGCCACTGCGCATGCACTAGTTGGCACCTGCCCAACTGCGCATGCATGAGACCCAAGGCGGTGCGCCTTTTACGTGGCGCCGGGTCTCCGAAGCCGCAAATCACGCCATGCCCCTGCCAACCCCACGGAGGCCCCAGAATGGCGGTCTGGGAACAGACGCCGACGGCGGAGTAAAACACTCCGGTTTTTACTCCGGCGTCGGCACATAGACTTCCGTTCGGAGAATCCCGCCCACTACATTTAATTCCCTTGTCCAAATCATTAATATATAATGATGTGAACAGTTGGGGTCCTAGCACTGATCCCTGTGGTACCCCACTGGTCACTGTCAATCAGAAAAAGACCCATTTATTCCAATGTTTTGCTTCCTGTTTGCAAATCAGCTTTCTATCTCAAGACACTACCTGCAATTCTACGCACTTTAACTTTACGTAGTAATCTGCAATGTGAGACCTTGTCGAAAGCCTTCTGAAAGTCTAAATAAACCAGATCCACTGGTTCTCCCTGATCAACTCTACCAGTCACATCTTCAAAGAATTCCAATAGATTTGTCAAGCATGATTTCCCTTTCATTAACCCATGCTGACGTCTGATTATACGACTGCTTTCCAAATGCTTTGCTATGAAATCCTTGATAACGGACTCTACCAACTTCCCTGCTACCGGTTAGGCTCACTGGACTATAGTTCCCTGTTTTCTCTCTACCTTCTTTTTGAATAACGGGGTTATATTAGCTATCCTCCAAACTGTAGGAACCATTCCAGAATCCAAAGAATTTTGGAATGAAAAAGAAATTCCAATTAAGGGCCAATTTAGCAAGGCCAATCTACCTAACCTGCACATCTTTGGGTGTAGGGTGAGACCCACACAGACAGTGGGGAATTGTGCAAACTCCATATGGACAGTGACCCAGTGCCGAGATCAAACCCAGGTCCTCGGCGCCATGAGGCAGCAGTGGGCCGGTCCACGGACCTCAGAGGATCTTCAGACCTGCAAGGGAACATAAAAGAGGAAGGTTAGAGATAGTATTAATGTTAGAATCAAATTTTGAAAGGTTAGTACAGTTATAATAGATGTAGGAAGAGGATCTGTGTGAGCCAGCTCGCAGAGTGTCGCCACGCTCCGGCGCCACCTTGGAGAACATGGGTCAGATACATGGAACCTTTTTTCCATAGAATGTGGGCATTCCTGGTGAGAGTAGTATTTATTGCTCACCCCTAATTGCTTTTGAGAAGATGGTGTTGAGCTGCCTCCTTGAACCGCTGCTGTCCATATGTTGTAGATACACCCACAGTGCTGTTAGGGAGAGAGTTCCAGAATTTTGATCCAGGACAGTGAAGGAACTGCGATACAGTTCCAAGTCCGGATGGTGTGTGCCTTGTAAGTGAACTTTCAGTTAATGGTGTTCCTATGTGTCTGCTGTCCTTGTCCTTCAAGGTGGTAGAGGTCATGGGTTTAGAAGGTGCTGTCAAAGGAGATTTGCGATTTGCTGCAGTGCATCTTGAAGATGGTAATAATGCTGCCACTGTGCATTGGTGCTGGACCACTGGAACAGCTTGGCTAGGGGCTAATTCTAGAGCAGAAGTCTTCAGTGCTATTGACATAATGTTGTCAGAGGCCTTTGCAGCATCCTATGCCATCAGCTATTTCTTGATATCACATGGAGTGATTCAAATTGGCTGAAGTCTGTGATGTTGCGGATCCTGTAGGAGGCTGAGATGGATCATCCATTCAGCACTCTGGCTGAAGATGGTTGCAAATGCTTCAACTTTGTTTTTTGCCCTGATCTGCTGGATTCCCTCATTATTGAGGATGAGGATATTTGTGGAGCCTCCTTCTGCATTTAGTTGTTTAATTGTCCACCACCATTCACAACTGGATGTGGATGGACTGCAGAGTTTATATCTGATCCACTGGTTGTGGGATCACTTAACTCTGCCTATCGCTAAAATAAAAGCCAAATACTGCGGATGCTGGAAATTTGAAATAAAACAGAAAATTCTGGATAACATCTGTGTTTCTCTTTCCACAGATGCTGCTCGACCCGCTGAGTTTATCCAGCATTTTCTATTTTTATTTCTATCGCTTGCTGCTTATGCTGTTTCACATGGAAGTAGTCCTGTGTTGTAGCTCCGCCAGGGTGATGCCTGATACTGCTCTTGGTATGCCCTGCTGCACTCTTCATTGAACAAGGGTTGATCCCCTGGCTTGATGGTAACAGCAGAATGGGGTATTATGCTGGGTCATGCGGTTACAGATTGGTCAAACTCAATTCTGTTGCTGATGGCCCACTGTCATGGGAATATCCCTTTAAGAACTGTTTGTCTTCTCAAATGGCTGCAGTGATGTCATTGTGTGGGTGGAGCTGGGCGGTGGCTCTGGTTTTTACTTTCGTTTTGAGCTGGAAGCTGTTTGTGGCTCTGAGTTTTAATTCTGGTTTAGACAGGAAGCTGTATTCAGACTACAAGGATCTTGGAGTCTCTCTCTCTCTCTCTCTCTCTGCATGTTAAAAAGATGTCTCCAGGAGTCTTGGGTGAGCTTCGCTTGAGTTGAGCAATTTCTTTGGAAAGTGTGGACGAGCAGTATCTGGGGCTTATACAATGGCTGACAAGGACTACAAATCACCAGTAAATAAAGAGTTCCAACAGGAAATCACTACCTTCCCAAAGGCTTTTAAGGAAACGATGATAAAAGAATCAAACTTATTGCCGGACGCAAAAACAATTGAAGACGAAAAGCAAAGGGCAAAAGAAGAGACAGCGGCCCAATGATTTTTTTTTCTGATTTGCACTGTACATTCCACAAGCTATGTATCTCTAAAAACCTGGATATTGAGTGAACTGGCTGGCTCCTACTGAGTCCGTCTCCCCTCCCCTCATTTTTCTTCCACATGCCCCTCCCTTTTTTTGTGAAGGGGAAAATAACTACTGACCATTTTTGACTGGCTTTGTACTTCTGGTGGCAGTAAAGAGCTTGCGTGTCCAAGAGGAACCCAGGAAAGACTGCAGAAACCTTAAATCACCAAATGCCTGTGAATGGAAAGAAGATGCCATGGAATAAATCAACTATTGTAGAGTACCATTTTGTTCAGTCACTTGGCATGCACAGTAACTGATGTTGTTGATATGCAAATAAAGCATTTGAAATCTATAAAAAAAAAAGAAAAAAAGATGTCTCCAGATCACTTGATAACTTCAAAGTAATAACTGTTCTGGAACTTGCATCAACTGCTCCGTTGACCGCTGGGTCGACAAGCCAGGACTCCGGTCCTCCGCCATGCTTTCTCCCACTGCACGTGTGAGTAGAAGGAGAACTCCTTCACCCTCGGCTGCCCAAATCTCCATGGGCCCCCCCCCCCCCCCCGCCATCCCCCAGCAGCTTCTCGAACATGTCCGCTATGTATGTCCCAGCGTCCGCTCCTTCGGACCCCTCCGGGAGCCCAACAATTCTCAAGTTCTGCCGGCGGGACCTATTCTCTAGGTCCTCCACCTTCTCCGGGAGCCTTTTCTGCTGGTCTCTCAGCAGCCCCACCTCCAACTCCTCCGCAGTTTGATGATCCTCCTGGTCAGCCAGCGCCTTCTCTACTTTCTGGATCGCCCGATCTTGGGCATCCAATCTAAGCACCAGCCGCGCAATTGATTCTTTAATCAGGTCCAAGCAGTCCCGCTTCTGCTTGGCGAAGCCCTCCTGGATAACTTTCATCAACTGCTCCGTTGACCGCTGGGTCGACAAGCCAGGACTCCGGTCCTCCGCCATGCTTTCTCCCACTGCAGCTTCAGCCCAAGCCTTCTCTGTTTTTCTGTTCTGCCTTTGCGAGCACTTCTAGTCCTCCTCTCCTTGCACCGATGTGGGAATCCAATCAACAATTGCCTCTATCATCGATTTTTCTAATCAGGTCCGGTAAAAAAAGCGGGGGAAAAGGTCCAAAAGTCCGACCCGAGCAGGAGCCACCAAATGTATGATTTACTCCTTCATACCCGCCACCGGAAGTCCTCATTCATTTCTTTTTTTTTTAAATAATATTTTATTGAGGTATTTGAAAATTTTTATAACAGTAACATAATGACATCAAAATGGTAGAATAAACTTTTCCCCCCCGCCCAGCCCAATCTTCACACACCTCAACCATACAACAACAATCCCCCACCCCCCCCCCCCTTTGGAATACTGCATCTGCTGACATTTTAATTTTCCCGGAGAAAGTCGACGAATGGCTGCCACCTCCGAGTGAACCCTAACATTGAACCTCTTAAGGCAAACTTTATTTTCTCGAGACTGAGAAACCCAGCCATGTCACTTACAGCTTGAAAGCTCCACATTAACAAGATCCGTCTCTGGTCTACCAGGGAGGCAAAGGCCAAGATGTCAGCCTCTTTCACCCCCTGAACTCCGGGATCTTCCGACACTCCAAAGATCGCTACCTACGGACTTGGCACCAGCCGTGTTTTTAGTACTATGGACATTGCCTTTGCAAAATCATGCCAAAACCATCTAAGCTTCGGGCATGCCCGAAACATGTGGACATGATTTGCTGGGCTTCCCGACCATCTCGCACATCTATCCTCAACCCCAAAGAACTTACTCATCCTAGCCGCTGTCATGTGTGCCCGGTGGACGACCTTAAATTGTATCAGGCCCAGCCTGGCGCACGATGAGGAGGTATTAACCCTGCTTAGGGCATCCGTCCACAGACCCGCCTCTATCTCTCCTCCTAGCTCATCCTCCCACTTGCCCTTAAGCTCCTCCACCGGAGTTTCCTCCGCCTCCGAAAGTTCCTGGTAAATATTCGATATCTTCCCCTCTCCCACCCAGGTACTGGAAACTACTCTATCCTGTATCCCCCGTGGCGGCAGCAGTGGAAAGGCCAGCACCTGTTTTCTCAGGAAGTCTCGTACCTGCAAATACCTAAACCCATTCCCTGCTGGCAATTCAAATTTATCCTCCAGAGCTTTCAAGCTGGGAAAGCTCCCATCTATAAATAGATCCCCCATCCTTCTAATTTCTTCAATCTCAATTGGGGCTCCCAGCCCTTCCACCAGGTCCTCCTCCACCCTCGGGAACCTCATCTCCTCCACCCCAGCCGGGGGCTCCGACTCATATAATTTACTATAAAAGTCCTTAAGCACCTTGATCACCCCCGCTGGGTCCAGGACAGTATTACCGTCTCTCCTCTTTACTTTACCTATCTGCCTGGCTCCCTCTCTTTTCCTGAGCTGATGCGCCATCATTCTGCTTGCCTTTTCCCCGTACTCATAGTTCATCCCTCTTGCCTTCCTTAACTATTCCACTGCTTTCCCTGTGGTCAACAGCCCAGACCCCACCTGTAACCTCTGCCGCGTCCGAGGCCTCCGAGTATCTCCTGTCCACCTGGAGTATCTCCTCCACTAACCTGTCCCTCTCAGTCCGTTCCACCTTTTCTCTGTGGGCCCGTATCGAGATTAATTCCCCTCTGACTACTGCCTTCAAATCTTCCCAGACCGTCGCTGCAGAGACCTCCCCCGTATCATTTGTTTCCAGGTAGTTCTGGATGGACTTGTTAACCCGCCCACAGATCGCTTTGTCCACTAGCAACCCCACATCCAGTCTCCACAGCGGGCATTGCCCTCTCTCCACACTAACCCGTAGATCCACCCAATGCGGGGCATGATCCGACATTGCAATTGCCGAGTACTCAGTATCCACCACCTTCGGTATTAACGACCTGCTCAGAACAAAAAAGTCGATGCGGCAGTATACCTTGTGGACATGTGAATAAAAGGAAAACTACTTCGTCCTCGGCTGTGCAAACCTCCATGGGTCTACTCCCCCATCTGTTCCATAAAGCCCTTCAATTCTTTTGCCGCAGCCGTCCTCCTTCCTGTCCTAGATTTTGACCGGTCCACTTCCGGATCAATGACTGTGTTGAAGTCCCCTCCCATGATCAGGCTATGTGATTCTAAGTCTGGGATCTTACCTAACACCTGCCTCATAAATTCCACGTCAGCCCAATTTGGAGCATATATGTTCACAAGTACCACTCGCACCACCTCCACCTTCCCACTCACCATTATGTACCTACCCCCCCTTGTCTGACACGATTCTGGGCACCTCTACCACTTCCTCAGGGTCCCCTTCGGCGTCACCAATGGGGTCGCGGTCTTCCAATGGGAGATGGACCGAATGGTTGACCAGTACGGGCTGCGGGCCACGTTCCCGTATGTGGATAATGTCACCATCTGCGGCCATGACCAGCAGGACCATAACGTTAACCTCCAGCGTTTCCTTCACACCACTGATGCGCAATCAATTGCACAAAGACGCAGATTGGGTACAACTGTGGCTTTATTGCAGTCAGATGCGTGGCCTCCTGCTGCAGCTGGCGAAATGGCAGGGCAATGGAGGTCACGCATATTTATATAGATCTTAGTGGGCGGAGCCAGCCTGCAGGGGCTACCGGCGAACCTGTAGTGCAGGTCCTACCTTACATCCCATAATACAGTGGTTCACCACATTCACCCCCTGTTAAAAATGAGTCTGGCGGGGATGATGTGAAACTATGTACAAATAGTGCAATTATGTACAGTGTCAAGAATGGGGAAAACAAGGAAGAAGAAAAAAAAAGAAAAGTCCATGTTGACGGTCTGGAGTCCGTCAAAGGTTCAGCCGATCCTGTGCTTTGGTGCTTCGTTGGGAGCGGCGTAACGGTGGCGGCAAAGTCGGTGCTGGCGGTGGTGGAGGTGGCACCGATGGCGGTGGTGGCGGTGCTGATGCTGGCCAGTCATCGGGGAACTCCGAGAGCGTGCCGAAATCCTCGTCGTCCTCTTGTGCAGGAAGGGGGGGGAGCGCATGGGTGGGGGAGTGTGTTGAGGTGGAACCTGATGGTGCCAGGCCCCTGAGTGAGACAGTATCTTGGCGGCCGTCAGGGAACTCCAGGTAGGCATATTGAGGGTTGGCGTGGAGCAGGTGAACCCTGTCCACCAAGGGGTCCGCCTTGTGGAGTCGGACGTGCCTACAGAGAAGGACCGGTCCTGGAGCAGCGAGCCAAGTCGGGAGCAACACCCCGGATGTGGACTTCCTGGGGAAGGTAAAAACATGTTCATGGGGTGTGTTATTAGTGGCGGTGCACAATAGTGACTGGATGGAGTGTAGAGCGTCAGGGAGGACCTCCTTCCAGCGAGAGGCTGGGAGGTTCCTGGACCGTAGGGCCAGCTGGACAGCCCTCCAAACCGTCCCATTCTCCCGTTCTACTTGCCCGTTTCCCCGGGAGTTGTAGCTGGTCGTCCTGCTGGAGGCAATACCCCTGCTGAGCAGGAACTGACGCAGCTCATCGCTCATGAATGAGGATCCCCTGTCACTGTGGATGTAGGCGGGGAAACCGAACAGAGCAAAGATGGTGTTGAGGGCCATGATGACGATGGCGGACGTCATATCGGGGCATGGGATGGCGAAGGAGAATCTGGAGTACTCATCGACCACACTGAGAATGTACGTGTTACGGTCGGTGGAGGAACGGGGCCCTTTGAAATCCACGCTGAGGCGTTCAAAGGGGCGGGAAGCCTTCACCAGGCGTGCACGGTCCGGCCGGTAGAAGTGCGGCTTGCACTCCGCACAGACCTGGCAGTCCCTGGTGACTGTCCTTACTTCCTCGACACGATTCTCCCAGCCTCGAATGCCACTCGTTTGCTGATCAAGATTGCTACCCCCCTGGTCTTTGAGTCCAGTCCTGAGTGGAACACTTGGCTAACCCACCCCTTCCTCAATCTCGTCTGGTCTGTAACTTTTAGGTGTGTCTCTTGTAGCATTGCCACGTCCACCTTCAGTTCCCTCAAATTCAACATGCAAGCCCTCTTGACCGGCCCATTCAGTTCTCTCACGTTCCATATGATCAGCCTGGATGGGGGGTTTCCAACCCCCCCCCCCTCCCCAGCCAACTAGCCATCACTGTTCCCGCCCTCCCATTTGTCCCCTAGTAACAGTTCCTCCCCTGTCAGCAAAGCAACTTTCCCCCCTCCCTCCCTCGCAACAACACTAGGAACTCAATCCCCCAAGTCAAGCTCCAGCTTAACACCTGCTCACCCCCCACTGCGCTTCCGAGAGTCAGCTGACCCATGCTGACTCGGTAGCTCCTGCCCCTGGCACCAAGCAGTCTGTCTCCCTATTGTTTTCTCATCTCCCCCCCCCACATGATTAAACATTTAAAAAGCATCACCTTCCCCAGTAAACAAACATCAGAAAAAACTGAAGAAACAATCACTTTAGAAAAATAGTCACCCAAAAAGCAGAACCAAATTCAAACTCCATCCCCCCCTCTAACAAGGTCCCTGCAAGACAAAGCAACCTTTAACCACCCCACAGCCCATTATTTCACATAGAGCTACTTAAATTTATACAATCCAGCATCACAAATCGCTGCCACAGTACTTCTCCAAGGCTGAAGTGTCTTTTAATTCGCCTCCAGCTTCATTTCTTTAATAAAGGTCCATACTTCGTCTGGCGTTTCAAAGTAGAAGTCCCGTTCCTCATGTGCGACCCACAGACAGGCTGGGTCCAGCATCCCAAACTTCAGCCCCTTCTTAAAAAGGGCCGCTTTTGCCCAATTGAACCCTCTTAACCAAATCCACTCCCAGGTCCTGATAGATGCGCAACTCACAGTTCTCCCACTTGCTGCTCCGTTCTTTCTTGGCCCACCTCAAAACATGTTCCTTGTCCATGAAATGGTGAAAACGTACCACCATTGCCCTCGGCGGCTCGTTCGCTCTGGGCTTCCTCGCGAGGGCTCTGTGCGCTCTGTCCAATTCCAGGGGCCGAGGCAATGCCGCAGCCCCATCAACTTCTCCAACATGTCCGTCACATAGGCCCTCGCATCCGATCCCTCACTGCCTTCAGGGAGGCCAACAATTCCGAGATTCTGCCTCCTGGACCTGTTCTCCAAGTCCTCCAGCTTCTCCTGCATTCTTTTCTGGCGGTCGTTCATCATCCCCACCTTGCTTTCCAGCACGGTTATATACTCCTCGTGCTCGGACAACCTTTGTTCCACCTCCTGGATTGCTCTCCCGTGTGTTTCCTGATTCTGAACCACTTAATCAATCAAAGCCTTAATCGGGTCCAACGTGTCCTTCTTCAGCTTGGCGAAGCAGTCCTCGAAAAACTTCACCAGCTGCTCCGTCGACCACTGTGCCATCTCCCCACGGCCCTGCTGCCCCGCCATGCTGTCCCGTGTTACCAGCTCTGCTCGCGTCTCCCTTATAGGACTTTGTCGTCTCATACGGCCACTTCTGGTCCAATTCTCCAAACACCGGAGGGGGATTTCTCCTTACTGTCTCACTCCTCACCGATTTATCTCATAAAATCCGGGGGGAAAAGGTCCAAAAGTCCGTTACAGGCGGGAGCTATCAAATGTGCAACCTACTTCACCACGGCTGCCACCGGAAGTCCAGTACTCATTCATTTCTTAACTAACCATACTATTCCATTAGCAGATATTCCCGTTATCTCAACCCTCAGCCTTGAGTATGGCCTTCAGTTCGCCCTTATCTCATTCTTCTGTATAACAATGAATAGTTTTGCAGGTTGTTAGAACAGTAATTGCTAACAACTAAACCCGTAACCCTATAGTCACTTTGGTCAAGTATCCCATAATCCGCAAGGAACCTTCATAACTATCACACTTATTTTAAGATTAGTGAAGCATTTTAATATTAGCCCTACTTGTAGAAGTCCTCTGGTCCTCACTTCACAACTATGCCCTTTGGGACTCAACCAACTTTGGTCTTTAGTGTGCTACCAAGTCACCCTTGGTGATGGACTTTGAAGTACCCATCTAAAGTACATTCTGTGCCCTGCCACCCTTAGTCCTCCCTCCAAGTGATGATCAAATTGGAGGAGCACTGATTCATCAGCTGAACGGATTGGGTGCAGTAGGTGGTAACTATCAGGTGGTTTCCTTGACCATGCCTCACCTAATGCCATGAGACATCATGAGGTCCAGAGTCAATGTTCAGAATTCCCAATGTTGGGGATTCCTCTTGTGGGTCTGTCCTGCTGGTGGGATGGTGGTGTCCAGGATATTGTGATATATGATTCAGTGATTATGACTATGTCAGGCTGTTGACGCTCCAAATTTTGGCGCAAGCCCCCACACGTTAATAAGAGGACTTTGCAGCATCGGCAGTGCTGCGTTTGCCGTAGTCACTTCCAGTGGCTAGGTCAATGTCGAGTGGTCCATTCGGTTTCCTTCCGTATCAAGTTTTCTGATGCGATTTGATACAACTGAGTGGCTTGAATTGTAGCGGGTTCCATTCTTGCTTTACTCCACTACTGGGCCGATATCTGGGGTTTGTATATCTGTGTGTGTCTCTCTCCAGCTGGCACTGAAACTTCAGAGACCAGGGGATGCTGCACTGGGACACCTCCGCTGGAGAGAGCACTGAATCAAGCCTGCCGTTTATTCCTAACCGGAAGCCTGAGGCTTATATCGCACAGATATCCAGACCCCCACGAATGCCCAGGTGATTCTCTCTCTTGCCGGTGGTAAAACACCCACCCGGTTCCTACTTCGCTGGAGTAGCTTTCCCAAGAGAGAGAATAGGACACTGCTGTTTATCACCTAACCAGCAGCCTGTCCTGAGTGAACGGGTTCGAATCGTTCCAAGATTACCCTAGGTTCTCGACCCCGGAATTAGGGTGAGGAGTGTTTAAATGTGACTTGATCAGAGATCGCTGGTGAGAGATGGAAGAATTGAAACGGACTCCAATTACAAACAAATCGAGGTTTATTGAAAAACCCAGGTTAAAATCACCAAAACAGAAGAAAATACAATAAACCACTTAAACTCTAACAAAACTATGTCTATCAAGAAATTGCTATGACGGACACAACGTAAAAGCTTACTGTTACACAGTTTCTTAGCAATGTTTCAAAACAATTCATAAACAAGTCAAACCCCCTTTCCCCAGATTCTCAACACCTATGAATCTCTCGGGAAACTTCGCAAGCTGCTTGAGGTACTCACAGTTTAAAAGGTCCGATTTCTCAGCAGACTGTAGACACAAAAACGGCAGGAGCATAGAATCAGGAGCATTTAGAGCTGAACTGTTTGCTCAACTGAACTTGAGTTACCTAGCTGAACTCCTGACCTTGAGCCCCTGGAACCACTTGATTGAACTTCCCAAAATGGCTGTCCTGGCCCCTTACTTTATAATATGATTTCAAAGCTCCCGCAGTCTCCGCCCACTCTCCAACAGGCAAAGTTCCTATGACAAAAGCCACTATCTCTTTATCTGCAAGATAAAAGGACTTCTTAACAGCCGTTCCTTGTTTCTCCGGAGATTCTGAACTTACTTCCCCATCATGGTAATGGGTATCTCCTTACCCTGAGATAAGGCCGAAGTCCAGTTTCTGTGCTCTGACCTCCTGCTGGTTGAGTCTGGTGACATCATTCACTCCATTGTTCTGTTGGTTGAACTAATCAGTGGCTGTCTGGCATCTTGCAGTTTGTCAATTCAAAGGCTGGGGTTTCTCACACACACACACACACACCCACCGGCATGCTGAGCCTACTGGGAGATTTGGTCAGGTTTTGCAGCCAAACGTGGCCAACTTTCACAGTTCCTTGATTTCAATCCTCTCCCAGCTCAGAGAAAAGCCTGAGTTGCCCGAAAAACTTACACTTGATAGAAAGAAATTGCTACATTGCTGTGGTCTGGAGTCATATAATAATAAAAATATTATAATAATCGCTTATTGTCACAAGTAGGCTTCAATGAAGTTACTGTGAAAAGCCCCTAGTCACCACATTCCAGCACCTGTTCGGGGAGGCCAGTACGGGAATTGAACCCACGCTGCTGCCTTGTTCTGCATTAAAAGCCAGCTATTTAGCCCAGTGTGCTAAACCAGCCCCAGTAGGCCAGATCAGATAAGGACGGCAGATTCTATCAAGCATTAGTGAATGAGGTGGGTTTTTTGGATAATGGTTTCTGCACTAGGCTAATAGAATAGTTATGGTAATGAATGATGTAGGCCATAATATAATAATGACATCAGCAGTCATGTGCTAGACATTTGAGAGAGAGGATGGAATAGTCCCTGTACTCATGAGAGACAGACCTACTCCATAACCTATCTCTTTATAGTGTAAATAAACCAGTTTAACTGCCATAGTAAGACTACAGTCTTATGAGATAAGATAGGCCATGCAAACCAGAAGCCAGCAACCACGCCACCATTATATGGAACATGGTAGCAGCGGTGGTGACACCAATCTAACGAAGCATTGGTGCCATTGACAAGACCACATTGAAAAAGCAAGAAAGCCTGGTAGTGGTAGGAATCTACAAACCTACCGAAGGAGGAGGTAAATTGGAAAGAGATAACAATGCCAGCAGCACCAGTCAAACAGTCATTGCCAGGGTTCTGAATTTTGGAAGAAAATGTTGTTCGGGGATTGAGCAGCATTGAGATTGTACATTAAAGAGCCGCTGCACCAGGTTAGTTTATTTTTAACTTTAGAGTATCCAATTCATTTTTTCCAATTAAGGAGCAATTTAGCGTGGCCAATCCACCTAGCCTGCACATCTTTTGGGTTGTGGGGGCGAAACCCACGCAAACATGGGGAGAATGTGCAAACTCCACACGGACTGTGACCCAGAGCTGGCATTGAACCTGGGACCTCGGCGCCATGAGGCAGCAATGCTGACCACTGCCTTAGTTTATTCCTTTACACCATAACACTGGTCAGTGTCCTATTGGAACAAAGAATAGAAGAGAGCTCCGCAGACTTTGAAACTGTACTAAAAGCGTCCAATGAACATTTCACTCATAACAAATCTTCATATTCGATCAAGCAGATCAATATGCAAGGCAGGCAGAACTCAGCATTGGGCTATAATTTGGTATGACACCAAGGCACTAGATAACTCGATTTATTGGGTATGCCAAAGAGGACAGCCCCACACACTCAACTGCCCATCAAAATGGGCAACAGGGTGGGGAACTCCATAGCAGCCATCATGAGATGTTTCCGTTATGATGCAAAGAAACATCACAGATGCCAGAATTGTCCCAGTGTGGGAAGACAGGACACTTCAAGTGCTTCTGTAGGTCCAATAACTTCCATATAAGTAAAAGAGAAGAGAATATTTATGAAATGCACACCATCCAAGAAATTGGCAATCTTGAAAAGGATGAAACTACAGAGTGCTTAAGGAAAGCAAATGGTCCAGATTCTGACTATTGGTCAGTTACAATGGAAGTTAAAGGATGTGACACCAACTTGAAAATTGACGCACTGGCCCCGCACCTGCGGGAGATGTTCACAGACTCACTAGCTAGGGGCACACTGCTGCCAACGCTAGCACAGGCCTCAATCTTGCTGATACCTAAGAAAGACAAAGACCCAACGGAATGTGGGTCATACAGACCCATCTCACTGCTGAATGCAGACCCCAAAATACTGGCCAAAATCCTAGCCAAAAGGTTAGAATACTGTGTACCTGAGGTGGTCGCAGAGGACCAGATGGGCTTTGTCAAAGCTTACCTCGAACATCAGGCGCCTGCTGAACGTGATAATGACCCCCTCCGGGGAGACAACACCAGAGGTGATCGTCTCCCTAGATGCAGAAAAGACCTTCGACAGAGTCGAATGGAAATACCTCATTGAGGTACTGGAGCGGTTCGGGCTTAGAACAGGGTTCACCTCCTGGGTAAAGCTCCTATACAACGCTCCCATGGCGAGCGTGCGGACCAACAATACCAACTCCCAATGCTTCCAGCTGCATAGGGGCACCAGACAAGGATGCCCACTGTCCTCACTGCTGTTCGCTCTAGCGATCGAACCACTAGCAATCGCGCTCAGAGCAGCAAAAAGCTGGAGGGGGATCCGAAGGGGAGGCAGAGAGCACAGAGTCTCGCTCTATGCAGATGACCTGCTCCTCTACATTTCGGACCCACAAAGCAGCATGGACTGAATCATTGTGCTCCTGAAAGAGTTTGGCACCTTCTCGGGCTACAAACTCAACATGAGCAAAAGCGAGATCTTCCCGGTACACCCACAAGTAGGTGGGGCAGCTCTAACGGGACTGCCGTTTAAACAAGCCCAACACAAATTCCGCTACCCGGGGATCCAAATATCCCATGACTGGAAAGGGATCCACAAATGGAACCTCACCAGACTGACAGAGGAAGTAAAAAAGGACCTGCAAAGATGGAACACACTCCCACTCTCCCTCGCAGGGAGAGTCCAGACGATCAAAATGAACGTGCTGCCCAGGTACCTCTTCCTATTCAGATCCATCCCGATCTACATCCCCAAGGCCATTTTCAAAGCACTGGACAAACTAATCATGGCGTTTGTATGGGGGGGGGGGGGGGGGAAGAATGCTAGGATCCCAAAGAAGGTCTTACAACAAACAAAATCCAGGGGAGGACAGCTAAATCTAAGAGGAAGGAAAGGCGAACCACAATGGGGGGAGGGGGCAGAAGCGGAGAGAGGCAGGGTAGAGGGAAGAGACTGGGAGCAATAGAGGAGAGCCGGGGAGGGGGAGGGGGAGGGGGGCAGGGAAACGTTAACAAACTTAATATCCACAGGAACAGAGAAAACGGGGCTGACAGGAGGGCCGCAGAAGCAGAAGTGCGCACGAGACGACAACGGCAGTGACCTCCGTCTGGGAGAAGCAAGGGGCGACAACACCACAAACATATGTCTACTTATGTGTGTAAATAATTTTGCCAAGTATACAGAGCTGCTGCTGTTGATCGGGGCATAATACCGTCCGATGACTTCTCAGGGAAAATTAAAACGTCAGCAACAGCAGCGACCCATAGGGGAGTGGGGGTGAGTGCTCCATTGGGAGGGTGTGGGAAGACTGAGGCGTGTGGGGTCACGTCTAGTTAATTGCAATTGTATATTCTCTTTTTGCACTATGTTAATGTTCACTCTATTTTGCTGTATTCGGATTATTACTATTTATTATGAAAAACTTTGCAAAACTTTAATAAAAAAATATTTTTTTTTAAAGAACTTTAAAATTGACACTGAAGCTGCGTAATTAGTTGGTTACCTAAACTGTCTTCAATCAATATCTCTCCATCCGTCAGATTTAACATTTCAAGGTTCAGGTGACACAAGCCTTCCAATAAAAGGTTGGCTGATTACCACTTTTCACTAGTAGGGGTGTCGGTTTGTTGATTCCATCTATGTTGTTCACAATCAACACATATCCTGACTGAGTAGAGACACTACTGGGTGTTCTGGACTAACCAGATGATGACCTGCATTTAGACAACTAGATGGCTCCCGCTCATGGAAGAATTTCCCACGTTTTATGTAGAACCAGTGGAATTTGAGCCTACAGTAGTTGCCGATGTTTATTCATTGAGCGATGATTCCCTCTACATCACAGAAACACTATCCACTAGACTCCCGGCAGATATTGCCCGTAATTTCCGGTTAGTGGTGGGAAGCCATGGGCTGCCGATTCTAATAGACAAAACTGCACACTTACCTGTGCTCAGATGATGCGCCCAACTTTCCTTTCCCTGCGGCAGCCTCGGGTCTCTAGCGCGACAGTCTGCACAGGCTCCAGCACGGCACAGGAGGAAGGTAGCTCCGCCCCCGATGTCGCGGCCAGTTTGGGAACGCCCATTGAGGGCAGTCATTTAAACAATAGCTTTAGATAGAAAATAGGCAACAATTTTAACAAGTTTTAAAGGTATGTAGAAGTTTTAAAAAGTTATTTTGTTCTTTCTTTTAAACTGGCGTTACTGTTGTTGATTCTTTTAAAGTAATTTTTAATTTTTTTTATGATTAAAGGTGATTATTTATAAGTGAACATGGTTTTGGTTATTTGTTTTAAAACTATTAAACTATTTAAATCTGTGCTATATTATTATATAACTTTACATGTAGCATGCTTAAAAATGTTTGCATGTTTTAATTTAGTTTATGGTCATAATATTTTAAAAGGCTACCCCCTTTCAGAGAGTCAGTGCAGACTTGATGGGCCAAATGACCTCCTTCTGCACTAAGAATTCTATGGTTCCATTCCATGGTTCAAGAAAACCCATGCAGTCATGGGGAGAATGTGCAAACACCACACAGTCATCCAAGGTCCGAATTTAACACGGGTCCCTGGTGTTGTGAGGTAGCAGTGCTGACCAGTGTGCCACTGTGTTATTATGTTTCTGCCTTGTTTTCTTCAATTATCTTATTCATTTATAATTATCTCATAATTAAATGTCTGTTTTGATGTTTCAGTAAGACATTTGTTGAAGCTTGTAAAGTTTACTGTAAAACATTTATTAATGAAAGTTATTTCACAAATACAAAACTTTGAAACCAGTTAACATTTAACTTAGCATTTCACTCTATCAGCTGAACAATGACGTAAAATTACCTCAACTTTTGCAGATTTCTTGCAATAAAATACATTTTCTCACTTAAACACAACGGTGAATAAAATATATTTTTCCACATAAACACAACTGTCTATTAGAGAGGAGGGAGGGAAGAGGGGAGGGTTTTGACATATCAATTGTTAATGTCACAAGCTCAACGTAGCTACATATCCTGGAAACGGTACACCGCTTAATGTACACCGTTTAATGGACACATTTTAATATACACAGGTCTAACTCAGTGATTAGTCAGCCTAAGTCAACTGAAGACCACAAGCAACACCAGCACCCTCCCATCTTCGGCAGTAATGGTCCCTTGAAATCAAGGATGACGTTCATCACCTTGGTGAATCTTCAGACGAGTGAAGAGCCTGATTCTGGATTCACAATTTTATCTGCAGTGGGCAAAAGGTTTTTGGCGGGAAAGTGGAATTTGCAGCCCCGAGTTAGCTTCCTTCTCCCTCTGTTGCCGCCATTCTGCCTCGCTGTCAAGTCGCTGAGCTTCAAAGCGGCTTGCGTCTTGACAGACCAATTGGGAAATCCCCCCTGTAGTTTTTCCTCCCCAAACCTCTCCGCCACTTTAGCACCCTCTCCCCGTTTAATACCTGCCTTTAAGAACGTCACGGTGGCACAATGGTTAGCATTGCTGCCTCTCAATGCCACAGACCTGGGTTCGATTCCGACTTTGGGTGACTGTCTCCCCGAGTCTGCTCCGGTTTCCTCCGGGTGCTCTGGTTTCCTCACACAGTCCAAAGATGTGCAGGTTTGTAGATTGGCCATGTCAAATTGCCCCTTAATAAGGATAGGTTACAGGATAGGGGGGAATGGACTGTTGCTCTTTTTAGCCTTAGTTTATTAGCTCTGATTATGTCACCTTTGCTCACGAGTCGCCAGGTATCTTTCTGATACCGCCACGTGGTTCAAGCTCAAGTTATGATTAATAAGTCAGCACACCGCTTAGTAAGATTGAAATCAACGGTCATTTATTATATACAACAATTAATGCTTACACAATAATCCTACTATCTATATCGAAACCTACCACTACTGGCCAATACTTAACTTTAGGAAGGGCCCACCAGGTCAGGGAAACGAATGGCTTATCGATTGGATCTGGCCTGCAGGATTCAAAAAGGCTGATACGGGTCGATGGCTAGGAATCTCTATCGGGTAGCGATCGCTGGAGTCAAACTTACGGTTCTTTGCTGAAGATTCTTGCGAAGGCTGCGAGCAGGTGAAGAAGGGAGAGAGAGAGCGATCTGAACTTGGCCCCTCACTTTATAGGGTCCAGGGGCTTCCCGCCTCTCGGGGCGGCCCTTGACCCTGAGTCCCAAGTGATTGGACTTGTTCCCAATCACTGGGTTCAATATGTCCAATAACGGGGCGATTCCTCGATCGGGGGGTGGTCGTTCACCTGTCTTTGTTTCGGCCACTGCAGGCGCCGACAGGTCTGGCCCGGCATTCAATTGCTAATATGTTGCAATTGTTCCCGGGGATAGCCGATTAAACTGCAGATGTCTGGGTTGATGTGCTGCTAATAGTCTTGAGTATCGATCTGGGCCGACTTCCCCAGAGCCGAATATGCTATTCTGTCTGCAGCTGTCCGTTTGTGTCCTGTTGGCTGCTTTTCCCATCAGCCTTTTCGGTTAGCCATTTTAAATCGGGTTTTGGCCAAATTAATAGGGAATCAGCCATTTTAGGTGGCTACAGGACCTAAGTAGGGTGCTCTTTCCGAGGGTTGGTGCAGACTCAATGAGCTGAATAGCCTCCTTCTACACTGTAGGGATTCTATTTTATGATTTTAAACCCACCTCCATTAAGAACATTTTGGCACACCTAGAATCTCCTTTGGCTCAGTGTATACATACCCGTTTTTACCAACAGGCCATCCTTCAGGACACCCATCGCCCGACCTTCACGACCCACGCTGGCTGACCTTCGCAATCCTCGCTGACATTCACGACCCACGCCAGCCGACCGTCCAAAACCACGCCGCCCGAACATTGCAATCCACCATTTTTACTTACTTTTAATGTGTCAGATGAGCCTGCTTGGTGATGCACGATCAATGACCACTAAAGCGAGGTTGTAGTCCAACTGAAGGCTTTAATAAGCGAGATGTTTCCCCCAGCAGCTCGGGTACAGAATGAAGGCTGCTGGGGCGTCACTCATTCTTGTACCCCGCCGAGCAGGGCGGAGCTATCATACATTCTAACCAATAGAAAGCATACAGTTTCCACCAATGGTGCTTTAGCCTATCAGATACCGTAATACCTATAATACCATATTCACCCCCTGTTAAAAAAGAGTCCAGCTGGGGTGGTGGCCTGAAACTACAAAACATGGCAATGTGGTATAATTAGTTATGGAGGTACCGTAATACCTCCGTACAGTGTTTAGTAACTATTTACAATTCTGATAGCTATGTACATTTGATGGTTTATATTTACAGTTTACAATTAAAATGAAGCAATCAGTCGATCGGGGGCCCTGGTCGTCCTCTGTGATCATCAGAGCTTCGGTGGTGACTCCGGTGGAGGCTCGGGCGTCTGTGACTCCGGGAGCGTGGCTTCGATCTCCATGGCAACTTCGGCACCCCTAGGCGGCGCGGGTGGGGAAAACGGTTGACCTGGGAAGGGAGCGCCTGCGGGGTGCATCAGTGGGTGGTGGGCCTAGGCGGGGCCGGCGGAAGGACCGATCCGCCTGTAAGGTGCTGCGGTGGAGGGGAGGGTGGGATTGGTGGCTGGGATGTGCGTGGGGTTCCAGCGGGTGCCAGGTCCCGTAGGGAGACCGTATCTTGTCGGCCGTCGGGGTACGCCACGTAGGCGTACTGGGGGTTAGCATGGAGCAGATGGACCCTCTCGACCAACGGGTCCGACTTGTGCGCCCGCACGTGTTTTTGGAGCAGGATGGGTCCGGGTGCTGCCAGCCATGTCGGGAGCGAGGTAGGATGGTCTTCCAGACCGTTCCGTTCTCCCTCTCTACCTGTCCGTTACTCCGGGGGTTGTAACTGGTCGTCCTGCTCGAGGCGATGCCCTTGCTGAGCAGGAATTGATGCAGTTCGTCGCTCATAAAGGAGGACCCCCTATCACTGTGTATGTAAGCGGGGAACCCGAACAGTGCAAAGATGCTATGGAGGGCCTTGATGACGGTGGTTGCGGTCATGTCGGGGCAGGGGATGGTGAATGGGAACCGGAAGTACTCGTCAATCACGTTCAGGAAGTAAGTGTTGCGGTCGGTGGAGGGGAGGGGGCCTTGAAGTCCATGCTGAGGCGTTCAAAGGGACGGGAAGCCTTTATCAGGTGCGCTTTCTCTGGTCGGTAGAAGTGCGGTTTGAACTCCGCGCAGATTTGGCAGTCCCTGGTGGCTGTCCTGACCTCGTCGATTAAGTAGGGCAGGTTGCGGGTCTTGACAAAATAGAAAAAGCGAGTGACCCCGGGTGGCAGAGGTCCTCGTGGTGGGCTCGGAAGCAGTCCATTTGTGCGGTGGCACATGTGCCGCGGGACAGGGTGTCAGGAGCCTCGTTTAGCTTCCCGGGGCAACACAAGATCTCGTAGTTTTAGGTGGAGAGTTCGATCCTTCACCGCAAGATCTTGTCGTTTTTTATCTTGCCCCTCTGTGCATTATCAAACATGAAAGCAACCGACCGTTGGTCCGTGAGGAGAGTGAATCTCCTGCCGGCCAGGTAATGCCTCCAATGTCGCACAGCTTCTACTATGGCCTGGGCCTCCTTTTCGACTGATTTCGTATGCATGGAGGGTACAAGAGAAGAAGGCCACGTGTCTGCCCGCTTGGTTGAGGGTGGCCGCCAGAGCTACGTCGGACGCATCGCTTTCGATCTGGAAGGGGAGGGACTCGTCGATGGCGCGCATCGTGGCCTTTGCAATGTCTGCTTTGATGCGGCTGAAGGCCTGGCGGGCCTCTATTGACAGGGGAAAAGCTGTGGATTGAATCAGGGGACGGACCTTATCTGCGTAGTTGGGGACCCACTGGGCGTAGTAGCTAAAAAACCCGAGGCAAAGTTTCAGGGCCTTGGAGCAGTGAGAGAGGGGGAACTCCATAAGGGGGCGCATGCGTTCAGGGTCGGGGCCTATAACTCCATTTCGCACTACGTAGCCGAGGATGGCTACATCGTGGGCCGAAGGGCCTGTTCTGCGCTGTATTTTTCTATGTTCTATGTTCTATGGCAAGGCGGTCAGTGCTAAACATGCATTTATCCTTGTTGTATGTAGGTTAAGGATTTTAGCGTTCTGGAGAAATATTCGGAGGTTGGTGCCGTGGTCCTGCTGGTCATGGCCGCAGATGGTGACATTATCAAGATACGGGAATGTTGCCCGTAAACCGTACCGGTCAACCATTCGGTCCATCTCACGCTGGAAGACCTAGACCCTGTTGGTGACACCGAAGGCAACCCTTAAGAAGTGATAGAGCCGTCCATCTGCCTCGAAGGCAGTGTATTTGCGGTAACTAGTATGGATGGGGAGCTGGTGGTAGGTGGACTTGAGATCCACCGTGGAGAAGACCTTCTAATGTGCAATTCTGTATACCAGGTCGGATATGCGGGGGAGAGGGTACGCGTCTAGCTGCGTAAACCTGTTGATCGTCTGACTGTAGTCGATGACCGTCCTATGCGTCTCCCCGGTCTTTGCCACCACTACTTGAGCTCTCCAGGGACTGTTACTGGCTTCAATGACCCCTTCCCTCAGTAACCTTTGGACCTCTGACCTAATAAAGATCCGGTTCCGGTCACTGTAGCGTCTGCTCCTGGTGGCGACGAGTTTGCAATCCGGAGTGAGGTTTGCAAACAGGGAAGGTGGGTCGACCTTAAGGGCCGCGAGGCCACAGACAGTAAGGGGGGGGTATAGGGCCGTCGAATTTGAAGGTTAGACTTTGAAGGTTACACTGGAAGTCTAAACCCAGGAGTGTAGCCGCGCAGAGGTTGGGAAGGACGGAGAGACGGAAATTTTTGACCTCCCTTCCCTGGACCGTGTGGTTTGCTACACAAAACCCCTTTATCTCTACTGAGTGTGAACCGGAAGCCAGGGAGATTTTTGATTAATGGGGTGGATGAGGAGAGAACAGCGCCTTACCGTGTCAGGGTGTATGAAGCTCTCCGTGCTCCCAGAGTCGATTAGGCAGGGCGTCTCGTGCCCGTTGATGAATACAGTCATCGTAGCAGTTGAGAGTGTTCGAGGCCGAGACTGATCCAGAGTCACCAAGTCTAATCGCAGCAGTTGAGAGTTGCTTCGGGCAGTGCGTGGTCAGCCGAGCTGGGTCCTGGGGGTTCATCCAAGATGGCGGCTCCCATTGGTCGCACATGGCTGGGGGTGCACAAAATGGCAGCGCCCAACCCTCCAACGGTCCGCGGAACAAGATGGCGGCACCCGGGGCCTGCACGTGGCCCTGGAATATGAAGATGGCAGCGACCGCTGGCCGCACGGGGCCCGTGGAGAAGTTTGTGGTTGTGGTCTGCATTCGCCGCCGGAGACCGCGGCAACCGCACGGGCCTGGCATACCCCCCATGAAATGGTCCTTTTTGCCGCATCCCTTGCAGGTGGATGCGCGGGCCGGGCAGCGCTGGCGAGGGTGCTTGGCCTGCCCGCAAAAGTAGCAGCGGGGCCCCTCGGGGTTGCCAGGCCGCCTTGCGGGGGAATAGGGGAAGTCTCGGGGTCGGCCGTGGCGGGGTTCCACGCTGCCCAGGGGGCTGCCACGCGGTCGGGAACGTAAACGCGGGCGTTCCTGGAGGCTGATAATGACTCCAGCTGATGATTTAAGATCCTACTGCATCTGTTGAAAATAATAACGGTTTGTCCTCAAACTCGCCATGTTTAGCCTTCAAATGCCTTTGAAGTTTGAGGGTTTTAAACTTTCATTTACCAGTGCTTCCCTGCATAAAATACACATGGGGCGGGATTCTCCGCTCCCCCGCCAGTTGGGAGAATCGCCTGGGTCGCCGAATTTTCCCGTGACGCTGGTCTGACGCCCTCCCGCGATTCTCCCAAGCGGCGAGAACGGCCCTGTCGAGTTCTGCGCGGTGCAGGCCGGAGAATCGCCCGAGACACCCAAAATGGCGATTCTCCGGCACCCCTGCTATTCTCAGGCCCGGATGGGCCGAGCGGCCAGGCCAAAACAGCAGGTTCCCCCCCGGCGCCATCCACACCTGGTCGCTGCCAACGGGAACAGCGCGGGAACGCTGGGGGGGTGCGGCCTGCGGGGTGGGGGGGGCGGGGGGGAGGGGGAATCCTGCACTGGGGGGGGGGGGCCTCAAATGGGGTCTGGCCTGCGATCGGTGCCCACCGATCATCGGGCCGTCCTCTCTGAAGGAGGACCTCCTTTCTTCCGCAGCCCTGCAAGATCCGTCTGACATCTTCTTGCGGGGCGGACTCGGAGAGGACGGCAACCATGCATGCGCGGGTGACGCCAGTTATGCGGTGCCGGCCGCGTCATGTATGCGGCGCCACCTTTACGCGGTGACAAGGCCTGCCACGTGTAAATGACGCGGCCCCGCTCCTAGCCCATTATCGGGCCCTGAATCGGTCGGGATAGGGGCCGTTTCGCGCCGTCGTGAACCTCGACGGCGTTCGCGACGGCGTGGGCACTTCGGTGCGGGAGCGGAGTATCGCACCCATGAACCTTGAACTCTGGTTTGCAGTAGCACAATGAATAACTCAGACCACTAGTAATCATCATTATGCTGCTTTGTTCCTGTTTTCAGCTTCTTCTTCATGGGCTGTTCACCAGAGGCCCTGGAGTTCACACCAACACTGCTGACAGCTACAAAATGGAGGAAACTCTCTCACGCCCGGACAACGTGATGTCAGCGCACGAGGCACATGATCTTCTCTGCCGCTGCTCCAGGCAGAAAGACTCCAATGATTTTTTTAAAATCTGCTTCTGCGTTAGCCCGCTGACGTCAGGAGGCGGCATCCTGCCCTGCTGGGCTCTGGGCCTGCGCCCTGCTAAGGAGGCACACATTTGTGGAACAGCCGGCAAGTCAAGGCTGGCATTTTTAAAAACCAGGTGTGCTGTTGGATTCTTCTTCCCACAATCAGGAACACCCCAATGCATGGCTCCGTCACCCTCCTGACACCTGCCCACGACCCACCCATGGGTCACGACCCTGGAACACCCCAATGCATCGCTCCGTCACCCTCCTGACACCTGCCCACGACCCACCCATGGGTCACGACCCTGGAACACCCCAATGCATGGCTCCGTCACCCTCCTGACACCTGCCCACGACCCACCCATGGGTCACGACCCTGGAACACCCCAATGCATGGCTCCGTCACCCTCCTGACACCTGCCCACGACCCACCCATGGGTCACGACCCTGGAACACCCCAATGCATGGCTCCGTCACCCTCCTGACACCTGCCCACGACCCACCCATGGGTTACGACCCTGGGTTTGAAAATGACTGCAGTATACAGTAATAATAATAATCTTTATTATTGTCACAAGTAGGCTTACATTAACACTGCAATGAAGTTACTGTCTAGAAGAAACTCCTAGTCGCCACACTCTGGCGACTGTTCAGGTGCACTGAGGGAGAATTCAGAATATCCAAATTACCTAACAGCACCTCTTTCAGGACTTGTGGGAGGAAACCGGAGCGCCCGGAGTAAACCTACACAGACACGGGGAGGATGTGCATTGGTAGTACTGTGTTTCTCTGATTACACCTCTATATTTTTCTGTATTAAAGTTTCTATCTAAATGCAAATTTTTTATTGAACTGATAAACAATGGGAATTATGTGGAATATGGAATGGTTCCTAAGATAAAACGATAAATGCAGGTGAGGGGAACACAAAGTAAAACCTCAGTCTGCAATTACTGTATTAAATAGTATGGCAACTACTGTTCCTCATTTCGATGTTCTTTGTGTGAGAAAACTATCCTGACATCAGTCCTTAGATTGCCTTAGACCATCTTGAACTTTGAACAGTTGACAGTTCTAGAAGAAAACATTAAAATCTCTGACAACATTTGTTGGCATTATGTTAGCATGATTAATAGCCCCATCAAACCAAGTGTGCCAAGATTATTTTTACATGCTGGTTCTGCCTTACAGGAGTGAGAATGTTCAAAGATTGTTCATGAGATGAACAACATTATGACCAGAAAACAGGAATTGCCCAAAGGCGTTGGGAACTAATTTGGACCATGTAGTGCCTGATTTTTAAGACCATATAAGACATAGGAACAGAATTAGGCCATTCGGCCCATTGTGTTTGCTACACCATTCAACCATGGCTGATATGTTTCTCATCCCCATTCTCCTGCCTTCTCCCCAGAACACTTGATCCCCTTAGATACTATGTGGCCACGTGAGGATCAAAACTAATGTTTTAGATGAGCACGACATGTCAACACAAATAACAACAACAACCTGTATTTATATAACTGCTTTAACACAGTAAGATGCTTTGAGGCACTTCACATGTGCATTATCAACAACTTTGAGCCACATAAGGAGATATTCAGGCAGATGAGTAAAAGCTTGGTCAAAGAGATAGGTTTAAAGAGCAGAAGGAAAAAGAGGTAGAGAGGTGGTGTGTGATCAATCACGTGCTTGGGGGGACGGGGACGGAAAGCCTGTATTTTTGCCGGGGTTATGGTCTCTTTAAAATCTAGGGCCCATAAATTGTGAGCTCTGGGGTGCCATAAGTGGGGGGGACCCCAAAGATGCGCTAGGCACCTTCCCCCTCTTCCCCCCACCCCCCTCCTGAAGACCCCTGGTAAGGATTGCATGGCAATTGCGCAGGAAGTTCAAATTCCCAGAATCATCCAGAAGTACCATATATAAAATCACAAACCTCCCGTGGTTCTGTCTTACCAGAACAGTTACCCAGAAAAAGTTGAAAGAATTAAAATCACTTCTAACACATGGAACATAGAACATTACAGCGCAGTACAGGCCCTTCAGCCCTCGATGTTGCGCCGACCTGTGAAACCACTCTAAAGCCCATCTACACTATTCCCTTATTGTCCATATGTTTATCCAATGACCATTTGAATGTCCTTAGTGTTGGCGAGTCCACTACTGTTGCAGGCAGGGCATTCCACGCCCTTACTACTCTCTGAGTAAAGAACCTACCTCTGACATCTGTCTTAATCTATCTCCCCTCAATTTAAAGGTATGTCCCCTCGTGCTAGACATCACCATCCGAGGAAAAAGGCTCTCACTATCCACCCTATCCAATCCTCTGATCATCTTGTATGCCTCAATTAAGTCACCTCTTAACCTTCTTCTCTCTAACGAAAACAGCCTCAAGTCCCTCAGCCTTTCCTCATAAGATCTTCCCTCCATACCAGGCAACATTCTGGTAAATCTCCTCTGCACCCTTTCCAATGCTTCCACATGCTTCCTATAATGCGGCGACTAGAATTGCTCGCAATATTCCAAATCAAATGCGGCCGCACCAGAGTGTTGTATAGCTGCAACATGACCTCATGGCTCCTAAACCCAATCCCTCTACCAATAAAAGCTAACACACCGTACGCCTTCTTAACAACCCTCTCAACCTGGGTGGCAACTTTCAGGGATCTATGTACATGGACACCGAGATCTCCCTGCTCATCCACACTGCCAAGAATCTTACCATTAGCCCAGTACTCAGTCTTCCTGTTATTCCTTCCTTCCAAAATGAATCACCTCACACTTTTCTGCATTAAACTCCATTTGCCACCTCTCAGCCCAGTGCTGCAGCTTATCTATGTCCCTCTGTAACTTGTAACATCCTTCCGCACTGTCCACAACTCCACCGACTTTAGTGTCATCTGCAAATTTACTCACCCATCCTTCTACGCCCTCCTCCAGGTCATTTATAAAAATGACAAACAGCAGTGGCCCCAAAACAGATCCTTGTGGTACACCACTAGTAACTGGACTCCAGTCTGAACATTTCCGATCAACCACCACCCTTTGTCTTCTTCCAGCTAGCCAATTTCTGATCCAAACTGCTAAATCACCCTGAATCCCATGCCTCCGCATTTTCTGTAGTAGCCTACCATGGGGAACCTTATCAAACGCTTTACTGAAATCCATATACACCACATCAACTGCTTTCCCCTCATCCACCTGTTTGGTCACCTTCTCAAAGAACTCTATAAGGTTTGTGAGGCACGACCTACTCTTCACAAAACCGTGTTGACTGGGGGGTTACCAATGGTAACCACCAGGATGTTGATTGTGGGGGATTCAGCAATGGTAATGTCATTGAATGTCAAGGTGCGATGGTTAGATTCTCTCTTGTTGGAGATGGCCATTGCCTGGCACTTGTGGCACAAATGTTACTTGCCACTTATCAGCCCAAGCCTGAATGTTGTCAAGGTCTTGCTGTGTATGGACAGGGACTTCTTCAGTGTCTGAGGTGTCATAGATGGTGCTGAACGTTGTGCAATCAACCCCATTTCTAAAGTTATAATGGTAGGGAGGTCATTGATGAAACAGCTGAAGATGGTTGGGCCTAGGACACTACCCTGAGGAACTCCTGCAGTGGTGTCCTGGAACTGTGATGATTGCCCTCCAACAATCACAACCATCTTCCTTTGTGCCAGGTATGACTCCAACCAGCGGACAGTTTTCCCCCTGATTCCCATTGACTCCAGTTTACCAAGGGCTCCTTGATGCTATATTGATGTCAAGGACAGTCACTCTCACCTCACCTCTGGAGTGCAGTTCTTTTGTCCATGTTTGACCGAAGGCTGTAATGCGATCAGAGGTCGAGTGATCCTGGAAGAACCCAAACTGACCATCAGTGAGCAGGTTATTGCTAAGCAAGATAGAAATATTCAAAATCATGAGGGGGCTGGGCAGAAACTGTTCCCACTCGTAAAAGTAGCAAGAACCAGACAGCACCGATTTAAAGTGATTTGCAAAATAAATAAATGTGATGTGAGAAAATCTTTTTCAAATGGGTGGTTCGGGTCTGGAATGCACTGCCTGGAAGTGTGGCGGAGGCAGGTGCAATCATAAGACCATAAGATCATAAGACATAGAAACAGAATTCGCCCACTCGGCCCATCCCCATTCTCCTGTCTTTTCCATATAACCCCGGATCCACTTAATAATCAAGAATCTATCTACCTGTCTTAAAGACATTCAGTGATTTGGCCTCCACAGCCTTCTGCAGCAAAGAGTTCCACAGATTCACCACCCACTGGCTGAAGAAATCCCTCCTCATCTCAGTTTTAAAGGATCGTCCCTTTAGTCTGAGACTCCTCTGGTTCTAGTTTTTCCTACAAGTGGAAATCGAGACATTCAAGAGGGCATTAGATGATTACTTGCAAACAAACAATGGGCAAGATTCAGTAGACTCAAGTTAAAGTTCACTGAACGGTGTGTTTAACGGGGTGGTTCTTGGTGGCTGCCTAGAAACATCCCACTAGGCAACGGCACTTTGCTGGGTTCTTTTGTCCTCAAGGAGTTTTTCCCCACCGAGGAATTCCCTGCTGGTAAGGTCCCCTTTTGAGGCCTCTCCAATGTTTCTAACCCACCCCTCACCCCCCCTTATCTTGGGTAGGTCCCCTGGGACAACCTATCCCCCTTCCAAGTGGCAAGGGCCCTCCGGTCCCCCCCCCCCCCAACAGAGACCCCATAACTATAGGGACCCAGAAGACCTGGGGGTGGAGGGCTGCTTTGCGATGTGCTGGGGGTGGTGGGGCTACTCTGCAAGGCGGAGGAAGGGTGGGGGGATGTTTTGCGATGCCAGGGGGGTGGCAGACCATGGGACCTTGCTATCGGGCCGCCATCTCAAAATGGCAGCTCTCGTGGTAGCACGGTGGCGGAGTGGTTAGCATTGCTGCCTCACGGCGCCGAGTACTCCAGTTCGATCCCAGTTTTGGGTCACTGTCCGTGTGGAGTTTGTACGTTCTCCCTGTGTCAGCGTGGGTTTCCTCCAGGTGTTCTGGTTTCTTCTCACAGTCCAAAGATGTGCAGGTTACGTGGATTGGTCATGCTAAATTGCCCCTTAGTGTTCAGGGATGTGCAGATTAGGTTACGGGGTTAGGGGGATGGAGTAGGGTGGACATGGGTAGAGTGCACATTTGGTGCAGACTTGATGGACCAAATGGCCTCCTTCTGCACTATAGGGATTCTATGAGCTTTAGATTGTCTCTTGATAGGTCTAGTTAGAACAAATCGTGATTTGGACTTCTCATTAACGAAAACTGGATTTCAGTGAAGCGGCTGCACTTTAACTTGTGCAGTTGCCTCTGTGAATCACAGATGTGCAAAGTACAATCTGTTCCCTTTCTCCCCCCCCAACAGCCTCCCTGCGAAAATGGTGGGGGCAGGTTCAAGAGTGGGCCCCCAGATTCGGGCCTTTGGCACCTTTTTTTTTACCAAGTCAGGGACTCTTGCTGTTTGTGTGGACATTCAGGTCAGACTCTTACATTAGAATAGAATAGCAGGTCGTTGATCTAGGTGGAGTCAGCAATGAATTTGTGTTAATTGGAGGCACAGTGTTGATCTACTTAAGCCTGTTGGACAAATACTGTCTGTAAATTTCAAAACTTAAGTTCTGAAAAATGTTGTGAACTTTTCATCTTAGCCTTTAAAATAATTTGAAAGCTTCTAGATAAAGGAACGAAGCAGGATCTCTGTCCTGGCGAGCCACACAAAGCTACGAGCTAAGGAAGTGACATCAATCACTCAGCCAAGCGTGGAGGTTTGCGAAAGACACTTTAATAACATTTCCCAATCAACCAAGAAAGTATGTACAGCAGAACACAATTCCCATCAGTCAAGCAGTTGTGGATATGTATAATCAATGACACGTATCGAGCTGCAGATTAGAAACATGTAGCCAACTGAGACTGAATTTAACATAACCTAATTTGGACAACATGAATCTTGCAACTACCACAAGCTCTTTGTGTTAAAAAATGGATATTCCTTTCAAAGGCTGTCTGTTTTAATATTATCTTGTGACAGTAACAGCTGGTGTCCAGAATTTCACATGTTGAAATCCCAAGTTTCTGCTCGTCACTGGGGCTTTCAGTAGTGAAGTCTAGGATGGTTAAGCAACTCGGATTCCTGAAGAAGAAGCCTTAAAAGAAAAGTTCTGATTGACCCCCCCACTCCCAAATTGGGCGAATCATTGCTGCTCAACTGATCCTTGCATCCAGAAACTTGGACAGCCACTTGCTTATTGGGTGTTATCCCCAGGGTAATATCCCTGACACTGCAATCTCCCTAAGCAGGGCCCAAGCAAGGGGGTGGGGGGGGGGGGGGGGGGGGGGGTCAATCAGAACTTTTCTTTTAAGGCTTCTTCTTCAGGAATCCGAGTTGCTTAACCATCCTAAACTTCACTATTGAAAACCCCGTGTCCTTTTGTGCAGGTCTCACCACATTTAGCCGACAGTGGCAATGCAATATCAAGTTCTCATGCTTAGCTGGGACTCAGAATTAGCCATTCAGGGAGGCCTGGCCCCCTGACTCTCCCTCTGCCTGAAATCTGTTTTATAAAACATATAAAAGCTCTGCCCCATACATGTTAATATACAAACTCCCAGAAATGATGAGCACATGATGTAACAGGGATTACCCCTACATCCCATCAGAGTTATGGCAGAGATTCAGGGATTTTGAGACCAGTAAGTGGGACAGTGTGGCTTGCTGAGCCTTAAATGATGGAATAAAGAGCCACATATCCAAATTCAGGTAGACACAAAGATTATTAGCATTGTAAGCAGGTTAGATGGAAGTATAAAATTACAAAGACATAGTGATAGATTAGGTAAACAAGCATGATCGTGGCAAATGAAATTCAATATAGGCAAAGATGGGGCCATCCACCTTTGGACCTAAATAACACAGAGCAGCGTACTTTCTAAATGGTGAAAAGCTAGAAATAATGTGGAACCAAAGAGCTTGGGGGGTCCTGGTACACAGATTATTAAAATTTCATCAGCAGGTACAGAAAATAATCAAAAGACTCATGGAATGCTGGTCTTTATATCAGAATGAAAGGTTACAGATGAACTCATTCTTTCTCAAGAAATGCTGCGTGATCTGCTGATCATGTCCAGGATTTTCTGTTTTATTTCAGAATTCCAGCAGCCACAGTATATTGCTTTTGTACTCCAATGTTGCTAAGTTTCTACTCTGCAACAAAAAATATTTATCGATGGACTATTGATAAATGGGTACCGGAGCAATAGTTCAGAAGGTGAGAGCATTGAGGGAGAACTAGGGAATAGGGCCAGTATGGCTCTGAGGAAGAGCAGACAGGGAGATGTTGCTGAAAACAGCGGGTCTGGTGGCCTGAAGTGCATATGTTTTAATGCACAAAGTATTACGGGTAAGGCAGATGAACTTAGAGCTTGGATTAGTACTTGGAACTATGATGTTGTTGCCATTACAGAGACCTGGTTGAGGGAAGGGCAGGATTGGCAGCTAAACGTTCCAGGATTTAGATGTTTCAGGCGGGATAGAGAGGGATGTAAAAGGGGTGGCGGAGTTGCGCTACTGGTTAGGGAGAATATCACAGCTATACTACAGGAGGACACCTCAGAGGGCAGCGAGGCTTTATGGGTAGAGATCAGGAATAAGAAAGGTGCAGTCACAATGTTGGGGGTTTACTACAGGCCTCCTAACAGCCAGCAGGAGATAGAGGAGCAGATAGGTAGACAGATTTTGGAAACGAGTAAAAACAACAGGGTTGTTGTGATGGGAGACTCCATCTTCCCCAATATTGACTGGGACTCACTTAGTGCTAGGGGCTTAGATAGGGCAGAGTTTGTAAGGAGCATCCAGGAGGGTTTCTTAAAACAATATGTAGATTGTCCAACTAGGGAAGGGGCTGTACTGGACCTGGTATTGGGGAATGAGCCCGGCCAGGTGGTAGAAGTTTCAGTAGGGGAGCATTTTGGGAACAGTGACCACAATTCAGTAAGTTTTAAAGTGTTGGTGGACAAGGATAAGAGTGGTCCTAGGGTGAATGTGCTAAATTGGGGGAAGGCTAATTATAACAATATTAGGCGGGAACTGAAGAACCTAGATTGGGGGCAGATGTTTGAGGGTAAATCAACATCTGACACGTGGGAGGCATTCAAATGTCAGTTGAAAGGAATTCATGACTGGCATGTTCCTGTGCGGAAGAAGGATAAATACGGCAAATTTCGGGAACCTTGGATATTGTAGGCCTCGTCAAAAAGAAAAAGGAGGCATTTGTCAGGGCTAGAAGGCTGGGAACAGACGAAGCCTATGTGGAATATAAGGAAAGTAGGAAGGAACTTGAGCAAGGAGTCAGGAGGGCTAGAAGGGGTCACAGAAAGTAATTGGCAAATAGGGTTAAGGAAAATGCCAAAGCTTTCTACACTAACATAAAAAGCAAGAGGGTAGCCAGGGAAAGGGTTGGTCCACTGAAGGATAGGTAAGGGAATCTATGTGTGAAGCCAGGGGAAATGGGCGAGGTACTAAATGAATACTTTGCATCAGTATTCACCAAAGAGAAGGAATTGGTGGATGTTGAGTCTGGAAAAGGGTGTGTAGATAGCCTGGGTCACATTGAGATCCAAAAAGTTGAGGTGTTGGGCGTCTTGAAAAATATAACGGTAGATACGTCCCCAGGGCTGGATGAGATCTACCCCAGAATACTGAAGGAGGCTAGAGAGGAAATTACGGAGGCCTGGACAGAAATCTTTGGATCCTCACTGTCTTCAGGTGATGTCCCGGAGGACTGGAGAATAGCCAATGTTGTTCCTTTGTTTAAGAAGGGTAGCAAGGATAATCCAGGGAACTACAGGCCGGTGAGCCTTAAGTCAGTGGTAGGGAAATTACTGGAGAGAATTCTTCAAGACAGGATCAACTCCCATTTGGAAGCAAATGGACGTATTAGCGAGAGGCAGCATGGTTTTGTGAAGGGGGGGTCGTGTCTCACTAACTTGATAGAGTTTTTCGAAGAGGTCACAAAGATGATTGATGCAGGTAGGGCAGTGGATGTTGTCTATATGGACTTCAGTAAGGCCTTTGACAAGGTCCCTCATGGTAGACTGGTACAAAAGGTGAAGTCACACGGGATCAGGGGTGAGCTGGCAAGATGGATACAGAACTGGCTAGGTCATAGAAGGCAGAGAGTAGCAATGGAAGGGTGCTTTTCTAATTGGAGGGCTGTGACTAGTGGTGTTCCACAGGGATCAGTGCTGGGCCCTTTGCTGTTCGTAGTATATATAAATGATTTGGAGGAAAATGTAACTGGTCTGATTAGTAAGTTTGCAGACGACACAAAGGTTGGTGGAATTGCGGATAGCGATGAGGACTGTCAGAGGATACAGCAGGATTTAGATCGTTTGGAGACTTGGGCGGAGAGATGGCAGATGGAGTTTAATCCGGACATATGTGAGGTAATGCATTTTGGAAGGTCTAATGCAGGTAGGGAATATACAGTGAATGGTAGAACTCTCAAGAGTATTGACAGCCAGAGAGTTCTAGGTGTACATGTCCACAAGTCACTGAAAGGGGCAACACAGGTGGAGAAGGTAGTCAAGAAGGCATACGGCATGCTTGCCTTCATTGGCCGGGGCATTGAATAAAGGAATTGGCAAGTCATGTTGCAGCTGTATAGAACCTTAGTTAGGCCACACTTGGAGTATCGTGTTCAATCTGGTCGCCACATTACTAGAAGGATGTGGAGGCTTTAGAGAGGGTGCAGAAGAGATTTACCAGGATGTTGCCTGGTATGGAGGGCATTAGCTATGAGGAGCGGTTGAATAAACTCGGTTTGTTCTCACTGGAACGACAGAGGTTGAGGGGCGACCTGATAGAGGTCTACAAAATTATGAGGAGCATAGACAGAGTGGATAGTCAGAGGCTTTTTCCCAGGGTAGAGGGGTCAATTACTAGGGGCCATAGGTTTAAGGTGCCAGGGGCAAGGTTTAGAGGAAATGTACGAGGCAAGTTTTTTACACAGAGGGTACTGGGTGCCTGGAACTCGCTGCCGGAGGAGGTGGTGGAAGCAGGGACGATAGTGACATTTAAGGGGCATCTTGACAAATATATGAATAGGATGGGAATAGAGGGATACGGACCCAGGAAATGTCGAAGATTTTAGTTTAGACGGGCAGCATGGTTGGCACAGGCTTGGAGGGCTGAAGGGCCTGTTCCTGTGCTGTACTTTTCTTTGTTCTTCTTTGTTCTCTGACTGCTATGATAAAGTTATTGATGCACTATCAATTACGACGAGACAAGAGTAGAGAGTAATTGAGGCTTTATTACGCAGAGATGTGGAGCCTCCCGCACCTGCTGCCGAAATGGCTGCAGCTTGGAGAGCACACACATTTATACTCCGCCTACTGCGCGGAGCCAGCAGGCAGGGATCTACCCCCATACCTGTAGTACAGGGGCCTTACCGTAATACCCTTGTATGCAGTATATACAATACAACAGTGGTGACAACCACATTCACCCCCTGTTAAAAAGGAGCCCAGCGGGGGTGGTGGAAAACTATTTACATACAGGTTGTTAAAAATTTAAGAAAGAGGTTACAAATTTAGACGATCGGGCGCCTTGATCTGCAGTTCTGGTGGCGATTCAGGTGTTGGTTCGGTCATCGGTGACTCTGGGAGCATGTCAACCTCATCTTCATCCCCGGGTGGGACCAAGGGGAGGATGGATCGTCCTGGAGCAGGGGCTGTGGTGGGGTGCGCTGGGGGGAGGGAGGGTGACGCTGGGGCAGAGGAAGAGGGTGTGTGGGGACCCAGCTGGCGCCAGGTGCCTGAGGGAGACTGTGTCTTGGCGGCCGTCGGGGTATGCTACGTAGGCGTACTGCGGGTACGCGTGGAGTAGCTATACCCTCTCAACCAACGGGTCTGCCTTGTGGAGACGCACGTGCTTGCTGAGAAGGATGGGTCCTGGAACTGCCAGCCATGTTGGGAGCGAAACCCCGGAGATGGACTTCCTGGGGAAGGCAAAGAGATGTTCATGGGGAGTTTCGTTAGTCGCAGTGCACAGGAGCGACTGAATGGCATCGTGGAGGACCTTCTGCCAGCGGGAAGCCGGGAGATTTCTGGACCATAGGACCAACTGGACGGCCTCCCAGACCGTCCCATTCTCCCGCTCCATCTGCCCGTTTCCCGGGGGTTGTAGCTGGTCGTCCTGCTCAAGGCAATGCCCTTGTTGAGCAGGTACTGGCTCATCGCTCATAAATGAGGATCCCCGGTCGCTGTGGATGTAGGCGGGGAAACCGAACAGAGCGAAAATGGTGTTGAGTGCTTTGATGACGGTGGCAGACATCATATCGGGGCATGGGATGGCGAAGGGGTATCTTGAATATTCGTCCACCATATTAAGAAAGTATGTGTTGCGGTCGGTGGAGGGGAGGGGCCCTTTGAAGTCCATGCTGAGGCGTTCAAACGGGTGAGAGGCCTTCACCAGGCGCGCACGGTCTGGCCGGTAGAAGTGCGGTTTACACTCCGCGCAGACCTGGCAGTCTCTGGTGATAGCCCTGACTTCCTCGATGGAGTAGGGCAGATTGCGGGCCTTTATGAGGTGATAAAAGCAGGTGACCCCTGGGTGACAGAGATCGTCGTGCAGGGTCCGGAGTCGGTCCACTTGTGCGCTTGTACATGTACCTCGGGATAGGGCATCGGGGGGGCTCGTTGAGCTTACTGGGGCAATACAAAATCTCGTAATTGTAGGTAGAGAGCTCGATCCTCCACCTCAAGATCTTATCATTTTTGATCTTACCCCGCTGTGTGTTGTTAAACATGAAGACTACCGACCGTTGGTCAGTGAGGAGAGTGAATCTCCTGCCGGCCAGGTAATGCCTCCAATGCCGCACAGCTTCAACGATAGCTTGGGCCTCCTTTTCCACAGAGGAGTGCCGAAATTCAGAGGTATGATAGGTGCGGGAAAAGAATGCCACGGGCCTGCCTGCCTGGTTGAGGGTGGTGGCCAGAACGATATCTGATGCATAGCTCTCGACTTGGAAGGGGAGCGTCTCGTCGACCGTGTGCATCGCGGCCTTGGCGATGTCAGCCTTGATACGGTTGAAGGCCTGGTGAGCCTCGGCCGTCAGGGGAAAAACTGTGGAGTGGATGAGTGGGCGGGCCTTGTCCGCATTGTTAGGGACCCACTGGGCGTAGTACGAGAAGAACCCCGGGCATCGTTTGAGGGCCTTGGGGCAGTGGGGAAGGGGGAGTTCTATGAGGGGGCGCATGCGATTGGGGTCGGGCCCTAGAACTCCGTTCTGAAACACATAGCTGAGGATAGCTAATCGGTTTGTGCTGAACACGCACTTCTCCTTGTTGTAGGTTAGGTTGAGGAGTTTGGCGATGTGCAGGAATTTGGAAAGGTTAGCGTCATGGTCCTGCTGCCCGTGGCCGCAGATGGTGACATTATCCAAGTACGGGAAAGTGGCCCGCAGTCCGTGCCGGTCAACCATTCGGTCCATCTCCCGTTGGTGACGCCGAAGGGAACCCTAAGGAAGTGGTAAAGGCGGCCGCCCGCTTCAAACGCGGTGTACTGTTGGTCCGCCTTGCGAATGGGGAGCTGGTGGTAGGCAGATTTCAAGTCCACTGTCGAGAAGATCCGGTACTGTGCAATCTGATTGACCATATCAGATATGCGTGGGAGGGGGTACGCGTCGAGCTGCGTGTACCGATTGATGGTCTGACTGTAGTCAACGACCATCCTGTTTTTCTCCCCAGTTTTCACCACTACCACTTGGGCTCTCCAGGGGCTGTTGCTGGCCTCGATAATACCTTCCCGCAGCAGCCACTGGACCTCAGACCTGATGAAGGTCCTGTCCTGGGCACTGTATCCTGGTGGCGACGGGTTTGCAATCCAGGGCGAAGGTCGCAAACAGGGACGGTAGGTCTACCTTAAGGGTCGTGAGGCTGCGTACAGTAAGGGGCCCACCAAATTTCAGGGTTAGGCTCTGGAGGTTGCACTGGAAGTCCAGGCCGAGTAGCAAGGCAGTGCAGAGGTTGGGGAGGATGTAGAGCCGGAAGCAAAATGTCCTTTCTTCCCGCAGGCCTTGCAGAGCGCGCTCCGTGCCAGGCAGCGCCATCGGGGGTGTTTTGAGTGTCCGCAGAAGTAGCACTTGGGTCCCCCGGGGTTGGTTGGCTACCGCGCGGCGCAGGCCTGGGGTTGGCTGGGGGAGGTCACTGATGGGGTCCACGGTGGGGTGTTCGCTGGTGGGGTCCACGATGCCCAGGAGGGGTGGGCCGTGCAGTCGGGGTCATACGCCTGTATGTTGCGTGAGGCGACTGAGCGAGAGTGATAGTTTCTTGGTCATCGCGAGGTCGAGGGTAGCCCCTTCTAAGAGGCGCTGGCAGATGTAGGCCGACCCTATGCCCGTAACGAAGGCATCTCTAAGTAGCAGGTCAGAATGTTCAGCCGCCGAAACGGCCTGGTAATCACAGTCTCTCACCAGGACGTGCAGGGCACGCCAGAAATCTTCCACAGACTCACCGGGGAGTTGATGCCGCATGGACAGGAGGTGCCTGGCGTAGATTTTGTTGGTCTGCTGAGTGTAGTTCTCCTTCAGTAGCGCCATGGCCTCAGCGTAGGTCGGCGCGTCCCGGGTGAGGGGAAAGATATCGGAGCTCAGCCATGTGTAAAGGGTCTGGAGCTTCTGTGCCTCTGGGGGTGTGTCTGTCGCAGATCCAATGTAGGCTTCAAAGCAAGCTAGCCAATGTGCGAAGACCGACTTTGCATTGTATGCTTGAGGGTGCAGCTGCAGGCGATCAGGCTTGATGTGGAGATCCATTGTTCTAAAATCTCTGCGTAATAAATTGATGCACTATTAATTACGACGAGACAAGAGTAGAGAGTAATCAAGGCTTTATTACGCAGAGATATGGTGCCACCCGCAGCTGCTGCCGAAATGGCTGCAGCTCGGAGAGCACACACATTTATACTCCGCCTACTGGACGGAGCCAGCAGGCAGGGAAACAATCCCCGTACCTGTAGTACAGGGGCCTTACTGTAATACCCTCGTATGCAATATATACAATACAACAGTGGTGACTACCACAATTATCAATCCAAATAACCACCCGCAAAGTCTATCCCACTGCTTATAAATGGGACTGATGGATGTAGCAGAAGTGACTATCAGTTACCCTCCCAAACTAGATCTAAGAATATTGATCTGGTGGTGTTATAAGTGGAATAGCAGTATCTCAGAGTCAGATACAAAATTCCTGCAGCCAGGGAACTACTGTATTCCCTGTAACAATTAAAGTGGCAACTTCTTGAATTATTTGCCACAAAGTTCTTCCATGCAATTCCGGCGGGTAATTGAGTGTGTGGAGTTTGCACTTTCTCCCCATGTCTTTGTGTGTTTCCTCCGGGTGCTCCGGTTTCCTCCCACAGTCCAAAGATGTCCAGAATAGGTGGATTGGTAAATCTAAATTGCCCCTTAGTATCCAGGGATGTGCAGGTTAGGTGGGGTTACTGGGATAGGGCGGGGAAGGAGGTGGGGGTGGTGTGGGCCTAGGCAGAGTGCTCTTTCAGAGGGTCGGTGCCGACTTGGCGGACCAATATGGTTCTAAGGGGCTGGTTTAGCCCACTGGGCTAAATATCTGCCTTGTAATGCGAAACAAGGCCAGCAGCGCGGGTTCAATTCCTGTACCGGCCTCCCCGAACAGGCGCCAGAATGTGGCAAGTAGGGGCTTTTCACAGTAACTTAATTGAAGCCTACTTGTGACAATAAGCGATTATTATTATTATTATTGATTCTATGCAGCATCTGGGGTACTTTAGCATACTAGCACCAATGTATGAAGAAGGTTGCTGACACATATTCAACTGACTGCATAGTTCCTTGCTTTTCTATGGAACCTACGGAACAGAGCAGGCAAAGAGCAAGTAATCCAACTGTAACAGAAGACAGAATTTGCATAGTTGACTGGATTCATTGGTGGAATGCACGTGGAACTGAAAGTTCCCTGCAACAACCCCCTCAAATTACTAGCAAAGACTTTGGGCTGAATAATACATGGTGAAAATGGACATATACTGCACCCGCACCGACGATGATGTCAGATCGTGTTCCTGAGGTTATCATTCTGGAATGTGATAATACACCGGAGGCGGCACTAGAAATTGGGAACCTGCCCACTTTATTCAAATTGATTTAATTTAGTTTGTCAAGCTTGTTAAAGGTTCAATTGACTGGAATAATACATTCTATAAAATGCTTAGAGAATGTGAATCACGCCAAATGGAGCCTCGGATTTTGCACTGATTGATTGTAAGTATGGGTTAAAAAAATCACCAGCTGGGTCCATTGTTTGATCTTAGCTGTACAGGCTGTCATGAGTGTTATTTGCTATTGGAAACTGTTCAAGGGGATATCTTTGCTGTTTTGAGTCTTCAATGAACCTGCAGAAAAGTGTAGTTAGTGCCACATCTACACCTCAGCCTGTTTGGTTCAAGGAACAGCGGTCTCAGTGAGAGACACATCCTCCAGTGAGGAGGAAAGGAGGAAACAGACAGGCAGGAGGCCAGATGGCAGGAAGCAGGATGCCATGGTAGTCCATGAGGGTGGCAGACCTGTGTCAGAGCAAGTCGCTGATGGAGACAGGATGCTGCAACAACGCCGGCGTAGAGCACAAACTAATGCTGCCAATCGAGTATATAGGCAGAGAATGAGTTACCTTCAGATGTCTGAGACACAATGCCGGAGAATACTCAGGCTCTTTAGAGCCAAAGTGACCTCTCTATGTGAGATAGGGGAGGGATCTTCAAACCGTGTGAATGGTCACCCAATGACAGTGGCTGTAAATCTGCGCTGAATCTTTTTGCCTTTGGATCTTTTCAGGCAAGTGGAGACCTCAGTGGAATACGCAGCCTGTTGCACACCACTGCATTAACGTCTTTACAGAGGCATTGCCCTGAAGGGCAGGACACTACTTTGAATTCTCCATGGACCACAGTCAGCTTGAGTGAGCCAGGGGCCTTGTGGTTCTGGCAAGTTTCCCCAGAGTTCAGGGAACGATAAACTGCACACATGTCACCTTAAAGGCACCGAGCAAGGCAGCCCTGTACATCCAGGATGTCCTGGAGTTAGAGTGGGCATTCCTCTGATGATGAGGATAAAGAGGAAGTGAGGGGGACCCCCGGCGGAGAAGTGCAAGGGCCCCTGAGCTCGGTGTCAGGGCAAAGGATTGCAGGTCAGAGCTCACCCCACATTTGCAATGTAGTGGGTTCGCCCTGCCAAGACAATCGCCAGTCATTCCATCAATGAAGCTCCTGAGTTCTGAAGAGTTGGTAAGCACAGTGCACATTATCTGAATGGACATTTCCATAGTCTGTGCCAGAGCACAAAGCTCTTCTGGTATATCCACCGAATCTCCACGTAACTCACGCTGGACATCCAGTATCTGCCTCCTTACAGACAACTCATAGAATTTACAATGCAGAAGGAGGCCATTCGGCCCATTGAGTCTGCACCGGCTCTTGGAAAGAGCACCCGACCCAAGGTCAACACCTCCACCCTATCCCCATAACCCCATAACCCAGTAACCCCACCCAACACTAAGGGCAATTTTGGACACTAAGGGCAATTTATCATGGCCAATCCACCTAACCTGCACATCTTTGGACTGTGGGAGGAAACCGGAGCACCCAGAGGAAACCCACGCACACACGGGGAGGATGTGCAGACTCCGCACAGACAGTGACCCAAGCCGGAATCGAACCTGGGACCCTGGAGCTGTGAAGCAATTGTGCTATCCACAAGGCTACCGTGCTGCCCACGAAGAACTCCAGAGGCTCATCATCCAACTGGGACCCAGTTCACCCAGAACACTCCTCCGACAGCCAGAAGCCTGTTCCTCCACACTCTCCGGCAACTTCATGTGCGATTGTGAAGTGCCTTCACCAGATTATGCTTCCCCTTGTTTCACTGCGCTAATCCCTGCTGAGGTGCCAGCGTCTATGTTGGTACTTGGTGCAGGGAGAAGATGTGACACTGCATCCTCCGAGACTTACTCTTCCTCCTCGGAGGCTGTGTGGGTTCCTCGGGGCTGACAGTGTCAGCATACGATGGTTCACATTCTCAAGATACACAGAAGAGAGTTAACTGGTCTTTCATAGCCTTTATGGAGTGCGCAAGGACACAAGATTCAACACCATTAGCACTATTTGGATTGGATTCAACAGCACTATTTGGATTATTAGATATGCCTCATTGTAACCATCAGCCCACTTATTAGAAACTCACAAGGTTTCTACGAGGAAGTTTCCTGGCCTTTGAACACAAAAACCACACATGTACTATTAATGTAACCATGCCAGGTTTCAAAGAACAAAGAACAATACAGCACAGGAACAGGCTCTTTGGCCCTCCAAGCCTGTACTGGTCATGATACAACCTTTGCCAAAACCCTCAACTCTTCCTTGTGCCGTATCCCTCTATACCCATCCTATCCATGTATGCCTTTTGAACACCATTAATGTATCTGCTTCCACAACCTCTCCTGGCAACACGTTCCAGGCACTCGCCACCCTCTGCGTAAAAATCCTGCCTCGCACATCTCCTCTAAACTTTGCCCCATGGACCTTAAACCTATGCCCCCTGGTGACTGTCCCCTTCACCCTGGGAAAGAGTGCCTGCTCATCCACTCTATCCATGCCCCTCATAATCTTGTAGACTTCTATCTGGTCACCCCTCAACCTCCGTCTTTCGAATGAAAACAGTCCGAGTCTATTCAGCCTCTCCATATAGCTAACACCACGGATGGGGAGACGGCTATGGTAGGTTTCAGTAGCCCTACCCTAGCCCTCTCCCCATCTGTGTCCCAGATCTGGATAATGCTCCTTGCAATCCCATCTGCTCCAGGCTTTCCTCCAATTTTGCCTCTGCCAATCAAGCAGCTCCATTCCATGGAGAGCAGCAGAACCCCCTCCTCCAGCGGCATGGGAATTGCCAGATTGGGCAGGCCACCTGCAGTCATATTTCTCTCTGGCACTGTGGGCTCGCTTCTCCTGAGATGATGTTTATTCTCAGGTAACTTAATTTCAACATGCGTCCAAGCTCTGTGAGCATTGCATAATCTGCACAGTGATTGGCAGCCAATTCGCTCAAGATTACAGCCATCACTTCCTTCTCATGAGCCATCTATTGGGGGAAAATGTTAGAACAAATCAGCTGCTTAATATTCAGATCTTAACATTCTGTAGGTGATCAGAATTGATGCCATGTGAGTTCCCTGCCAAAACACTTAATTTTAAGCCTCTCCAGAATTTCAAATATTATTCAGGTTAATAATAGTTACTTCAGACAATGCCTAAGAACCTTGCAGAAATCAAAAGTTTTCTTCTGGCTTTCAACTGCAGTAAATTGCAGGGGCTGCTGGCTCTGTCCCATGACAGGTGACCCTTTAAATTAGTGGCCATGATGTCCTTCCAGGTTATGGCCTGTAAATTCAGCCACCGGACAACCTGCCTTCCACTTCTGATTGGGTGGGGAATAGCAATTTAGTAACATCGTAGTCTGAAAACCTGCCTTGCAAGCATCAATTGGATGATTGCCATATTGTCTGATGAACTACAATGGCAGGGGGGTGAGTCGGCAATCCCACCATTTTGTGGCTAAAACCCCTTTCCACTGAATCATGCCATAATATTCAGCCTTTTCATTCATAAATGTCCAATCACCTTCTCTCGCACCATTCATTCAGCAAACGATCATGACACTTTTATCATGGGGTTGGGTGAGTGGAGGAGTGGACCTGGGTGAGTGCTCTTTCGGGGGGTCGGTGCAAACTCGATGGGTCAAATGGCGTGCTTCTGCACTGTGGGGATTCTCTGATTCAATGATTCTATGACAATCCAATCATACCTACCTTGGTGACTAAGAGTTGTGTATCAGGATTGTTGATGGGTGATCGTAAATATTCCCTGCAGTTATGGCTTATGATTCCAGTAAAACATTTGCAGCAAGAGGTACAGATTCGACCGAAAGGTCTACAATGATTTTTATTGAACTCTAGGCATTTTGAAGTCTTGATTTTAGCACCTCGATATATCTGGTGGAACTCTGTATCAAAACCCGGAATGAGTGGTTGGTTCTTTGCTGTGTTTTAATGAAAGAACAAACTTGCATTTAATTCATGCCTTTCAAAAGGTCTGGTTGTTCCAAAGCGGAATACAGCCAATGAAGTCGAGTAACTTTAAAAAAAAAAAAAATTTTTTTTTTTTAAAGAGTACCCAATTCTTTTTTTTTTCCAATTAAGGGGCAATTTAGCGTGGCCAATCCACCTACACTGCACATCTTTGGGTTGTGGGGGTGAAACCCACACAGACATGGGGAGAATGTGCAAACCCCACATGGACAGTGACCCGGGGCCGGGATCGAATCCGGGTCCCTCAATGCCGTGAGGCAGCAGTGCACTGTTGCAATTCTTTTTCTTTTTTTAAAAGGTTTTTATTCTCCATTTTCACATTTTCCTTAAATTTACACCCCACCCACAAACAGTAAATGGTAACAAATACAAAATCAATCCCCTTAACAATACAAACGATCCCATCCTCCCACCACCCCAAACATCGGCCCTCCTGTCAATAAATGCATCCAATAAAACAAACCCTCCCACAGTGGCAACAAAAAAACAAAGGAGAAAAAGAAAAAGGAGTCCGGGATCGCCCATGGTCACCATTGACCTATAGAGTCCGCTCCCCCCACCCCCCACCCCCACACTCAACGCCCTCCAACCTCTGAAAGAGTACGTACATGATACCCAAGAGTTGTACCCCCCACACAGTCTCCAACTCCTCCCGTCCACTGCCTCTTGTAAAACTCCTCCTCCCAACCTCGGTTCCTTCCCCCCAACTTTAAGAAGAAAATACAGTCATGAGGTTACATCGGCACATGGCCATTTCTCAATTTCTCAGTTCTGCCACAGTCCTTCTGCCTTCGCAAACTCCTTCACTGCTTCTGCCGTTCCAAAATAAAAGTCCCTGAGCTTGTAAGTCATCCTCAGCTTCGCTGGATATACAATGCCGCACTGCACCTTGCTAATACTTTTGCAATTCTATAACCTGCCTCATGTCATGTGATCATGGAGCCACGGAGACAGTGCTGTGTGTATCATTCACATCAGGCTGAAACACACTCTCCTGCGTCTACCAAGAGACTGCAGGTTAATGTTTGACCAGTTTTGTGCCTACAAGCTGTGTAGAGAATGTATTGTACTTCGGTAGGACATGATCTCAACTCTATCCAATGGGACAACATGGAACTGGAATCAGGAGATAGGATGTTTTGGTGGCCAATGAACATAGGGAAAGGACAGCACCTCAATTAAAAGGTGGAACCATTGCTTGGTGCAATCAGGAACAAAAGAGACATATTTTTCCCCAGTAAGTAGGGACTGTAACTTATTACTCTCACCAAGAGGGCATGGTTGGAGGTAGCTGAGGAGTTGACCGCAGGGGCATTATACCCTAGTCTTGGATGCAGTGCAGGAAGCAGTTTAATGACTTAACCTGGTTAGGAAAAGCGGTATTTGCTTACATCCCAGTGATTTAAACTCTGCCTCCACCCCTTACCAACTCCGCTCTTTCAAGCATCATCATTTGTCCATCCATCATTGTCACTCACCCCAGTCCTAATGAAATGCAATGTATCTGTCTTAGTCTCACCATCACCAAATGCACTGTAACCAATGGGTGAATACCTGACCATCACCCACTTGCAGGCCGGTTTTCTTGCCCCTTGTAGGACAAGACAGCGCAAAATATAAGGAAAAGGGTCTGGGCCTGAGGTTTGCCACCACAATTAGTCCAGCTCACGGATGTAGAGGAGGATGTCTAGAAGATAAATAGCAGATCCACACCTCTCTCAATCAGATAGAGAGGTAGGAGCTTAAAGGTGGCTGGTGGCAGAATTACAAATATCTCTGACACATATGTTGGATTTTATTTCGTGAATAACTGATTTATGAGAAGGCAGAGTATGGAAACTGTTAATACTTTGCCACAACTAATTCATATCCTTTTCTCTTGTCTTCTGGAAGCATTAAGTATACAGCAAATGTCACTGGATAAAAATGAGGATGATTGCTCACGGGACTAATTTCTTTCTGAGGGTGCACTGTCACTGGTGGAAATACCCACAGTTCATGCGTCAAGTTAGACAGCTGGTTGCATTTTCACCTGATGACTTGCAGTTCACAAGTGAGCACAAGCAGACACTGATATCAAGATAGGGTCTGTGTTAATAATCCTCTCCAGCTCTATACAGCTGAGAAGCCAAGTTAAGAGTTAAGGTAAGGATGCGAACCAGTTCATAAAATCGTTTACAAACTAAACTCATGCTTTTTTGTATGCTGCCTGTAGCAGCCTCTTTAAGGAGTGCTGGTTAAGCTGTGCAAAATTGGTTTAATTTAGGGCTAGATTGGCTCACCCTCACAACATTTCTCACCTATTCTCCATGGCACATAGAGAAGCAACGCTGAAGAAGATTACATTTTAGCGAAAGATTCAAGATAACCTGAAATTGATGGGACATAAGAAATGTACACAGTCAGATTTGTCCCTCCCAGTTTTAGCTTTCCAAAAATCTAAAATTCAATAGGATTCACCGGAGTATAAACAAAATGATTAGACATTGGTTAGACACATTTTTTGGGTGTGGAGATTGTGCCCACACCCATTCAGTTCAGGTTGGACAACAGACAAATTTCATGTAATGTTGCTCTATTTATTTATCTCGGTGAACCACAAGCCTTTCCCTTATATCAATCAAATGACCACACAGCCAGTTAGTTAGTTCAAAAGATGGTTTATTTACATACACAAGAGTTATCTCAACATGCAAACACAATGTCTACTACGAGTTAAACTACGTCTATCAGCTACAATAACCTATACTTAACTTCAGGGCGACCGGCACTGTGCTAATGGATAAAGGCCTTTATCTGGATTTCACTTGGCTGGTTCAAAGAAAGTGGCTCTGTCTCTGCTGGGCTCATCCATCAGGTAGCGATCATTGATCTTGAATTTAACTGGCTGTTCCTGCTGCAATTGGGTGGCACAGGCCGGATCCAAGAGAGACAGAACACATGGCTGCACTCTCTTTTATTCCTCTGGGATTTCGCGCTCTTTAGGGCGGTCCTTAACCTTGGACCCAATAGTTCGACAGGGCTCTGTCACTCTCTTCGATTTCGGCCAATAAAGGGGCGGGTGCCTTGGTAGCTGGGTGGGCCCTTAGCGGTCATTGACCTTGGCAGTTGTGCTTTCTGAGTAAGGGGAGTGGCGCTGATCAGTCTGTGGCTGTACCAGTGGCTTGATTGGAGTTCTATTGTCCTGGGAAAATGGGCCATTGAAATGTAAATGAGCGGGGGTTTGGTCAGGTCTGGTTACCTGAAGGGCAGCATGGTGGCGCAGTGTGTTAGCCCTGATGCCTCACGGCGCCAAGGTCCATGGTTCGATCCCGGCTCTGGGTCACTGTCCGTGTGGAGTTTGCACATTCTCCCCGTGTTTGCGTGGGTCTCGTCCCCACAACCCAAAGATGTGCAGGGCAGGTGGATTGGTCACGCTAAATAATTGGAAAAAATGAATTGGGTACTCTAAATTTAAAAAAAAGAAAAGGTCTGGATACCTGTGTTTTAGATACACATAGGCTGTGTATCTGTCTGAGTCCTGGGTTGGCCATAATTCCCATGGTCCTTTGCAGGTGGCCATCTTAGATGGCTACATTCCATCCTTTAGATCCTGAACGCGAAACGTGGTGGATCACACTATCGATCCCTGTTCATCCTTGGTGGCCCGGTCACCCTTGGTCAAGGCAAGGTTCTACTCTACTCTATCTTATGGTTTGGGACATTTACCTAATATTCCATTAATACATTCATAAATTAATTCATCTCTAACGGTCACTATAATTTAGGTCATTATAACATTTCATTTATCCGCACAGTTGATCTCGAGCTAACGCTATCTAAGGTACTCTCATGCTGCTGGTGAATATCAAAGAACTTATATACAGTACAAAATTTAAAACAGCAGCATCACTTTTCTACTTAATCCTAATAAAGTTAAAGAGGTACATGGTTTATTTTTAGCAGCGATTGTTACATGAGTTCAATTTTGTTGAATTCCAAAGAAGGGGGCTCGGACTGTATATATCGGGAAGCGGGAGGCTTTTGCTCGCCACTTACGGAGTCGGAGTGTCTGAATGACACTGCAGATTATTGCAATTACTAGAGGGGCCTCTACTATGTATGAAAGGGGGTTCCATTTGGCAATGTTTTCGCACCAGGTGGGGGTTTCGATGTCTGTCTTTATGTGTGGTGTAGTGACCGGGCTGGTGGTGGCCTGTTATGTGGTAGTGTTCGGGGCTGGTGTGGGGTTTGTTAAAACAGTTTGTTAAAACAGTTGCACGCGCAGTTGTAAAAGCCCAGCGATAATCCAAATGCATGTCGGCAGTCCTTGCTTCATCCTGTGTTTTCTGTTTTCCGGTTGATCCTGGGGGTGCAAGCATAGTATCTGTTATTATCTTTGGTTTATATCTCATTTTATTAGTCTTTCTCTCCTTACTCCAATTACCCGTTATGAATGTCACCATGTCTGACTTCCTCATTTTTTTTTTGAAATACCATTTTGGAGAGACAAGAAAGGCAATTTTTTTTTTTAAAGTACAGAGACTCTCACAGCTTGTGGTCACTGCGGGGAGTGGTCGGACAATTTCTCCGACCAGTCTTTCTTTACTTATAACCAGTGGTGGTTGAGGCTTATCTTAACCAGCCGAATTTCAGGGCGGCCAGTTTTATAGAGTTTCGTCCCAGGGCTCAGAGGTAGTTCGCATGTGGCAGCGTGTTTCGCAGCAGTGATCAGCAACCAATTGTGTCATATGTGTAAATAGCATGTGGGGAATGACCAGGGGGTCGCAGAAGGTAAACGAAAGGGGTCAGAGTACGGAACGTGGCAAAATACATTCTTTATACCACAACCAAAGAGAAAGTAGGGAAGGTGAAACTAAGGCCTGCCAAAAGCCATGCAGAGTGTAGAGAACCATTCCAGAGTGTATGAAGTGACGGGAACATGAGGTGTGTGTGGGCTGCTGCAGGAGAAGAATGGGTGGAATCCCCGGGTAGGGCGGGAATAGGTGCCATTACTCCACTACCCGAGCCTAACTGACCGGATGAATTTGGGGTCCTCCGGTAGGGCGGGGATCAGTGTCGTTAATCCCTACCAGGGTGACCTGGGTGGACGGAAAGAGTTTGTAGTCATGTGGAAACCTGTCATAAAGACTGGGAGAACAGTGATCTGTTTCCCGACAAACGTATGCCTTTAACTGACATTGGGCATCTTACCCGCGAATCAGAAGAGTAATTTTGTGTCGGGCGGCATGAATTAAAATCATGTGGTAGAAGAAGAAGAAGGAAAAAGGGGGGCAGGCTCCATCAGAACTGTGGAAACCTTGATGCTTAGGCGGTGTCTCTTTCTCATCATCTGGACATCTCAGGGTTCTGTACCAAACAGTGTTGTAAAAACATTACCGAAACGAGACTCCGTATCTGAATCATCACCCATCTCCCGGTTGCCGGACTCGTGTCTGCTGTTTCTGTGCCTTGGCCGCGTGGGCCGTCGGATGGTCCGAATCGTCAAGCCTTACTAGTCTGCAAGAATTGTCGCGGTGCCAAAGAGGGGCTTGTTAGTTATGAGGCGTAGGGGCGGTGGGAGTGGAGGGCAAGTTACTGTGGTCGGGCGGTGGATGTGGCGGCAGCTGGGGGAGGGCATATAGGGGGTCAAAGATATCTAAGTCGTGGTTCCGGGGGCTGGGGTGACTGGTGGCAGAGAGATCGCGCCAGTGCTCAGGGATAGTAATCAAATTCGGGAGGCTTTCGCTGTCATCGGAGTCAAGTGCAAGGTGAAAGTCTGTACCTGTGAGCGGAGACAAATTCGGGTCTGTGGGCACAGACAAGGGATAAATGCCGACATGGCTGGGGGAGGGTTGGCATCGGGGTAGTACTAGGTTGTCGATGGGTGGGGCATAATCGTCTCCTATTGCCAGAGAGATGTGGTGGGAATGGCTCCATTGTGATCCGTAGACTTTGAGTTGGTTGATGTGGAACCAACCAGTTTTACCATTGGGGTACGTTATCTTGTACATGGAGGGGCTCACTTTGTCAGAAATGGAGTAGGGTCCTGCAAATTTGGGAGAGAGGAAAGAACTGGGGTTGTAAAGTGAAACCATTATTTGCTGACCGACTGTGTACTCTACGGGGTGGATGGTTTTGTCAAAGCAGGCTTTACTCTGCTTCCTTCTAGCGCCTAATCGGACTGCTGCAGCGAGTTGTACCGCTTTAATGTTATATGTAACCTGTTGGACTGCTTTTTCGTGGGTGAGGGTGGTTACTGTAGGGCTTGCCAGATCGAGGCCTAATAAATATTCAATACCCTTCATGGGCCGTCCGGTCATGAGAGTGTGGGGGTGAAACCTGTTGAACTGGAAACAGTGTTCCGAATAAACATGAGAGCAAATGGAAGGGCCATGTCCCACGTGGTATTGTTCTGTTGCACCATCTTCCTAATGGTCGCTTTTAAAGTTCAATTCATTCTCTCGACAATGCCACTGGATTGGGGATGATATGCTATATGGAATTTCTGCCTGATCCCAAAAATTGTTAAAACATTTTGCATGACTCTGCCGGTGAAGTGGGAGCTTTGGTCTGACTCAATGCTGCGGGGGAGACCCCAGCGTGTGAATATCTCTTGGGTCAAAATCTTAGCGGTGGCCTTTGCTGTGTTTGTCCGTGAGGGAAATGCTTCTACCCATTTCGTGAAGGTGTCGATTACAACCAGCACGTACTTGAAATCGTTTCTGCAAGGGGGAAGGGGGCCAATGTAATCGATTTGCAAATTTGTCCAAGGGCCATTCACAGCTCGGGTGTGACGTAATTGCCCTTTCTTTGAGTAACGTTCAGGATTGTTCTGAGCACAGATAAGGCAATTCTCGACATAATGGGTTACATCGCTTTTTAAATCGGGCCACCAACACAAAGGTCTTAAATGGGCAATGGTATTGTCTAACCCCTGATGTCTGTGTCCGTCATGAAATTGGTAAATGAGCTGGTTTCTGTCCTGGGTGGGGACCACATAAATCCCATTTTTTAGAACTGTGCTGTCCTGTACAGTCAGTGCGTCCTTCCATTTATCATAGGGGGCTGGGAAGGTGCCATCTAAAACCTGTTTGAGGGTGTCATCTGCTATTTGGGCTTGGGATAGACCCTCAATATTGATTTGGGAAACCTGGACTGAGTGTATCGGTTCGCTTTCGGGTGGCTGCCAGAAGTGACCATGGCGTGATCGTGCTTTGGCTAAGGTGTCTGCCTTTACATTACCGAGTGGGGAGGAGCGATGATGGCCTCTTACGTTAATGATACCGTATGTGCGATCTGAGGCTGTCTTGTGAATATGCTTTAACAACGGGGCAGAGGGTAGGGGTTTTCCATCGGCTGAAACAAAACCTCGAGATTCCCACAGGGGCAGGAATTCTGTTAAACTGTTGCACACATACAGGCTGGTATGTTTGCGGGGGTTGGAAAAGAATCAGAGTGCTGAATTACATAGGCTATGGCTGCGAGTTCTGCTGCTTGTGAACCTAGGTGGCCTGACAATTTTAAAGAGATCTCGTGGCAACAGTGGGGGCTGCTAAATGGGTTACCTTATTAAGTTCTCGGTAGTCGATCGTTAGTTGCCATGAACCATCGGGCTTTTTTACGGGTCAAATTGGGGCATTATTTGTGGAAGCTATGAGTCGTATAACTCCTTGATCTAACCATTGAAATCTCACCCTCGGCTTGCTGTGGGAAACTATTGCTTTTGCGGCTTTGGATTGGGACCCGAAATCTTCCCTGTACTTGGGATCTTCCCACAATCGTGTTTGTGTTGTGCGAAAGAACAAAGAACAAAGAAATGTACAGCACAGGAACAGGCCCTTCGGCCCTCCAAGCCCGTGCCGACCATACTGCCCGACTAAACTACAATCTTCTACACTTCCTGGGTCCGTATCCTTCTATTCCCATCCTATTCATATATTTGTCAAGATGCCCCTTAAATGTCCCTATCGTCCCTGCCTCCACTACCTCCTCCGGTAGTGAGTTCCAGGCACCCACTACCCTCTGCGTAAAAAACTTGCCTCGTACATCTACTCTAAACTTTGCCCCTCTCACCTTAAACCTATGCCCCCTAGTAATTGACCCCTCTACCCTGGGGAAAAGCCTCTGACTATCCACTCTGTCTATGCCCCTCATAATTTTGTATACCTCTATCAGGTCGCCCCTCAACCTCCTTCGTTCCAGTGAGAACAAACCGAGTTTATTCAATCGCTCCTCATAGCTTATGCCCTCCATACCAGGCAACATTCTGGTAAATCTCTTCTGCACCCTCTCTAAAGCCTCCACATCCTTCTGGTAGTGTGGCGACCAGAATTGAACACTATACTCCAAGTGTGGCCTAACTAAGGTTCTATACAGCTGCAACATGACTTGCCAATTCTTATACTCAATGCCCCGGCCAATGAAGGCAAGCATGCCGTATGCCTTCTTGACTACCTTCTCCACCTGTGTTGCCCCTTTCAATGACCTGTGGACCTGTACTCCTAGATCTCTTTGACTTTCAATACTCTTGAGGGTTCTACCATTCACTGTATATTCCCTACCTGCATTAGCCCTTCCAAAATGCATTACCTCACATTTGTCCAGGTTAAACTCCATCTGCCATCTCTCCGCCCAAGTCTCCAGACAATCTAAATCCTGCTGTATCCTCAGACAGTCCTCATCGCTATCCGCAATTCCACCAACCTTTGTGTCGTCTGCAAACTTACTAATCAGACCAGTTACATTTTCCTCCAAATCTTTTATATATACTACAAAGAGCAAAGGTCCCAGCACTGATCCCTGTGGAACACCACTGGTCACAGCCCTCCAATTAGAAAAGCATCCCTCCATTGCTACCCTCTGCCTTCTATGGCCTAGCCAGTTCTGTATCCACCTTGCCAGTTCACCCCTGATCCCGTGTGACTTCACCTTTTGTACTAGTCTACCATGAGGGACCTTGTCAAAGGCCTTACTGAAGTCCATATAGACAACATCTACTGCCCTACCTGCATCAATCATCTTAGTGACCTCCTCGAAAAACTCTATCAAGTTAGTGAGACACGACCTCCCCTTCACAAAACCGTGCTGCCTCTCACTAATACGTCCATTTGCTTCCAAATGGGAGTAGATCCTGTCTCGAAGAATTCTCTCCAGTAATTTCCCTACCACTGAAGTAAGGCTCACCGGCCTGTAGTTCCCGGGATTATCCCTGCCACCCTTCTTAAACAGAGGAACAACATTGGCTATTCTCCAGTCCTCCGGGACATCCCCTGAAGACAGCGAGGATCCAAAGATTTCTGTCAAGGCCTCAGCAATTTCCTCTCCAGCCTCCTTCAGTATTCTGGGGTAGATCCCATCCGGCCCTGGGGACTTATCTACCTTAATATTTTTTAAGACACCCAACACCTCGTCTTTTTGGATCACAATGTGACCCAGGCTATCTACACCCCCTTCTCCAGACTCAACATCTACCAATTCCTTCTCTTTGGTGAATACCGATGCAAAGTATTCATTTAGTACCTCGCCCATTTCCTCTGGCTCCACACATAGATTCCCTTGCCTATCCTTCAGTGGGCCAACCCTTTCCCTGGCTACCCTCTTGCTTTTTATGTAAGTGTAAAAAGCCTTGGGATTTTCCTTAACCCTATTTGCCAATGACTTTTCATGACCCCTTCTAGCCCTCCTGACTCCCTGCTTAAGTTCCTTCCTACTTTCCTTATATGCCACACAGGCTTCGTCTGTTCCCAGCCTTTTAGCCCTGACAAATGCCTCCTTTTTCTTTTTGACGAGGCCTACAATATCATTCGTCATCCAAGGTTCCCGAAAATTGCCGTATTTATCTTTCTTCCTCACAGGAACATGCCTGTCCTGTATTCCTATCAACTGACACTTGAAAGCCTCCCACATGTCAGATGTTGATTTGCCCTCAAACATCCGCCCCCAATCTATGTTCTTCAGTTCCCGCCTAATATTGTTATAATTAGCCTTCCCCCAATTTAGCACATTCATCCTCGGACCACTCTTATCCTTGTCCACCAGTACTTTAAAACTTACTGAATTGTGGTCACTGTTACCGAAATGCTCCCCTACTGAAACATCTACCACCTGGCCGGGCTCATTCCCCAATACCAGGTCCAGTACCGCCTCTTCCCTAGTTGGACTGTTTACATATTGTTTTAAGAAGCCCTCCTGGATGCTCCTTACAAACTCTGCCCCGTCTAAGCCCCTGGCACTAAGTGAGTCCCAGTCAATATTGGGGAAGTTGAAGTCTCCCATCACCACAACCCTGTTGTTTTTACTCTTTTCCAAAATCTGTCTACCTATCTGCTCCTCTATCTCCCGCTGGCTGTTGGGAGGCCTGTAGTATACCCCCAACATTGTGACTGCACCCTTCTTATTCCTGATCTCTACCCATATAGCCTCACTGCCCTCTGAGGTGTCCTCTCGCTGTATAGCTGTGATACTCTCCTGAACAAGTAGCGCAACTCCGCCTCCCCTTTTACATCCCCCTCTATCCCGCCTGAAACATCTAAATCCTGGAACGTTTAGCTGCCAATCCTGCCCTTCCCTCAACCAGGTCTCTGTAATGGCAACAACATCATAGTTCCAAGTAGTAATCCAAGCTCTAAGTTCATCTGCCTTACCCGTAATGCTCCTTGCATTAAAACATATGCACTTCAGGCCACCAGACCCGCTGTGTTCAGCAACTTTTCCCCGTCTGCTCTGCCTCAGAGCCACACTGTCCCTATTCCCTAGTTCTCCCTCAACGCTCTCACCTTCTGACCTATTGCTCCCGTGCCCACCCCCCTGCCATACTAGTTTAAACCCTCCCGTGTGACACTAGCAAATCTCGCGGCCAGGATATTTATGCCTCTCCGGTTTAGATGCAACCCGTCCATCTTATACAGGTCACACCTGCCCCGGAAGAGCTCCCAGTGGTCCAGATAACAGAAACCCTCCCTCCTACACCAGCTGTTTAGCCACGTGTTTGTCTGCTCTATCTTCCTATTTCTAGCCTCACTGGCACGTGGCACAGGGAGTAATCCCGAGATTACAACCCTCGAGGTCCTGTCTTTTAACTTTCTGCCTAGCTCCCTGAACTCCTGCTGCAGGACCTCATGCCCCTTCCTGCCTATGTCGTTAGTACCAATATGTACAACGACCTCTACCTGTTTGCCCTCCCCCTTCAGGATTCCCTCTACCCGTTCGGAGACATCCTGGACCCTGGCACCAGGGAGGCAACATACCATCCTGGAGTCTCTTTCACGTCCACAGAAGCGCCTATCTATTCCCCTGACTATAGAGTCCCCTATAACTATTACTCTTCTGCGCTTTGACCCTCCCTTCTGAACATCAGAGCCAGCCGTGGTGCCACTGCTCTGGCTGCTGCTGTTTTCCCCTGATAGGCTATCCCCCCCGACAGTATCCAAAGGGGTATATCTGTTCGAGAGGGGGACAACCACAGGGGATTCCTGCACTGACTGCCTGCCCTTTCTGGTGGTCACCCATTTCTCTGCCTGCACCTTGGGTGTGACCACACTTACATAACTGCGATCTATGACGCTTTCCGCCACCTGCATGCTCCTAAGTGCATCCAATTGCTGCTCCAACCGAACCATGCGGTCTGTGAGGAGCTGCAGTTGGGTGCACTTTCTGCAGATGAAGCCATCCGGGACGCTGGAAGCCTCCCGGACCTGCCACATCTCACAGTCAGAGCACAGCTTAATGTTTTATGAGGACCTCTCTAATCTTTTGGTCTGCACTAATTGTTTGCGGATTAAACCCCGACTGAGCAAATCCTGTTTTCATAATCCCCTATTGTGAGTGTAGCGGGAGCCCTAGCTGTTTTGGCCATTCGCCAGACACATTTGTTTACTGGGTCAAACAAAAGGTTATGGGAGCTTATAAAATCAATGACTAAGATGTGCTCTACGGTTTGGGGCAAGTCAACTGAAATGACGGGGTGTTTGATGCTAACGTTCTCTATCTGGATGGGTACGGGAGCTGTGATATATCCTTGTTGTATGTGGCCTGTGAATCCACTCAGGGTGATGGTGTCTGTGGTGGGCCATTTGTCCTGTTGAAACATGGTGGAGGATTTCAAAGTGATGCGGGATCCTCCTGTGTCCCAAAGGAAATTGACTGTATGTCCCCAGACTGTGCCTGTAACTACTGGTCTGCCTGATTTGTCCCAGCGTGTGTCACAGACCTAAGTTGGGGAGTCCGAACACCATCAATCTGTGGAGTTAAACGCTAAGTCGTCTGAACAGGCGCTAACATTATGCATGGGCCGAACATTTTTCCTGAGTGGGGGGTTCGGTTGTTGGTATCGTTGATGGTTCGGAGGGTTTTGTCGGCAATCGCGGGCGTAATGTCCTACGTGGCCACAATTGTAACAACCTCATGGTGCCTGTACATAGAACATAGAACATAGAAAATACAGCACAGAACAGGCCCTTCGGCCCACGATGCTGTGCCGAACCTTTGTCCTAGATTAATCATAGATTATCATTGAATTTACAGTGCAGAAGGAGGCCATTCGGCCCTTTGAGTCTGCACCAGCTCTTGGAAAGAGCACCCTACCCAAACTCAACACCTCCACCCAACACCAAGGGCAATTTGGACATTAAGGGCAATTTATCATTAGCCAATTCACCTAACCCGCACATCTTTGGACTGTGGGAGGAAACCGGAGCACCCGGAGGAAACCCACGCAGACACGGGGAGGACGTGCAGACTCCGCACAGACAATGACCCAAGCCGGAATCGAACCTGGGACCATGGATCTGTGAAGCAATTGTGCTATCCACAATGCTACCGTGCTGCCCTTAAGAACAAATAAATCTACACTATATCATTTTCCCGTAATCCATGTACCTATCCAACAGCTGCTTGAAGGTCCCTAATGTTTCCGACTCAACTACTTCCACAGGCAGTGCATTCCATGCCCCCACTACTCTCTGGGTAAAGAACCTACCTCTGATATCCCTCCTATATCTTCCACCTTTCACCTTAAATTTATGTCCCCTTGTAATGGTGTGTTCCACCTGGGGAAAAAGTCTCTGACTGTCTACTCTATCTATTCCCCTGATCATCTTATAAACCTCTATCAAGTCGCCCCTCATCCTTCTCCGCTCTAATGAGAAAAGGCCTAGCACCCTCAACCTTTCCTCGTAAGACCTACTCTCCATTCCAGGCAACATCCTGGTAAATCTTCTTTGCACCTTTTCCAGAGCTTCCACATCCTTCCTAAAATGAGGCGACCAGAACTGTACACAGTACTCCAAATGTGGCCTTACCAAAGTTTTGTACAGCTGCATCATCACCTCACGGCTCTTAAATGCAATCCCTCTGTTAATGAACGCGAGCACACCATAGGCCTTCTTCACAGCTCTATCCACTTGAGTGGCAACTTTCAAAGATGTATGAACATAGACCCCAAGGTCTCTCTGCTCCTCCACAATGCCAAGAACTCTACCGTTAACCCTGTATTCCGCATTCATATTTGTCCTTCCAAAATGGACAACCTCACACTTTTCAGGGTTAAACTCCATCTGCCACTTCTCAGCCCAGCTCTGCATCCTATCTATGTCTCTTTGCAGCCGACAACAGCCCTCCTTACTATCCACAACTCCACCAATCTTCGTATCGTCTGCAAATTTACTGACCCACCCTTCAACTCCCTCATCCAAGTCATTAATGAAAATCACAAACAGCAGAGGACCCAGAACTGATCCCTGCGGTACACCACTGGTAACTGGGATCCAGGCTGAATATTTGCCATCCACCACCACTCTCTGACTTCTATCGGTTAGCCAGTTCGTTATCCAACTGGCCAAATTTCCCACTATCCCATGCCTCCTTACTTTGTGCAGAAGCCTACCAGGGGGAACTTTATCAAATGCCTTACTAAAATCCATGCACACTACATCCACTGCTTTACCTTCATCCACATGCTTGGTCACCTCCTCAAAGAATTCAATAAGATTTGTAAGGCAAGACCTACCCCTCACAAATCCGTGCTGACTATCCCTAATCAAGCAGTGTCTTTCCAGATGCTCAGAAATCCTATCCTTCAGTACCCTTTCCATTACTTTGCCTACCACCGAAGTAAGACTAACTGGCCTGTAATTCCCAGGGTTATCCCTAGTTCCTTTTTTGAACAGGGGCACGACATTCGCCACTCTCCAATCCCCTGGTACCACCCCTGTTGACAGTGAGGACGAAAAGATAATTGCCAACGGCTCTGCAATTTCATCTCTTGCTTCCCATAGAATCCTTGGATATATCCCGTCAGGCCCGGGGGACTTGTCTATCCTCAAGTTTTTCAAAATGCCCAACACATCTTCCTTCCTAACAAGTATTTCCTCGAGCTTACCAATCTGTTTCACACTGTCCTCTCCAACAATATCGCCCCTCTCATTTGTAAATACAGAAGAAAAGTACTCATTCAAGACCTCTCCTATCTCTTCAGACTCAATACACAATCTCCCGCTACTGTCCTTGATCGGACCTACCCTCGCTCGAGTCATTCTCATATTTCTCACATATGTGTAAAAGGCCTTGGGGTTTTCCTTGATCCTACCTGCCAAAGATTGTTCATGCCCTCTCTTAGCTCTCCTAATCCCTTTCTTCAGTTCCCTCCTGGCTATCTTGTATCCCTCCAATGCCCTGTCTGAACCTTGTTTCCTCAGCCTTACATAAGTCACCTTTTTCCTCTTAACAAGACATTCAACCTCTCTTGTCAACCATGGTTCCCTCACTCGACCATCTCTTCCCTGCCTGACAGGGATATACATATCAAGGACACATAGCACCTGTTCCTTGAACAAGTTCCACATTTCACTTGTGTCCTTCCCTGCCAGCCTATGTTCCCAACTTATGCACTTCAATTCTTGTCTGACAACATTGTATTTACCCTTCCCCCAATTGTAAACCTTGCCCTGTTGCACGTAACTATCCCTCTCCATTACTAAAGTGAAAGTCACAGAATTGTGGTCACTATCTCCAAAATGCTCCCCCACTAACAAATCTACCACTTGCCCTGGTTCATTACCCAGTACTAAATCCAATATTGCCCCTCCTCTGGTCGGACAATCTACATACTGTGTTAGAAAAGCTTCCTGGACACACTGCACAAACACCACCCCATCCAAACTATTTGATCTAAAGAGTTTCCACTCAATATTTGGGAAGTTAAAGTCGCCCATGACTACTACCCTATGACTTCTGCACCTTTCCAAAATCTGTTTCCCAATCTGTTCCTCCACATCTCTGCTACTATTGGGGGACCTATAGAAAACTCCTAACAAGGTGACTGCTCCTTTCCTATTTCTGACTTCAACCCATACTACCTCAATAGGGTGATACTCCTCGAACTGCCTTTCTGCAGCTGTTATACTATCTCTAATTAATAATGCCACCCCCCCCCACCTCTTTTACCACCCTCCCTAATCTTATTGAAACATCTATAACCAGGGACCTCCAACAACCATTTCTGCCCCTCTTCTATCCAAGTTTCCGTGATGGCCACCACATCGTAGTCCCAAGTACCGATCCATGCCTTAAGTTCACCCACCTTATTCCTGATGCTTCTTGCGTTGAAGTATACACACTTCAACCCATCTCCGTGCCTGCAAATACTCTCCTTTGTCAGTGTTCCCTTCCCCACTGCCTCATTACATGCTTTGGCGTCCTGAATATCGGCTACCTTAGTTGCTGGACTACAAATCCGGTTCCCATTCCCCAGCCAAATTAGTTTAAACCCTCCCGAAGAGTACTAGCAAACCTCCCTCCCAGGATATTGGTGCCCCTCTGGTTCAGATGCAACCTGTACTCTGGGGTGCTGTCCCTTGTGTCTACCCCTGTTTATCCATGCTGGGTCCTGGCTAGTCCTAAGTGCGTGTTTGCTTCTATCTCGTCCTGATCTGTCGGTGTGGGGTTTGTTCCCATGCTCTAGAAAGTTGTTTTAGTACCCAAACCTCATTGTGTGTGTGGTCTGCGGGGTCGTAGTTTACACAAGCGTTTTGACCTGCGTCTGTGGCATGCGAGACTAAAGTGCGGGACCATTTAGTGGTGTCCTCCTCATTTCGGTGTGCGCGGTTCAATTGTCCATGGACTGCCATGAAATGAATCCATAGGTGACCAGCAAACATGGTCGGATGTTCTCCCTTCTTTTGCCTGCAGTGATTTAAACCCTCGACTGGATCTCCTTTGTTATACCCGATGGCATCTAATATGGCTGTTTTCATTTACTGTCGGGTTCCTCCTGCTACATTTTGGGGTTCGGGCAAAGCTGATCTTACGGACTGGCTAAGGCTCATAACTATTAGCTTTACTTCCTCCCTCTCATCGAGGCCGTTCATAACCTTTTGTTGGCGCACCTCCTCAAAGAAGCTGTGCGGATCTGTGGTGGACTGGAATGGACTGATTTTCGTGCAAGCGTCTCTTAATTGGGTTATGGATAGTGGGGTGGTGTAAACGATATCAGGCTCCTCCTGATCCGATGACCTGCGTTCTGTGGTAACCGGATTCATGGGGGTCGAATTGTGGGTGGGGATGTGTGCTGCCTGTGCAGTCGGTGCTGCGGGTGCTTTTCTTTTTGGGGCGCGAGGGGTTCGATTTTGATTTCCCGTGTCCTCTACGTATTTTTGGGCGCTTTTGTTTAACTCTTGCCAAGTGGGAGGATCTTCCTCATCTAAATCCTGCCCGAAAGTGTACCTGAAGCCATTCTGTACGGAGTGGAGCAACTGTAACTTTTCTATCTTCTGTCGGCATTTAGCATGGTCAACGGTACTCTGCCTCTGTTCCTTAGTGGAGTTGTGGAGCGCTCTCAAAGCTGCTTTTAAATCTGCGCATTTGCTAGTTAGCTGGGCGACCTGTTGTTCTGTTTCCTCTCTTGCCAGGACTGCGTGCTGTGTACCTTGGTAGGCTTTATCGTACTGGGTCTGGAAGCTACTAAGGTGAACTAGACAAGATTGATGTGCTCGTTTTACATCGGCCATTTCCTTATCCTTAGCTGCTAACTGTCCCTGGAGTTGCTCAATTATCTTCTCGCTTTCGTTACTGTTTCCCTCGTTCTTTTCTTCCTACTCAATTAACTGCCTCCGGAGCGTCTTCACAACCTCCTCTGTGCCTCGCAACTGTGCCAAAAAGGACACTATTGCCATCGGCTTTCTGACTTTCCCTACATTTTTCTTGTGGACCTCGCTTAGGTTATCCCACCAAGTTTGTCCTATCTTTCCTGGACCTGACTCATCAGCGCAAAATTCAGCCAAAGGGGCCATCCTTTCCCCTTTAAGTATTTCCTTAACTCTTCCTCCCATATGAGGCATTGTTCTTCTCTGTTTGTCGCTGCGACCTCGGGTTCCTGTGGATTCATCAATCTTTCCATTGCTTTAGTGGCCATTACTTCTCTTATCTCTTTCTCTACTTTTAATTTGGGACAGGGGAATAAGGCGGCAATTTGAATATCAGGTATGGCTTAAGCTATTTTCCGGCTCACAATCCCTCGTTAGTTGTACACAATTCTAACGAGTTTACCTTACTCTTCCTGTTAGGTACGCATGTGGGTTAGTACACACTTCCGAAATTCGGTTATTTGGTCGATATGGGACTTGCACTTGTGGTTCTTTCTCGCAATTGGATTCAAAGTTTGTGGGTTCTCTCAGAGTGACAAAGTCACTTCTAATCGAATCCCGTCAGAGGTCACCAATCATGTTGCTCTATTTATTTATCTCGGTGAATCATAAGCCTTTCCCTTATAATGATCAAATGACCACACAACCAGTTAGTTAGTTCAAAAGATAGTTTATTTACATACACAAGAGTTATCTCAACATGCAAACACAATATCTACTACGAGTTAACCAAACTTATTAGCTACAATAACCTATACTTAACTTCAGGGCGACCGGCACTGTGCAAATGGATAAAGGCCTTTATCTGGATTTCACTTGGCTGGTTCGAAGAAAGTGGCTCTGTCTCTGCTGGGCTCATCCATCAGGTAGCGATTGTTGGTCTTGAACTTAACTGGCTGTTCCTGCTGCAATTGCATTGGCACAGGCCGGATCCAAGAGAGGCAGAACACATGGCTGTACTCTCTTTTATCCCTCTGGGTTTTCGCGCTCTTTGGGCGGTCCTTAACCTTGGACCCAATAGTTAGACAGGGCTCTGTCACTCTCTTTGATTTCGTCCAATAAAGGGGCGGGTGCCTTGGTAACTGGGCAAGTCCTTAGCGGTCACTGACCTTGGCAGTTGTGCTTTCTGAGTGAGGGGAGTGGCGCCGATCAGTCTGTGGCTGTACCGGTTGCTTGATCGGAGTTCTATTGTTCTGGGAAAATGGGCCATTGAAATGTAAATGAGCTGGGGTTTTGGTCAGGTCTGGTTACCTGTGTTTTAGATACACATAGGCTCTGTATCTGTCTGAGTCCTGGGTTGGACATAATTCCCATGGTCCTTTGCAGGTGGCCATCTTAGATGGCTACAGTAGCCACCTCATCAGAATTATTGTAGCATTGATCTGAATACTGCTGTGCTGCTTTCTACTCCTGACTGCTGCTGTGGCCCCTGTATGCAGCAGGGGGCGGAGTGGGAGGGGGGGGGGGGGCACTCTTGCATGCAGGTCTAATGGTGCAGGCCACCTATTCTTCTTAAGGCAGGCTATATCTTAAAGGGAGACTGCACAAAAACATTGCTCCAATATAAATTATTTCAAAGTAAACACCAGCGCAGACAAGAGTCATCCATAGTGACAAATGTGGCACTGCAGACATTAGTGATGTAAATGGGCAGAAAGAGAGATGCTGTGGATACAGAGGAGGCCAGAAGACCCTTAAGGACCTCAGAAGAGTGTAGGAGGTGGCCAGGAAGGTTAACTGCTGGGATCTGGACCCAAGGACCTGATAACAGTGCCACAAGAATTGTAATGATCTCACATCAATGGTAAATGTCAGTGACACACAGTAATCAGCTCCTCTTACACAATCACCCCCCCCCCCCCCCCCCTCACCACTGTCATATTCCCTTTTGGTCAAGTTGACAATGCCTGAGAGGCAGAATCACCAGGGTGGATTGAAGGAGTTTGTACAATAGTCAGGCAGGTTCAGAAACACAGTAAAGTTTGAAGCTGCCAATCATCTTCTCAACTTAACTGCATGACTTCCCAATTGTTCCCTCACTTCACCAGTGACTGAGTTACACTTGCTGGTCTGTACCAAGTCTGCACACTAACATCTAAGGCCCACAAGGCATTCACTGCTAGAAGTGCTTCCTCAGGTAAAGGCCCTTTTGGTTCACTGCCCACAACATTGCTGTTTGGTAGCATCAATCCACTGGGCCCAGGTCTGTCCTGTCAGAGTATCCAGACTCCTGGGGCGAGATTCTCCGACCTCACGCCGGGTTGGAGAATCGCCGGGGGCTGGCGTGAATCCCGCCCCCGCCGGTTGCCGAATTCTCCGGCACCAGATATTCGGTGGGGGCGGGAATCGCGCCGCGCCGGTTGGCGGGCCCCTCCCGGCGATTCTCCGGCCCGGGTGGGTCGAAGTCCCGCTGCTAGAATGCCTGGCTCGCCAGCGTGGATTAAACCACCTCTCTTACCGGCGGGACAAGGCGGCGCGGGCGGACTCCAGGGTCCTGGGGGGGGGGGGGCGGGCGCGGGGTGGTCAAGCCCCGGGGGGTGCCCCCACGGTGGCCTGGCCCGCAATCGGGGCCCACCGATCCGCGGGCGGGCCTGTGCCGTGGGGGCACTCTTTTCCTTTCGCCACGGTCTCCACCATGGCGGAGGCGGAAGAGATTCCCTCCACTGCGCATGCGCGGGGATACCGTGAGCGGCCGCTGACACTCCCGCGCATGCGCCGCCCGGCAATGTCATTTCCGCGCCAGCTGGCGGGGCACCAAAGGCCTTTCCCGCCAGCTGGCGGGGCGGATATCAGTCCGGCGCGGGCCTAGCCCCTCAAGGTTAGGGCTCGGTCGGTCAAGGTGCGGAGGATTCTGCACCTTTAGGGCGGCGCGATGCCGGACTGATTTGTGCCGTTTTTGGCGCCGGTTGGCGGACATCGAGCCGATTACAGAGAATTTCGCCCCTGTTCACAGTCTCCATTGCTACCTCGGAGAATGGCGTGCTTAAATGCTGTTTCTGTAACCCCACAGTTTGGGAACCATTGCTGTACAAATTCTGACATATGGAAAGATCTGAAGGATACTTGTTCCTTTAAGATATCTTTCAACACCTTCCATCACTTGTGTTATTTTCTTCATTTCATGTTTCAGTTCTTTGCACATGCTGTTTTTTATTGTAACACTCAGTCAGGAGATTAGTAAAATCTGTCTTTAATGCTGTGCTTTTTTTCTTTGTGGCAGAAATGTTATAGAGGGACTAGATTGTGTTGTGGAGCATTATATTGTTCTTTTGCTTCAAGAAAATTGTCATTAGAAAAGGAAAAGACTAAAATGAATTGGAATATACTGAAACCATCCTAGGAATATTGAATAGTATTGTTGAAAGTTTAAAAAATCCCAGGTACAAAGAACAAAGAAAAGTACAGCACAGGAACAGGCCCTTCGGCCCTCCAAGCCCGTGCCGACCATGCTGCCCGACTAAACTACAATCTTCTACACTTCCTGGGTCCGTATCCCTCTATTCCCATCCTATTCATGTATTTGGCAAGATGCCCCTTAAATATCACTATCGTCCCTGCTTCCACCACCTCCTCCAGTAGTGAGTTCCAGGCACCCACTACCCTCTGCGTAAAAAACTTGCCTCGTACATCTACTATAAACCTGGCCCCTCGCACCTTAAACCTATGCCCCCTAGTAATTGACCCCTCTACCCTGGGGAAAAGCCTCTGACTATCCACTCTGTCTATGCCCCTCATAATTTTGTAGACCTCTATCAGGTCGCCCCTCAAAATTATGAGGTGCTTTTCCCCAGGGTAGTGGGGTCAATTACTCAGGGGGCATAGGTTTGAGGTGCGAGGGGCAAGGTTTAGAGTAGATGTACGAGGCAAGTTTTTTTACACAGAGGGTAGTGGGTGCCTGGAACTCGCTACCGGAGGAGGTGGTGGAAGCAGGGACGATAGTGACATTTCAGGCGCATTATAAATATATATTTTGATTGCTAATAATTTCACCTCCAGTTTTTCCCATTTGCTTTTTTTACCTAAATGTATTTGTATCCAAAATATTAGTACAACTCCCTTCCGTTGGGAGAACAGCGTGTAACCTACAGACATCACCAAAATATTTTAGCACTGATAAGAGTTATCTTGTTGAGGAACTTCATGATCAGAAAATGTATTTTGGGCCTGGCGTAATAATTGAATCTATTGTTAATCCAGATAAATCATGAGAGGTAATAGTTGGCAACATACATTTCTAGATCCCAGGGTCCAATACTCTATGGTGTTGCTGCCACCCCTTCTCAGACCTCTCAATTGGTGTAAGTTCTGTGCTTCTAAACTGCCTTCATAATGAGCACTGGCTCAGCAGTTAAGACCAGAAAATGAGGCAGGAGGTGCCATTGCATCCTTACTTTATCCATTTATTTGCTTGTGCCTGCAGTAGGCACCAGCCTGCCATGGTTTTACTCATTAATGGACTCCAGGAAATATCTAGACAAAGCAAATTGGGCAGGGACTCAGCAGTATGGGTGTTCACCTTTTTTCTTCTTCCTTACACCCAGAGAATAATAACTTCGCATATATACCGGAGCGATCTAACGGAAAGGTTTCTAAGTGTCATTTGTGGTGGATTTTGCTGGGAGTTTCACCCCTGCTATGGGGTTGCTGAGGGCCGCTTTTCAGGCCCTCCCATGACCTCTTTCACCCCCCCCCCTCCAGAACCCAAACGTTCAACCCCCAAGCTTCCGGAGCCCCCATGCAACCCCCACACTTCATAACCCCCCACCCTCCTTTCACGGGCATGGCCTCCCTCAGGCCCTGCTCATGCTGGCTTTGCAGTGCCACCTGGGCAGTGCTAGGCTGGCAGTACCAAAGTGCTGTGTTTGAGGGGAGGGCCAAGGGGCCACACTACCTGTCTCTGACCACCCAGGGACCTCCGATAGCCCAGGTGACCCCCTCGGGTGCCATTCCGCCTGGTTCACTTTTGTGTGGACCAGTACTCAATGGCAGCCGGCTGCGGACTCCCTTTGGAATTCATAGAATTCACAGTGCAAAAGGAGGCCATTCGGCCCATCGGGTCTGCACCGGCTCTTGGAAAGAGCACCTTACCCAAGGTCAACATCTCCACCCCATCCCCATAACCCAGTAACCCCACCCAACACTAAGGGCAATTTTGGACACTAAGGGCAATTTATCATGGCCAGTCCACCTAACCTGCACATCTTTGGACTGTGGGAGGAAACCGGAGCACCCGGAGGAAACCCACACACACACGGGGAGGATGTGCAGACTCCGCACAGACAGTGACCCAAGCCGGAATCGAACCTGGGACCCTGGAACTGTGAAGCAATTGTGCAATCCACAATGCTACCATACAGGAGCCGATAGAGGAGGCTGGTCCGCGCTTCCAGGAGCCGATAGATCGCAGGTCAGCACTCCTAAGCGGGCTTTAAACCTACTTAGGCGTGCAAGGTTTGTGATGTGTTGCGTAGGCTGGGTCGAGGTGAACTGCACTTGATGCAGTGTAGCAAGAGACAGACCTCCAACACTTGATAAAATGCAACACAATTTTATCCAACATCCAAACTATTATACATGTTCAACTGTGGGTTGACACTATGCTGACTTGACTGGAGACCTGACACTAGCCTGACCAGACTAACCTAGCTACCACATGGTGTAGGCACTGGCTAGCTCATGAGCTCTGCCGGTTTCAGAGGCTGGGTCCCGAGAGCGCGGGAAAACTGGTGTCCTCTGGCTTTATAGTGGTCGTGTCCTGTCTGGTGATTGGCTGCTCTGTTCTGTGTGCTTACTGGTCATCCTGTGTGTCAATCACTGCCTGTCTGCATTCCATTGCATACATAGATGTATATTATGACATCTCCCCCCCACCCTTTTTTTTTTTCTCGCTATATTGTGTGTGTTGAGATAATAAATATTAAGGTGCATATGCGTGTGGATGTGTATATGTGCGTGACTATATACAGAATGTGCTAAAATGACCTTATGCACACGGGAAGGTGTCGCTAGTGCAGATATAGGGCAGATGAAATGGTAACAACGATATTTACAGAGGTCAAAATGATAAGGTAACACAGTTGTGCAAGAGTTCAGTCTATAAGTTTAGTCGCTGCGGCAGGCGATGAATTCTGGTTGACCATCACAAGGGTGGATCAGGGGCTGCCTGCACTTGGATAGGCGGGACCGCCGCCAATGCGGTGGTCGTAGAGGTCGGCAGGATTGTTGGTAGATCGGTGGCCTCGTGGTAGGGCACGACCGGAGGAAACATTGTGTGATGCGGGACATCAGGGTTAGGTGGAGGGCGTGGAACTCTGCGCAGCACCCATCTGTTGCGCCGTAGGGAGGAGCCATCAGTCATGCAGATGAGAAACGATCTCGGGGCCATTTGCTTGACCACCACAGCTGTGGCGGACCAGCCGCCGTCAGGCAACTGCACACGAACACGATCAGTTGGGACCAGCTCGGGGAGATCCGTGGCATGAGCGTCGTATGCTGATTTCTGTTGGGCCCGATACTGCTGCATCTTTTGTATGACTGAGAGGTGGTCAAGGTCTGGAACATGGATGGCTGGAACCGTGGTTTGCAGAGTGCGATTCATGAGCATCTGCGCGGGAGACAACCCAGTGGACAGCGGGGATGCTCTGTATGCCAGCAGCGCCAAGTTGAAGTCGGAGCCTGAGTCTGCAGCCAAGCATCGTAATCTCTTGACAATATGGACCCCTTTTTCGGCCTTCCCGTTTGACTGCGGGTAGTGGGGGCTGGAGGTTACGTGATGAAAGTTGTACAGGCGGGCAAAATCAGACCATCCCTGGCTGTAAAAACAGGGACCATTGTCTCTCATTACCGTGAGTGGTATCCCGTGGCTAGCAAATGTTTCTTTGCATGCTTTAATCACCGCCTTCGACGTGAGGTCGGACAGTTTCACCACTTCAGGGTAATTGGAGAAGTAGTCGACCAGGAGGACATAGTCACGCCCCTTGGTGTGGAAAAGGTCGACACCGACTTTGGACCATGGGGAGGTCACTATCTCATGTTGCTGCAGAGTTTCTTTGGGTCGAGCTGGCTGAAATTCCTAACAAGTGGGGCAGTTGAGGACCGTGTTGGCAACGTCCTGGCTGATGCCCGGCCAATAGACTGCCTCTCGAGCTCTGCATCGACATTTCTCGACCCCCAGGTGACCCTCATGGAGTTTGCCGAGCACCGTAGCTCGCATGCTTTGCGGAATCACAATCCTATCGAGCTTCATGAGGATGCCGTCCACCACCGTCAGGTCGTCCTTGACGTTGTAAAACTGGGGACACTGTCCCTTCTGCCAGTCATTCGTGAGGTGCTGCATCACCCGCTGTAGCAGAGGTTCCTTGGCCGTTTCCTCACGAATTTGGATGACCCTCTCATCAGTGGCCGGAAGGTTGGAGGCACACAATTGCACCTGCGCATCGATTTGGCAGACAAAGTCAGTTTGTTCACACGGTGTGGTGATAGACCTGGGAAGGGTATCTGCAACAATGAGTTCTTTGCCTGGCGTGTAGACAAGTTGAAAATCATAGCGGCGTAGCTTGAGAAGGATTCGCTGTAACCAAGGCGTCATGTCGTTCAAATCCTTCTGGATTATGTGGACCAGTGGCCTGTGGTCCGTCTCAACCGTGAATTTTGGGAGGCCATACACATAGTCGTGAAATTTGTCAATTCCCGTTAGGAGGCCCAGGCATTCCTTCTTGATCTGAGCATACCGTTGCTCAGTGGGCGTCATGGCTCTGGAGGCATACGCAACTGGGGCCCATGAGGAGGAGTCATCCCATTGGAGGAGCACCGCCCCAATACTGTCCTGGCTCGCGTCAGTGGATATTTTTGTCTCTTTGGTAGGGTCGAAGAACGCCAGAACCGGGGCTGTGGTGAGTTTTGCCCTGAGCTCACGCCATTCGTTCTCATGAGCGGGCAGCCACTGAAACTCCGTCGACTTTTTGGCGAGATGGCGGAGGGCTGTGGTGTGTGCCGCCATGTTGGGAATGAACTTCCCGAGGAAGTTGACCATCCCTAGAAAGCGAAGGACCGCCTTATTGTCCTCTGGGGTCTTCATGGCGTTGATCGCCGAGACCTTGTCAGAATCTGGCCGCACGTCTTGCTGCGAGATGTGGTCACCAAGGAATTTGATTTCTGATTGACCGAACGAGCACTTGGCTCTGTGAAGTCGGAGGCCATGCTCATGGATTCGGTGGAATACCTGCTTGAGGCGATCGATGTGTTCTTGAGGAGTTGTGGACCAGATTATGACATCGTCAACATACACGTGCACCCCCTCGATACCCTCCATCATCTGTTCCATGATGCGGTGAAATACCTCTGAGGCAGAGATGATGCCAAAAGGCATCCGGTTGTAGCAGTAGTGACCGAACGGGGTATTAACTGTGCACAGCTTGTGACTGGATGCATCCAGCTGTATTTGCCAGAACCCCTTGGAGGCGTCCAGCTTCGTAAAGAGTTTGGCATGAGCCATCTCACTGGTCAACTCTTCTCGTTTTGGTATCGGGTAATGTTCCCTCATGATGGCGCGGTTTAAATCCTTGGGGTCGATGCAGATTCAAAGCTCCCCTGACGGCTTCTTGATGCAGACCATGGAGCTGACCCAGTCCGTGGGCTCTGTGACCTTTGATATGATGCCCTGGTCCTGGAGGATCTGTAACTGCTGCTTGAGACGGTCCTTGAGGGGTGCCGGCACCCGATGTGGTGCGTGGATCACAGGGGTGCCGTTTGGTTTGAGCAGGATTTTGTATCGGTATGGGAGTGTGCCCATTCCATCGAACACGCTGTGGTACTGCGTGATGATGTCATCAATTTCAGCCTGGAAGTTCTCATCAGGCAAGGATGACATGGTGTGGACTCGCTGAACCAAGTTCAGCAGTTTGAAGGCCCGAGCACCGAGCAGGGATGCTCTGTGTCTCAAATCGCAGTATCGCTTTAAATGGCTTATTGGAAACTCCGAGTTGGCATGAGCCACTGGCAGCTATGGCATTGCCATTGTAGTCAAGGAGCTGGCAGGCCGGTGGAAGAATGCTTGGTCCCGAGAGCGTGGGAAAACTGGTGCCCTCTGGCTTTATAGTGGTCGTGTCCTGTCTGGTGATTGGCTGCTCTGTTGTGTGTGCTTACTGGTCATCCTGTGTGTCAATCACTGCCTGTCTGCAGTCCATTGATGTATATTATGACAGTTTGGTCCTGCCTTTTGGCCTCTCCCGGCATCTATTGGCCACGTTGCACTCCCGTTCGGGCGCAACACGGCCGGTAGATCGCACCCACCAACTTCCTTAATGCATAGAGAGTGAAGTATCATACCAAACACAATAGAAATGTCAGCCTCTTGTGGTCGTGTAACAAAAATTGAGATTATGTCTCGAGACCCTTCGAATTCTCAATGGACTGTCTATTAACTGTTGTGCCACTAGATAAACCAATAATCCATTTCTCAAAAATGTGTCTTGCAAATTACTGGTTAATTGTACTCTATTCAATCTTGTTATATTAAACACGGCTTTCAATGAAGAAGAGTAATGAAATCAAAAATATCATTAAAAGTATATAGTCAGCAAATGTCATAAGTCAGAAATCTAGTTCCAGTTGCAGAGGGAGTCAATCCCTACAACAATTGAATCAGTTTTTTTCAATAATCTTTAATTTCATCCCATTATTCTTTGTCAGTGTTTGGTCATAAATATTTTCGAATAGTTGTTCAAATTAAAAGTGTCCGGGCTCATTCACTCTATTTCAACCTGCAACTGATACCTTCTGAAATACTTTCCCTCCGCTTATAACCAATGCAGTTGTGAGAAAACTGCCTCAACTGAAAGAATTGTGTGAATACAGTATGAACTTTGGGCTGGATATAATGCTCCCTGCTGATGGCTTTGAAGTGGGGGAGAGGGGGAGGTACTGTAAAATCCAGCCTTTATATTCTGGAATAATTTTTCATAACTAACTGAAAGCCTACATCATTCAACTTTACATCAAAATGATTGTCTCAAAGTAAAGCCAGGTGGCTGGTCTGGCGATAGGAAGATGAAAATATCACCTACTATAGTCCAATTTTGCCAGGGGTCCTTGATGCCACCACTCAGCCAAACGCAAGGGCAGTCACTCTCATCTCACTTCTTCATTTCAGCCCTTTCATCCATGTTTGGATTAAGGCTGGAATGATGTCAGGAAATGGGTGGCCCCAGCAGAACCCAAACTGATCACTATTAATGAACTATCAGTGAGCTGAAACATTAATTCTGTTTCTCTCTACAGATGCTGCGTGACCTGCTGAATATTTCCAGTATTTTTTGCTTTATTTTCAGATTTCCAATGGAACAATGCCAAACTTTACTTATAGAATCATAGAATTTACAGTGCAGAAGGAGGCCATTCGGCCCATCGAGTCTGCACCGGCCCTTGGAAAGAGCACCCAAACTAAGCCCACACCACCATCCCATCCTCATAACCCAGTAAGCCCACCTTTTTTGGACACTAAGGGCAATTTAGCATGGCCAATCCACCTAACCTGCACATCTTTGGACCGTGGGAGAAAAGCGGAGCACCCGGAGGAAACCCACACAGACATGGGAAGAACATGCAGACTCCGCACAGACAGTGACCCAAGTCGGGAATCGAACCTGGGAACCTGGAGCTGTGAAGCGACTGTGCTAACCACTGTGCTACTCAGATTGTCTATACAATTGTGGGTGTCACAGAATATGTCGTTGATAGTGGTTCAGTTAGAGGAAACTCTTGCTGCATTTGCAACACCATCTTTAATGTGTGCACAGCTAAGCAGTCAACCTTAAAGCCTGCAGAAACTCCAGCAAATTCTGCAGCAAAGGCTTTCCCGGCAGATGATTTGAGGACAGATAAAGCTCTGGCATGGAGGCTGTACTCTGGCCCTGAACACTTTACCTATTAAAATGGTGAGGGTTATCGCTTCAAGACGTCAAACAATTGGAGTTAGAATACAGACGGGTATTACGCAATGTTTTCAAGATCTGGTTTGTACCATCTGGTCTGCTTTCCAACTAACCAGTGGCCAGGCAGAACATATGCTATCTCTCAGGATGAGGACAAGTGTGTTTCTTCCCATTAGCCTTCTCCAATGTCTATGAATGTGGAAGAAAGTATCCAGTTTAAGAATATCATTCCAGCAGCACCTGGTTTGTTGTCTGAACCATGAGCTCAACTCATAATTACCTGGCTCATCAGCTATCCGGCTACCTGGCTTTGGACAGTGAACACATTTGGGCTTATGGAAAGTGTGTTGATACGCAGAATGACATATTGACTAAGCATTGAAGAAGTGATACCATCTGTTGACAAAGTTGCCTATATTCTCAAATAAAGTGTGCATAGGGATAGGGCATGAGTCCTGCTAGAAGTCTCTTGAGGAAATCCAACCAGTTTATAAAAATGTATAACCCTTTCAAAATAATGTACAGTTCACACCTATAAGATATCAACAACAAGCTTAATGTAGCAGTGGGCACTCAATCAGTTCATAGATCATAGAATTCACAGTGCAGAAGGACACCATTCGGCCCATCGAGTCTGCACCGGCTCTTAGAAAGAGCACCCTCCCCAAGCCCACACCTCCACCCTATCCCCATAACTCAGTAACCCCACCCGACACTAAGGACAATTGAGCATGGCCAATCCACCTAACCTACACATCTTTGGACTGTGGGAGGAAACCGGAGCAAACCCATGCACACACAGGGAGGATGTGCAGACTCTGCACAGACAGTGACCCAAGCCGGAATCGAACGTGGGACCCTGGAGCTGTGAAGTAATTGTGCTAACCGCTATGCTACCGTGCTGCCCAGTTAGTAAATATCACCTACTATCGTCCAAAAGGAAGCAATGGCACAAAAGTTGAATGCCATAGCTATTTTAATTGCTTCTGCCAACGTAGTTCCTTTGGTAAATTTGAACTTATCATAACTCCACCAAGGCCGGGCTTCATATAAAACTCCTGTTTATTCGAACAGCGAGAAGGACTGCTGCTGTGTGTGCCGTGCTTACATCACAGCCCAGGGTCCATCGGAATCGCCGGTCTGTGTCTGGATTTAGGGTTTGAAACTCCCGCTGAATGTTTCCTGTTGGGAGCGCCTCCGTCTGCTCAACATGGGAATTTGTATTCCGCGAACCCCATGGGGAGATAATTGATGATCCCCCGTGTCCTTCATAGTCATCATAGCATCCCTCCCCCTAAAGTCAGTTTCACACCCGGTGCTTCCATGACAAAGAGACCTCTTCCATCTTCTCTCACTCAGCCTTCAGTCCATAGCAGGTGGAGCCGGATCTGGAGGTGTGGAATGCATTGGTGATCTTTGTTTCTGCAGGGAGCAGCCAAAGGATCATTGATGTGGGTTCTTCTTTGGCATTGGCTATCGGGGAACTACCCGATTCCTTGGCCTCCATGTCAGAACCAGAGTCCTCACATTTGGGGAGACGGACATAGGGTCTGCTACGGGTGGCAACCCTGCACCAGTGACGGCCACCACTGGAGTTGGAGCAGAGGCTTCAACGGGGGTCAGGTTCCCTGCTTCTGAGGTGGTCCAGGCACTTCCTCAGAACTTTGGCTTGGACTTATACCTTGTAGGATACTGGCCCCGTTTCTCTAATGTAACTCTAAGGACCCAACTGGAGCCATCTCCAAAATTCTTTTCTCAATCTATATTTTTATTGAAATTTTAACAATTTTTTCCAAAGTTTGTAAAAACCAACCAATTACACATAACAGAAATAACCCCCCCCCAAAAAAAAAATTATCAACTAAACCCCCTCACCTACCATATCCCACCCCCAACAGCTAACAGTGATCAAAGTACATTATAAATGGCCACATCTACGGTAAAATCCGTCGACGGACCTTCTTGCGGTGAACTTGACCTTTTCGAGGTGCAAAAACTCCAGCAATTCACCCAGCCATGGCGTGGTGCTTGGCGGTGTAGTTGACCTCCAGCCCAAGAGGATCCGCCTCCTTGCCACAACGTCTGCCCCTGCCCCCATCCGGAGCTCTAGCACATCCAATACCCCAAAAGCTACCAGTGGGCATGGCTCCAACCCAATGTTCAGGATTGCCATCATAGTATCAAAAAATGACCTCCAGGAGCCCAGTAGCTTTGAGCACAAGAACATGTGCACGTGGTGTGCCAGCCCCCTTCAGTACATAGACTGGGTCACCAGTCTTAAACACCCTCTTATGCCATCGTGATTTCCTTTTTGATTTTCCTGTTGGGACTCCACCCTCCGTGCCAAGTTTGGAAATAACAAGCTTTACCTGGTGCCAATGTAGTCTCTATAGATGTGGCCGGCTGCTTCTTCATGCTGTTACGAAGGTCTGCACTGCTCGCTTTGCCAATCCGTTGGACAACAGGTGATATGGCGTCATCCTAATGTGTTTGATGCCATTCTATTCATGAAGGCCTGGAACCTCCCACTAGTGAAGGCCATGCCATTGTCAGAGACTAAGACCTCCGGTATGCCGGTTGTGCCGAAATTTTGTCGAAGTTTCTCAATGGTGGCTTGGGAATCGTAGAGGACATGCTACGTACCTCCATTCATTTGGACTGCGCGTCCACCAAGATCAGGAACATAGACCCAAAGAAAGGCCCGGCAAAGTCTACATACACACGCATCCATAGCCTGCCTTGCTGCTCCACTGGGTGTTAGGGAGGTTGAAGGAGGGAGTTTCCGGTTTTCCTGGCATAGGTTACGTTGTTTAACCTGGTGATGTCAGTGTTGACCCGGGCCACCAAACATAGCTCCTGGTGAGTATCTTCATTTTGGAAACCCCAGGCTAGCCATTGTATAATTCCATTAGATTGGGTATCGTCCCTGGATGGGGAACAACTACCCAGGATCACCTTTTTAAAAACAGAAGCTAGTGGAATGGCTGCTGTGGGGATCCGAGGACGTGAGTGGTCATCTTAAATCCCGGGCAGTGAGCCCAGGGGCACTGGGGTCGCTGTTTCAGTGCTCATGGGGGTTACGCCATTGGTGGGGGGGGGGGGGGTCTCAGCACCCATGGGTCCAATAGGCCACCGCATGGATGCGTACACATAATGGGGGCAGCTCCGTCTATCTGTCCCATCGGCCACCCACAACTCACATTGACCATGGCAGCCTCTGGCTGCGCAGCTGAAGGCTATTGCTAATAGGAAATTGGCAATCATAGTACAGTGAGCACTTCACAGCTCCCAATTGGATGCCCGTGGGTAGGCGTGCCATATCACAGGTGGGAGTTATTGCCTAGCATCCCAATCAGACCGTGAGGCCTGGACGCTACCTGAACACTGGAGGACTCAACACCACAGATGCAGCAGCCAATATCCGAGCACCCAGGGGCTGGACCTCAGCACTAGGGACATTCCCGCAACCAGAGGGTGGGTGTGTGCACCGGTGAGGGAACCAGTGCCCGGTCCATGTAATGTTACAAGCATATGTCTGGGTTACAGGGTTTAGGTATGCAGGCAGGGAAGGCTGGATGGCACCCTGAGGGATGGCATGGAATGTGGGGACGATGAGTAGTCTCCCATGCCTCCCCTCCTACTCATCGCCCCCACATTCCATGCCATCCCTCAGGGTGCCATCCAACCTCCTTCACTGGTTGTCAAGTCTCTCACCCTCACCAATTCCTTACAGATATTACAGGGTATTGTCAGGGTGCCATCCAACCTCCTTCGCTGGTTGTCAAGTCTCTCACCCTCACCAATTCCTTACAGATATTACATAAGATCGATGTTATCTTGGAACTACCGGAGGCTGCCCTCACGGTGCTGGTGGCAGTCCTGATGGTCAGACATGGGAGACGGCAGTGGCAGCAGCTTTAACAGAGGCTCAAGATGGCAGCCCATGTGCAAGGCCCCACCCACACTCTGAGGACCCGGTCGCCCATCAGGCCAAGGAGGGGCCCAGAGGGTGAGGCCGGTGAAGGCCCGGGGTGTACAGGCGTCGCTGGTCTTTCAAGCAGCTGACGGACAGCGTGCGCCGCAGGACACTCTGCCTCAACAAGGGGACGTGTGACACCTGTGCCATGTCCTTGCGGACTTGGCACACATGGAGGAGGATTCCTGCTCCCGGTAGCCGTCAAGGTCACCGCAGCCATGATCTTTTATGCCTCAGGACCATTCCAGGGCTCGAGCGGGGATTTGTGTGGCATTTCACAAGCTATTGCCCACAAGTGCATCCATGACATAATGGATGCTCTGTTTGCCTGGGCAGCTACTTAAATAAACTTTGACCGGGACCAAGCCCAACAGGATTCTCTGCCATCGCCAGTCTGCCCCAGGTCAAGGGAGTAATGGCTGGAATGCAGTGGGGCGTCATGGACTGTCCTTCATCAACACAAAGGGGTTTCCACTCCCTGAACGTTCAACCTATGTGTGACCACCACCTCCAGATCATGCATGTGTGTGCACACTTCCGTGGGAGTGTGCATGACAGCTACATCCTGGTGCTGTCGGAGATTCCCGGCCTCTTCGATGACCACCCCAGGATGGCCGGTTGGCTTTTGGTGGATAAGGGGTACCTGTTTAGCATTTAGCTACTGACACCAGTACGGAGGCCGGTGACCAATGCGGAGACCCGGGCTGTCATTGAGTGGTGCACTAAACTGCTTGATTAGATTTAGACTTATGGTCACGTGTACCGAGGTACAGTGAAAAGTGTAGTTCTGCGTACAGTCCAGGCAGATCATTCTGTACATGAAAAACATAGGACATAATATAAATACACCGGCATAGACATCGGGTAAAGCATACGGTATCTAGTGCTACAACAGTAGAGAAGATGCGTAGAGAGATCTGTTCAGTCCATAGGAGGGTCATGCAGGAGTCTGGTAACAGCGCGGAAGAAACTATTTTGAATCTGTTAGTGCGTGTTCTCAGACTTTTGTATCTTTTGCCCGATGGAAGAAGTTGTAAGAGAGAATAGCCCAGGTGGGAGGTCTTTGGTTAATTTGCTGCCGACTTTCCCAAGGCAGTGGGAAGTGTAGACAGAGTCAACGGATAGGAGGTGGGTTCGCGGGATGGACTGGGCTAATGTTCACAACTCTCTAGTTTCTGCTAGAGAGCACAAGTGATAGCACTGTGGCTTCACAGCGCCAGGGTCCCAGGTTCGACTCCCTGCTGGGTCACTGGCTGTGCGGAGTCTGCACGTTCTCCCCGTGTCTGTGTGGGTTTCCTCCGGGTGCTCCGGTTTACTCCCACAGTTCAAAGACGTGCAGGTTAGGTGGAGTGGCCATGATAAATTGCCCTCAGTGACCATAAGAGGTTAGGAGGGGTTATTGGGTTACGGGGATGGGGTGGAAGTGAGGGCTTAAATGGGTCGGTGCAGACTCGATGGGCTGAATGGCCTCCTTCTGCACTGTATGTTCTATGTAACTATGTTTGGTACTGGTGACAGTCTTGCCGGGTCGACCATCGGGAAGCTCGCGGCAGTTTCCACTTGCTACCTTAGAAACCTCTCTGTTAAATCGTTGCCTATGTCTTAATATGCCATAAGACATAGGAACGGAAGGCCATTCGGCCCATCGAGCCCACTCCACCATTCAATCATGGCTGATTCAACTCCATTTACCCGCTCTCTCTCCATAACCCTTAATTCCTCGAGAAATCAAGAATTTATCAACTTCTGTCTTAAAAGACACTCAACGTCCCGGCCTCCACCGCCCTCTGTGGCAATTAATTCCACAGACCCACCACTCTCTGGCTGAAGAAATTTCTCCTCATCTCTGTTCTAAAGTGACTCCCTTTTATTCTAAGGCTGTGCCCCCGGGTCCTAGTCTCCCCTGCTAATGGAAACAACTTCCCTACATCCACCCTATCTAAGCCATTCATTATCTTGTAAGTTTCTATTAGATCTCCCCTCAACCTCCTAAACTCCAATGAATATAATCCCAGGATCCTCAGACATTCATCGTATGTTAGGCCTACTATTACTGGGATCATCCGTGTGAATCTCTGCTGGACCCGCTCCAGTGCCAGTATATCCTTCCTGAGGTGTGGGGCCCAAAATTGCTCACAGTATTCTAAATGGGGCTTAACTAATGCTTTATAAAGCTTCAGAAGTACATCCCTGCTTTTATATTCCAAGCCTCTTGAGATAAATGACAACATTGCATTTGCTTTCTTAATTACGGACTGAACCTGCAAGTTTACCTTTAGAGAATCCTGGACTAGGACTCCCAAATCCCTTTGCATTTCGGCATTATGAATTTTGTCACCGTTTAGAAAATAGTCCATGCCTCTATTCTTTTTTCCAAAGTGCAAGACCTTGCACTTGCCCACGTTGAATTTCATCAGCCATTTCTAGGACCACTCTCCTAAACTGTCTAAATCTTTCTGCAGCCTCCCCACCTCCTCCATACTACCTGCCCCTCCACCTATCTTTGTATCATCGGCAAACTTAGCCAGAATGCCCCCAGTCCTGTCATCTAGATCGTTAATATATAAAGAGAACAGCTGTGGCCCCAACACTGAACCCTGCGGGACACCACTCGTCACCGGTTGCCTTTCCGAAAAAGAACCTTTTATCCCAACTCTCTGCCTTCTGCCTGACAGCCAATCGGCAATCCATGTTAGTACCTTGCCTCGAATACCATGGGCCCTTATTTTACTCAGCAGTCTCCCGTGAGGCACCTTATCAAAGGCCTTTTGGAAGTCGAGATAGATAACATCCATTGGCTCTCCTTGGTCTAACCTATTTGTTATCCCTTCAAAGAACTCAACAGGTTTGTCAGGCACGACCTCCCCTTACTAAATCCATGCTGACTTGTCCTAATCCGACCCTGCACTTCCAAGAATTTAGAACTCTCATCCTTAACGATGGATTCTAGAATCTTGCCAAGAGCACTTTGATTCCTGTCATTGTTTTGTCTGTATCACAGCCAGTGATCTTCAAGAGATGAAACATTTTGAAGTGATTTGTCATAACAAGGTGCCATGTAAATCAAAACTAAACCTCCTACTAAACGACGCACAAGTAAATCTGAACATTCAGTTTATTTGATAGGATATTTTCCTGCCAAAAATTAGAAAAACCCAAACAATTGAAAAAGTGTTTTAAACCTTGTAAATGTTTATAACACAAAGTACTAAAGTGTAAATTATAAGCTGACAAATTCTTAAGTACACAGTAATGCAAAACAGCAAGGCTTTCAATTTCATTTCAACCAGTTCCACATCAGTTGTAAGATGTATCAAAGTTATCTTTGTTGCTCTATAAATGCACAACCTGTTCAATCGACGTAAGATGATCATATCATTCTAAAAGGTAATATTTTATAGATATACATAGTAGAAAATCCTCCTAATGCAATGTATATTAAAAAATAAATGTAGTAACAAATTATGGCACCCCATAGTACATAACATTTTAATTACAGGCCTATTCTTCCTACCATATTCAATAAGTTATACACAAGGCAAAAAAGCCGCTTTCTAGAACTGAATTTGATAAATCATTCCTTCTATTATAGTTTATATTAAACGTATGCAATACAATATTAATGTGCTTAAATTCCATTTCTATGCTAAATATAATTTTTAATTTGAACTGTGAGGTCAGAATATTTGCTGTAATGGTATAAAAATAATTAAACTTTATTAGTTGTAAGAAATGACATTAAATTAAATTAGCCTCTTTACTAGCATACACTAAAAACCTCAATTTACTTTAAGTGGTTGGAAATTTTGTTTATTATATAACAATATTGTATTAAATTAAATATAGAGTTGCATTTATTGAACTGCATTTCTCAGTCACTCTGAAATGAAAGTTTGATCACTGCATAAAAAGTAAGGATTTTATTGTCCTAATTCAACTGAGTGTATTTTATACAAAATCTTTATAAATGTAGGTAAATATTTATGCTGATTAAGGGGTTAAGTAAAAATGATTTTCACCCAAAATGGTGCTAAACTAATTGCTAATAACTGATTTATGGTTTGTGATAATAGCTAAAACTCTGAAAATGCATTGTATTACTACCAATGGCTTCTCTTTACAAGATGATAATATCTTCCACAAAAGAATAAATGCTATGACTTTGTGTGAGATAAACTTTGTACACAAACCTGAAATTATATAAACCCATGAAACCAATAAAATATAATTATATCAAATAACACAAGAGCATATGAAATGCATGTGTAAAATCAAAACATAATTAGCATTCAGAATATTCAATTGCTTGTGATTAAAAATTAAGTCACATTAGCTTTATCAGATACCTATTTTTTTCCCAAAGAGCCTCTTTAAGCAAAGCAGCCAATTACACACAAGACATTTTTTGCTATTATTTAGTGCAGGCCAAGTACTATTCTAACATTAGTGGGTGTTGCCAAAAGTAGTCACAGCAATATACAAGTGTAAATTTGTATACAAGTGTAAATTTATTACAGCATTGTTTGAAAAAATAGTCTGGTCAGTTTGTATTGTGCAAGTATTGTTTGTTTTGGGATCTCTAGATAAATTGAATGCACATTTAAAAACAGAAAAAAAGTCATTTGCCAGCATTTTTAAAAGCAAAATGCTTCTGATATTACATTAGGTAAAATCATGCAAGTAACTTAAAACTTAAAGACTAATATGTACAATTTCATGTAAAAATTTCTAATATATTTATTTGCCTTGGCAATACTGAGAATATGATAGAGTCAATGGCATTTCTTTTTTACACCTTATTATGTCACATCGGTACATTCAAATGGTCATTGAAAAATGGAAAATTAAAGATGAAAAGGTCTATCATCCAGATAATGACATATAGTCTCATTAAATATTCTTTGAATTTATGACCCTGTTAAATGAGATGAAACTTTCGGTATTGTTTTGTTTGCTGAGATACAAGTTAAACATTCAAGTCCTATAGGTGATGCAGAGAGAAATCACCAGACTGATCCCTAAGACCAGGTTATAATGAGGAAAGACTGGATATACTTGAATTCTTCAACCTTCATAGGGAACTGAAAGAATGACTTGTAGAAGTAAGTAAAATATCAAATGACGCAGGAAAGGATGCAAGTTCAAACTGGTGAAATTAAAATTTTGAATTGATATCCGGAATAAGAGGACTTCTCTATAGGGTGGTGGTTGCAAAAACAGAAGTAGTTGAATGTTGTGAGTTTTTTTTCTAGAGAGATGATCTAAAATGAGCTGAATGACCTTTCATGGATGCATCCATCTTGCAACTTATTTTTAATAAAATTCAAATTTTAAAGTACAAAAGATCCCACTATGAGATTGGATTACAAAATATGGGCAAAGAGAACAGTACATCAAAATCTGTAAGGCACAGAATCACACGTGGCAACTTCAGGGTAGAACATCAATTCTGATTAATGTTGACAGGGGTGAACTGCAGTGATTATGCTGGTGACAGCCGTAACAAGTTGAGAGTGGGACTTCTGCCCCTCAGGGAAAGGAAGCTCCGCTTTCACCTGTTCCAGGCAATCTGATTGGCCAGCAGCTGAGTAATCCCACAGCACTAGGACACAGTACTGGCCACTACTTGGGTGACGAGCAGTCCAGAGAAAATCCAAGGATCCTTGACTTACAGGTTAGTCTGGGGTTTATGGTCGAGGAGGGATCGGGCATCTCAGGTGGCACAGCAGTAGAAGATCCGATTCAGGAGTCCAGTGGGGAAGCACAAAGTACAGGAGGGTTGCCATCTTGGAGGGGTCACCGATGGGAATAAGGCACCCCAAAGGAGAAAACATCCCCATTCCTTCCCACCTTTAAACCCAAGGTTGTGGAAGGGTGAGTTTGTCTTCTTCATTCTGCTTCCACAACCGTACACCTTATTGCAGCAAGCCCTTAGCTGGTCATTAATTGGGCGGTTAAGGCCCACAATAGGTTTAAGGGTGGGCGGGCTGGCCGATATCTCACCCACCCACAGTATTATGGGGTACAGTTTGGGAGTGGACGGGAAGAAGGTGGGTTACTCATCTGTCCTTTGTTACGAGACCCCACAAATAGGCTGGGGGCATTAAATTTACCTGTATGTCTTTTACTAACACAATTTAATTTTGTTAATTGTTCATGTGGGTAGTAGTTTATCATTACAACTGACTGTTGAAGCATTGCACTTATCTCATCTAATCATGTAATGTGACAGAATTCTAAATGCTCAATAATTCTGAACTTCAAATTCAAAAATATTCCAGTGTTAATTTTGAAATCTGGTTTCATTTCAGACGTCATCTTGGTCTCATAATCCTTACCTCATAAATTGCAGAATTTCAGATTTTGCATTTGATTTCATTTCTCAACAAATCATTATCTTGCACTTGGGAATTCAATAAGCCTTTTGGTCATGCTCCTAACTGAACAGTGGGGACTAGTCAATAAGAACTAAACTGACCTTAGTAATGTTAAGGTTAAATGAGTGAGGTTTACTCCTTCATGCAGACTCTCACAGGTTTTATTTGTTTCATTCAAATGCTGACAGCATTAAGTTAGGCTGATAATGTAACCCAAGAATTACATCATTGTAAGAAAGCAGTTTGTAGTCACAATTTTTTTTTATTGTTGCTTGAATTGTTTTAAATCTTTTTATAACTTTACTATTTTTTCACAAAGTTGAATTCAAATATGTTTTTCACTACTGGTCTTGGACATGGTTTACTTTTCTGTTGGGTTGCAATAACTTCAAGCAGAAAAATGTGTGCAATATGATCTTCAAACAGCTTGTTTGGTAATTCCAGGAGGTGATAGGATCAACTTAATCGAATTCTGAATGTACTTATTTCCATTGGATTCAGATTAATATCTCTAGTATTATTGTGATCTTGTGTTGTATGCATCAAAGTCAAAGTTGATGGAGTTAGGTACTTAATTTTTAATTCTCTAAAGAGATTGTGCACAGGAATCTGCAAAAGAAAAAGTTTGAAAGTCAGTTGATTGAGTATAATCCAAGCTATACATATTGCAGATATTACATTTTTTAGCACAGGAATTTGCCATTTTTCGGCCAAGTGTGAACTCCGGCAGGAAAAGCAGAGTGTTGCCCGCCAGCCACACTGCCGGCTTCTCCCGCCATATTTTCAAACACTTTGCTAAAAAGAAACCAGGAGATGGGTCCTACGATGTCACACCCACCCTGTCAGCAACAGTTGCTCTCAAAAGATCGGGGTGACATTTAAAAAAAAAAACAATAGGCAGAGAACCCCCACCAACAGGCAGAGAACCCCCACCATCCCATCTCCCAGGGAACCCCCTCCCCTGGACATAGGACACCCCTGATAACTCCCTACAGACCTCCCCAAAGGAAGACTCCTTCCAGCAGTGCTCCTGACAGGATACTGCCCAGGTATAAACACCGCCCCCTCCCCACCCACCCCCACTATGGGGCTGTACTTACCTATGCACACCCCGCAGGGACCAAATTTCTGGTCACTGTTTTACAAAACCTGTTATATAGCCTGCCGAAGTGGGAGTTAGGGGGAATCCCTATGTGGTGGGAAAGATACAACAGAAGTTAATATATGCTAATGAGGTTCCCAACCTTACATGGTGGCATCCCTATTACGTCATTGGCAGGGAGCAGGGACAAATGAGTGGGGAAATTCAGCTGCCGTGAAAACCGTTTTGGGACTTTCCTCGATTCTCTGCCTCACCGCCATTCCTGCCCGCCAAACACGGAGGAAAATCCACCCCAATATGAATTATTTTCAATAGTTACATATTCTATTTCTTTGATCTGTGGAGGATAATAGTCAACATGTTTCTTACATATTGGCAGTAAGTTTCAATAACTAATCTAAGCTTTCTATATCTAGAAACAAAACTGTTGTAATCTTGTCCTGATAACAGGAATACAGATGCTACCTACAGAACCACTTACTTTGCCTTGAGTGGTAGAACAAAATAATCCAGTCTTTTGGTTTAAAAATCGACAATCAAAACCCCTTCTGTGGATGATCAGGGCTGCTTCATCTGATGGAGTTCCTTCATCCTGAAATGGCACATCACTTTTTATTAGACCCAATTTATAGGTTTTCTTATGTGTTACAGTGAATAGAATATTTTATATGCAGTAAAAGTTTCAGTTAAATAAACTAACAAAATTTCTAATTCTGTCGCAGCTACTGTTATGTTTATTTATTTAAATTAGTTGAACTTGCACATACAAATTAATAGGTTACTATGTAAACCTAAGAGATCATGATAGAGACCACTGAGACATTGCTTACTTAAAATACTTCTAGTCATGAAAGAGCAGTGGCCTATTCTGCTTATATATTGTTCGCTAATCCAACAGATCTTGCTCTTGGATGATATTTTCATTTTTTTGACAGGAGATAGCATTGAATACCAAGCTTCTTTAATTGTCCTTGAAGCTCCTTGGAAGATAAGACAATTAAAACAAAACGGTCATCCTTCCAAGTGCTTGAAACAACAACTTAATTACATGGAGTCACGCTTCTACCCAAGGAATAATAGCAAGTTGTTGTGCTTTGCTACTACTGGTCATACATTGGCATGTGTCAAATCTTTCTTATACTGATTAATATATAACCAGTGTCACCAATAAGGCTTAACTGTTTGAAACTTTGGCCAGGAATTTCTAGTCCTGCCAATGGTGGGTAGCGTTGTGGCTGGGACTAGAAGATTGTGAGTCCGTTGTCTTTTTTTATTTTTATAGTACGAAGTCTTACAACACCAGGTTAAAGTCCAACAGGTTTGTTTCGATGTCACTAGCTTTCGGAGCGCTGCTCCTTCCTCAGGTGAATGCAGAGGTCAATTTATTTTTATAAATTGAGAGTACCCAATTCATTTTTCCAATGAAGGGGCAATTTAGCATGGCCAATCCACCTACCCAGCACATCTTTGGGTTGTGGAGGTGAGACGCACGCAATCACGGGGAGAATGTGCAAACCTCACACGGACAGTGACCAAGGGCAGGATTGAACCTGGGACCACGGCGCCGTGAGGTAGCAGTGCTAACCACTGCACCATCATGCTGCATCTATGAGTCCGCTGTCTAATCCCATCCTTTAGAATAACGGGTTAAAGAGTTAATTAACTAAAGAATTGGGCTGTGAAATATAAACATCTAGGGTAAGGACTACTTGATTAGTTCAATTTGGACTTAGCTTAGAACTCTTAGAAGTCCTCCAGTGCAGAAGGAGGCCATTTGGCCCATCGAGTCTGCACCAACCCTCTGAAAGAGCTCTACCTAGGTCCTCTCTCCCACCCTATCCTCAAACCCCACCTAACCTGCACACTTTATTTACTGATAATGTTTATGGACGGAAAGAAAGTGGAGTTAAAGCTGCAATCAGATCAGCCACTAGCTTTTTAATGACCGAGTAGGCTCAATAGGCAAAATGGCCTTCTGCTTGTGTTTCTTATGATCCTTTTTCCGCCAAATATTATCCAGTTCTTGAGTTAATTTATATCGTTAATTTATATAGTACCAACTGTTTTTACCTCGAGTATGTTTAATAAATCTCCTATCTGTGCAAAACCAGTAATCCCCAGTCTCACTGAGGCTTTTCATTTTAAACTTGTGTTTTACAATTTGAAGCCTTCTTTTAGGCCTTCTCAACTTTGCCCCTCTCCTGAGGTGTGGTGACCATCAGGTTAAATCACCAGTCAGCTCCCTCTCTCAGAGGGGAAAGCAGCCTATGGTCAACCGGGACTATGGCAACTTTACAGTTCTGCTACTGTTCAATGCAAATAAAATCTTCCATTATTTCTCAGTGTTTTATAAGACAGTTCTCCATCCATTCTTACCCTTAAATCTTTTTTCAACACAAAATATTTTTTTTATTCGGTGAGTATATCCCATAACTTAGAGTAGGGCTTCCCAAATGTTGGGTTGTGACCTTGGATCGATCTTTGACAGTTGCGAGGCCCATTTAATGCTTGTTTTTTTCTTGGTGGATATGGATTTCCGAGGCCTGATTGCTAATGCACAAGAAGCCGGTGAATTGGTCGGTGTTTGTTCTTTTTTGAGAAACCCTGGGCTGGATTCTCCGATTCTGAGGCTATGTCCCCACGCCGGAATGGGAACGATGGCGTTTTACGCTAGGCAAAATGGCATAAAACGGTCACCAATCCTCGATTTGGCAGGGGGTTAGCATGCCGGCAGCGTAGAACACCCGGCTCTAGCTGCCGATACAGCCTGGAGAATTGCCGGGTCCGTGGCCGCGCATGCGCATGGTGGCGGCCTACAGTGGCCACGGCGTGCTACATGGCGGAGGCCGGTCCACGAAATAGTGCTCCCCTTTTGGCTGGCTCTCGCGCCCCGGATCACCCCTCACAGTGCCCTCAGCCCCTGATAAAAGTTCCCCCTGCCCGCGGATCGGACCTCCTCCGACTGTTGCGGCGCTGAACTGAGTCCGCAGCCACCACGCTGAGTTCCCGACGGGTGAGACCATGAGAGGCCCACACCGTCGGGAACTCGGCCAGTCAGGGGCGGAGCAATAAGGGTGGGCCTCAGGCAATGTCCTGAGGCCGTCAGTATGTCGTTTTGGAGGGGGCGGTGCATCGTGAAAGCGGCACCGCCCCCGATTCAGGTTGGGAAATTTGATTCTCCGGTCAATCGCCGAACGCAATTCCAACCTTGCCGACCGGATAAACCTCCCATGATGAAACCCTGTTCCTCCACCCCTCTAGTCAAGAATAAAAGCCTCCCCTCAACAACAGAAACCTCCCCACCCATGCTCAATAAATCTCGTACTTCCCCAAAGCTTTACTTGAGGGGGTTTGGGGGGGGGGGGGGGGGGGGGGCCGTCACACAAAGTCTGAGGCATTAAATTGGTATCACACCAGGAAAATGTTTGAGAAGCACTGACTTAGAGGTTGAAGTCCTGGAATTTAATTGAATGCTTGAACACTTTAACATAACTAAATTCTTTTGTAGGTAGGGTATCCAAAATTTAATGCAATGCTCCAAATATAGACTCACCAAGGGTGAGATTTTCACCGATATTGGCAAAGTACAATGTCGGGCAGGAAATGTGTGTTGAGCCTGCTGACGGCTTTTTATAGTGCCATACAGTGCAGGTCTTAGTGCAAAATGGTAGGCAGGAGTTCCACGACGTATCGCTGGAGGCCAGTCTCCGATTTGCCCCCACCACCATCATCCCAGTGCTTCAATGATCTGGGTGCCATTTTTTAAAGGTCGCTGCAGCGCACAGCAAGTACTCCATGAAACAATTTTCACTCAGGTGCACTCCCCTGGCATCACCCTGGCACCCACTGGCTTCACTCTGCAGCAACCTCTCTCTCACTGTGCACTGTGAGTTCTGCACTCATCTCCAAGCCCTCCTCAGAATACTGTTCGCAAGGTGCACGCCTTCTAAGACCAGTCATGTATCACACCATTCTGACATTATGCCGCTATGGTCACATGTTGTGACCATGTTGTGGGGGTATGACTCCGGGGTATGAGCCCGATAATGATATAATAATAATCTTTATTGTCACAAGTAGGCTTACATCAACACTACAATTAAGTTACCGTGAAAAGCTCCTTTGAGTATCTCGCCTTGTATTACCTTCCTGTATCTCTTTTAAAATTGTTGTTCCCTACTGCCCATACGTGTTCGATCCCAAGTTTCTCAATAACATTTTTGTATTTGTTCATGTCATGAGAGTATCACTGGCAAGGCCAGAATTCGTTGCCCATCCTGAATTGTCCTCGAGAAGCGGGTGAGCCACCTTCTTGACCAACTACAGTCCTTATGGTGTTGGTACAATGCTATTAGGAGGGATATTCCAGACTCCAGTCCTTGTGGTGTCGGTACAATGTTATCAGGAGGAATCCCAGGTTTGTGACCTAGTGACAGTGAAGCAACAGTGATATAAGTTTCAAGTCAGGATGGTGGGTGATTTGGAGGGGAATTTGCAGGTTTCCTTCCATTTGCTCTGTCTCTCCCTCAACCTCTAAAATGAGTGATTTCTGATCCCCATGTTTCAACTTCCATATCAACTCACATTTCCCTTCCCCATTCCACCAACATTTTCTTCTGTGCCTGCCCTGAAAAAAGACTCACATCCAAGACATCTCCAATTCCCAATTGTCTAATATTTGGCTCTCCGTTCACAATACCGCCGCACCTTTTCAGCTGCTGAATCACTCACTTCTATCTTCGAGGCTCTTGCATCCAGAAAACCATTTAGTCCCTCCAGTCCTGGTCCTTCCTTATTTCAGCTCTCCTAACTCCAACGGGCATAGTGCACCATTGGTATATCCATTCATCATTAAATCTGGTTGAACGAAATCATCGCCCTGCTCCCTTCATCAAAACTAATCACGAGTCAATGATCCTGGAATGCAAAAATACCCCTGGCTTTTCTCCATGACCAATATCTTGAAACCCATCCACGCTGCTCATTCCACCTCACATCCAACATTTGCAAGGAGCCGTATCCCTTGTCCATCTTTCTCCTTTACCCTGGTCCAGGACCATCATCTTCCTTTAGCTTCTCTCTTACTTTCTCCATACCTTCTTGCCAAGCCCGTCTTATTATCTGCTTTCTTATCTCTATTCTCACGAACGCCCTAGGCATTCAACTTCATTTTCTGGCCGTCAACCTAACTGACACTTAAAATGGTTCCCACTCCTCAGGTATTTTTTTTGCACTTTCAAATCTGCCACCATCATCCCCTTCCTCAAAGAATCTTCACTTGCAGGGTCCACGATGCGCAGGATGGGTGGGCCGTGCGGTTGGGGTCATACGCCTGTATATTGCGTGTGGCGACTGTGAGCGAGAGCACTAGTTTCTTGGTCGCCGCGAGGTCGAGGATAGCCCCTTCTAAGAACCGCTGGCAGATGTAGGCCCACCTTATGCCCGTAACGAACGCGTCTCGAAGTAGGTCAGAATGTTCAGCCGCCGAAACGGCCTGGCAGTCGTAGTCTCTCACCAGGACGTGCAGGGCACGTCAGAAATCATCCACAGACTCACCGGGGAGTTCATGCCACGTGGACAGGAGGTGCCTGGCGCAGATTTTGTTAGTCTGCTGAGTGTAGTTCTCCTTCAATAGCGCCATGGCCTCAGCGTAGGTCGGCGCGTCCCGGATGAGGGGAAAGATATCGGAGCTCAGCCGTGTGTAAAGGATCTGGGGCTTCTGTGCCTCTGAGGGTGGTTCAGTCGCAGATCCAATGTAGGCTTCAAAGCAAGCTAGCCAATGTGCGAAGGCCGACTTGGCGTTGTCTGCTTGAGGGTGCAGCTGCAGGCGATCAGGCTTGATGCGGAGATCCATCGTTGTAAAATCTCTGCGTAATCAATTGATGCACTATCAATTACGACGAGACGAGAGTAGAGAGTAATCGAGGCTTTATTACGCAGAGATGTGGTGCCTCCCGCAGCTGCTGCCGAAATGGCTGCAGCTCGGAGAGCCCACACATTTATACTCCGCCTACTGGGCGGAGCCAGCAGGCGGGGATGTACCCCCGTACCTGTAGTACAGGGGCCTTACCGTAATACCCTCGTATGCAGTATATACAACAGTGGTGACTACCACACAGTTGGAGCAAGAAAATCTTTGTGCGACACAGGTCAAGATGGTGGAGGGTGACTTCCGGGTGCGGCGATGACCAGCTAAGTCGCATGTTTCGGCAGCTCCCGGTGGAACGGACTTTTGGGCTCTTAATAGGAGCCCCATCGGCAATTTTAACGGCAAATAACACTGTGCGGTAATCCAGAAGGGAATCCCCCCTGGACACGGATGGAAAAAAGAGAGGAAAGTAGCCGGATTGCGGTGGATCCTCAAGAGCAGCGGCCAGGAAGGCAGGCACAAAGCAAGATGGCGTCGGAAGAAGGCAGTTTAATATGGGGCCCTGACCAACAAGAGTTCCTGCGGCGTTGCGTAGATGAACTCAAAAAGGAGATGAAGAAGGAGCTGTTGGCCCCGATATTACAAGCGATTGAGGGGCTAAAGGAGGAGCAAAAGACCCAGGAACAGGAGCTTCGGGTCGTGAAGGCAAAGGCTGCTGAGAATGAGGGCGACATACTGGGCCTGGTGGTGAAAACGGAGATCCACGAGGCACAACACAAAAGATGTGTGGAAAGGCTGGAGGTGCTGGAGAACAATGCGAGGAGGAAGAACTTAAGGATTCTTGGTCTTCCCGAAGGTGCAGACGGGGCGGACGTCGGGGCATATGTGAGCACGATGCTGCATTCGTTAATGGGATCGGAGGCCCAGACGGGTCCGCTGGAGGTGGAGGGAGCCTATCGAGTTATGGCGCGAAGACCGAGGGCTGGAGAAACTCCTCAAGCAATAGTTGTGAGATTTCTCCGATACAAGGACAGAGAGATGGTCCTCAGATGGGCCAAGAAAACTCGGAACAGTAGGTGGGAGAATGCGGTGATCCGCATGTATCAAGATTGGAGTGCGGAGGTGGCGAGAAGGAGGGCAAGCTTTAATCGGGCCAAGGCGGTGTTGCATAAAAGGAAGGTCAAATTCGGAATGTTGCAGCCGGCGAGACTGTGGGTCACACATCTAGGGAAACACCACTATTTCGAAACGGCAGACGAAGGTGGACATTTATTGTCGAGGAGAAGCTGGAGTGAGCGGGCCAGAAGAAAAAGAACGTTTGGGACAAAAGGGGGGGGGGTGAATTTGTGGGATGAAGGGGGGAAAAGGGGGAAGAGAAGACTTCCCAGATTGTTAAACCTGCGACCCTGTAACTTCTCTCTCTTCCCCATGTCGTGGGGGAGGGGCTGAGGGAGGATGAGGAGCTGTGGGCGCCGGCCATTGGGGGTGGGGCCAAAAGGGGAAGTGCGGGCTTTGTTCCCGCGCTATGGTAATCATGGCGGGAACAGGGAAGCAGGAAGGAGGGGGCCTCGCACAGTGTGAGCCGAGGTCACGGGGGGAAGCCGAGGTCGGCCAGAGTTTGCTGACTTCTGGGAGCAACATGGGGGGTGCAATTACGCTAGCTTGGGATCTAGCGGGGGTGGGGGGGTTAACTGGGTTGCTGCTGCTGGGGAGAAGGGGGAGCTGGTATGGGAGGGGGGGGTCGAGGCGAGGGGGGGGGTCGAGGCGGGGGGGGCGCCGCCTGGGGGGGATACAGCTACGTGGGAACCGGGTGAGGAGCTGGATTGAAAAAGGAAATGGCTAGTCGTCAAGGGGGGGGGGTAAAGAGCCCCCCAACCCGGTTGATCACGTGGAATGTGAGAGGGCTGAACAGGCCAATTAAGAGGGCACGGGTACTCGCACACCTAAAGAAACTTAAGGCAGATGTGGTTATGCTTCAGGAGACGCATCTGAAGCTGACAGACCAGGTTAGACTTCGCAAAGGATGGGTGGGGCAGGTGTTTCATTCGGGGCTGGATGCAAAAAACAAGGGGGTGGCCATACTAGTGGGGAAGCGGGTAATGTTTGAGGCAAAGACTATAGTGGCAGATAGTGGGGGCAGATACGTGATGGTGAGTGGCAAACTGCAAGGGGAGGCGGTGGTATTGGTGAACGTGTATGCCCCGAACTGGGATGATGCCAATTTTATGAGGCGTATGTTAGGACGCATCCCGGACCTAGAGGCGGGAAAGTTGGTAATGGGTGGAGACTTTAATACGGTGCTGGACCCAGGGCTGGACAGATCGAGGTCCAGGACCGGAAGGAGGCCGGCTGCAGCTAGGGTGCTTAAGGATTTTATGGTGCAGATGGGAGGAGTAGATCCCTGGAGATTTAGTAGACCTAGGAGTAAGGAGTTTTCGTTTTTTTCCTATGTACATAAAGTATTTTCACGAATAGATTTTTTTGTTTTGCGAAGGGCACTGATCCCAAAGGTGACGGGGACGGAGTACACGGCTATAGCCATCTCGGATCATGCTCCACACTGGGTGGACCTGGAGATAGGGGAAGAAAAACAACAGCTTCCACCCTGGAGAATGGACATGGGATTATTGGCAGATGAGGGGGTGTGTTTAAGGGTGAGGGGGTGTATTGAAAGGTACTTGGAAATTAATGATAATGGGGAGGTACAGGTGGGAGTGGTATCTATTAGGGCACATAAAGGAAAGCAGGAGGGTAGGGAAAGGGAGCGGTTGGTGAAAGAACTGCTGAGGGTGGACAGACAATACGCAGAGGCACTGGAGGAGGGACTATACAGGGAAAGGCAAAGGCACAATGGAGGAAGGCACAGGGTGTATAGTACGAATATGGGGAGAAGGCGAGTAGGTTGTTGGCCCACCAACTGAGGAAAAGGGGAGCAGCGAGGGAGATGGGGGGGTGAGAGATGAGGAGGGGGAGATGAAGCGGAGAGAGTGAGTGGAGTGTTCAAGGCATTTTATGAAAGATTATATGAAGCGCAGCCCCCGGACGGGAAGGAGAGAATGATGTGCTTTCTGGATCAGCTGGAATTTCCTAAGGTGGAGGAACAGGAGAGAGTGGGGCTGGGAGCACAGATTGAGACGGAGGAAGTAGTGAAAGGGATTGGAAGCATGCAGGCGGGGAAGGCCCCGGGACCAGACGGATTCCCAGTTGAATTCTATAAGAAATATTTGGACTTGCTGGCCCCGCTACTGATGAGAACCTTTAATGAGGCGAGGGAAAGGGGGCAGCTGCCCCCGACTATGTCAGAGGCAACGATATCGCTCCTCCTAAAGAAGGAAAAAGACCCGCTGCAATGCGGGTCATACAGGCCCATTTCCCTCCTGAATGTGGATGCTAAGATCCTGGCCATGGTAATGGCAATGAGGATAGAGGATTGCGTCCCGGGGGTGGTCCATGAGGACCAAACTAGGTTTGTGAAGGGGAGACAGCTAAATACAAATATACGGAGGCTGCTAGGGGTAATGATGACCAGAGGGGGAAGCGGAGATAGTGGTGGCGATGGATGCCGAGAAAGCATTTGATAGAGTGGAGTGGGATTATTTGTGGGAGGTGTTGAGGAGATTTGGCTTTGGGGACGGGTATATCAGGTGGGTACAGTTGCTGTATAGGGCCCCGATGGCGAGCATGGTCACGAATGGACGGGGGTCTGACTATTTTCGGCTCCATAGAGGGACGAGGCAGGGATGTCCTCTGTCCCCGTTATTGTTTGCACTGGCGATTGAACCCCTGGCCATGGCACTGAGGGGTTCCAGGAAGTGGAGGGGAGTACTTAGGGGGGGAGAAGAACACCGGGTATCTCTATATGCGGACGATTTGTTGCTATATGTGGCGGACCCGGCGGAGGGGAGGCCAGAGATAATGCGGATACTTGGGGAGTTTGGGGATTTTTCAGGGTATAAACTGAACATGGGGAAAAGTGAGTTATTTGTGGTGCACCCGGGGGAGCAGAGCAGAGAGATAGAGGATTTACCGTTGAGGAAGGTAACAAGGGACTTCCGGTACCTGGGGATCCAGATAGCCAAGAATTGGGGTACATTACATAGGCTTAATTTAACACGGTTGGTGGAACAGATGGAGGAGGATTTCAAGAGATGGGACATGGTGTCCTTGTCATTGGCAGGTAGGGTGCAGGCGGTTAAAATGGTGGTCCTCCCGAGATTCCTTTTTGTGTTCCAGTGCCTCCCGGTGATGATCACAAAGGCTTTTTTCAAAAGAATTGAGAAGAGCATTATGAGTTGTGTGTGGGCTGGGAAGACCCCGAGAGTGAGGCGGGGATTCTTGCAGCATAGTAGGAACAGGGGGGGGCTGACACTACCGAGCCTAAGGGAGTACTACTGGGCCGCCAATGTTTCAATGGTGTGTAAGTGGATGGGAGAAGGGGAGGGAGCGGCGTGGAAGAGAATGGAGAGGGCGTCCTGCAAGGGGACTAGCCTACAAGCAATGGTGACGGCGCCGTTGCCGTTCTCACCAAAGAAATATACCACAAGCCCGGTGGTGGTGGTTACATTGAGAATTTGGGGGCAGTGGAGACGGCATAGGGGAGGGACGGGAGCTTCGGTGCGGTCCCCGCTAAGAAACAATCATAGGTTCGTTCCGGGGAGAATGGATGGGGGATTTGGAGCATGGCAAAGAGCTGGGGTAGTACAATTAAGAGATCTATTTGTAGATGGGACGTTTGCGAGTTTGGGAGCGCTGACGGAGAAAAATAGGTTGCCCCAAGGGAATGCATTCCGGTATATGCAATTGAGGGCTTTTGTGAGGCAACAGGTGAGGGAATTCCCGCAGCTCCCGACGCAGGAAGTGCAGGATAGAGTGATCTCAGAGACATGGGTGGGGGACGGTAAGGTAGCGGACATATACAGGGAGATGAGGGACGAGGGGGAGATCATGGTAGATGAGCTGAAAGGGAAATGGGAAGAAGAACTGGGGGAGGAGATTGAGGAGGGGCTGTGGGCTGATGCCCTACGTAGGGTAAACTCATCATCCTCGTGTGCCAGGCTAAGCATGATACAATTTAAGGTGTTACACAGGGCGCATATGACTGGAGCACGGCTTAGTAAATTTTTGGGGGTAGAGGATAGGTGTGCGAGATGCTCGAGAGGCCCAGCGAATCACACCTACATGTTCTGGTCATGCCCGGCACTACAGGGGTTCTGGGTGGGGGTGGCAAAGGTGCTTTCGAAGGTGGTGGGGGTCCGGGTCGAACCAAGCTGGGGGTTGGCTATATTTGGGGTTGCAGAAGAGCCGGGAGTGCAGGAGGCGAGAGAGGCTGACGTGTTGGCCTTTGCGTCCCTTGTAGCCCGGCGCAGGATATTGTTAATGTGGAAGGAAGCTAAGCCCCCGGGGGTGGAGACCTGGATAAACGATATGGCAGGGTTCATAAAGTTAGAACGGATTAAGTTCGTGTTAAGGGGTTCGGCTCAGGGGTTCACCAGGCGGTGGCAACCATTCGTCGGCTACCTCACAGAAAGATAGAAGGAATGGAAAGGAAGTAGATAACAGCAGCAACCCAGGGGGGAGGGGGGGGGGAGGAATCGGACGGACTCTCAGGGATGTATTGTACATGTATAGGTATTTGGTATATGTAATTGTATATTGGACTGTTGGACTGTAATTTTGGAGAGTATTTATTTTGGACAAGGCAGTTGCCATTTAGTTTTGTTTTTCTTTTGTTTTTGTTTATATATATTATTTATTTACTTGTTTAAAACTGGCCACGGCTATTTATATTGCTTTATTGTTGTGTAAAAGAAACACTACGTATTGTTATGTTTGGCCAAAAAACTCGAATTAAATATATTTTTAAAAAAAGATGGTGGAGGGTAAAGGACCTGTCCTGCCATCCAGTGGTCAACGGAGCAACTGGTGGACTTCTTGAACAAGAAGTTCAGCAGGAAGACGGAAGCCCATGAGGACCTAGCCAAGGAGGTTGAACCATTAAAAGCGGGAATTGACTGCGTAGAACAGAGGCGGGAGTCCCAGGGCCAGGGTATTTGGAAGGTGGAGGAGACGGTGGGGCACAAGGAAGAACTTGCCTCCTTGGCGGCCGAAATAGGTGTGATGTGGGAGACTGAAAAATGGTTAAAGGAGAAGGTGGAGGACCTGGGGAATCACTCCCGGAGACAAAATTTACGAATCGTGGGGATGCCTGGAGGCATTGAGGGAGCGGATGCTGGCATGTATGTTGCCAAGATGCTGGCGAGGTTGATGGGAGAAGGGGACTTTGACTGGCCCCTGGAGGTTGACCAAGCACACAAGGCACTGAGGAGGAAGCCACATGCGAACTAGCCACCGAGGGCAATGGTGTTGCTTCTCCATCGATTCCTGGATAAGGAAAAGATATTGAGATGGGCGAGGCAGACGAGGAGGTGCGCTTGGGAAGGGAACAAGCTTCGGGTGTACCAGGACTTGGGCACGGATCTGGCGAAGCCGAGAGCTGGGTTCAATCGGGTGAAGGCTGCCCTCTTTAAGAAGTGGGTGAAGTTTGGGCTGCTATACGCAGCCCACCTCTGGGTGACTTTTAACAGCCGAGAACAATATTTCAGAATACCAGAGGAGGCGATGGAATTTTAAAGAGAAAATGGACTGGCAGGAGAAGGAGGACACTGAACTTTGGAGGAGGCGTGAGGAGTTGTTTGTTTCTTCTGTCTTTTCGATTGATGTTTGTTGGAGAACTTTTCTCCTCTGAGGTGTTTTGTTGGGTTAGATGGCGGGATGCGTGGAGAGTGTCGAGGGTGAATGCACTTTTTTTCTTGTTTCTTTGTTGTTTATTCCATGGAGGTATGCGAGAAGGTGGGTGGGTAGGAGGCTCAGTAGCCTTGGGCAAGGGCTGCCAGGCTAGCTGGGCGGGCTAGCTAACGGGAGCACAGTGGAGGGTGGCCAGGTGGTTAGTGTAGAAGAGGGGATTGGGGTTGTTGTTTTGTTTGGAGATGGGGGAAGGGGGGCTGCGGACAAAGGTGTGGCTGCTGTGGCGCAGCAAGAAAAGGAATGATGACGGTGGGCATCTAAGGGCGAGATTGGAGGGTCGCAGGACACAGGTCAGGGGCTGGCTCAAGAAAGAATATGGTTGATCGGCATGGGGTGGAGGGAGTGGAGGGGGCAGACAAATGGTCGCATATGTTCGCGCACTTGAGGAGCTTGAAGGTGGATGTGGCCTTCTTGCAAGAAACACATCTGAAGATTGGGGATCAGACAAGGCGAAGGAAAGGTTGGGTCAGGCAGGTCTTTCACTCCGGGTTGGACATGAAGACGAGGGATGTAGCAGTGCTGGTAAACAAGCGGGTGGTGTTGGAGGTTGAGAACATTGTGGCAGATTCGGGGGGGGGGGGGGGGGGGGGGGGGGCGGAAGTTCATGATGGTGAGTGGGAAGCTGGAGTGAATGCCGGTGGTTTTGGTTAATGT